>NW_028301152.1:3565000-4200000 GCF_049000335.1 Polistes dominula | reverse complement strand
AACTACCGAAACGGTCGCGTCAATTCGCAGAATCTTGACAATGAATGGTGGAATAATTTTACGCTCTGTCGATCGAAAATCACGAAATCGATTCTGAGCTAACGAGTTTGGAGAATTGAGTTCGATTCGAACAAAGTAGTAACTCGTCCGAGTAAAGAGTTTATATCAACGATTTATATTACTAACTGAGTAAATGACGTAAACCTAAGTTTTATGTGGGTGTTGTGTAGTAACACGTGAGAATAATTTAAAGAAGCAGATATATCTCGAGTTACATTGTAAGAAATGTTTATAGAGTTGTTTTTATCTGACAGGGTCATACTTGATTACATTTTTAGAAACAAGTTTCTTCTTTTATTTTTGTTATATTTAAAACATAGAACCATAACAAAGAAACATAGTGATACCGATGTTCTCTTCGATCTTTACTACTTATAGTCAAGTCGATATTAAACCTAGTATATACCTTAGTATACGCAAAGTAGTTTTAAAATATTAACCAGGATTATTTAGAGCACTGGGCCAATTCATTTGAATCTTTCTCTTTCTCTCTTTTTAGTTCTTTTTCTATATTCTTTCGTCTCATTTCAAAAATATTTCTCACAAATCATAGCAGTAATCTTTTTATAATCGTTCTTTATTGCTTTAAAGTTAATTAAGTTGAATCATGATGAACTTTATCTTAGGTAGCATATATATTATATATACGTATATAATATGTATACATTTATATTACCTATAAATATAATTATCGATGGTTCGATAAATCGTCAAGATTGTGGGACATGGAAAACTGTCACGAAAAATCAGAATGTAATTTTAGAACTGTTCTTTTCATATGCGATAAACGAAGCGAGAAAGAGTAATGATGGAGAAAAGAGAGAGGAAAATAAAGAGAGAAAAATAGAGATGCACAGACAGCTTCCGAGTATCTCCTTCTCTTTTCTACCTTCTTCTTCGGTAAATGGCTTTGCTCAGGGTGCCCATTGAATTCCCTGCAGGGAGTCAGGATCGTTCCTTGGCAAAAGCGGTGTTCTTTCAACGAGGGAAGAAAGAGAGAACCATCGTTTTTCGTTTTAATCTCTCGTACGTTCGCATCCTCGTGCTCGAATCTTTGAGTAAAAAAGAGAGAGAGAGAGAGAGAGAGGAAGATACGAGTTTATGTCTTCTCTTTTTCTTTTTCTCATTTCATGACTCTGATATGGACCACTCGAAATTTATCCCAATGGCGTAGGTTTCATTTTGGAGAATAATTATTGTTTTATAATTTTTTTTCAAATTTTATTTGTCAACAAATTTAACTATTCGAGAAACATTCCAATGGCATAGAATTTGTTTTAAAGAACAATTATTAATTTATTTAATTATATTTTACACTAAAAAATAATTAAAACAAGCGAGTCATATTTCAATGGTTTGGGCTTAATTATGGAGAACAATTATTATTTTTTTCTTGGATTAAATTATATTTTTAAAAACAATCATTTTTCTTATTTAATTGCATGACTGTAACAGTACATATTAATTTTCGTTCAAATAATTTTCTTTTTAGATAATATCAAGCAAGCCAGGAGTTGTTTCATTACGGCAATAAAAATTAATTAAATACACGTTTTAAGATAAATTATTCTCTCGGTATTTTTTCTAATTCATCTTACGATATCAAATCGAGAAAAATCTTCTTCTAGAATTCATTAAATCAAGATTCGCAAGATTACGCGTTCTGATGCAAAAAGATTGATGTAAGATTTACGTAAATCCGTATATGTGTATCGAGAATGTTGACAAGTCATAAGTTTTATCGTGAGTAGAATCCAATTTAATGTACACACCTTCGTCAGAAGTTTCATTATGCTTATAAACTATTAAACACACACACACACATAGACAGTTAGTTATATAGGAATGTACTGAACTGAATCATTTAAAAATAGAAGCATTAATATATTGCAGTTATTTTATATGATAGAAACAAATTTCTAAACAAAGATTATTTTCCGTTGGGCAGCAATATTTTTGTTCAAAGTTATTGTAACCATATAATACAAATTGAAGGTATTTTAAAATTGTCTTGATCTGATTGAAAACTTTTGTATAAGATCAAATTATAATTTTAATGAAAACAAGCTCAATAAGGTTTTTATTTAAAAATATAATTTTTGAGTAATAGTTTTCTTAATTGATATAGAAGTTCCTTCGAGATGAATATGCTTTTTCTGACAAATTTTGTTCTGTCATAAAAACTAACAAAGATATTTTGGCTTATAAAGAAATTAAGTAATTCACTTGGTATATTCATATTATACATACATAAAAGTAAGTACGGAAATAAATAGAGAAAAGGAAGCATCTGTCAGACCAATTAAGAAGAAGGTACGTTAAGGATTAAAGTTACAGGAAAAACGAGTTACATAGCTTTTTCTTTATTAGCGAATCCTCAGTGTCCTTCTTTACATTTTTCTTACGCTACTGTACGAAAGCTTGTACTATAAAGGGACTATATACTCATATATGTATATAATAATATAAGAATGTATGTGTTGGTATAGGACCAACTCGTGTGTTCGACCAGAGCGCGTTACGTGCTTCACATAAAAGTCGTAAAAGTCGACGAGTTAGTTGAGCTGACGCGCCTAATTAAGTATGTTAATCGGCTTTAAAACTTGCCGTTAAGAAAGCGAGAAAGCATGGTAATTCAAGAGAATCGAAAATAGTAAGTAATATCGTGTTACCTTAGCTTTTAAAACCGTGAGAACTGGAAGGAGTAACGAGATCCTGCGAAAATTTTTCACTACCTAGCACGTGTCACACGCAATTGATTTACAACAATTGTGACTAGAACGATGAAAATACTTTTCTTTTTCTTATTCCTTAGAAGATTTTATGGAGGCTATCGGGCATATGTTACGATCTTCTGCTGTGTAAATTGGACTCTCCTTTGAATAGTTCTTTTGTGATATAAATCATCTTCCGTTGATATTTTTTCTCTTTTCTTTTTAAAAAAAGAAAGTAAATATTTGTTAACCTCTAATATATGTAATATTGTAACTTATTAATGATTAATTAATGTAGATCAACACGTATTGTTTTTGTCATTAGAATAATTTTAAATGAAGTTTAACAAATTATTAAATTCATTTATTACTTAGAAAATCATAAATAAAATATATATCTAATCACATTTTTCTGATCATTCTTGCTTGAATGTATTTTGGTATTTTTTACGCTTAATTTTAAAAATTAGTAAAAAAGTGTGTTCAAGTCTTAAATTTACATAGTTTTACAATTTAGTTTTTTATCAAATTTTGTAAACAAATTATGATATTATAATCTTTTCATTATTTCTGAGTACATAAATCATACATTAAAAGTTTAACATATGATAATTAATACGTTTACTGTTGCACGAATGTTTTGCATGAGTATAATTTAATTAAAACCAAAATATACGTTAAATTTATTATCTCGTTGTTAAAAATTTTTAAAATGAAGCTCCAAACATTGTTAATTACTTTTATAATTATTTATAGAATGAGTATACACTTTACTTGATTATTCGAGCATAAACAGTTTACAAATTCATTCATATTGTATTTATTGTGAAAAACAAAATGGAAAAATTAAACCAATGATAATTAACACATTGATAGCCGAACCAAATTTTTCTTCTATGTAAAATAAACGAAAATAAAAACTTAAGAAAAATGTTATTTTTATCGTTGTGAGACATTATAAAAATGAAGTATCCAAAATTGTTAATTACTTTCATTATTATTCATAAAATGAATTTACAAGTCTCTTCAAATTGTGCTGGTCATCCGAGCATGAATAAACGTATTCACGAGAGAATGCCTACGTCATTGAAATTATGGTATGTTTTTTCGAAAAGGAGATGAGAAACTGTAGAGATACTCGTACATCTCGTATAAGAACATCCAAAAATTTCAAGATACTTGAAACGACCACACGTATCGTCTTATCTCATTATTTCTTTTTCTTTTTTTACAATTATTTTTGTATCGCCTTTTTCGTATAGACGCATCCCTGTTTCCTTCGGCAAGCCTGATGCGACTTTAATTCTTTTCTTCATCCTACTCCGCTCTCTCTCTTTCTCTCTTTCTTTCTTTCTGTTCACTGAACACAACTCGTTCTCTGACCGTTTGTCGGTGCAATTTAAAGCGGGAGTATGTCTGTACGAAAGTAAAAGAGAAAGAGAGAGAAAGAGAGAGAGAGATGGTTGTTATATTCGACGAGGCCACACACAGTTTGAAAATTGTGCGCCTTTTTCGTCGCTTTTAACCGTACATTGTCCACCTGATATAAAAGCATTCTATTTTAGTTTATTTTTATTTCGTTTTTTTATCATCTCTTTTCTTTCTTCTCTTTCCTCATGTGTTTTTCACTTTTTTCGTTAATTCGCCAATTTATCGATTATTTTTCCAATAAATATTGAATTGATTTATAAATAAGTTGCTTGTTTTATTAGCATCCCGTTTTATAATATACAAGGTGTTATAAATGTACCTTTAACGAGGAAATAAAAATAAAGTAACAATTCACTATTGATTTATTAAAAGAATTACAACATTTGATTTTTCATTGTAAATTATAAATGAATCTCCAATTATATTATTGTTAAAAAAGTATGAACCCACGATGTGGTTATTCTAAATATCTGTTGAAAATATTCTAATTTATTAGCTTGTTTGAAAAACTTTATGTCAATTTCCTAATAATTCTCTTCTTTAATAATAATATAATTAATAAAAATGATGTACATCGTATGAAGTTTATAAAAATCAAGTGGAACTTATGTATGAATCGATTCAATAAAAAACGAAAAAATGCGTATTGTATTTGACGTTATACGATAAAGTTAGTCCAAAAAATGAATTGAAAAAAAAATATGAAGAAAATTGTTTAGGCAATAGGTAGTTATTGTTTTTTAACAAGATACGAAGGTCTCGTAAATATTGTTCCTCCTACGTAATGATAACCAAGAGAATTAGAGAGAGAGATGAGTTGATAATAACTTGGGTTATAAATTAGGGAAAAAAGCAGATCGCTCGGGGTATGCAAGCGTGCAGTCAATTTGCTAGCCAAAGAATTAATAGATGACGTTGGTAATTGAGCATGATTGTTGACCGAGCGATTTGATAATGACGTCACGACAACGATATTATGGTCTACCTTCTTCTTGCAAGGATCACTTCTATTGTCCTTTTATTTTTTTTTGTCTTCTTCTTTTATTTTCTCTCCTCTCTCTCTCTTTTTTTTTCTCTCTCTCTCTCTCTCTCTCTCTGTATCTTGATTTTTTATTACGAACGTGAAACGATGAAAATTTATTGCCCGAAATGACGGCTGCTCGTCCATTACGCGAATTACGAGAGTACCACTTGCCGCTTTGTCGAATCGGACGTGAAGATTGGAATGTCTGAGGCATCGCCGAGTGCTTCAATAAAAGATGATCGCCTAAAAGCGTTACCGTTTCAGTTCGTTGACTTTTCACCGTCTTCAAACCCCGTGACCCTCTTTCGATTATATCCGCCCTGCAAAGGTGCGAAATTTCAATGATCGCAAGCATTTTTTTACCTTCTCCGAATCGTTGAATTCTTCTATCTAAGTTCGTTTAATCGATCGTTTTTAGATTCTTTGTAGGAATGTTATATTTCTTATTTCAATTAATTATAATAGATATTTCAAATTATTTTGAATTTAATTAATGTTTCCATTTTTATAGAAAAATAATTTCATTTTGAACCACTGTTTGAATTCGTTTGTTAACAAAATAAACTTCATTTTTTTATCCATTATTTGAGTTATGAAAGAAATTATAATTTTTTTTTTTTATATTATTTTAACCAAGTATAATTCTTGGTTAATTGATTGATTGATTAAGCATCTTTTATAGCTCACGAGTCAGACTTCTGACTCATACGTTAGAAGTTTATTAAATTACTTAACGTCACTTTACATATTTTGTCAGTAGAACAAACGATTTCATACTGTTTAAATTTAATCGATTTATATGAATTTTCAAATATTTCTATATTAGTTAGATAAATAATTACCCGTTCTTTTTTAATGCATCATTTATTGTTTTTTAAGTTACAACATAATAATATTATACTAATTATTAAGTATAAACACATATAAACTAAACTAATGTAAAAATTATATTATTTTATTTCTAAATAATTATTATAATAAATAATTGTATTCAATATATATATATATATATATGTGCTTAATTGTTCAATTACCTATATTAAATGTTAATGTATATATTTAAAAGTTACGAAATGAATATTACATAAAATTGTCATGATTGAACGTATCACATTCAAGCTCATATATCTTGTGACCTTGCATATATGTTCAAAGGAAGCACAATCGTCTTACTAATACATCCGGCATGGATCGCATTCAAAAAGAGAGAGAGAGAAAGAGAGAGGATCGTGCGAAAGAAACTCATTTTCAATTTAATCATCCCACCCGCTGCGTCGTTGATAATTAATTCATTACGTGCCACGCTCACAGGGCTCCACGACAATAAGTATCAATTATCATCGAAATTCTTTGAAAGACTTGAAGACGACGTAGTACGCGTGCCAATTACCGTACAGGTTAATTGATCTCATCTTTATTTTGTTTTGCAAATGGTTTATACTTAATATTATAAATTCTATACATTTATTATTTATTATCTTGAATGTGATAATAATAAATAATAAGATATTAGATTCAACGCATTAATCAATCTTGACTTTTTTGTTAGATCTTTTTACGTTTTAATTTATTTAAAAATAATCTTTAAATATTAGTTAGAATATATAAAGATTAATTTTCAAATTAATTATTTTAATCGGCACAATTTGTTCATTTATTATATTATTTTAATATTACTACATAATTATATTTTCTCTCATAATGAAGTTTAAAAATAAATTATGCAAGAATGAATGGATGAGATACGGTAGCCTGCGAAAATTTCACATTGTGAGTATTATTAATTAGAAAAATTGATCGATGTAAAAAATATGGGAAGTGAATGTAGACGAAATTAATAAAAATATAATTGTTTTGTTTCTAAAAATTTTAGATAAATATCTAAATAAAATTTGATATAAATATACAGAGGAATATTTCTGTATATAAGATTAAACTCAATTACCAAACTGACAAATATCTGAAGATATTCATTATTCCTTATAAAGACGCGTATTTTAATTTGATTTTCTCAAGAATAACTTGTATTACCGTTACTCGAAAATACACAGAAAATATTTGTACGGCCTGGTTTCTTGACACCGAAACGTAAGACTGCACAATGGACATAGAATAGTTTACGGGACACGTTTCTATTTACGTTCTCTATCAACGTTTGATCTAAATGCATGATTGATCGACGATTGCTTTTTCTTTTTTTCATTGTCATTGAACGTTAATCATCCTTGTCATCAAACGGAATTTGTGCTATATGATAAAGTTTCGTTTAACGTAAATTCTTAAAATACGCTAAAAATGATTTGTTTTATAACTCAATTCTCGTACTACGGGCTGTATAAAAAAGTGAATTTATTTATCAATAAATAATAAATTTTGTTTACATCTAATTACTCAATTATCTCTCATAATATATTCAGCTATTATCCTTTTTCAATGTTTTTATATGTACTTTTTACAAATTCATTTTACTATCTTGTAATTATTAAGTAAAACATAAAAAAATAAAAAAATTTTTTTAAAAAGTAGATAGTTATCCAAACATGTCATTTATATGATTTGTATTATACAAGAAAAATTTTTGATAATACAATTTCTTATAACACGTAACGCATTAACACCGTTATACGTGTCTATTGTATTTCATCGAGTTTTGAATTTAAAGATATTTCAGTGGCCTTGACTTGAAATGTCAAGGAGAGAGAATTTCAAAAATTTCTTATATTCTTTGAATAACGGTGAGACAAATAGAATAAACGAATACGATATTATGCTAAATTCAGTAGAAGAAAAGATTGCTTACTTTTATGTTATCATTGAGTTGAGAACACGTAGGTACCTAACGTAGAAGATGTTATCGAAATACTTTGTTCCTTCGTCGTCTATCGCTAGTATTTACACGCATAGAAGCTTGTAGAAAATGTAAATTATTCATTAACCCAAGTCGTGCACGAATCACTTAGTATTACGCTTCTTATTCTTCATCTATTCTTCGTCTATTTTATTCTTTTTTTAATTATTTGCTTTTCCTTTTTCTACACAAAAGTATTTTCTTATTGTATAGCACAGTAGTCTTACTAGATGATTATTATTTGTACATTTTTTTTTCGTTACATTAATTATTAGATTTTCTATCATTAATACAGACAGTTTAATAGTTCATTAGATAAACTCGTTCTTTCTTTTATATTCATATATAAAACAACACTGTCCAACTGGCGGTCCGGGAAGTAAATCAATTTTTTTCATACAAAAATTTAAATAAACATTTATGCTAAAATAAATTAATAATTACAATAAATAGAAACGTGTTTTATATAGAAAACTCACATAAAAACGGTTGATATGATGTTATGACGTACTTAAACTTTCGTATGCACTAATTTTTAATGTCACATTAATTGAAATTCTTATTATTTATCCTTCTTTGGCCCTTGAAATATTTACAAAAGAAAAAATGATTCGCAGACTAAAAATAAGAAAAGTTGGATAGCGTTGATATAATACAATATTTATCGACATTATACTATCGTTAATATATCGCATCGATAACTCAGGGTTAGTTCTAACAGTCTAGATCTCTGATTGCTTTTCACGCCTAGAAGATATCAGATGAAATTACATAGACCACACCTATCACTAGAAATTAGATTAACTGAAATATGATATTACTTTGTATTTCATTCTATCTTTATAAATATATACGGTACAATCTCACTAATCCGGCACTATTAAAAACCAGAGGGTGCCGGATTATTGGAATGTTCGGATTACTGGATTATAGAGAAAAAAAGTGATAAGTTTTGAGGTTAGACTGTTAGACGACGACGCGTCGACGGAGCGCATAGGCGTAGAGGGGCGAGGGTGGCGCAGGTGCCGGATTATTGGACGTATCGGTCTATTGAAGTGCCGGATTAGCGAGATTATACTGTACTTATAAATTATCTTACGATAATTTATTTGTACATACCATCGAAATAAAATACCAACTTGTCATACTGTTTCATTGAATATACTGACAAAAGAAAAATCGAATAAAGTTTAATGCAACGTGACGTATAATTTCATATAATTTTCTATCTTTTTTTTCTTTATCTCGTTTCAGATGCATCATAAAATGCTATCCCATGGATTCTTTTTTTTAAAAACATAAAAAGCATCCTATTTTTTTTTGCCATATGTATTCGTATCGTTTTATATGTAAGATTAATCCAAACTCAAGATTAACTTGCATTAACTTGTTAATGATCAGAATGAAAATTTTCAAATGACATGATTTTAATGATTTTATCCGAAGATAACGAATCTTGTCCATAGAATGAGAAATGTGAAACTTATTACGATCTGGTATAACGCAATAATGTTTCACACATGTATAAATTTGAGATGATCGTGGCGAAGTTTCTCTACGCTCACGTTACTATGTTTCATAATTCAAGATCAATTTCTCTCAGAGATACGTTTAATGGGTACCTACCATCTTCTCATCATGCAACTTTGTAATAAGTTCGTTAACTATGTGTGGCCAATACATATTAACTGGTTGGTATTCTCTCTCTCTCTCTCTCTCACTTTTTTTTTCTTTTTGTTGAATCAAAAAAAAAAAAGAAAACGAAAACGAAACGAGAAAGAATATGCTGTATCAAGCAATTTAATTAAAAGTTTCTCATTTATGACGAGAAATCATTTTTATTTTTGTCCTCTCAATTCACGTGTCATGATATGAGATATATGTATATATAATGAATCATTTTAAATATTCTTATAGTTATAATGAAATTATGTTGAATTTTCGTAAACGCGTTTATCGTTTAAATTTATCATTTATTTTTACAATAAAAAATATTATTTTACTTTGAATTCGCAAGTTCCATCAGTAAAGTGAACGTGCCAATTGGGTCACAGTTGTTTGTTCGGAATACAACAAAAGAGAGCTTCGTCGATATTGAACAGATGTTTATTTGAATAATTGAACATTCTATTTGCTTTCTCTTTCTCTTTCTCTCTCTTCGCTTTGTTTTGTATCCTGCAAACGACAACAGGCTACCAGGCAGTAATGTTTTCGCTCGTTCGCTTTGACATTAGCGTTTCGAATCGATGCGTTTGATTAGACTAAGAGCAGTCACATCTACGATACCAAGCATAGTATACACCATGCATCTATTTCGCCATAATAATTACGAGCAACGCTTTGATCACTCGATGTACTCAGTCCAATTTAGGTTTCTCTCATTAGCCACGGGAATTTGCATGATGTAAACACAAATTCGTATTGATAAATCGCCCGTTCTCCTTTACGTGCTCCAAATCTTCTATATGTTTTGCTTTATTAACCTTGTTAAAGATTTTTGAGTTCTCGTTGCATACCCATACCTTAACTCGTGAATACTTTTTTTTTTTTAGTAAGTTTATGATTGTTTTACTTACTAGTAAAGAGAAATGTGTTCAGTAATTATGACAGTGGAGTTAGTTGAAAAATTATAAAAATTTATTTTAGGATTTATTTTATAATATAAATCATTGTTACATAAAATAAGTAGTAAAATTAATGTAAAAAATTTATGTATATTTTACCGGCAAAGTTTGAAATCCGATATTGTATAGAATACCTAGGAGTTATATACAATGCCTAGGTATTCTATAGAATGCCGGCTTTTCATACATTGCCAGTAACATATATAGTACAATAATATAATTACTGGAAGAAACATATTTCAAAGAAAAAACTATCACAGTTTATTTTTACAAAACATATAATAAAAAGATACTAATTCATTTCAGATACTAATCGTATTAATTACAGGTATATACTTAATTAATACATGTATGATTTATTTAGAAGAAGATAGATGCATTAAATTAATTAAAAAAAAAAGGAAAAAGAAAATGTTAATCGTTTTTATTGTCTTTTTACGTCGTCCATTGATGATCGATCTGCTATTATAGTAACCTGTAAATGATCATTATTCTAGAACGACGACGATTAAATCGTTAATCAATTATCAAAAAGACGGGAGTGTTCGAGGATTCTGAGTGAGCAGACAACGAGTCAATTATTTTCCACTGATCGATGAATAAGCCATCAATCTTATATGTCAACAAATTTATCTAACCGATTTGTTTCTGACGATATATGAAAATGACAAATCGTCTAATTGATTCTCGATAGAAGGTTTGTAGTTGTTAAAAAAGAAACTAAGAAAACCAGTCTTGTTTTTCTATTTCCCATGAAAGTCATTCTATAAACGATCGGTTTAGCAGCCAAGTATTTCTACGGTCATCCCATAGACCGTTAGTATCATTCGTTTCATCGACTGACTCAATTCACCTTGTTTGACTCAGTTCGCTGACTCGAAGACCTAATAAACGTGTTCAGCGATGGTATTTTTATTATACGATTGTTGATTATATATAATTAGAGAATGAAACATAAGAAATAAAATTTCTTCGTCTCGATAGAACAATTTCATTCAATGTCGATTTCTAAGTATAGCTAACAAATCTAAAGACATACCAAGCATAAATTGAACAATTTATTTTTGATCGTATTATCATCGATGATACTAAACGATTAACATAATTAGAAAAAAAGTAATATCTATTTAAATAAATTCAGAAATTGAATTAAATGAAACATTTAGTCGATTTTTAATGCAAGTGAATTTCATACTAATTTGCATTTATTATGTAAATTTACTTAATTAGTTGAATCTCGATCTTCGATCTACGTAATTAAATAAAAAACGATAAGAAATAAGATTTTTTTCGTTTAGATCGAGGAATGCAATTCGATCGATTTTTAGAAGAAATAAATGTAATTTCAAAGAAAATAGTAACTGCAAACGATATTGATCACATCGTATGAACGTGTTTAAAAAAGTTTCACGACGTTGATTTCGATTAATTACGTGATTAGTACACCACCTGCGACATGATCTTACGGTCGTATCGTATACGGGACAGAACGGTTTCCTCGTAGCTAGCACGAACGAGAGCGTAGATTTTATCGTTTGGCAGACACCGTACGTGTCGTGCACGGAAGTTAAAAAAGAGAAAAATAGATGTATAGTATACATATATATATATATTTCGTTTCTATTAATGAAACTTGTTTTTACTTGAAATCTAGGGATTAGGTTTTATCTTTCCTCTTAAAATAAATAAATTTTCTTTGATTAATAATGATGATATCGACAACGATGAGGAAGTTCTCGTCATTTGCGTGATATGAAATTATTCGAATTATATTTTTTAGATCTTCTTTTAACTAAAATGATATCTTAATGAATTATATTATCGTCAGTTATTAGATAATTTAATAAACCCCTATGTTATTTCTAATCCCTATAATCACCAACGATCGGTGTACAATTAGACGAATATTGATTATTTGAAATAAATTTTCTAATGGTACATACAACTAATCAATGTCAATTTATTAGTAAATATCTAATAATGTAGTTTTTTGTCTTCCTCTCAAAGTTAATTGAATCTTACAATAAAACTTATTAAACATTCACTTTCACACAGGAATATTTGTGCTATTACTAAATATACTTATAATATTTTCATATACGAAATATTTTTTGAAACATATTTTGGAGAAGATACTTTAATTATACTCCAGGAATATTTTATATAAATAACTAAATAGTACCGACAAGTAATAAAATTCTTCTGTTTAAAAATTATTATTAAAAAAATTGCAAAAAAAAAATTAATTGTTCATTTGAAACCAGAACTCTTAAATTCATGTGAATGCAGAATTAAAATATAATAATGTTTATTATAATTTAATCGACAATATAATAAATATATATGGAATGTGAAACATTTTTTATTAAATCTCTAACATAAGACAAAATAAAAAAAAATATCAAGAAACATACAAGTTCATACATATGAAGATTATAAATGTCTTTTATTTTGAAATAACAATAATATTTATTTCAATATTTATATTTACAAAACACTATCTTTTTCTTTATTAAAAACTGATATTAAAACAGCCTAAACATTTTCTGTATAAATTAGTATAGTTTCATTCACTTTCCATCGTTTTGTTGAATGAAGAAAGATCAAGTGGAATGTTAAAATAGAGATAAAAAAAAGAAATAGAGGTACATGCATCCAAAACTTAAGTGCCGAGGCGAAACGATGTAACCTCGTAATTTATGCGCATAAAAGATTTTACGTATTCGTACTAGGGGATTACTCACCGAACGGTACGGTATTTACGCTCGGCTGATAACACACTCTCATCACGTTTTTTTGATGTCAGTAGACTCTAAAATAAGGAAGACAACGATGTTGAAAAGGAGAATGAGAAAGAGAGAGAAGGAAAGAGAAAGAGTACAAAAAAACTATAAGTTTAGGCTACAAAATGTTACTCAGACTTTCGACGCTTCGTTTACGATGTAGCCACTACAACCTATTTGCTTTCTTCCTTTTCGGTTCCTTCTCCATAACGGTTCGCTTCCTCCATGTCAATTTGCGAGATCCAAACCCTTCTCTTTGTCTTGCAGTTCGTTAAAGAATTTAGAAGGATCTAATCGTCGCTTCGTTCTAAACGAAATTCTGAAAAGGGAACGAGAGGAAGGTTAACTGGATTATAATCGCATCTCCATATTTTTCATTTCATTTCATTTTGTTTTATTATACAGTTTCTGAAGAATGAATTATCTTTTCTAATCTAACCATAAGTTGGAATTTTATAATATAATATGTTTATAAATATACTCTATTTTAAATAGTAATTTGTAATCTCATCAAAAACTATTTTATTCTTTAAGTAATTTTAAATGAATTTAAATAAAAAAATATTTACAAAAGATTAAGAATACATAGAAAAAGTTTGTTATTTTTGAAAAAAAACTTAACATCTATACATGTATGCATGTATCAGAGTTTCTGAACAAATGAAACACCATTTTGTTCAACTTTCGTCTGATAATATAAAGCTAACAAATTACTATACTTTCATATTTTCAGAAAAATCTACAAATGGGAACTTTCCAAGTAGAAGTAAAAAGAAAAATGATAAAAAGAAAGAATGTAGATAAATCGTTCTCTAATCCGGTTCGTCATATAGTAAATGCTTGACTAACTAACTAAGGCTAGTCACGGTTTACATGGAGAGACTCGCTTATTTATATACTTACGTTCGATACAATGATCACATGGTAATTTAAAATACGAAACGATCAGGAAAACCCTGACCTAGACATTAAGTAGGTATGGAGGTAACGCAGAGCTCATCGTTCGACCGTAAATGCACTTGTAATTAATCGTAAATAGGTAGAAAAGGTCAAAACCGTTCGTCTCATTTGCGTTTTCATCGTTAAATTATTAATGAAAATAGGAACGTATCTTAACGTACGTACGAAGATTATAACTGCATATATGTATATATAAATACATAGTGTATATGCATGTGAGCACTCGCATGTTGTGTTAACGTTAATCCTTGGTCACGAAATCATTCTTTTCTTCGGTAAATTATCAATGGAGAAAGAAACGTATCTTTACGTACGTATAAAGATCATAAATGAATACGTGTAATAACTAACATATATGCATGTGATCTTTTACGTATTGCATTGACGTTGATCCTTGGTCACGAAATCTTCCGTTTCTTCTCTGTTAACTAGGTATACAGGTGAAAGCTAAGTCACGTTTTCTTCTTCTTTATCTAACACGGGAAACGATTTGTCATACAGTTATACAGTGATGAAAGCCGAAACCCCAAGACCTTACGCTTGAAATGTCGACAGAGACCTTTCTTGTGATCACTCATCAAGGTAAAGGTCGTGTAGGAAGGCCGACTTGCTCGTTTCATTCACTTTCTTATGCTTCTTTGAGATATTGCTAGGGAAGTAATATTGATTATACGTTTTTAAAGATATGCTGATATTTTTACGATCACACACATACACACACACACAATGGAATTCTGTTTAAATTATAGATTCTTGTATGGGATAGAAACATAATAATAAAATTGAGGATTATTTTCTTTTTGTTATAATATTTAATAGAAAATTGAAATTACATTTTAATGAGAAAACTCAATATTTGGTTTAACGTCTGATCAATTTTTATTTAATTTATGAAATTAATACTCTGTAATTTAATTTCTTTTCCTATCTAAATATAAATTCTATAATACAAGATGTACTATATAAGAAAACACGGAGTTAATATACTATTCTTATTAAATATTTCTGTAGCAATATTATACTATGTTAATAATAAGTATACACTGATCTTTAGATGTAATTAAAATTGATTGTTAAATTAATTTTGTGCACAAGTACATAAGCTATTTAAAAACAATTCAATTTAAAAGTATATAAATAAAATTTAACAAAAAATAAAAATTTATATAATAAGTATGTATATGCTTTGAAATTATTATAGAGTATTGCAAATGATGACTTTAAGCATTAAACAAAATGAAAAATGTTTGTTTTTATCATATGCAAGAGTTTACCGATACAATCAACCATTGGATATGTTCGTGTTTAATCGGAGACCTTCGTTAATAATTATTCCCTTCCGTAGCTCTATTTCTCTTTAACTTCTCAATGTTCCCGTCATCTTGCCTCGCTTAACTTTAATTAATCTTAATGTATGATTTCCCTCAAGCATGCGTGCCGCATTAAATTATTATGTTTATTGCTCGACTTGCATAATCACGTCCTGCTTCGTTTAGAATCGTCTAAAGAAGGTTAAGATTCATTGAGTTGACATGACTTTAACAAAATTACTATATTTTATTGTTAGATACATCATTTTTATAATACCTTTATCTATTATTCATAAGAAATATACAGGTGGTTAATTTTTTCAATTAACATCATATGAATTCGCATTTATGTTTAATTAATATTCATTGTTTTTTAAATATAACGCATTTACTACTACTTTGTAGTATTTACATAAATAATTACATCTTATTTTTCTATAACATAGTTGAAGTATAATAATAATAATATAGTAATTTATATCTACATACAAAAGTATACAATTATAATATTTTGTTTATAATTTAAAGATATGAATATCTCTAGTTACAATGTCATTAAAAATATATGAACCATCGGTACCATTATTCCAAATAATGGTCAAAAAAACAATTTATCATTTTTCAGTTCTGTAAAGTGATTTGTAAGATACCTTACATACAAAGTACAATATTTTGTTATAAATACTAATTACTTATTAGTATTTATAATTAAGTATATATAGAGTTTATAAATAATTGATCACTGAATTTATTGCATTTTTATATTAGTTAGATTATTAAACATTAATAATGTAGTAATAAAAGAAATATTATATTAAAAATATTAATTACATGTATGTATAAAAATTCGTATCAGATTGCAAGTGTATAAATCATTTCTATCATAGATCGTTTACAAAGTCATTAAGTGTGCACATGAACGGAAGATCGAGATCGTTTCGTATTATAACCGGCATGTTATCCTTTGAATATTGCAAGGCCGTAGAAAGTGTCTGCGGTTTGCTATTCAATTAGGTCATCGGTGCATCCTTCGCCTTAGGCAAGAATACGAATGGCTTTCTATCGTAACTTGGAAGCAATCTATGTATCCATATATATATATACATAGGTATTTATGTATATAATAATGTAGGTACTATAATTCTCCTTGAGTATCGTATTGAGAATTTTAATAGAGCTGTGTGTTTCTCAAACGTAATTAATCGTTTTTGAACGTATATATATATAAAACTATAAGATAGTGTCAAATAAAGCAATAAGATAGTACATAGAAATAAAATAAGAAAATATATACACATATTATATATTATATATATTAAAGGCATCATAAATAAGTCTCCAGGAAGTTCATTATTATTCGATCGATTAATGAACGAACACAATTATCCTCCTTCACTAGACCAGAAACACTCTTTCATCCATTATACTACATGGATGATTACAAAGAGGAAAAGATCTACGGGATACTATCATCTACCGGTAGAATTATGAGATTCACGACCCTAATGATTCTGGATATTCTCTCGAGCATTGTTTCGCGTGTTACTTAATCGTATAGTCAATTTTACGACGATCAGGAAGAGATACTTCATTATAAAGCGATTAAAATTCGATCGCTTTTTTATTTATTTATTCTTTTTTTTTCTTTTTGTATACGTTTTTTTTTCTTTTTTTTGATAAAATAAAGTTGAAGTACAGTTTCCTAATTTCATCCGTTCTCACAGATTATTCTCGAACAAAAACCGTCTCGTGAGAAATTCTTTGCTGGGTAGTTTCACGGGAAAGAAATAGGGAAATGTGATCCAGATACATACGGACGTATTACATTCAGACAGAAAGAGAGGAGGAGTCGGGTAAAGAAGAAAAAAATTAAATTATGAAAGAACTTTCTCTAACGCGAAAGGCATGCAAGTTCAATGCAAATAGACAAAGTAACAGAGAAAATTATCGAGTAGATGCATGATTTAGACTCATCATTTTTCTCGTTACTAAAGAGTGGAGAAACTGCATTTCTTAAGAAAGAAGATAACGTGGACGTGACAGAAAAACTATCCGGGTTTAGTATGGAAAGTATCTTGTTTGAAAGAAAAAAAATTAAAAAGGGAGTTTGCAGAAATGTTTATTGATTTATTTTGTTTGAAATATAGGTTACAGAAAAATTGTTGTTTAACAAAAATAAATATTTGTCAAATCAGTGGGTTTTGACAATTTTCTAAATTTTGTCTTGATATATCGAATAATTAATGTTATAGCTGAAAATAATTCTTATATTAATTTCATGATTATGATAATAGTTATATATAATGTTAATTAACGTAATATGTGTGTGATAGATGAAAAGGATAATTATTGAATAATATGTTTCTCGTTTAATTTTAAAAATCTTGTTATATTTGTCACTTTTTTAAAGCTAATTCAATTCTTTATTTAATTTTACGATGTTAGAAAATTGGAAAATATTAATTTCTAATGTTAGTTGAATGTTAGAAATTTTATATTTTATTGAAGATACTTATAATATGAATTGATATAATATGATTGATAAAAAAATAATAATAAAAAAAAATCTTTCAACGAATTATGTAATTAAAACTGAAAGTCTACTACCTATAATAATTTTACAGTTTGATTTAATTTCTAATATTTCTAATTTCAATTATAAAAAATTCAAATTTGAATAAACGCAATTAATCCTATGCAATAAAAATATTTGTGCCGTAAATTATAATACAACACATAATAAAATAAATCATAAAATCAATATTTTGATTCGTTCCATTGTCATAATTATCAGTGCAATTCCTTTCAATCTGTGATACTATTCTAGACGGTAAAAAAAAAAAAAAAGAAAGAGAAAAGTAACATGTTCGAAGAAAAAAAAATGCGAATACTTGAGTAAGTAGCGCGTGTTTGTAATACGACGTCAATCGAACATTTCTTGGATCTAACGGATCGGCAGGTTCTCGCGATCCTGTGCAAAAGGGTGTAAGTAATGTATAAATGTGTCCGTGTAATGATGTATGTGGTAAGTATCTCCACGCACTCGCGGAAGATCGTGCGGTCTGAAAGGTAGTTTTTCGCCCCAGTACTCCACTTACCGCTTCACCACTTACAACCGAACATTACGATTTATGGAACGCGACTTGTTTGTCGTGCTTCTTCGCGATCGATGACACACATACCATACCATGATACCTGATCTACCGGGATCATGCATGATGTATGTCTATGTGTACTTACACGTCGTTACTCTTTTACTAATAAGTTGTCAAACTAATTATTCTGTTTCTTTATTGTAGTCATTTGAAAAATATAATTTTAAAAAAGCAGACAGAAAAGTTCATTTAAATGAAATAATTAGTTATCTTATCAAAAACTTTGTGCCTGTGACAAATATATAAATGTTTAAAATATCTAACATATTATGTTTATTTGAAATATTTTAAATCAATACTATTTTTTTAGGATTGTCATTTATATATTGCGTAAGTACAGATAATACGAATATTTTTATTTGAAATTGATTTGATTTCAAATATTTTTATGTATAACATGTGGTTATATCGATATTCTTTGCCGACGTGTAATTTAATAAATTAAAAGCCCGAGTCTTTTAGTCACGATTCGTTAATAAATAATCAAAAGGAGTTAATAAATCTCGATCGATGTTGACGTATATCGGCGTCGAAAGAACGCGTGAAAACATTTCCATGCCGTTTGCATTCGCACGCTCCGCGGATAATCATTTAGCTTTGAGGCGCTTGTGTTCTGGCATTCGGTATCTTTTATGCGGATCAGGTCGCGTTCCTCGTCAGAACGTAAGATACCTACCGTGGGCGTTGAATTGAATCGAGAAATACGATTCGACTCTTTTTTTATCCAAAGTTTCTTTCAACAGAGATGGAAATTCTTTAGCTGGCGTCGTAAATCCGCACGTGCGGATCTTCGATTGTTTAAATTCGATCGTACGATCAGATGTTTAGGAATTTTTTTGGAAATTCATTTCGGTGTGTTGCAAATTAGACGGTAAAATAAGAACGATCATGAATGATTCAAGAAAATCATTTTAAAGTATAGTATAAATAAATATTTATTAATGTCAAAAAACAAATCAATACCGAATATATTCTGTAAACCGTATATAATGAAATTGGTGTAAGTTCATATTTGAACAAAATCGAGTAAACATCATTTTTATCAATTATAAAGAAAATATCAAAATTATGTGTTTTGTTTAAAAAATGGATTACATTATGTATGTGTCTCTATTTAATTTATAGAACATTCATGTTCTTTTTTCTTCAACGTGACGTTTTTATACAAAAATATTAATTATTATCCTGCATATGTTAAGACATATTATGACCGATTAAATAACTAGTTTTAAATTTTAAATAAAAATGTTATATTTAATATTATCCTTTTTCATAATTTGACTCTATAATAATTCTAATTATAAATATCGTTTTATTGATTATTTTCACCGAGGTATCAAATAAACCAATATCAATATTCAATTGTAAAAAATATATATTTTGTTAAAGACCAATCATTCTACCAACTATGAAATTTTAAACTGTCTGTATATATATAGTATTAATAATTATCCAAGATAAAAATCTTTTCAGGACGTGTAATTCTTAACATTACACGAATGTATTTAACGAAAGTGTGTCACTAACATCAAACATGTTTTCTTTTCTTTGGTCTGTCACGATAAACAATAAATAATTAAATTCATCCCACGATTATTCTGTCTATCCGAGTGTCGCTCATCTTACTTTAGAAATCCGGCCCACGCGAGAAACAAACTCACATGGATAAGACTTCTAGATAAAATCTAGAAGTTCAATTATAGACAGACAGAGAGTAATGCATCGAAAATTTTTTTCTCCAGGCATCGATACATTCCGTTCTGCTCTCTTGATTCTCTCGTTAGTAGTGCATCTGACTGAGATTACGTCGGAGTTCAAATGAATTTTTCAATTAACTTATGTAAATAAATAACGCTACCAACCGGAGTAATTATAGCCGATCAAGAGCTATATATATGTATATAATATAAATCGAGCGAATAAATTTATCGATCGATTGATCTTCTCCTCATCTTGGAGAGCAGCGATCTCAATAAAAAAGCCCTACATCTTTCTATTTTTTATATTTATTTCTTCAATCTGTACATCCTTCTTTTATAAATCTAATTAAATATATTGGATTACTCGAAAAGTTTGTATCAATTCAGAAAAATCATTTATAGGTAACAATTTTATATATTGAATAATAATAATAATACATAATAATATAATGTAATATAAATTTATATTCTTATTCGATAAAGAAACAATATATATTGAATATATTTTTTAATAAAATTTAACTTTTTTTCCAAGCAACTCAATACGTAGACAGAGCTTGAAATAAATGGTTGAGCAATTGATCGAACTATATCAACACTTTTATGCTATACTAGTATTAGTTTCTCGTGATTTAATTAGTTTTTCCTTTTGTCATTGTCTGGCATTCAATTGCTAGGTCTACCTATGTTCATACATATACATACAGTTATAATAGATCTCACTGAACCGGTACTTCATGATTAGCATTCAAAAGCTTTGTTTCCTTTGATTCCAACTGGCCACCTATAACTCATTTCACCTTTCTCTTTCTTTCTTATTTTACAATCTTTTTCTTCTCTTTATCTCTCTCTCTCTCTCTGTTTCTATTCTTCATAAAAAAAAAAATACATTATGATGATGTTTCGACAAAACGAACCATTTTTAGATTAACAACTATCCAAGATGGGTGTTACCAGGATTATTAAACCAACGGCTAATTCTCGTTTATTTCTAATCAAAAAAGAAGATCAGAGTTTCGCTTATCTCGTTACGAGGATTAGATACTTTCTTATTTGTACTTACGTTTTCTACAAGCACGTTGAAATGATTTCTAATGGAAGGAAGTTCAAGGTTGGAAATCTCTTTCTTAGATCGAGCTTTGAATCGTAAATCTTCTAAGACAAAGTCGTTATCGGTGAAGTTTATCGGGTGAAAGTTCATAGATTGGCTCGATTGGTGGCTACGATTCAGCACGAAATCGATAAATCATTCGGTGCTTCCCATATGTAAAGTCATTTCACGGACTATCTTTTTAATGTTCAGGAAAGAGATTGTTGTTGTAGTAGTAACACTGATATCTCTTTTTCTCTTTTTATTTTTTTATTTCACTTCTATCGTAACGGGACAATGTTGTTCGCTGTGAGTAAACGAGATCATTTTACTGAGATAAGACTCGTTGCGGTAACACTGAATATATCTTGTCAACTTAAAGTCTGACGTAAGATGTTCTATATAGAGAATATGAAATTCTTCTTTCGATTTGTTCATTCCAATGGATTTTTTGTTCAGTATTATGTTGATCGTTATAAAAATATAATTAATCTATTTGTGTTGATAATTATAAAAATTATCTAAATCGAATAATTCAAAACAATTGATATTATGTGATTTATTTTATTCTCTGAACTTTTTTATATTATAAAATAAATATCTCTAACATTTGTTAATTTCATATTCTTTTATAACTATCTGCACATGAGTACTTTTGATTTATAGTATTTGTTTACTTTTATTTATTCTTCCAATAATATATTACATAGATTTTATTTATTTTTATTATTTTTTTTTTTTAATTCTAACGTTATTATTTTGTTCCTAATATTATCTAATTACATAGATGGTTATGAGTTTCCGACATGAAAAGTTTATCTATTAAAATAAAAAGAAAAAAAAATCTTAGAAACAATGGAAACAATGGATTAATATAATTAATACTTAATTATCTAAATTATATTTAATTAAGCTAATTATTAATATAATTAAAAACATTTTTAGTTATAATATGAAAATAATAATTTAGTTGAAAGATAATGAAGTGTTAATTATGATCAAAGATATTTGATGCAGCAATGTAAAGAGAGTTGATGTGAATATATTTTATCAAGCCTAAACCTCTGCTGGATTATTGCAATCTCATTCATCTTGCTGACCTTCAAAACATTACTAGATAGTGAAAAAAGCAGGCTCATATTTCGAAACGTTTTTAATACTTCTTTTCTATACCTCGTTAGAATTAAACAATTCTTCAAATAAATTCGTTTTTTTCTTTTTAACAAATTATAAGTATTTTATAGTTAATTCATTATTACTTTCTTGCAATATTTTATTCATTTTTGTAGAAAAAAATTCGCGTATAAATTCTATTAATAAAATTTCATAGTGGATATTAGAACATGAGATATTTAAAATCAAACTTGAAAATATATTGAATTAGACAAAAAGTTTTTCAAAAAATGAGAAAAAAAAACTTTTTTCATATTTTATATCAAATCTTTTTCAAATGGTCTGAAACTGTATTCTGATTGATGTTTCATTTCTTTTGGATATCAGAACTGCTAATATATCAATAATTTTCAATTTTTCCTGATTTAATTGACTTATCTAGTGATTAGTTGACTAAAGCGAGGTGCATCTTCAATATTCAAATTTCTAAAGTAAAAACCCTTGAAACAGCTTTGTGATACACTTATTGATATTGATTATCACCAATTTTTTAAGTAGTCTAAGTCGCAACTTTTCCTTTTTTTTTCAAAAAGTTTCAAAACTTATATAAGTACTTACTATAACAATAACTTTTGACTGCATAAACTAATACCACATATTTTTTCTAATTACTCCATAACATGTCATCTTTCAAATACATGAAAGTATTGTCAGATCCGATAAAAATTATCAGAATTATGAGATCCTAAAGCTATCTATCGAAAAACCATTTTTCCAATCCAATATATAATATTAAATGAAACCTTTATATGTTTCATATAAAAAAATATTTTTATTTACAATAATTCATGAATAAAATATAGTATATATAATTCATGGTTTTCCTTTTATATACATTTGTATAAATGTTTTTCTAACCATTTATTAAATCGATTAATTAAATCCTAATAGATCTGAATGTTAACAATTAGATAGTTGTATAGAAGCATGAAAAAAAGGAAAGAAAAAATAATATTACGATCTTGTTGTCGAGGTATCGCAAAGTGAAAAATGTCGTTTTTAATTGACACGGAAGTTCGCGTGATTCTGCGCACGAAGTTAAGCCTCGTTAATGGTAAAAAGATAAAATGGAAGAAAGAAAAAGATAGAATAGTGAGACGCGTTATGGGACAATGCTGTAAGGAAGAAGAGATCGTTTCTCTGCGATTAGAGTCTTTGTAAAAAGAAAAAGAAAAAATAAATCAGAACAAGATAGAAAGGAAGAGAGAGGGAGAACTACCCTTTCAAGTTCACAAAGTATATGTTTCATTTTCCGATAAAATATCTAATATAAATTATACTATCTATATATCTAACAAAAACATATTTGTTGTCATTTTTCGATGTTAAAATTCATAAAATTTATTCATTTATTCGCTCATACATAGAAATATCTTTTGTTTTTTTTCTAATAATTTTTCATACATACAAATATTCAACCTATTTTATATAAATATTAATTATATTTTTATCTTTTTTTTATATATAAAAATATTCTAAATTTTGTACTTCAATTTGAAACAAATTTCATTGCTTTTGTTTTTCAAAGATTATTACAAATATATTTCTTTTTAATGTTATTGTTATTTATCTTTATTAATTTATCAGTAAATTTATGTAACGTACTTAAAAATATTTTCCAATAAAAAATCTTAATCAACATTAATAATCGCATAGTATTTATCGAATTAATTATTAAAAAAAAAAAAAGGAAAAAGCATTTAACGTTGATGTACGTAAAAAATAAAACAAATTAAAGAAAAATAATAAAAAAAATAACGCAGAAGGTTCACCTCAGCCATGGAACATAGCTTCGTTTACTGATTTGAACATTATCGATTGTAAATGATTTACACTAGCATTTCTATCCTCCCTCCTACCGCCTATTCCTTTTTTATTCTTCCTTTTTTCATAGAATAAACTGCACTCGGATATAATGTAGCAAAAAGAGTAAAGAACAAGAAGCGAGGAGACACACGCGACTTCGAGTTCTCTCGAGCAGATCGTGCACAAGGATTGTCGCGAGGATTAATGGATTGCTTATATTCCTAGAGTCCTTCGGTTTTATTCTCCGCGTGGATAAACTGGTCACGAAGACCGATTTACTCTTGAGAACGAACGCGCTTCCGCAGCTAAAAGATCGCGACAAGGATAACGTTCAATCTTCTTTTTTTTTACTCTTATATTTATATATATATATTATATATTTATATATATTATTTAATATTATTTTTATATATATTTATAATTATAATTATAATTTATATTATATTAATAATTATTAATATTATTTGTATTATAATTTTATCTATATACATTATTTATTATTTATTTAATATTACATATATCTCGTACTACTGTCACTATTGACATTTCGATGACCTTCACTTAATACTTTTTAACGCAGAATAAAAAAAGGAATCGAATAGTGTAAAAAAATTATAAAGTTCCATTTAAAAAAAAAGTGAAACTGCATCTAGCGGGTGCATCGATGCATTTTCGAAAAAAGTAAGGTCATAGAAAGTTGAAATTTGTTGTGCCATATAACTTTTTCCTTTATGATTTTTTTCTATTGTTACTTAAGAAAAAGTTATTATCCGCCTCTGTTCCAAGAATCATCCTGTATATAAATATAAATTAAAAATTATATTATCATTTTACAAAACGATTGAAAGTTGACCTAAATCAATGCCGTATCCAATTTTTTCGAAGAAAATCGATAGTTTAAAAAAATTATTAATTACATTAAATCTAAAAGCATCATTTATAAAAAAAAAAAAAAAAAAAACATTATTTGTGCACTACGTATATTTAATATAATTATTTTTCATATTCTTTTGATCGCATTTATAATTCAATCTTAATTATTATCTTAAAGCCAATTACTTCTACAAGATAGCAGAAGTTTGTACTTATAATTAGTAAGTATAAAAATAAAGAGTATGTAAGCAACGTCGAAACAAGGGGTGGGTATTTCGATGAATATTTTATAAGCATTATATAATTTTTTTATTTTCATTTTGTTTTAAGATTCATCATGAAATTAATTTATTATTGTAATTTTATTACATGTAAATAAATAACTTCAAATTTATAATATTGGGTTGGCAACTAAGTCATTGCGGATTTTGTTTTACACCTAATTCAGTTTTTTGATAGCAAAGATCAGAAATTTTATGAACGTGGCATTATGACACTGCTTGACCGATAGCGAAAGGTCATCAACAAAAATGGACAGTACATAATTGAATAAACTTATATTTTTAAGCAAGAATTTTGAATTTTCATTCTTATTTAAAATCAGCAATCCCTTAGTGGCCAACCCAATATTTCCTTGATTTTTTCTGAACATTTTTCAATTTTTGCACGTGGTCAAACAATTTTTTATCAATACTGTATAATAGTATAATATATTATATTATCAAATAATACTAATTTATTAATATTTTCAAACAATACAGGAAGGTATACAATTGTGTAATATGCAACATTCCTCATTAATAAGATTCTACTAAAATTTTCAATTAGAATATTTTTAAAAATATTTCTTCCATTTACATAAGAACAAAAATATTTACGATATTCGTCAAATTTGTTTTAATATCTCATAAAAGATTAGAGTAAAAAAAAATTATACACATATATTCCCCTTAATATAAATGTGTAACGAATATTCTACTATATAATATTATATATTCTACGTGATCTTGAAAATTATTTTTCGATCGTAACATCGATTGCAGCATATTTGATGACTCTCCTCGTAAAATTAATGATACCGATTCTGCGTTTCGAAAGATAATGTAGATTATACAAATAAAGAATGATATATATATATATATATATATATATATATATATATATATATATATATAAAGAGAGAGAGAGAGAAAGAAAAAGAGAAAAATAAAATAGAATAAACGGACATGTAGACGGGTGGTCGTAAAGAGTGCAATACCGTTAGACCTCTCGAAATACATATGGGTTGTACATATATCGTAGTCTTTTACCTATCTTTACATACGACTTAGCTTTTCAGAGCTTTCAGGGAGGATATAGGAGGAACCGATAGTAGAAAAAGATACAAATCAATGATATTGCTGGATTACTTCGGTACCGGTGACTATTTCGATTTTGTTTGCAGTAAATAAACCGGTCATGAAAAAAGAGAAAGAAAGAGAGAAAGAAGATAGGGACAGTTAAATCGGTCTCTCTCCTTTTTCTGTCTATCTCTCTCTCTCTCTTTTTTCTCTTTTTCTCGTATCGCGAGAGAACGCGTTTCCGGAGATCGGATCGCATGGGTTAGCGAGATCGTATCTCAAGATTACACGATTGTAATACGAGGCTATGGTTCGATTGCATTCTCGCGAATAGTTGTCAAAAATCAACCTTTTACGATCTATATCGCAGAAAAATAATATCGACTAGAAATCTAGCGGTCTATTCTTTTATTGTTTATTTTCTTTATCTTTTTCTTCTCATCTTTCCTTCCTTCCTTCCTTTTTTCCTTTTTTTTTTTTTTTTGTATATACTTCTTACAGGTAATACCTAATCCTCCGTATCTTTAATATTCACGTAATATTATAAAAGCTCCCTTTTTATAGCTATTATAGATTTCCGCTTGTATTCTATCCAAGAATAAACCGGTTGTTAATGTAGAGATTCTAGTCGAGGACATCGATGTATAATCTCGAAAACGTTGGATAGAGATTAAACGATAGCACTGCTTGTTCGATTCTAAAATTCGTTCTATGATAAAAGTGAGAGAGAAAACCAGGAAATAGTGAATTCTTCGAAAAACTCCACGATAATTTGATGTACTCGACTGAAGGAGAATACTCCAAAGAAAATTGAAAGAGAGATAGATAGATAGAGAGAGAGAGGGAGAGAGTTGAATAAGCTATTCGTCGCTTAAATTCTTGGAATGAGCGGTAACGAGTTGGTTGATGAATATTTCAGATAAGCGTGCTTTCTCGTTATTGAAATAGAAAGGAAAAAGGGAATGGAAAAAGAGATTCTTCGATATTCCGGATAATAATTTGTCACACCTTTTCTATTAAATAAGACTTCACAGTAGTCGATTTAATACACAACTAACGTTTTCAACATTGAATATTTTGTAATTTTTTGTCAAAACCTTTTATAAACATTATTCTCCTGATTTTCTTTACATATTACAATATATTAGAATATTCATTAAAGTGTAAAATTTATAATTAAAATTTTAATTCGATATAAATTAAATTGTTTATCATTTGAAATTATATCTTTCTCAAATACGTATATAATTACGCAATATTAAACAATTCTTGTAATTTGATTTAAATTAAAATTTCGATTTAATTTGAAACTATAGATTTTTTTTTAAATATATAATTATACAATTTTTAAAGAAGTCATATTGTTTAAAATAATATTATACTTTATTATATTATTTGATTTAACGTCATAATCATTTGAGTTGTCCCGAGACACGAAATAAAATGTTCTAACGAGGTAGAAACTTAGTAGGCTTAGCTATAACTCTGACTGTTTATTTTCTCCTGATATTACAGTCTAAATTTACGAACATGTATGTGCATACTTAGAGTGGTACTTATGCTGGATCATCCATTATGGCACAACCGAGTCGTTTTATCTTTATATTTTTTTTTACTTTCTTTATTCCCCATAACACGTCGGAACTTTTATTCCCCTAACTTCAATCTAATCCTACCTAGAACGACTTAGCCATTAAATGTGAACACGAGATGAAGATTCTCTCGTTAAACTTTCACATGCATGTACATTTATGTATATTATCGTTCAATCGATCGTGAATATCGATATTCCTTAACTTTTTATATTTTTATTTTTATTTACTAACAATAAGCTTATTACTTACATGATAAGATAAAACGTTTACGATCACATACCGTTTATAATATTGATCCTTTTGCATTGGCAAAAATATAAGCAATATTTTTTTTAAGAAACTTCCGTTTGCTATCTCGAGAGATCGAGTTTTATGTACATGTTCATGTGAATGAAAGAGAGAGTGTGAATCATTGATGAGTGACGTTGAGAGAGTGATTCGAATATTTACATTGGTTTTTCCGCATCGTTATATGTTCTTTTAATAAATATTCTTTATATTCATTAAACAAAATAAAATAACATAAGTTTTTATTCATAATCCTACAAACGTGTATATATGCATGTAAGTACTTATATCCATATCAAGATATGTATATATAAGGTATTTCAAAATATGTGTACATAATTCCAGGAATACTTTTAGAATGCTACAATTTCATGATTTTCATAAAAACTGTTTAAAATGTCCCTTGAATTTAAAATTCAATGCAAGTTCTAAAAGTTTTATCATAGATCTTCCCATTCTCTCAAAAATATCAGGTGTTGTTTGAATTTGCTGACAATTGTCTGATGTTAAATATGGTAACGTAGTTTCTCGTCGTTGTTTGTTAGTGTGTTGTAAAATCAAAATTTCAGGTGTCTCCACAAATAGAAATTCAATAAATTTAGATTAGGCGATCATGCGTACCAATTAATTGGTCTTTCAATTCATTTATTTGAAAATTTCTCATTTAACAATTATCTCGCTATATAGATAACTAAAACGTAGTAGTGTACCATTATTGGAAAACAAAATAAGCTATAATTTTGATATATGATTATGAGCTATTTTTTTTATTGTAGTGTAATAAAAACAGTTCTAAAAATAATTATAATTTGGAAAAAACGTTTTATCAGGTATATGATTATATGAGTTTTTATTTTTATTTTGGTGTACTAAAAGTAGCCCTGACGTTATGCCTACATAGTTTGATACAACCTGTATATGCCTATCTACTCAAATAACACTGATTGGTCTTTATGTCACGTGGATGTTATGCGCTTTTCTCAGAAAGGCTAGAGCATCAAGTCAGTACAATAAAGAGAATCCGTTCTCGCGCGTCCTAAGTCGAAGCATCATTCACTCTGGACGTTTCTAACGTCTCAGATAGCACTTGGCGCTCTAGCCACCATAAAAGGTGACGTACGAAATACGCCTATGTATATATGTATTTCAAGTAAAATGGATGGGTTATATACATGATAAGTACAGTATGTCGCAGAAATATTCTTAGACTATTCCTAAGTGATAAATGATAAGAAATTGATAAATAAATTGATTAAATAATTAAATTAATTTATTCGAAATTTTGTAGGAAGGAATCGAACTAGCAACTCGAGACAATTATGATAAAATTGATTTATTCGAATATTTTCAATTATCTTTACATCGCAAAAAACAAAATTGTTTAATGTTAAAAAGAAATATAAATCATCAAAGATAATAAAGAAATTTAATTGACTAATCTGTTTCTAGTGTATATAGATCGAGTATTTACAAAATTATGAATATTTAATAAATTGTTAGACTATTTTGACAGAATTTATTAAATTAGATAGAATAAGAGAGAGAGAGAGAAATTTCGTTTAAATATTTAGTCTAATATTTACTATATACTATACGAGAATAGAAGTAGTGCGAAACCAATAATCTATCCTTAATTAATTCAGGTAAAAAGTATATATAATCAGCACATATCCGTTCTCATAAGTTTCAATTGCAGAAACATTCCACTGACTAGACCAATTTCTCTATATCCTATAATCCATACTCATAACATGACTCCACCTTTCCGGTCATCCACCTCTTTTTCTTCCTCTCTCTCTCTCTCTCTTTATCTCTTCCTTCAGAAAGGAAGAAAAAAAATATGAAAAGACACAAAAATCTAAAGAGCAGCAGCATCCACCTTGTCGGTACATCCTTGTTGAAGTTCACCGACCCCTATACATCTCAGATATATATATATATATATTTCCTTCCTGCACCCTTTCTATGCATGCATTGTGTATCGAGTTTAGCATGCATGCACGCGCGCAACCGTAGAAATTCTACGGGTATATAATTCGATCGGCATTGTTCGCCAATCGCTACCAAGCCAGACGTCGGCCGCTTATTGCCATAATTGATTCACTTAATCGTGGGAGTGATGGACACCTCCTTGCCTCTATATGCTCTCTCTATTGCTACTGTCGCTACTAGCAACATGCTAATCGTAGGGTTTGCATCCTGACTGACGTTGAAAGGGGAAAAGACCCCCTTGTTTATCTCATAATTCGTATCCTATCATCGACTTATTGTCTTTCCCAAAATTAAGTAAATCATTCTTGAAAGATTTCGATTAAAATAAGTACTTTTGTTATATATCATCAAATAAGCTTGCGTGTGCGTGTGAATTTTTTAGAACTATAATTATAAAAAAAATGATTTAAATTAATGTTTAGTGTTGGAAATAATTATTAGAAAAAGAAGTTAGAAACGCTGTTTGGAAGAATGAGAGTTTTAAAATTAATAATTTGATCGAATTTAATTTGCCTATAAAATTATCTAATAGTTTTCTAAACAACGAGTATTCCTGATATGTTAAATTTATATATAATAGAATAGGATTAGATATCTTACTAATTCAAATGAACGAGTTTAGTATAGAAATTTTCTAGTCCAGGGTATATGCTAACTATTTTTCTGGAAATCCCGTAGTACACGTATCTAATACTAAAACATTAATTTACAACATACTTATCTTCTACCCTAACATCCAAACGTGATAAGACTCTTCTCTGAATGACTATTTCACGACCTACCAATCTTAACGAGTTTCTCTCGAGAAAATGTACGCAAATAAAGTTGTTGTTATCTTCCTAGCAATAAAATTACTAGGGATACCATAGTCTGCTTGGTTAATAATTTATTATCACTTAGAACTTTAGACAGAACAATTCGACAATCTCAAAAAAAAAATATCTAATAAGTTGTAATTTTTCAAATGGGGAGCTAATTTACCAAAAGCACACATATTTTATGTAACAACAGCAAATAAATGATAACAATGAATATGAATCCCAATATTTTATATATATATATATATATGAATCCCAGATATTCTTTCGTACTAAAAAAAAATAGTTATCATAATAATAATGTATCTAGTTTAAATTTCTTTACGTCCTCTTCAAAGTACCATTAACTCGGTATCTACTGTTAAAAGGTTAATGAAATTTTAGTATTGGTTTTTATCAGAACTAGTGAATGTCAGCAAGATTAGAAAAATATCAAATCAATTACAATATTATCTTTGATCAGATATAATGTTCAATGTTAAATAGCAATAAAATCACTTTTTCCTTCAAGATTTATCTTAACTGTACTTATCAATTTTATAATTTCTTATATATTAGATGGTCAGTAAAATATATATATATCTGTGCATATATAGGGAACATAATAAATCCTGTGTGCTGTTGACCTGATGATCACTGGACCGAGACCAAACGTACCGGACCTAGACGGTAGATCTCTACTCGATCGGTCAGCCGGAAGCAATTAAAGTTTCGACGGAATCTCGCGAATAAATATTGCGATCTGACTTAGACGGTGCCACGTCATTGGGGTGAATGTCTCTTAGTCGTGTTCTTGACTATTACTCCTGAAGTTCACACTTAATTGCTGTTAAAAAGAAAAATAAAAGTTCTTCGTTTCATTTATAGAATTTCAAGTGAAATAAAATGAATCATTATAATCATTTTATCGATCATTATAAGATCTATATGTGCCATTATATTATATTCAAGATTTCTATTTTGTCAACATCGTAAAATAAAACAGAACATTTAATTATAATTACCATTGATTATAAATCAATTATTATGAAATATAATTATAACAGATCTTCACAATTTTTAATGTAACATTATTCAATGATTATCATTTATTTATAATCGTTTTATCAAAAGAACTTATCGATATCGAACGTTTATTTAAATGAAAATGAAATAATACTCGATGGTATGTAGAACATGGAAAAAGGAAAAAGAAAAATAACGTTTGCCATAAAGGATGACTCTCTTCGTTTATTATTATTCGAGCCAACAATTTTTTGTTTCCTCGACTTTACTCATTACTTCCTTTGCGGTAAGTATTATTATGGGCGTTGGCGATATTATTACTATTATGTCATTACGATAATGCGGGCGTACCTGGTCGAAGAGAAAGGGGGAGAGATAAAGATAGAGATGGATAAAGAGAGAGGGAGAGAAAGGGAGGGCGAGATAAGGTAGAGGGCGATTTTGATGGGTAATAATAAAACAGGGTAACGGTCGTCTCGTTTCAGATGCATCTTGAGTTAATTGCCTTTCTATGTGTATATGCATATATATATATATATATATGTGTGTGTGTGTGTGTGTGTAACGTGAATACCGCTCCGTTTCTCAGTCCCCACATGAAAAATCGAATTGCACTGATATTTACGACTGAAATTCTCAACAAGAGATCCCACTTACGGGTACAAGAGTATACTGTATAATCGACTTTGTAAGAAACTTTCTTGAGTTACAATTTATTATTCTTTCGTATCATAATAATTGCGGAATCGATGTTTTTTTTTTTTATTTATTTTTATTTTATCTCATCTTATTTTTGTTTCGTATTTTTTTCGCAGATTATGTGTCCGGCGCGTGTCCCCGGATATGCCCACCAAGTGGGGAACCGGTATGCGGTAGCGACGGTATCATATATGCTTCCCAGTGTGAAATGCGGAAGAAGATGTGTGGAAAGGGTAAGGAGCTGTTAATTACCTTCATTATTGCTCGTTTCTCACAAGTTTGTTACCACGTATACGTTACATTTTCATTACTTGCGATCGTTTTCGTACTTATATTCTGCTACTTTATTAAAAGCTCATTCTCTAATCAATTAGTTCTCCAAGAGTTAATTTTCTGATAAATGTATATATAGTGAAATTATCATTGGTAATTCTATATTTTGCAATCCTAAGTTTATGAATATGACATTGTATTAATTATAGATAGTCTATTTCATTAAATGAAAATAACTAGAAAATTTATTTACAAGTTTAGAAATTTAGATGTTTTGAATTAAAAATTATTATTAAATAATTGAATAATAAATATATTGCAAAATAAAATATTTTTTGTAAAATTTGAAAATATCAAAAATACATAAATAATAATAATACAAATAAGATGTTTCAAAACAATGAGAATGTAGAAGACATAATATATTTTAAGAAAATATATGCACAATTTGTAGTTATCTAATCGTGATCACTAAGTTGATCGTTAATCCATCTAACAGTGACAATTCTGTTCAGGCGTGACGGTAGCAACAGAAAAAACCGCTTGCCTAAGATCATCTGGTAGCAAGTGCGAGCATCGTTGTTCCGGAGATCAAGATCCGGTATGCGGTACCGACGGTCGAACTTATCTCAACAAGTGCATGCTCAGAGTAGAAATCTGCAGGGTGGGAATCGAGCTCTCTCATCTTGGACCGTGCAACAATATTTCTGCACACAGAGAAAACTGTCCGGTTTCGTGTGACTTTGCACCACTCGATGGTCCTGTATGCGGTAGCGACGGCAACGTTTACAAGTCCACATGTCAAATGAAGCTACTCACTTGCGGGTATATACACACAAATTAAATTTATCTATTATGTTAAGATATTAAAATAATAATCTAAATTTATTTTTCATATTATTTTTTAATATTTATTATAAATTTATATTAATAATAGGGATTTATTTGAAAATATTTTTTTTCTAATGTAACATATTAAATAATTATTTTTCTTTTTCATATAAATAATTATTTAAAGAAGATAAATACGTTTATTACCATCTTTAATAGAAGTCATTCTAGCGATAAAGGTCGAAGATTTTCGTTTTATAAAATGGGTGTAGGTATATGTACATATGTGTATTATTAGCCGGAGGAAGTACATTCCAAAGATAACACTTTACGAAGTACCGGTACTAGTTTTCTACAGAAGGCAAAACCTAGAGAAACCTTGCACAACTCGTTGCAATAATAGATATAACGAATACAAGAGAGAAAAAGATAGAGAGAGAGAGAGAGAGATATTTAGTGAGTGATAGAAAGAGAAAGAGATAGAAAGCAAAGAGTTATTCGATGGGTTTGCAACGAAGAGTCGCGCTAATCGAATCTGATTTTTATCTTTTTTCTTAATTTTATTTTCAACAGGCAAGGAGTCGTGCGTACGAACAAGAAACATTGTCAGACCACAAGACATTGTCGTGAATCGTGCTGGCGTGGTGCAAAGCCAGCCTGTGGTAGCGACGGTATCCTCTATGCGAACACCTGCAAAATGCGAGCTAAGAATTGCGGGTAAGAACGGAATCCTAGTTTCTACTACGATTACAACTATTACGGTATATTACTTACCTACCTACCTACCTACCTACCTACCAACCTAACTATCTATCTAGTATGCATATAATATCTACGTAATATCGCAATTTACATTTTGCCTGAAGCAAAACGTAAAATCTCTTGGGCCCTTCGAACTACCTCATTCCATTTTCCTTGTCTTTCTTTCCTTCTTTTTCTCCTTTATGTTTTCTCTCTTTTTCTTTCTCTTCCCTTCCTTGTTCGCAAACGTGCTTCGTTATTAACGAGCCACTTCGTGTACCTACTACGTTAACGTTGCAAGCACATATGTTCTTTCAGAACGTTCGTTAGTCCTTTTATCCATTTCTCATAAAGTTTCGTTTCTTTATTAGGACGAAGGATCTACGAAATATCTTTAAACAATATCTTTTACGAATATATTCTTAGATACATTTTTCCATTATTTTATTATTTATTGTATACACATCATTGATTCATCGTTATTAGTTTATCATATTTTTTAAACAAATACTTGTTATAAGATTATTCTAAAATTTAATTATAATATACTACGGTTATTAAATTTTTAGCGTGTAATTTATTTATTTATTTTTTACTTTCCAGAACATTAGTATAATATTTTTTTTTTACATTTATTGATATATCGTACATTTAATGTTTAATAAACATTCAATAAAATTTAAATAATTAGTGGTAAACATTAAGTTATATTTTTTTTTCTTTGCAAGTATTTGTGTTTACATTCAATAACTTGTTTGAACTATTTTTATAGAAAGCACGTGTTCGAGGTGCCAATGTCATTCTGTGTGTCGCGAGAACGAACATCCGGAAGTCAGTTGAACGCGTGTCCACTCGACTGTAGGCACGAGCCGGAAGTGCCGACCTGTGGATCAGACGGAAATATCTATAGGAATGAATGCGAAATGCAAATGCTCAACTGCGGGTGAGTAGCTTTTAATTTCAATCATAAGAAAAGTCATTTTTAAAATCAACAAAAAGGATTAAAAGTCAAGATTCAATAATATTGAAATATTATTATTTTAATTTTTAGAATTTTGAAAGATAAGCTATTTATTATTATTTTTTTTTTATAATTTGTTTAGATTATTTAAATATTTTTACGAGCCAAAGATCATCATCATGTTATTTATTTCGTGACCTTTTATTCGAAATTATTATTTCTGAAAATTTCGATAAGGAACATATTTGTATAAATATCTAATAATTTTCATTAATTTTCTTTTTATATATGTTTTAAATTAAAACATGGAAGTATCGAGTTGATTCATAATCGTCAATTTAAATAATAAAGTTATTACACTCGGTAAAGCAGAACATATTTATGAATCAATCTAATAAATATGATTTTTCATAATTAAAATTCCTGGTTTTACCATTTTATATAGCTATTAAATTGCTTCATAAATAAGAACCGTTTTCTTAAAATACATTCAACTTAAAATAGTAGTTATTTATAAATAAACTCTATATTTCTGTTTTTCATGATCATTATTATAAACTTAAAGTTAATGAAGATAAGCATTTGTATTTATAAAATTCTATTATATAGAATTTTATTTATACCTATTTATTTATTATCAATTTATTAAAGAAAAAAAACTAGAACTAGAATAATTACAAATGTTCGCATGAGTTAATTGAAATAATTTTTAAAAATTGAATCTTTACTTCCTTAATCTTAACAATTATCAAACAGTCTTCTCCATTGAGATTAATACAGTCAATTTTATAGATTTGAAAATTCTTTTTATAAATTTAATACACAATTCTTTTAAAAAATGATTCGAGTAAATTTAATTAGCAACATAAGCTAGATTATTTTTTATAAGAATGACAAATGCGACACATACACGCATACACATACATGCACAAATAAAGAATCAGGTGAACATTTATGAAACATTTTATCGAAGAGGTGCTAAATACGTACCTACAGTTCAGTGTACAATAACTGTTCAAAACGAGCCTTCTTCCGCTTGGACAGACACTCTAAACCGTTTTGACGTTGAACGTTAACGCTTTGATGCAACGTACGGGTATACACACCGGTTGAACTCTTTGCTAACACATTACGATGATGCTGGTTGAAGGTCAAACGTGTCCACTCAACTTGAAGATGAGCCATGTTCTAACGTTCCATGTTGAATGAACGAAATAAAATATTTCAAGTAACTTACTGTTTACTTTGATCTTCTCTTCATCCAACGTCGAGATTAGATGGACCTGAGATAACAAATTTATATAATATATCAATTTCTATATATGATAAGAAATCAAACAAAATATCATTTTCATAACAAAATATTAAATGAAGGAGAAAATTATATAATTAAAAGAAAAAGAAAAATAGGAGATAAATTAGGAAACAAAAAGGGTCTATATTAAATCAGTTGAACGGTTCAACAGGCAAGCTAGAAGGAAAGTGACCGTGGTGGACTTCGAGAAGTGTCGGCCACGTTTAACCAAGTGCATGAAGCAACAGCAACGATGTGGAAACGAAGTAGATCCGGTCTGTGGAAGCGACGCAAGTACATATCCAAATCAATGTCACCTGAACGTGGCGATCTGTCTGTGAGTAGTCCCGTCTCGTTAAAATGAAAATAAACATACATTTTAATAATTAAGATTCATATCGATTTATATTTGCTAAATAAGCTTATCGAACAAAATAAAAGAGATGTTATCATAAATTAATCTTAATTATTGATGATAATCCTTTTTTAGAAAAGGTATTCAATTGGCTCACGTCGGAGAATGTACAACCTTGAAAGAAACTGAAGAGTGTCCTGATGATTGCAACGAAGTGCCAGAGGAACCTGTTTGTGGAAGCGACGGCAACGTTTATCGGTGATTACTAATGTTATTTCAATTCTCTAGAAATATTTCAAATGAATTCTCGTAGAGAGGATCTCGTTTGATCCATTTAAGACGAGATTTTTATTTCTTTTTCTATTTTTAAAGAAGAAAAGATAATACTATCGTTTTTGCATACATATTTGTTATATTAGGTGTATGTATTAAAGTATGGTAATAATTTATTTATTATTTCTATACTCAAAAATATACTTTTATCGTATATTTATGTTTATATACAGTATTATATTATTCAATACTAATTTATTGATGTATAACTTTCCACGTTAATTATAAAAGTATGAAAAGATCATTCAGTATGTAATATAAAAATCAATTGTAAAATATTGATAAATCGATCGATTTTGAAAAATATAATTTAGGGTTTATAAGATTGAATTTGAACAGCTGATTCTTTCTATTTAGCTCGCTATGTCATCTTCGCCACGAAACATGCGGTCAGAGGGTAGTTCAGGTTCCTGCTCAGCATTGTCGTACTACAGCGCTTTGTAATCAAATCTGTAGTGGAGAACGTCAATTCGTTTGTGGTTCGGATAACAAGCTTTATCGTAACGAGTGCGAAATGAAAAGGGACAATTGCGGGTAAGCTAATCCTTTAACATAGTTTAGAAATATTATTATTTTGATTATTTATTATAATTGTTTACATTCATTTTATAGAGTGATAACTAGGCATTAATGTTAACTGTGTGAATTACATTAATAATTTCTTTTATCAACAATTTTTCATTTCATATTTATAATTTATTAAAATAATTTATCTGTCAGGTATTTTATGTTTCGACACAAAAATGAATTTACTAATATATTTGAAATTTTATATATCTTTTTTAGAAAACATGTGTACGTGGTACCAATGAAACGATGCGTTCAAGGTTTCTTGTTCCGTGGTTGTCAAAAGATCTGCCCACCATATTACGATCCAGTTTGTGGTACCGACGCAATGACATATAGCAACGAATGTTTCTTGGAAATAGAAAATTGTCGTAGCAGAAGCCTCGTTTCTAAAAAGTATCACGGCGTTTGTGGTCAGCCAACGGAAGAACCGAAAAATTATTTGTATTAATTCGACGATCAAAATGATTCAAGGAAAAAAAACAAAAAACAAAAAATGAAAAATAATAATAGTTATAAAAATATGTTCCAGGTTACATCGAACGAGATCGATCGGCGAAACGATACTAAATGAAAAAATCGTTCTTGAAATCTTTACAATACGATACGTTTCGTCGATCGATCTTAAATATATGCGAATTATCGCGCCTCGTCTTTCGAAAAATGTTGCTTCGAGTAATTCGACGATGTGTATAACGCGTATATTAATCTTTAAGAAAATTTCAAGGCACCAAGTGTCATATTTAATAACGAAAATCAACAATTTACTCGTGCGCGACGAAATCGGTCGATTTAATTATTCGATGTCGTTCGATGAATTTCCAAAAAGAAAATCTTTATCGATTAATACTAATACGAGCTTGCCAAGAGAAGACGATCAATTCCATAATATTTATAATCTTGCCAAGTTTATAGATACATATTATCGTTGAAAGCTGGTAGATAATCGACTTCGAATAGGATTGCTATATTATAATAATTATCCTACGTCGAATCTATCGTTTAAACGATTTGTTACGAGCGCATCCGTGAATCCGTGAAATTAATAAACCCTTAATGCGTGTATATGATTGCAAAATTAAAATATATTCTAATCAATGTGCACAATTATAGTTTTGTATTTAAATTAATATTTTTCAAAAAGTATTGTAATTACGATGAGATATAACATTTTCAATATTTTTTTTGTAATAGATAAATATTATATGAGAAGTAAACTATATATATATATATATAACCATCTCTAAACAAAAAAATTAAAAAGAAAAAATCATGCATTTAAGAGGTTACAAAAAATTTATCGATTGTTTTGAAAGACTATCGATATTATGCTTGTCGATGTTAAAAATGTAATTAAAATAAGATAGAAATAATTCGTCATCTTGGGTGATTCACGAACGCGATCAAATATCAAAAAGTATCTTTCGTCATTCTCTTTCCCTACTCCGTCTTACCCCTCATATTTATTTCACACGTATCGTGCTTCAGCGTTATTCAGATCTCTCGCGACGAACAATCACGACGTGCCAAGATTGACGAAGAATCGTGCGAGGAAGGATCAAGAATCGCATATAAATACGTAGGCTTCTAAACCGATTTCGCATTAGCGAAAAACATAGAATCATTATATTATTTATATTAGATTCTCTTAGCGTTCTTTTAATTATAGAAAATCATTATTATTTATTCTACCGAAGATATTTTTCTCTGCCACTCTTTATAAGTTTCTTTATACATGATTTTTTTTCCTATGTATGCATATACACATACATATATACTTTTAGGTACATACATTTATACATACATATATACATACATAGATACATAATACATAGCTATATGTCTCTTGTTCTAAACAAAAAAAGTTCTTTCTTTCTAATCGATCTAATAACGTAAACAGTTAATATGTTTTCCGAAATAACGAGAAATAATAAAATAAATTTTTCAGTTAACAAAACTTTCTGATGATAATGCGATGTGTGTTCATACTATATAATTAATATTATATAATATTATTATTAATCATTATCGTGTCTTTAATTTATTTTATCGAACATGCGAAGATCCTTTTTTGTATCGAAACTAACATTGTACACGCTTGTCAATAATAAACCATATACGTATATTTTAAGATACTAAGGGATTTCCATAAAGGCTATATTCTATAGGAAGTTATAAGCTTCTAAATACTTACTCGCTAATTATCCGTTAACGTCTATCTTATATTCTTAAATTACTTTAGAAATAATCAGAAAATTGTGTGTCAAAAAGGTATTAAACATATATACTTTAAATACATAAGTATCAATTTAAATAAGGAAACTTGATATTCGATATGTAAGGAATTCCTTTTAATCGTCTTTATCGATTAGGAAATGGCGAGTTAAACTATGAGTAAAATCTTTCAAATAAAACTAAATTCGATTATAATTTTTTATTCCATAAAAATGGTTACGACGACTTATATTTTTTTAAATTCTTTAACAAATTAAATTACATTAATCTTTAAAAAAATAAACGTAATATCGATAAAGAAAATTGGCGGAAGTCGTTCAAACATGATACTTGCTTCGCTTGTAAGTTGATAGACAGCGCCACGTATGTCGGCTAGCTAAGACACATACAGGTGGCGTCTCGGTGCACCTATATTGACAGGTGCCGAAAAAACATGGCGCTCAGTGTTTACGACAACTGATCACTGCCGATCGAAATCGCGCAATCGTCGTATATTCTTCGTTACTTTTAACGCGTTTCGTTTAACCAATTGGTGCTTAAATGTCAATTCTTAATTATTCGTAATAATAATAGATTCATTAACGAGACTGTTTAAAAAGGTGCCGAAAGATAATTTCATACGATACGCGTGGCTCTCTTCTTGAAAACGGCGAGATCAGGTGGTGCGAGGATATCATCGACGAATCAAAAGGAAAGAAGAAAGAAAAAGATCTTTCGAGAGAGAAAGAGAGAGAAAAAATAAGAAAGAAAGAGTTGTTAATTCAACGCTGAACATCAAGAACAATTGACGAGTTATCGTAAGTAATAATTATAAGTATACAATATATTCTTGTCATTTTGTGTTTCTATTTGTCAAATTTATTGTCGATAAAGTGTCGTTGATATATATTGTCTATATAAAAGGAAGGGGTTTAACATGAGCGTAGCAAGAACGGCGGGAGAGGCCATCTTTAAGTGTCCCCGTAGTAAGAACGAAACCCGTGCCGGCAAAAGAGAAGACGAGAGTGAGAGAGAGAAAAGTGAGAGATTACGCGAATCGTGTTACATAAAACGTTGTTGCTTCGGCCTTCTCGTTACATCGTTCGACGTTCGGCCAACGAACGTTTGTCGTTTTATATTTCTCAAGGACAAGTTTCTCTCTTTTTCTCTTTTTCTCTTTCGTTATCTTCCTGTGTGATTTTTGATGTTATTTACCTGGAACCAAATGAACATCTGCAAACTTTCTTGTGTTCCTGTTTCTCAAGTATGTATATCTATGCGTTAGTATATGCAATATTTTCTTTCATAACTGTGCTAAATATTTATCTTTTCCTTCGTGTTAAATGATTATTTACATTTTACATTAAGATTAAATGATCGATACTTTTTGATATGACAAATTATGATCATATCAAACATATTCGGTTTATATTAATCAATTTTATTTGGACCCAATTTTACTTCTCGAAATGGCGCGAATATTGATTTCGAAGGAGACCAATGACCTTTTTATTATGTATGCTACTTTTGAGAGTCGATGAACTACGTATATATATATAGGTATATAATATTTTAAGATACTTCTTCGGTAAGAATATAAATATTTCTTTTCTCGTCTTACAATAAGATTTAAATTTATTCTTCGAGAAATCGATACTTTCTATGGCCGCATTGCGCGATTCTTAACTCATCGAGCGTACTCAATGGCGCGTATTTTGAATTTTATGGAATGCCGATTAATTTTTATAAATTTAACCTTCTATATATACTTGCATGACTTTAACCTTTTGCACTCGAAGTTTTGATTACTCATATTACTAGTTACTCGAAGGGATTTCAATTAAAAAAACATATTCACATCTATGCAAATGAGGTGTATGTAACAAGAAAGTAGTTGTTTCTTATTGTTTTTAAAATAATAGATGTAGGTTTCAAGTATCAAGAAAAATGCATTTACTATGAAATAAGTTAAAGATTATATTTTAAAATGCTAGTTAATTAGTTATGTTACTATGTGTTGTTATGTTTATTATTATAGAAACTTCTCTCTTATATTAGAAAAAAAAAACTATTTCATACATGTATCCAGCTAGAACAAATTATACAGTTACATACACAATACTTTCCTGGAAAGATTTAATTTGCAATTTGTTAGAAGAATAAATGAAGTTTAATAGAGTAGAATAAATAAAGATTTATTTTTGTCATTATATTATGAACTGGAAATTATTTGTATTTAAATAAAGATTCCTTCGAGGTAGAACCCTCGAATGCAAATGGTTAAAATTTCTATGTCGGTATTTTTCTGTGCTCAATTTAATTTCAGCCCCGTTTTTCTACCCTCGCCCTAATTTAGCGTACACATCTTGTGTTGTAATTTCTTTTTGGTAATCAATAAGATTCTTTGTAAGTTTTGTCAACTCTACTTGTAAATATCGGAGTAAATCTAATACCTTTGACAATTTTTCATTTATTGTTATATTTACAGATCGATATTGAGTATTAATATGTGCTATTTATATTGATGTAAGAAACAATTTTTTATTAAAAAGACTATAAAGAACATAACACGACGATTTATCTAATTATCATTAAGGACAGTTTTGATAAATTCGAACTATCTCAAATGTCCTTGATTATATATACGTTTAAGTTGAAGATAAACGTGGATAATAGAAGTAGCTCAAATTCCTCGCTTGATCGATTTAATTTATTGTGCTCATCGAAGGATGCTGCCAAGGAGTTACGAATCAGCGATTCTTCGCTTTTATATATCAATAGAAAAAGAAAAAATATATCAATGAAAGATATTATTGAGGACCTGCTTGAGGACTGTTAAACAACGATTGCTTATTATTTAATGTTTTAAATTTATTTGTGAAAACATAATTTATATTTATATATTATTATATTATCATAATATACTTATACTAATATAATCTATATTTGTGTGTGTGTGTGATGTAAATTATATATATTTTTAGTTAAAAACAATTAGAGAAACAAAAAAGATTATGCAAGATAGTTAAAAATTTAGATATCTGTAAGAAAGAAAAAAAATAGATAAAATAATAGGAAAAATATTTTCATATTTATAATTATTATAACATTATATTCATTATAATATGATTATTATTATTATTATACTAGTCCAATACAAATTGGATCAATGGACGAAAAATATCTCGTACCATTTCTACCAATCAAAAATATTTGCAAGTCAGTTAACTTGAAGATTCTTTTTATCTGATTTAATCTTCCTTTTTTACTTTCTTTTCTTTCTTTCCTTTTGATTGATTCAGTTTAAATTGTTCCCTTTTCTTGATCGCTCGAATGTAGATAACTTCTTGTAGTACCTCAAGAAAATATATTTCGGTGTTCTGTGAAGGAAAAAAAAAGAGAAAAACAGAGGGGAAAGAGAAATTGTGCTTGTGTGGTATATGTTTGATCATTTTATCTTTGCTTTTTCACGCCGCCATGGTTGCTTTCTTAAAATTTGCTTTAGTAGATAATCGTGATACAAGCTACCGTACGAAGTTGAAAGAATCTCATGATAACGCGAGAAGCACAACGAACGAACGAATACTTCTTTCAACTTTATCCAATCTGGTTTTTCTTGAATATTTATGTATGTATGTTTGTATGTTACGAAGTTATGTAGAAATAGTAATCTTCAACAATTATACATATTTATATGGGATTTAAATGTCTCTCGATGGATGAATAAATCTTGAAGGATCTCTTGAAATCTTTGAAAAATATTACGAATTAGAACTTCTATAGTGATTGATAACAGCATTCGATGATAACATGAATTAATTATTAATTCTTTAATGTATAATTTTATTTTTTATTTTGTAAGCAAAAATATATATATTCGATATAAAAATCTGTATGAAATTACCGGATAATTCAATAAATATTTCAGAATTTATACAGTTAAGTTTTCAATACTTTTTAGGATAACATGGAACATAGTCCCTATTTTATAACATTAAACGTTTCTTTTTTTGTCCAGTATTTTGAGGAACATATTTACCGAATAAAACAAGCGAAAAATTTTATATATTAGTGTATTTGACAATATAATCTTGAAAACGAAATTTTTTGATAAAGGTTTTATTTAATAGAAATTCTGAATTTTTGGTAAAAGGGAATAAATTGAATATTTTCGAATGTAAGAAAGCAATTTAGCTAAGCCTGGAATTTTGGAAAATTCATTTAGGAAGTTAAATAAGTAATTAAAATCTTTCTTCATTTTTGGAAAGTCTTAGTTAGCTATCTTTCTCTCGGTAACCTTCGTAATAATATATTAAATTATAATATATTTATTAAGGCGTTATCCAATTTTATTATGTGTGGCTTTCATTAAAAATTTAAATAAACAATATAATTACTGTTTCATAGTGTGTTGTTATAAAATGTAATAGAAAAATGGTACACGATTTTAATGTGCTAAAAGAAAAATGGTGAAAAAAAACTAATGAAACTGGTAGAAACGTAAAATTCTATTTTTGTCGAGATGAAAAACATTAGAATAGACAAATACATCGTAAATATGCGAAAAGAAATTGTTTTTATGCGACAGGAATCTTGAGATAAGAAGAAAAAAAAATAATAAATAAGAAAGAGAGAGAAAGAAAAGAATGCAAGAAAGAAAGAAAGAGTGAGGACAATATTGCACACGAATATTTTTTCTTATGTAGCTGCATTTTCTGACGTAGTCCAATATGCGATGTCATGTAACAAATGCGAATGGTTCGTTCCTTCCGCAACGGGATTACGTTATTGATGCAGTATGTCGTGCCAAGGCGAAACGAAGTGGCGTGTGATGTAAGGCCGACGAGAGAGAAAGAAAATGAACAAAAAATAAAATCATCCTCAAAGGATTTCTTTCTCACGAATCGATTTTTTTTTACCACAATCGTACAATCCATTTTATTATCATTTAATCGATCATTATTTCAAGATATATGAAAAATACAATTGCACAAATATTTACAATCAAAAATTTAATGGATTTTTATATTTTAAAAATATGTAATAAAGACATAAAAAGAATTTATAAATTTTTGTGTAATAAGCAAAATCCATTGAATTTTTGCTTCTTTTTTTTTCAGTTTTAAATATTTTCCTTCCATTCGTCTTCTTTCTCAATGTTTTATTTTTTTTAATGTTATTTTTCTTTCTCCGAGGTAATATTATATTTTGCATTTTTTTAATTAACCCATTGCCGCAAATGACGGCTATAGCCGTCCGATCTTCGTATTTCTAAGCACGATCGTCAAATTAAAAGTGTGCGGCAACGTGTTAAATTTCTTTTACGATTAAATCATTTAATTTTTTTCTTCATTTTTTATCATTTTATGGACAGTAGTAGGGACATCTTGGTAAATTCTAACTCACTTGAAATTTGAAATCATGTTCTGTCGTTTTCTATTTGTTAGTTTTTTTACTTTCTTTCTTTCTCTTTTTTTTTTTTTTTTGTTCTTTGTATATCCAACGTGCAGTTCTTCGTTGCATTCTGAATATGCTTTCGCCAATAAACCTCCTTTCCACAAGTTTCATCTCGTGTATTTCTCTTTCTTTTTTTTGTTTATAATCATTTGTAGGCCTATTTTCAGTGGTTCATCGCTTTTTAATAGACCAACAAGGGAAGTGCAAGGTCTTGCCCTCACGGATTTTGTTCAAATTTTGTACGATAATAGATTTTGCTTCCCTGTTCACGAATATACAGGGTGGCTCACCACATTTTACCACTTCGATTTACGTTTTTATTATAACGCGTAGAAGACAATGTTTCACATGGAGTTGAATGGCTTTAAAAGGGGCTCATACTGATTGTACTTTTTATTTTTTAGGTGGACGTATCAAGGACATATGAAGGTCATTAATGTTTTTTTAAATGGAGTCATATATTTTTTATTGCATCATCTGATGCTCTTACATATTATTTACAAAAAAGTATTAACCTATTTATGTAAAAAAATTATTACTTTAGGAGATATTTTAATTTTTGTCTATTTACAAAAAAGATTCAATATGGCGACCATTTGCATCAGAACACTTTCTGAATCGAGAAATTAATGACTCATTAACGTTTCTTAATGTATCTTATGTTATTTCCTTGCACTCATTGACGATACGATCCCTTATATTGGCCATTGTAGTCGGAGGCTCAGCGTAAACTTTATTTTTTAAGTATATGGTTATATATTTACCCTGTATATGGTTATAGGGGCCACTACTCAATAATTTTTTAAATATTTGCAATTTTTGAATATTCTATGAATATTATTTTTGAATATTATACGAATATTATTTTTGAATATTCTATGAATATTATTTTTGAATATTATATGAATATTATTTTTGAATATTATATAATTATTATTATTTAGCATCTTTAGCATTTTTAATTGCAAATATCTAAAAAATTATTGAGTAGTAACCCCTATAACTATATATATTCATTAACGGGGAAGAAAAATCTATCCTCTTACAAAATTTGAACAAAATCCGTGAGGGCAAGACCTTGCACTCCCCTTGCAAGTAAAATTTTTCTATTGACACGGTGGAAACCTCGCTTTTTTCTGGATCTCCATTTCTTTTTTTGTCTTTCTTTTTACGCGAGAAAAACGAGTACGATTATTCGCAAATGAGTCGGTTTGATGATGCTACATAACCACGTTATATCACGTGTATAAACAGTGTATACGTATACATGCATCCATGCAAATAACTTCGTTATTGGTTTTATCGAATTTATATCGTGATCGTTAAAATTGGATACAAAAAAAAAAATCATACATGAAATTAGGCAAAGAGAATAACATTTAACCATTTAACGAAATATTGTTTTTATTTATTCCTATTTATTATATGATTATACGTACGAAAAACTATATTAGTATAAAATATAATATTATTATTAATTTAATAATTATTATCTAGTCATTATCTATATTTAAATAATGATTAATAAATATATCATAAATTAATTGAGTAATAATTAAATAAATAAATATATATCTCTAACTTGAAACTGACTTGCTATCCTAGTTCGCACTTTTTTTTTATATAATATATATAATATTATATAATTACATAGTTATAATATATAATAATATATAATAATATATAATATTATATAATTTATAATTTTATATAATAATATAAATAGTACATATTTACAATAAATGTTCATTAAAAGTGTACACTGTTACACTTATTAGATTCTTATTAGAAAACTATTGATGTAGTGTATTTAGTATGAAGAAAATTTAGAAATAAATATATTATTAGCGTTTTCTATACATTATTTTTATATTTAATTCAATTGTTATAAATGAAGCTTCCAAATTAAACTCATGTAATTAAGGTATACTAACCTATTTATTTATAAATTTTGCTTTATTTTAAACACAATATAACCAGTTTTCAAGCAAAGTTTTAGTAACCTTAACCGGTGTATAATTTTAAGGGATACTTACTGTATAATTTTATTATACTTTATTAATTAGAAAGTTTCATTTTGGATAATGATGATAACAAGCGTCAAGAGTTGTAAAATCTACAAAAAAGAAAACAAAAGAAAATGATATGGAACAAAAGGTATAACCTTTTTTAATATTCCGAACTAATTAATGAAACGGATTACTCTTCATTACTTGAACAAACAAATCAAAAGTTCTACTTCTTTATGAGTCTATTTACATGAGTATAATGGCTAGTTTATTTCTCGTAGCATAAAAGAGAGGTAGAGAGATAGAAAAGAGAGAAGTATATATATATATATATATATCGTTTTTTATTAATTTAGTTCTTACTACTCAGCGAATGATTATGCAAGTACATTAAACGGTACGAAAATAAGATAAGGTATAACATTGACTTCAAAAGATCGGTTTTTTCTTCTTCTTTCTTTTCAAATTTGTTCCATTACTTGAATGAAAATTTATTAGTACCTAAAAGCTAGAAAAAAAAAAAAGAGGAAATCGATTAATGCGAACTTTTTCCCGTCCGTCGTGAATTTTCCGCAATGCGGATAACGTGAAACGAAGTATTCTGACCGGCTAAAAATATTTTTACGAAGAAATTTCATTGTTTTTGCAAATTTCATTTTTCGACCGTTTACATATTGCTGGAAAGAAAAATATAATTATTTTTAAGCTTGTTATTTTTGTAATTTTTCTTTCTTTATGAATTTTTTTTCTTTTTTTTTTCTTTTTTTGTTAACTTTTTTAAAAGCAAGAATATAAGAGAAAAGAAAGAGTTTCGCAAAATATTTTCAGAACTCTATCGATATTCTTCTCATTGGACCATCACATGTATAGCCTGAATTTAATGGTCCGTATCTCTTAAAAATTTATAGCGCGTATAATCGAAGTCTCATGTTAGAAAGATGTTCTTTTTTACACTGCACGTTCAATTTGTGGTTTCCTCTTGAAAGTCTTTATGATCGATTCGGCTAAAAATTTTACCGATTTTCCTTGTTTTTTCATCGATGATTTTGCAAAATGAAAAAAGTAAACCACGAAATTACTCTGATGTTAAAACTGTAACGTGCGTAGATATTGAAACACTATGACACATTTTGGTCACAATTTTAACAAGTTGTTACTTAATTAATTCATTGTTTTCTTTAAAGAGTCCTAAACCGATACGTTTCAAACTTTTAATTTATATCGAAAAAAAAGAAACTAGCATTAACATCGAATATCTTTCAATCTAAAATGATTGATAACATACAAAAAAAAAGTACATTTTTTATTTTATCAAGCAAATCAAATTTAAAAATCGCTTGTATCATTCTATTGTATTAACACACAAACTTGATATTTTCAAAATCTCGTTTCACTTTCCTCCAGTCTTCTTGCAGAAAAAAATTAATTTCTCTTCTAGTGATAATTCCAAAAAAAAAAAAAAAAAAGATTAAAAATAGATTAAAAGCGAAAGATGTTTAGTAAGTTTAATTAAAAAATTTGAGCATGAAAGTAAAGATTTTTGAGCTGTGTATAGGAATCAGGATGGCGAGTTGTACAACTGGAAACTCGGTATTACGCCTACGTGCGTACGCTCGGTGTCACAGCGGTTCTCACGCGTTTCCGGTCACGCGATTGTCCGACGCTCGATTAATAGCCCACGTTTGTTGTTCATTGATGTCGAATAACCAAACGGGAAGTTACAATCACGATTTTTATGTTGCATCCTTTTGATATTTTTCTATTTGTTTATATATATATATATTTTTTTTTACTTATTTATTTAATTATTTATTTGTCCTTTTATGTTTCTTTCTATTCTTAGCGTGTTTATACTTGTATTTTCTTTTCTATTTTTTTTTTTTTGTTTTTGTTATATTATCGTACAATGACTCGTATATCGAGAATAGAGAAGGAGAAATGGAACTCGCGACGCGACTTTTCGTTATCACGAAGCGCTTGGTAGCGCTCAAGCTTTATTTTCATACTCGAAACCGGAAGCTCGCAGACAACGCGCACCTACCATTGTCATGGTCCACAATGTTTGTCCTCTGCGATAGATCTTTTTATCTTATCTCAACGTTTTTTTTTTTATATCCTCATTAGCTTGTTATTCTTCAACCAAAAAAATGCTGCTTCTCGATTAATATTATAATGCTTTTGATCATATCTGTAAGTAATAATAACCAAAGTAATCTTTTTTTTTTTTTTTTAATTCTTTTAATTTTGTCTTTAAATAATTTTATGCCTAATTATCATCTTACATTAGATTTACATTTAATCCTTTACACTCGAAGTTATATTTTTCATTTTACATATTATCAACAATTTACAAAGCAATTTCAATAGAAAAAAAAAATAATATTCACGTATTATAAATAAATGACATATGCATAGTTAAAAGAAAAATCATCGTTGATATATGTTGTAAACTGAATTCAATTTGTTGCAGTTTTTAATTTTTTTTATTGTCTCCGTAGCGGAGCCCTCGAGTGCAAAGGGTTAATAATTATCTAATAAAATGTAACGATATTGCAATGAAAGAAAAACAATTTTTTCATAGATAAAAATTTACATAAGTTTGCTTTAATTTGGTTTAACGTTTTTACACTTTATATTGAATTTTATTTTGTTCAAGGTAATTTATTTGAGTTTATAATTCTTTTACTTTTTTTTTTTTAAATTAGTTTCCCGTCATTAGTTACTTAGTTTAAATTTGATTTGAATTGACTAAATATTGTATTTTTATCGTATTTCAAGAAATAAAATCACAATTTGATTGTAATACTCATTTTACATGGCTTTTCTGTGTTGTTTTTTCTTTTTTTTTTTTTTTTTTTTTTTACACCGAGCACGTTCGATCTGTATAAAATAAATTCAATGTATGTCCATCGAGGGGGTTCTTTTCTTTTCCTTTCATTTGGAAAATTCTTTTTTGCACGTACGTGTGGAAACATTATTTAAACTTTTCACGATACATTTATATTTCAAAAAAGTCCGTAATAGAGTTTGCATCGATCCTTTCATTTCGAATTTTAAAACGGCAGTGCATCGAATCTTATTTACGTATTTATTAGTCTTGATGAAAAAAAAAAAATAAGAAAGAAGGAATAAGGTGACGGAAAATAAAATAATAACAATGAAAGAAACAACCGTTCAACAAAAAAAAAAAAGGGAACAACTTTCATTTCGAACAATAGAGATTATCAACGGGGGTTCAAGAACATGGACGTGAACGTGAACACGCGTTTGCGCTCGCGAGCACACACTTCCCGTGGAAATAATTTGCTAGAGAGTTCGCGGTGGCTCGTATGAATTACCAAGATGATATCAGTCATTTTGCCACGGTAATTAACGCCGTACCCGTTAGAAGGAGAAGGAGAAACATCATACAAGCATACATATATGCTACTTGTGTATGTATATACAGAGTGTTTCATCTAATTCAAACCCTAATTTGAAATACAATATCTTCGTTACTTTTGATAATACGATAATACTTTAATTGAAGATATTGTTTGGATCAAAAGAAGTAATATTATTATTATTGTTATTATTAATTCTATATTAATCTCCAATTTGTACATTTGAAATACAATATATTCGTTATTTTTGATAATTTAACAATATTTTAATCGAAGAAATTATTCAGATCAAAGGTAGTGATATTTTCATTAATGAAGGAATTTATATCAAGTTTATTAGTTGCAAAATTTATAGATGTTTATTAATATTTTTATTTTAATTATGTTATAATTTAATTAAAAAAAAACAAATTCACGGATACAAATTTGCCAATTATTAAATATTCTTGAAAAATAAAAAATAGCTTTGGAAAAAACAAAAAAGACTAATATTTATTTCGATAAAGAATATATTTTTAAACATATTTAAAATGATACACATTAACTTCGACACATTTGAACCTAATATTCTCCCAATGTTAGAAGACATGCGACAAAGAATTCTATGTGCATGTTTGTTATCGTTCCAAAAGTGATAAAAAGAACAAAGAAATCGTTCATTAAGCCCATCCGAAAATGTATTCAAGTTAATATCGTAGAATTCGTCTTTTTATAAGTCATAATATTATGAAAATAAAAATATATCAATCCATTTGGAAACTTTGAAATATTTACAAAAATTCAAATTTCCAAAAATGCATATATTAAGCAAGATATTGCTTCTTTCGAATAAAACAATTTCTTCCTTTAAATATAGTCTTTTCTATAAAATTTTAACAGTGATATTTTCAACAACGATAGTAATATTAATGATTTATCGTTTAAAATTTACAAGGAATACAAAATAATGCAATTCAAAAAGAAAACAATTAAAATAAATAAATAGAATTACATTAACACATTATATGTAGGACACATACTAATATGCACATATATTTTTTTCAAGACGTTTTTTAAAGATAGATCGTTAGTTTTTAAACGGTATCACACTATATTATTACATTACTATATTTTAATTATATTTATATTATATATAAATATAATATTATAATTATATTAATTAATAATTATATTATTATAATTAATATAATGTATATTATTATTATTACCACGGTTTAAAATATTATATAAATAAAATATATTTTATAAATATTTTTTAAAATCCTGTAATCAAATCAAAAATATCCCGTATACAATATGTTAACGATTGAATAACATAAAATAAAATGAAACATATATATTTTTAAAATTACAATTAGATAACATACAATCTTGTATATTTCAATTTTTATTCTATCGATTTTTATTTGTATTTGAAGTATTTATATTAGATGAAACACCCTGTACATACATACACACATACATATGTAGTAAGTATAATATGCATAGGTTTAAACATGTGAACATTACCAGAGCACGTCGGCTTGTCTTCTTTAACTTTCTGACCGAACATCCACTAAGAAAGACGGAAGCACGATTAATTTCCACTTCCATTAATCACGAATACGTTCTCCTTCTCAACATGACGAAGAAGAAAAACGAAACTAGAGAATGAGAAAGAGAGAAAAGATCTTTAATTACGCATTGTAATAATCTGATGCTTATTGGCGAATATTCCATATGACTATAACATGAGGAGCATGAACTCTATACGTTTGCACGTTCGATATGGATCGAGTGATTAATATCGTACACATTTCATTTATTTCCAGTCCTTAATTACGGTATACGAGAAAGGAATAATTATAGGGGATTATTTTATATATAGTAAAGTCATTGGATTTTATACTCGTCAATGATTATCCTAGATAACTAAGGACATCAATTATGTTTTTCTAAAGATTATATTATTAATGATATATACTCGTAATATAAACTACTAGTTAATTAATAATGCGTCACAAATTTTATCAAACGTGATATACTAGGTGCAACTATAAATTCGATCTCTTGATATTAAATTCGTTCTATCAAAATCGTCACCTTTTTTTCATCAAGGAATTTGACAGTTACCTGAAAAATGGACCACAATCATCGAAAATAATGAAGACTATTTTGAAGTATAACACATGGATGATTATAAATAAATACTAAAATTGATCTAAAAAGCGTCGAATTAATTGCTACATCTAATACGCATGCATATTGAACTTATTATATCAAAATTTGTAATATATGTTAAACTTTTTTGTTACACGGTATTTTGACAAAAACAAAAGTGTTAGATCTGTTTTAATTTTTAATCATAATAAAGGAAAAATAATATTTATTACTGAATAATTATAATTATTTGTTTATATATATAGTTAAATATATAGTTAAAAATATATATATATTATAATAATGTAGAATAATGAGATTTATTTTTTAATATCTAGCGCTGAAATTTGTTACACTATATATATATATATCTTATTTCTATAATAATTTCATAATGTTTATTTATTGTTATTGTACAATAATAAGAGGTAGTTTAAAGTTTAGTATAGTTGAGCGAGTTAACGTCTACCTTCTTCTCAGTTATCGTTCGACGAAAGAGAAAATCGACTTGTTTGATCCTCCAACTGTCCTACCCCACTTCTTTTACAAAGTCAGAATAAGAAAAAGGAAGGAACGAGAGCGCAACGAGTCTGTCTCGTGCAGCTATTCAGACATTCGAGCCACTTATTACGTTCGGACCCCTTTTATACTTATTCTTTTTCTTTTCTTATTCTTTTTCTTCTTCGCTTACCAGTTGAGAGAAGAGAATTTCTTCTATGTCCCAACCACTAGCCACCGTCACTACCATCATCAGTACCACAACTACTAGCAAGCTGACTTCCTTCTCCACTATATTTATTTTCGTTTCTCCCACGATCTTACCTGCCACCGTAACTCTTTTCTTCCTTTTCACTCCCCTTTTCATGACAACATATATGTATACATATATGTATGTATGTATACATGTATGTATTCTATATATATATATATATATGTGTGTGTGTGTATACGCGCATGCATTGTATGTATACACGTCTTCGTTTAGTCCTATAATATGTAAACTGGAGACTTTTTTCTAGAATGTTGGAAATTTCTTAAGCATTTGTCCTTTTGTATGTATACAAAACATTTGTAGATACAGAGTTCACCCTAAAAGTTAGTTCGTATTTATGTAATAAATTATTTTTTTGTGTTACGATCGTAAGTAGTACTTTAACAGATCATAAATATATTTTTGGAAGCGACTTTACATATGTAATAGAATAAACATTTGTTGAATTTTATTAAATTTGGCTCTGGAAAAAAAAATAATTAATACAAAATTCACAATTTTTCTTATATTATATACTTTACTTTTCTTGGGAATATAAAATGTGTTACAAATAAATAAATATTATTTATATAATTTTGTTTATTCAAATGTAGTAATTAATTATTTAGAATAAAAACTTTAAGATCAATCTAATATGTAGGATATGCTTACAAATGTTTAATAATATTTTATTATATATATTAAAAAATTCATTATAAATCAAATATCTCGTCTTTGTATTAGCAAGTATTAGCCAAAAGAGTAATATTTCGTTTTTATTTGTCTTGAAGTCTAATGGAAAGACGATATCTTGATAACTGAACGACTGAATCCACCTGCGTCTTTTGTAAACTTGCATCTATCGTTACATAGGAAGCCACGTAAGCTTTTTCTCTTCTTAATATTTTATTAAAATGAAGAAGAAGAAGTAGACTTATAAGTGTTAATAATATAATCAATTTAAAAAAAAAAACGTATTCTATTATTTACTAAATTCGGTAATAGATAGTCAGCGCAAAATGTTTATACAATATTATTAAAGTTATTCTAAATGTATTTGTACGTTTAAAAATTGTATATAAAAAACAGAATATATGCATATATATGTATATAAAAAAAAAATAAATAAATCTTTTTAAATATTAATGAAATAAACTTTATGCGCATATGGGAACATAAATAATGATTATTTTTTTCTTTTGTCGACTTAAATGGTACAGGTAAAAAGAAAATGATAAAAGTTTAAAAACCAATTAAGTTAGTAGTCACAGCGCAAAGGGATTTGTATGAATTTTTGCGTATATTTAACGACGTTAATATTTACGTTTTATGGCTTCCTTATATATACATACACATATACATATGCATATAAGGCAAAAGAACGCTCGAGGCTCAGAAGTTGGATCTCATAGAGCGAACGTTTTTCCATAGTGTATGTACATGCTCGAACGCGTTGCAACATATGCGTGCAAGCTGTCCAACTCAGACACTGTTCGCGAGTTCCTTTTATTTCACAATCAAAGGGATGCAAATGGTTCGCTTCAAAGTACGATCTTGGCCGTTACATTTCTCGGCTACTACATTTTATACGCTCCCTCATGTCATGTATTATCTTTTTCACCTCTCTCTCTCCCTCTCTCTTTCTCTCTCTCTCTCTCTCTTAACGTGTTTCTTTTATTAATGTTAACTAACATAAGTATAACCGAACGAGATTTGATCAATTTATATATTTTTCAAATTACTTTACATCCCCCATTAAATTTATTATTTCAATCATTCTTTCAAAATTTCAATGATCATTAGTAACGCATAATAAACTTTCAGAATTTAATTAGTTTTTTTTTTTTTAATGTTTGCTTTTATTACATATTTTTGCATATTACTTTGATTTAAATTCTCGTTTAATCTAATAAATAATAATTTTAATCAAAGAAATCAAATGAATTTTTTCCCAAATTTGTCTGTTGCATAATCAAGATAAATACTTTATAAGTATTTGTTGAATAAATTAAAACGTTTATTATATAAGATTTGTTAACTTTCTTCCAAGTTAAATTTCATTATATCATTCTTTTAATATGTAACGTAAATTTAAGAAGATAAATTTAATAAAAATTGAGAAAAATATTTGAAACATTTTGATTGGTCATTTAAAAAAAAAAAAAAAAAAAAAGAGAAGAAGAAAACCATTGTTGAGTTAGTTGACCTTATCCGGAAGGTTCAACGTTTTCCATATCATTATCAAGAACATCCTTTTCAGTACGGCGAGATCGCAAATTGGCGTAAAGTGCTCGCGCCTTGGTAACTTCGTCTTCGTTTTTTCTTTCTTGCTCTTATTCTTCTTCCCCTCCTCCCATTACCACATCTTTTTTTTTCTTTTTCGTCTGTTCGTTCCCTTCTTCGTCTTCTTTTACTATTCCCGCGTTGTCGCGGTTACGGTCATCGTGGGTGGTGGTTTATTTGCAGTGACTTAACCAAGAGGAGTATTGTCGCCAACTTGAAAAACTCGACGCGACCAAGTATCGTCGTGAATTCTCTTATACCTGGTGACGATAATCGATGAAGAATTTTCAAATACCAACAAGATCGATTTTACCACATTCTATTTCTATCAGTTTTTTTTTTTATTTTATTCTTTGTTTGTGAGAAAATCTAGGATTCTGTAGGGTCGAGTTATAGATCAATGACGTTTCTTTATAGAAAATTTCAAATGGAATTCAATTTCTATACGAATAATATAAGATTATTCTGTACCATCAGCTTTATTGTTAAAAGTTAATTGATTTCTATAATGAGAACTAATATTCTTTATAAACAACTTGAAAAATGTAAAAGATCATATTTTAAATGTAATTTTATGTTTTTCTTTTTTCTTTATTTTGAATAATATTGATGTTAAGGAGTATTCAAACAAATACAAAAGAATAGATAACAAAAAAAAGTTATACAATTTCAAAATACCAGTATGATTGATTTTACCACATTCTACTCCTATTTCTTCTTTTATTCCTAAGAAATTTATTCTTGCCTGTGGGAAAGTTTATGATTCTGTAGAACAGAGTTATAGATCGATGACGTTTCCTTTATAGAAAATTTCAAATAAAATTCAATTTCAGTTTGAATGACATACGATAATTCTAGTCTATGTTTCATTCGTTTCATAACTTCTTTTCTGATAAAAGTGAATTTATTTCTATAATTAATACCATATATATATATATATTATTTCTTCAATTTTACCTTAATTTTACGAATACAAATAATAATAATATTAAAAAATAATATATAAATACTTTTACTAATAATAGTAAAAATAAAAAATACAAAACTACTCAAACTTTTGCACGCAAAAATTTATGAATTTATTAATATCATGAATAAACTCTGACAGCATTTAAAAATAATTAAAAATTATATACAAATGATGTTTAATTTTGTATAAAATAAAATAGCAAAGTGATCTCATATTGTTTTAACTAAAGATCGACGATTTGTTAAAAAATGTGTACAAATTGAATAGACAATAAATAAAATAAAATTTATTATTATAAAATTATTATTTTATTATTTATATTTATATTATTATATAATATTATTTTATATTATTTATAATTAAATAATATAAATTAAAAACAAATAATATAAATTAAAGGTCTTTTTTTTCGATTGTTTTATTCATTTTGAAGGATTCTAGAAATGTCGGAAATGTGACAGACTGGATGAGAGATAAAAGTGCGTTGTGAAAGTCGATAAGAGAATTGTCCATGTGAGTTAATCACAAAAGAGAGAAAGAGAGAGAGAGAGAAAAAGGAACTGTGATACAAAGTGGATTCATTGGCGAGCTGATTTAAGCACGCGACGAACATTATTGCAAATGAACGGCAATTCTTGGCAGCCATCGATCGACCCTCGAAGCCACCTCGGCTTACTCGATGAGTCGTGATTCATTCGCGAGCTTTTCTGTCTCTTGGTTCTTCTTTAAGTGCTAGAATCACTTAAATTCGAGTGCTTCGACCATTCGTCCTCGAGTATCATCATGTATAATTCGTTCTCCTACTGTCTCGATTCTAACTATTATTTAAATGGAAAAATACTTTCAAAATGGTATCAAAGAAAAAACGAATAGAATTAATAAATAAAAGAATAAATGTTTCTATTACAAAATTTGGAAAATATAGTTATACATATTTCTAATTTGTTCGAAAATTATTTCAAATAATTATGAAAATTTATTATTCAATATAAGTAAGAGATAGTCTCTTTCGCAAGCAAATATATAATCGTTTAAATTAACATTTTTCAAAAACTTTGAAATAAAATGTTTCCCCTCATTGTATCTGCATCATCGCGTAGAAATGCTTATTATTATGACATTAAAAAATATATCCTATCACTTTTAAATATGATATATCTATTCGTCATAAATAAGAGATAGTTATAAAGTCTAACTTTCCACGGTACTTTGACTAATCTCAAAAAAATTGTTGAAATTCTTTGTACAGTAAAATGCAATAAAATTGTTCCGTAGGATTTAAAGATAATTAATGTTATAGGATTATGACGTTCGTTCTCATTAAAACGACATGGAGTATTATAATATTAAATGGTGATAAAGAAGGACAAAGAGAGAGAAAAAGAAAATGGTCAGGATGGACGGAAAGGATAAAAAATGTGGTTCGAGGTAAGATCCAATAGATTCTTGGAAGGCTCTCAAGCTATTAATCTTGGAAGCTTCACGTCATCGCTAATCGTCCCCTCGGCTTCGTTGAAAAGACGTTCGGTGGTAGTCCCTTGTTATCCCGTGTTATCGGGTAAGTCGATTTGAAGCGAATTCATCATTGTGCGATTATATACGGACCGCTTCCTTTCTATGGTCTAATAAATAATTAATCAACGTCCGCGATCAAGGCCGACGATTCCGCTGGCGTTTCCAACGCGTAACAAATCGCAACGCTGAGATTGCACTTTTGACCTTTCCTCTTCCCCCATGATTTCCATAAATGATCGAAATTATTTTCTTTAACGAATCAAAAGTTCAACTTTTGTTTTTATCATATTGATTCATGCGAAACTTGGATGATTATATGAGTAATGAAATTTATTCTTACGTTTAACTTCTAATTAATTGTCCTATATTTTTTACATACAAAAAATATACATTTTAAAATATAATAATGCAGGATATGATATATTAATAAAATGTTCATAATAAAATATAAAGTAAGATATATATATATATTGGTTCAGGTATTTATCAAATTATAATTTTAAATAGAAAATCTCTAATTAATACGTAAAATATAAATTGTTTCGTAACATTTGAATAACATTCATTTTAATTATAAATGAAAACGTAATTTATTCCTTTATTGAATATACGATTAAATTCAATGAATTTAAATTAATTAATTTTCATTGGAAATCAAAATTAGACGAATGATAAGTTAAAACTAGAAAAGAATCAAGACAATTGTACGTATACATTATGTAAGAGATAAATTTCAACAAAAGAAAATAATAAATGCTTAAAAAAAGTCGTTCATCTGCCTGAGCAGAAATGTTTTCATTTACATGTTCCCATGCATCGACGATACGACTGATATCGATAGAGGTATCGATGTATACGCATTCGAGAGGATCAAAACTTGCAGCCCTCGAGGTTTCTGAACAGCTGTGTTGACATACTCTCGCGACATGCAGCCATTACGAGTATATGAAACACAGCAGGAGATTAGAAAGAAAAAACAAGCAAAACAGAGACAGAAAGATCTCATTTCTCTCGATAATTTTTTTTTCTCCCTTATCATACTCTTCTTCGCTTTTGTTCTTTCGATATTCTATTCGTATGTGTGTGGTCCACATATTAAAACGACTTTGATATGATGGAAAAAGGGAAAGAGAATCGAATCGTATATTTATTTGTTCTCATATCAAATTCTCATAAAATATACAATAAGCGAGGAAGAATAAAATATTTTGTGTGCTTACAAATGTGACATTATTTCCTTTTTAATAATTTTTGTAATTACAATACAAATTTTTAAAGTAAATTTATATAACTTTACCAAGATTGATAAATGACCTATTGGTAAAAATAATAGGAAGATTGCTTTATAAATAAACGGAATACAAAAACCAAATGTTTATCATACTTACATTAGTGACCACCAAATATTTTTTAGGGACACTGTAAGGATAAAAATCATTTTAATCTTAACTTGGAAATAAATCTAAATTCTGTTGAGAAGAGAATAGATAGGGAAAGAAAGAAAGAAAGAAAGAAATAAAGAAAGAAAGAAAGAATGCAGTAGAGAAAATTCATAAGTTTATTTATGAGATGATTCACTAAACTTTCATGTCTCTATATCAAAAGACATTTTACTTCTAAGAACTCTGTTAGTAATGGGATATATATTTTCAAAATCATAGATCTCTCTTTCCCTTTCTTCAGATAGTATGTATATACACACGCTCACATATACCTATATATGTATTTATATATGTATATGCACGTTCGGTAGTTTATCTCTAAAGTGAAATTTCTCACGGACGAGGGTGAACCAACGGAAGTACGCATTATTTAGCGTAATTCAATTTTAAGATACGTACACAATTATTAGCGTGCATTTCGTTGCATTTTCTCTCCCTTTCGCGTAACTTGTTCGAGCGTGCGGTATAAGCAAATGAAAGAAAGATAGATAGAAAGAGAGAAAGAGAAAGATCATCGAACCCATTCGAAAATACCAGGAATAACTCTGACTACACGCTCGGACAATCTCTTGCAATCGTTCTCTTTAAATTTTCTTCTTTATTTCATTTTATTCGACAAATTATTATCGACAAAAGTATCAAACAATAAAATCGATAAAATTTCACTAAACCCTTGATATATCTATATATATTACTTTATTCACCTCGCAACAATTTGTAAAAATAAATAGAAATTTATTATAATATATTGCATCAATTTTTTCATTTTAAAAATCATATTATAATAATAATAATAATAATATACAAATGAAAGTAAGATTGTTCTATCGAGATAATACTTTGACAAGAATATATCATTTATTTAATAGTTTTTTTTTTATGTTTTTAATCTAATCGCATTTATATTTATTTTTATAATGTTTAAATATAAAAATAATTTATTTTTATATTATTTAATATTAATTATATTATTATATATTTAATTTTATATATATTTTATATTATATTTAACGATAATATCAATTTCAAAATTAAGAATGTTACAAATATGAAATAATAATTTATCAGAATAAGTTGAATATTTTTTTATTTGACAATAATTATAAATAATTATTATATTTTTATATAGAAAATAGAGAAATTATTCATTTATGTCCTTCTAATTTGCTACATACCACTACGATTTTGATCCTCGTCTTTTGGTTTCTTGGCTTCTTTCCAAATAACTATTTCGCTCGTTTCGTCGATAAGCTCTTTCTCTCTATCTCTGTCTTTCTCACTTTCCACGAGGTTGACCCGATTAACGGACTAAGGGCGGATGTACTCGGAGATCTTTCTGCTTTCTATAGGGTTAAGGGTTACGTCAAAACACGTGTAACATGTATCGCTTTTTACGCGTGCGTCACTGTCCTAAATAAAAATTGCCTTATGTTGGTCTATACTTTTTTTCTCATATAATATTACGGGTGTTTGCCTGTTTAAAAATAAAATTGAAAAGGGTGTGTCCTTAACCCTCCTAAATCCATTTTGTCCCTGTCTAAAAAAGAAAACATTACATAACGTCGACTTAGCGAACATTAACCTTAGCATATATAATCAATTTTCAAGGCATTCATTCCTTTATCTATTTTATTACAGAATGAACAAGAGAAAAATGACGCAAACATTATTATCAAAAATATTTGATATTTTTTTTTTTTATTATAATTTAATGTGGGACGAAAAGAGAAATAATAACAAATATAGATTATGTAAAAATGGCAATTAAATTGTTATATGAAGGCGATGAAGAAAAGAAATGATAATTATTAGACAAACGTGTTTGAATATAACGTAATGTTTTTTGTAATTATCGAAATAATGAATGTATAAGAAGAGAAATAATCGTTATCCATCATTTTAAAATTTGATATCATTTCGAATTCAATGTTCGTGTAACCTAAATAAAGTTTTAAGAAGTTAAGAAAACATACGTGACTCTGTGTGTGTGTGTGTGCGTTAGATGTTATCTACAGTCGTAAAAAATCTCTTTTCTATGGTTTTTTCGCGTGACAATAGATTCACCCCAAACGGGCCATCTGACTGGTCAAAAAAAGTAAAATGAGAGGTGGCCCTTTTTTCGTTTATGCCCTTGCTCCTCGCGATGCCAAAGATCGTTAGTGTTTATTTTTTTTCCTATCCTTTTCTCTTTTCGTGAAAAAGAAAGACAAAATAAAGAAAAAATACGCTAGGAGGGTGCTATTGTATTTTTTTTTGAAAGGGACGAAGAATACTCGTGATTTCAGGTGACCCAAACGTTTTTTCGTTTTTTCCCCTTCTTCTTCTTCTTTTATTTTATTTTTTTTATTTTTTGTACAAAAAATGTTTCAAAGCTCTCGTTGTGGTAGTAAGTCAGTTTTTGTCTTATTTTAAAAAATTTAAAATAATTCTAAATAGTAGAACTCTTACTTGAACACATAGCAGGTAGAGAACATTTTTATTCATAAGCATAGTTCTCACGGCTGTTGCAGAAATGAACGAGTATGCGAGTTTTCTTTCTCTCTCTTTCTCTTTGCACGTGCTCGAAATATACTTGGAAGGTTAATGCACTAACACCTGTTACAAACTCGTTCCGTCGTCTCGTGGATCACTTTCTGACCACCCTCGCGAAATATAAGGGCGTAAGAAAATTATTCTTCTTTTTCTCTCGTCCTATTTACTCTTGTTCTTCTTCTTTGCACGATCAATTCGTTGAACCGAAACGTAAGGAAGAAAAATTCATTATGTCGGATGAAACGAGATAATAGTATGTGAAGTATTATAAAAAAGAGGGAAACGAATGAGAAGATTAAGAAAGAGTGAGAAGGAAAGTTTTATAAGAAGATATAGAAGGAAAAAAAAGAAATCATTTTTGTTGAAATAAATATTATAATAAGTACAGAACAAAAATCAGTTGTTTCTCATAATATAAAATAAATTGTACACATTAACAGTTCTGATAATTATAATCAAAATTAAATGACTAGGTGTGCTCATGTAAGATCAAGTTTTTTTTTCGCAGTAACATTGATATCACACTAATTTCAAAGTTGAATTACCTAAAACATGTTTTTTTTTTTTTTGTATAAAAATATAAAAACATTGCATTACAAGACAATATCAATCGTTTTAAATTGTAAGTAGGGCACATATATATCTATACAAATGTAATATATCACACTATATTATTATATTATGTACCATATTATATACTATATTATACAGGGTGGCTCACCACATTTTACCACTTCGATTTACGTTTTTATTATAACGGCTAGATCACCAGATCTAACGCCCCTCGACTTTTTCTTATGAGGCTACTTAAAAGATAAAGTTTACGCTGAGCCTCCGACTACAATGGCCAATATAAGGGATCGTATCGTCAATGAATGCAAGGAAATAACATAAGATACATTAAGAAACGTTAATGAGTCATTAATTTCTCGATTCAGAAAGTGTTCTGATGCAAATGGTCGCCATATTGAATCTTTTTTGTAAATAGACAAAAATTAAAATATCTCCTAAAGTAATAATTTTTTTACATAAATAGGTTAATACTTTTTTGTAAATAATATGAAAGAGCATCAGATGATGCAATAAAAAATATATGATTCCATTAAAAAAACATTAATGACCTTCATATGTCCTTGACACGTCCACCTAAAAAAAAAAAAGTACAATCAGTATGAGCCCCTTTTAAAGCCATTCAACTCCATGTGAAACATTGTCTTCTACGCGTTATAATAAAAACGTAAATCGAAATGGTAAAATGTGGTGAGCCACCCTGTATATATATATATATTAGTAATTATGGCAGTGGACTAATTAATAATAAGTCTATATATATATATATATATTTTTCTGTTATATTTTAAAATAAAAATGAATCATAAAGTAAATTTTGTTCGATATTCATGTTAAATTCATTGTCATAATCATTGGCACAGTGATGTATTATATATGAATATATATATATAATACTATAATAAACGCAGAAGTAAAAAAAAAAACCAACTATTGGGTGAATGAAAACAAATAGACTTCAAAATGTATAAATATATATGCAAATAGAAATAAATAGAGTGAAATAGAATAACTTATAGAATGGATAGAAACAAGAAAATATGATGGAAAGAGAAGATTGGAAGGGTGGTGGGAGACGAGTCTGGTCGAGTGTATATGAGTGTTTGTGTATGTGTGATGGCAGGAGGGCAGGAATAAGAAAGAAAAGATATTTATATATATATAAAGAGAGAGAGAGAGAGAGAGTGTGTGTGTGAGTAAGTGAGTGTGAGAGAGCAAGTGAGGAAGAGAAGGATGGTGAGGAAAGGGGGGGGGGAAGTGCGTGAGTGCGTCGTGTGCGACGAGGGACACGGTAGCTTCTCATAGAGAAGACAGTTGCTGTCTCGCCGCAAGGCTACTCGCATCGACACAAGGAAGAAACGGCACAAACCTTTCTCCTTCCTTTAAAATATCCCTTTTATCATTTTCTCGCGTATATCGTGTCCTTAATATCTCGTAAGAAAATAAAAGAATTTATAAGTGATCGAAAGAATTAGACAGTGATAACAATTTCGATTAAATATTGTTGTTTTAGTCATCGGTCAACAGTGGTGAACGAACAATTTTGAAAAGTGTTAATTTAGGTGAATGGTAATATATGTTTCTTTAAACGTGATCATTTTTTTTCTTTAACTTTTTGTTTATATTAAAAGAATAGGAGAGAAAAGATTGGTGAATATCGAGGTTAAATAAAAAAGAAATTGTTATATTAATTGGACATTTGAAATCAAGATCGATGGAGTTTTGGATGGGTGTCTTAATAAGTCGCGTGGATAGACACGACGAAGAATTAAATGGTGTTATGCTGATGACGTATGTATAGTCTCATAAAAGCGTAGAAGAGTTAGGATGGAGAAATTCGTGATTGGTGCAACTTGGCCCTACGGTTTGCTCCGAAAATAATTCGTCGTATTTTTACCATCATTTTTATATCTACTTGGTTAGTTTCCGTACGTTCGTGCGCACAAAGTGGCGTTAATTTGGTGAGAAGAAACTCTCTCTCTCTCTCTCTCTCTCTCTCTTTCTCTCTCTCTTTCTCTCTTTCTTTATTTCTTTATTTCTATCAATTTATCTGTTTTTCCTGTTGTACGAAAAACAAGTTAATTAGTCTTGTCGACATGGCTAAGAAACGAGCTATTACGATTTTATTATTTTAAAATGAAGTAACCTGCTAATTGTTTAAGTTATTAATTGATAGTAATTATCGAATTGATAATACGTTACTTATTATTATTATTATTATTATTATTATTATTATTATTCTTTTATGTTTACAATCTTATATAATTTGCTTATATTCAACTGAAATTTGAATTTTCCTCTTGTTCTTTTTATTTTTGTTGTTTTTTTCTCTCTCTCTCTCTCTCTCTCTCTCTCTCTCTTAATATTTTTCAAACAAAATAAGGAGAAAGGTGCGATAATACACTTTCGAAATTTCTTCGCACGTTCCCTCGGGCACTTATCGTCTTCTTCCAGAAAGCAACTCGATTTCCTACCTCTTGTGCTTTTCATACAAAAAGAAAAAGAGAGAGAGAGAGAAGTGAAGACCCTCCTGCGAAAGAGTACCACGACTCTATCAGATCTTCGATAAATACCACTTCCTCATGGTGCGAGTCGTTTATCGCACAACTTTCTGAACACGATGACAAACTTTTAGTGAAGCTATGAAAGCCTATTTTACTCTCTCTCTCTCTCTCTCTCTCTCTCTCTCTCTCTCTCTCTCTCTCTCTCTCTCTCTCTTTCACGACGTGTCGACAAAGACACAATGTACGTATGCTTCTCGAATGGCTGGCATGAAGTCGATAAACTGAAACGTGCTTTAATGTATGTTTCTTATGTATTGCATACAATTTATAGAAATATGTATCAATTAACTATAATGTTATGCATATAGTGTTACTTTAATAAAATGATCAATTTTAATGATATATTTTAGAATTTGTATAAACGAGTAAGATTATTCGATTAATGTGTTTGTGGTTATGCAGTGAAGAATGACAAAACATACAAAAATTGATATTCTATGATTTATTTTATAATATTAATAATTCTAATATTAAAATAAATCATAGGATTAATTTTTGTATTTGTAATTCTATGACTTACATTAGCCCCATAATTACCAACTCAAATGAATATTTTTTTTTTTTTTAAGTTGAAATCTCAAAGTTTCATATTATATTTTGAAAATTTATTATTCTATGATAGCTCTTATCTTACATGAATGTAATTAAATCTTTTTGATACGTACGATATTACGATCGTTAGTAATCACCAATGAATAATATCCGAATAATAAATTATTTTTTAGTTTAATACTTTTAAAATATTATATTACGTTGGGAAAATTATTTTAGTAGATGTATGTTTAGATATTTTTTAATATGTACAGTATTATGATTTATCGATCGATTACTATCGAACTAGTATTGCCATTGTTTCCAAGCGAATGTTAGAATATCTTTCGATCATTGTTAGATGCAATTAAAGAGGAATGAAAGTCTCATATAAATACCGTATATAACATTTAGAATTTTTCAATAGAACAGAATACATGGGAAAAGAATAGAAAAATTTTCTCCTAAAAAAATATTATACATAGAAGTCTTGTGCAAGATCATAAAATTTCATTTAATTCAGCGTTGTTTTTTTGGAAACGTTAAAGTCGTGGCAAACTCACGTTTGTTCAAACACCATGTTCATAAAATATATCAAGTTATTCTATTATTTTCGTGATAAAACTAATTACTACCGTATTTTTTCTCGAAACAGTGTTCCATATTTACATATGTATATGTATATATCATCCGATATGTAACTTGATCCAAAAACTTCTAATCAACCCTATTTCAAAATAAGATCAAAATGATTTAAAAAGATGAATCAAATGTTTTTTAGATAAATTACATTTCTCAAAGGAAGAAATAATATAAGAAGAATACAAAAAGGTGACGAAGTAGAATCAAAGAGCTTAATTATAGATCATGAAGCTTCGATCGGGTTAGTGATCGTAAGAAAAGATCAAGGCCGATGAGAGTCAAGGTCGTATGACGTAATTGGGGAAAAAAATTTAGGTTTGCATATTTTATTTTTCTAAATCAGTTACTGATCGAGTCATTGTCAAGGACAAACATATGTCAGAGGAATATACATAAGTATTATTATCTAATCAATTGCTATGTTTAATCTATAAAGATTTTTATCAAATTTATCGTATGACTTATTAAATAGTGTAACAGAATTTATAATTATCTTTTTTTATATTATTTATTCTTACATAATTTAAAATTCAATCGATAAAAAGTTTTATTTGAATAGATATATAACGTAACTATAGCAAAAATAATTTTAATCTCAACTTTTTTTTTATATGATTTATTTATATTATTTTTTTTTTTAGATCATTAATAATCAATCACAAGTAGAATCATTATAAAGTCGAACTGATATGTATATATATATATATATATATATCAACCGAATTCGTATAAATATTATCATCTTATCGATATCAGTCGCACCTAATCTGTACAAGAATTTATTCACTGAAATCATATGATGCAATTGATGAAACAAATTTCAGCCAATTTTCATCTTAAATAATTTATTTTTATTTTATTTATTAATCGAGACCATTATGAAGTGGTGTTAAACAAATTTATAAAAATAATATTATTGAATAAACATCGATTGTGTATCATATGGATAAAACATTTTATCGAATAAAACGTCTAAGGTTTTTGTTTACTGGATCGGATATTTTGTTTGGCTTACGTCGGATTACCGAAATCCTAAGCAACTTTCTCGATAGAAAAATAGAAAGAAAAAGAGATAGAAAAACTTGTACTTCGATTTATCCGATCGAGTATGTCCCTTCGATCACTGATTCGTGATAAAGTCGCGTGCACGCTTGTACCGTAACAGACAACGTTTGTTTTTTCGTCTAGTCGATGATTTTTTCGATGATAAGCGATCAGACAACGGTTTGGTACGCCCACGTTTTGAAATCCCACAGGAAGTTGTCTCGTCCTACGAAATTCTCCTGAGTTCCTCATTGCGAACACGATCGACGGAGACCAGTTGCGACTTCTAAACGACTAACGGGAACTTCTGCTATGAGAGTAGATGGATCACTTGAAATCAATTCGATAGTATGAAAATATATTTATTATTAAATAATTTAATTTTTTTTATTTATTTTACACAATTTATTTCCTCTTTAACGTAATCTCAGAATTTTTTTTCTTTTACTTGTTGGCTCCCTTACAACACATTTGACGAAACAATTTTTACGAGGGTTAACCGTGAAAACTCGTGTAAATAGATGTATTGTAAATTAAAAAGGTAAATATATGTTTGTTTTTAACCAATTTGCAATATATTATTTACAATTTTGAAAGTTGACAGAACTACAATGTTTTGAAGTTATCCAAAATTCAAGATTTGTCACAAACTTTATAAGACTTAATGTGATATTTTTATCTTCGTTTTTCAAAACTATCTAAAATTCCAAAAATGTTATGCTTAATTAATAATATTTAATAAATAAATTTAATTATTATTAAAAATTAATTATTTATTTTAATATTATAATAATTATTTATTTTAATTATTATAAATAAATATAATAATATTTTTATTATATTTTAATGATGTTTGAAATGATGAAAACTTCAGTGATTAAACAGAAGAGGAAAATTAGTGTAATGGTTAATGTAAATTTTCACAATATCGTACAATAATTTTGATAAAACGTATCCCAGAATAATTTTGAAATTTTTATTGCTTCAATAAATAATCGCTAAACATATATATATATATATATATATATATATATATATATATATATATATAGTAAAAATAATCAAGCAAAGATCAACGCTATTATCACACGTATTATTAAAGCGATATTTATCGTCCTTTTTTAATTTTATTTTTTATTCATTTTTTGTTTTTATCTTTACGTCCAATGATACGTGAATTCGTATCTGCAAATGCGGGTAATCGGTAGCAAGCGCACGGTCAATGCTCGCGAATTGACGAGCATGAATAAATAATGAAATTCAATGATCGAGGACAAAAGTCATGACCATGGTAAACTGACGATCCGTTTGATCTTTTTTTTTTTTTCGTACTACTATCAAACGTTATTTACTAGTAGACTATTGTTAACGCATTCAACGTTTAACTGGACATAAATTTGTCATTCATGTGACCTGTATAATCAATGAAAATTTGTAATTACAGTTACCAGTAGTCTACTTTTTGAATTATTTCTTTTTTTTTTTTTTTAATGTATATAGCAACGTTTAAACATCTATCACGTGCCACTTTCAAATATAATAATATAAATATTAAAAAAAAAAAAAAAAAAAAAATTGATTCCACGTTAATCTATTACCAAAGGTAATGAACAATAATGATACAATTAGCAGAGTAAATTGTTTAAATAAGTTATATTTTAAATTTAGATGATATTAAGTAGGAATAAATTTAATTCATAATTTTACAAGATAAAATAAATATTTGGGTCAATTTTTCCAAGAAAATTCATGCGTTAAGTGATTAATACATATTAAATTGTTTAAAAAAAATAAGAAAGTGTTAGAAAATCGTTCATGTATTTCTAGACTTTCAATCATTCTGATTCATAGAGAAAAATGTTTTTAAATGACGATTACTCTTTTACTACGTGATACATTAATCATCCGTGTAATTTCATCCATGATGTAACGCAGTGAGAAAATAAAGAAAAATGAGCTATAGTTAACTCAACGATTTCTACAATAAACTATTTAATTAAATAATTTATCTTTCGAAAGAGAATATTATTTGACTTCAAAGAGAATCCTCATTTTGATTGGTTAGTTTTAAGTTAAAAAATATTCAACCATTCAGGAGATGACGAGCTCAGAAATGAAAATTGTAATAGTAGTCGACGTTTCTACGATAATTGAACTTCGTTCTGTTCTTTAATGTTACTCTTTCCAAGGAAAATAATATAAAAGCACAAAAAGGTGGTAAATAAAAATGGGAAGAGAAATTCGAGTGTTTCGATATCGATCGATCTTGTTTTGTTCCTTTTCAAATTGAAATGAAATCCACTCTTGATACTTTTCTCTATTTTCCTATACCCTAACGAAGTATTTACGGTTGATAAAACGAATAAGAACGATCGATAGATACTTTTACTCGTATTATATTATCTTTCTTTTTCTTTTTTTCTGTTTTTTTTTTGTTCTATATACAGGAGTGTCCTAAAACTTGCTTCAATGAATTGAAAAAATTACATTTTTTATTTTATGTTATTTTACGAATATAATATTATTCATAAATAATATAAAATTAAACATATTATATGTGTAAAACTTTTTGAAGAAAAAATAAAATAATTTTTAGAATAACGTTTTTTTTTGGGGGGAGGGCAGATATTTAGAAAAGTGGCAAAATTTGTTAACAATTCTTTAATTAAAAACGTGCAATGATTGCTAGCTATACTGAAGTGCTGGAGTATAAAAGGTTAATAAACTAATATTGATGTTTTGTTTTCCTTTTCTCAGTAAATCGACTATTTGAACACTCTGTATTACTTTTTTTTTTCTTTTATTTCCTCATCTATTTTCTCTGATTTACTCGGCTTCGTTTCCGGTCTCAAATATCACATTTTTCAAAAAGAAATACAATAGCGAGCCGACGAAATAGTATCGACCATGTCGTATCGTATTTATCCAGATTTTGCGTTCGCACATTTTATTTATCGACAATCCATTAATCTCGAAAAGCATTTTATATCAAACGAGTTCGACCGTAATCCAAATTTATCGGCCCGTTTTATTTTACAAATTAATAATACGCCTGCACGTTCGCCATCAAGTTGTTCGTTATAATTTGTTAAACGAGTCTGCTTTAAAATTTCAATTTAAATTATTATATTGTAAATTTTTAAAAATTAATTCACGTGGAAAATAAATCCCATAATTGAAACAGGAAATTAATTTGCATGTAAGCCTAGGATTCTATTGTAACTATGTATACTCTATAGCAACAAGAAAAAAACAAATTCTTAAGAAATTTTGTGAATAAATAGAAAATCTTTTACATTATTTCTTATTGCTCATGTTCAACCTATTGGGATGAAAAACATCCTTTAAATTTTTGGCTCATTTTTCATTTTATTTTTTCCAAAACAGTTACATATATGTACGTCAAATTTGTATAATCAAAGTAGTGCATCTTAATGTAGTGGTAAGAAAAAAACAAATGTTAAAATCGTATATTTTGAGGCTTATACACGATTAACAAATATTTACATAATCGAATCAGAGTCGGATCAACATTTCACCAGCTATGATTTTGAGAAAAATAATTTAGAAAATTATACAAACTTTTGTCAATTTGTTTTAAACCAGTTTTGAAAGTGGATCTTAATAAATTCTACCTTTGTAGATTCAATAAGAAACAGATTTGAAAAATGCATTAGTTTTATTACCAAATAGTGAGTATTTTGAGAGAAAGTGTGTCTTGGTCCATTCTGGTTCTCAATATTTCATCTCAATACATAAAATTAAAAACAATGCGTTATGCCTAATCTTTCTTCATTAGCGTAAACCCAGTTTATTTCTTTTATACAATGTTCAAGTGCAGGTGAATGAAACCCGCGAGTCTCACGGTTCGCGTTCACCTCTTTAGTCTGTCCATCGACCCTAACTAGCTATTTATATACACGAGATTCTCGCCTCTCCGCTTGTGAAGCTGTGCGCGCGCGCTAAACCACGTTTCTACGTGCTCGAGATGCGTTTACGTGTGCACCAGATACAAACTTTGACTTCTCTAAGTTCGTCTCTTAGATGTAGCTTTATGTTACCGTGTGTTTGAACGTTGGGTTAAGTTATATACGTTTGTCGTGTGCACCCAATTATGAAAATACCTAAGTATCGTACGTGGCTCACTGAAAGCTCGCACATTAATTAATATCCTAGATGACAGGACATTTATTCGTTCAATTTTGCTAATTTTTATTTTAATTAAGTAAAAAGTATATAATTTATACTTGCAGTTTGTTAAGTATAGTTACAATACATTATCTTTATTATTCTCCTTTTTACGAATTCGAGGGGTTAGTTATAATATATAAAAATCCTACAATCATATGAAAACTAATTTTAAATTAAAAAGAAAAGTGTGACAATAATGGAAACAGAAATGAATTTAAAATTAAAAAAATTAGTATTAAATTATTAATACGAAGGTAGAATATGTTTTAAGAACTATATTTACATACTGGAACTCAAAGATGCAATGGAAATGCTTTTATCGAGCTAGTATTTTGAGTTTCGTGTACGATTCTCTGTGCTTCTTTCCCGAGAGAAATTTTCGTAAGACCGAAACAGAGCTTCTCTCTTATTTTCTCTTTCTCTCTCTTTCTTTCTCTGTTTTGCTATTCCCTTTCCCGTTCTAAATCCGTAGCAGAAAGAAGCATCCATCGTGAAGCGAGTAACTGTACCGTCACAGATTTGGACCGAAGCTACCCCAGCAAATGTGAAATTAGGCGTGCCGTTCTAATCGTTCTTACCATCGAACATACAAGCGTATCTACTCGTGACGTCAAAATTACTCCAAAAGTTAAATTTATTTTTGTACATCTGCGAAATTTTGATCAATCGATTAATTCATATGGAATTTTGTGTCCGTTTATTTACAAAAATGAAAATAATTTATTTTAAAATTATTTTTAAAGTGTTCTTGATCATAATTACGAAGTTAAATGATAACTAGTTCGAAAAGACCCCAACGAAAATATGTTAATTCAAAAAACAAACAATAAATGGCTTCAGTAAACATATATGTTTGGAATTACGATAGAACTCGTAACTCAAACTTACTTTATCGTAGAGGGTTCATGGTTCTCTAAGATACTTGTGTTATCTCTACGTTCTATTGAATGTTCTATTGGATCTGTCTCAAGTTAGACTCCCCATCATATTGCTTTAGAAGAGTTATCACACAATTAACTAATTTATTAGAATAACTGACAAATAAATCTATAGATTAAATAAGAATTATATATTAAAATATCACGGGAAAGTATATGAATTAATAAAACATATCATTACGTTATCACACAACTGAATTATATATGCATATGATACACACATTATTGTCTCGAAAAAATAAAATGTAATAATTGACAAATTTTTAAAACCTCGTATATACTTCTTATCTTAACGATAAAATAAAATAAAACGTAGTCTAATGATCAAAATAATGTACAATCAAATAAATAAATTAGAATAATTATTTAAAAAGAGAGAAGAGAAAAAATAAAAATTATTCTCAGAAAAAAAAATTCGTTAAAAATCTTTAGCTTTGCTCTGATCAAATCACCTGCCAATCGCAGTGTCCTCGAACGAACAAAAGGTGAATTAATCGGACATCCGCCACGTTGAACTGTACGTCGTTGAACATGCCCATCGCATAATTATGAGGGCGCAGCTGCGAGATGGCACGTACACCTTTTTCAAAACCGCTATATGCAACCGTGCTTCTTCGTTCAACCGATCGATCTTTTCCTGCTAGAGCTACGAACTCTTTTGCCAACGTTCTTGGCTTGGTATGCGTAACTATCGGAGTCACAGGAAATACCCTGATAGAATCGACGATCCTTCTCTGATACTTCGATCGATCGATCGTACGAGCCGGAAGTCTTGCGGTTCGATCAAAAGACTCTTCATCGAAGTATTAGTTTCATTATAAGGGAAAAGATAAATTTTTATTCATAAAATAAAAATTAAAAAATGTATTGTTTTTATCTATCTACAAATTTGAATATCATTTATTTATTATCAAACTGTAGCATGTTCACAAGCTACTGTTGAAAATTTTTCTATCAAACAAACCTTATACCTAAATATATATTTAACTTTTTATATTTAAAATAAATTTCTTTAATAATTAGGCTTAACCCTTCTAAATGATTATAATTTTTATGATTTATCGTTAATGATACGACAACGTATCGCATATTACTTTATCAATTACTCTCTGTACTTTTTGTTTTGTGAAATGAATTAATTTAGCTAATGAGAGGCTTAAATAAATTTTCTTTTTGATGCATATTTAATCGATTTATTAAATGATAACAATAATGTCAACGAACGATTAATATTTTAATAATATTATGACGAGTGTGTGTGGAAACACACATCATTATATTTCAATATAATGATCCTTTTTAAATAATTAAAAGACACGTTATGCAAACGATAAACGAACAACTGGATTGTCCTACATTTCAATGAAAACCACTCGTGTAAGTGTTGGCTATTTTTCCTCTTGTTATTCTTTTCAACGCTAATGTCACGTTTTCAAGCTCGATTAGTTCTGAGTTGTGTTAATTAAATCACATGTCACGACCGACCTGTTATTCTCTTCAATTCTAAAGAGAAAATACAAGGAAAAAGGTCATCGATCGATCGAATGACCGTTCGATGATGAGTCAGAAACTGGGAATCGTCCAAGGGATAACGCGATGCATTAAAATTCTGTCGTTAAAAAATGCTCACTACTGCACGCAATTTATAAACACATTTCATGTACATACATCGCGTGCATGTATCTCAAACGGGAACTATTTACATCATTGTGCCTCATTGTTGTCCCGTATCATTCTTACTATTTGATGCGTGTATCTCTATCTCTTTCTTTTTTTCTTTCTTTCTTTATTTCTTTCTTTTTCTTTCTTTCTTTTTTTATATACAAATGCAGGCTTACAATTTTTATTATAGCAGCATGCGTGACTTGAAAAAATAATTTAATGCATTTTCAAATAATAATACTGTCAAACCTAATTTATCTATTTAAAATAAAAATATAAAATTGAAATATAGTAAAATATAATATAAAATATATATAAATAGTAAAATCTAATATTATTATACAATACTAAATTAAAATAACAATACAGATTTACAATTTTAATCAATTGTCAAATCAAAAATTAATTTAATATATTTTACATACAATGAATTTTTTCTAATCCAATTGTCATATATTTGTAATAATTAACAAATAATAAAAGGACAAATTTTAAAATAGATATAGAAAATTATTACAGGCTTTTAATAGAAATTATAGAACAAAAATTGTATATTTGAATATATTGGATAATTAATTTATACAATATTTTATAAATATAAATTATGTACGACCTACAATATTTTTTTTTTTTTTTCTAAAGAAATTTCACCTAGGAATTTATCGAATAAACAGATGAAGTGAACATAAATGATTTTATTTATATTTGAAATTTTACAGTTAAGAAAAAATAACTATCTGGTTTAATCAAAATCATTTGTAGTAATTGTAATGTTTTTTTTTTTACTTAATGTTTCCGTTATAAAATAGTATATATTTACTTATTTAGAACAAATTAGATGACTCATTCTGTATATAACATATATAGAAGTACTTTAGTTCGGTGAACTTGGAAGAAGCTTTTGTTAAATCGTGAATCACTTCAGTGCGTTGATTTATCTTCTTCTTTGAACTCTCATGTACACTATACTAAAGAAAAAAAGTTGAGAAACTTTCGATCGCATTCATTCGCTCGTTCACTTACTATCGCCAAGAAATTACGGAATTCACGAACATTTCCTTGACGATAATAACTAACGTCCTGTTTTTGCCACACTTGATATTAGAGTTAATCGCGTTGTATAGTATTTTCCAACACAAATTGTGTTGTTTATTCGCAATTCAGATGTTTTATATTTTTAAACATTTTTTTTTTTTATTCATATCTTAAATCAATGTATGAAAATTAAATGTTTTTAAAAATGTTCCTAATGAATTTTAATAAAAAAATTAAGAAACAATTTATTTAATAATCTAATATATATTTTTCCTTAAATAGATATTATATATTATTATTATTAATATTATTATTATTATTATTATTATTATTATTATTATTATTATTATTTCAAAAAGAATTTTTAATATTCATCAAAGTTATAATTGTGCTCATTAAATTTGTTCAACGAGCTTATCAAACTAGCTGATAAAATAATTTCACAGCTATTCTTAATTTTATATACTAAAGGCAATTTAATTTAATTTAGGCTAAATATGATTTTATGCAGGATCTATATTATAATTAAATAAAAGATACTTTAACATGTACAAATATTAAAAATGCATTCGTTTGAGTTACTAAATTATATTATATTATCCAATTAGCATGTAAAATAAACATGAAATGCTAAATTTGATAATCCTTAAATTGAATATAAAACGTAGCTAAATTCATTTTCAATGTATTATATGTATATATACATTTTAGATTATTTAATTTTTTGAATTATGAGTCGCACCTAATCTTAGCGATGTTGCTTATTATTTTTGTTCCTTTTAAAAGAAATAATAATCTTATTACTTGTATTTTGGTTCGCTTTTATTCTTAAAATGTCGTAGTTCTTATTTGTAACACTGCTTTCTGGAAAATCTTTCAAAGACACCTGCTCTGACAGTTTCTTCCTTAAGTCTGAAAGATTCGAAGACCCAAATGGGATTCTTTCTAAGAATCGATATGTCACCATTTTTCTTTGGTCAACTGTCTCTATCGGAACATAGACTTTTCATTTTATTCTCATAAAAAAAAAAATAAATATAATACATATTTTTGTTAAAAAAAAATATCATCATATGAGAAACTAACAAAACATTTATAAAATTTTATTGAAGGACTTATTTTAAACGAAGATAATTTATATTATAAAATAAATCAAAAAATCAATAATTTTAATTATTCTTGCATAGTCCACTGTCATAATTATCGATATGCATAGTAATACTACTTAAGTGCAATAAAATACATTCACAGTTTGTATCATTTTCTTTTTTTTATGATATATAATACAGGTATTTTAATATGAATTATCCTATAATATAAATAAGTACGAATTAGTATAAATTATACTATAAATTTCACATTATATAATTTTTTTTTTTTTTGAAGAAGGAAAAAGGTCGATCTACTGAGTATTAATTATTGAAAAAAAGTATCTAAAATTACTTTCCAAACGGCTTGTATAATCAATAATAAAAATGATATTCTCATATGCGACCTATAGGAGAACTCGTAAGAAAATCCCGAAATATAATGCCAAGTGAATAATATTAATCACATCGGAGATAACCGTGACAAATAATCCCGATCAGTAGATTAAAATATCTCCGTGAGACACCTTGAAGCTGTGGCTAGTTCGCCAATTAGCAATTTAATATCGAACACATACACCATCTTATACCATGTGCACCAGGTTGCTGCATAACTGACAGACTTTTCTCAAGACTCGATATGCACGTTGCGTAAACTAATGTAACCACGGTATCTCGCAACACTATCTACAGTGCTTCTCACTTGCTTAATTATCCAACTTTTGATATACTTAAAACTAGATAAACAAAAACAAAAATAAAGAAAATATTATTCCTCTAGACCTATTTAATAAATGTAAGTATAGACTATTACAGAAAGATCACAATATTTTTTCACAGAAAATAAAGTTTTTTTTTTTATTTCAAATTTAAATTAAATTAACCCATTGCATGACGGAGTTTTCATCTTCTAAACGAAACTTCGTTCATGAACAAAATTTAAGAATCCTTATTTGCTAACGTTCTAACTAATGGAAACGTTATTTTTGACATTTCCGTGTCAAGATGATGAACAATCTAAAATAACAAACATTGTACATAATTGTATTAATAAAATAAATGAACGATTGTTAGATAAATAATTAGTAACTGAAATAAATAATAAAACAAAAGATAACGAGATGAAATAAAATTAAGAAAAAGAACGTGCAATTTCTTCGTTTATTTTTGTATTTTATTGGATTAAAAAATGAAACGTAAGAGATTTTCATAGAAACAGCTTGGACGAAGAAGAAAATATTACGTTGGAATAAAGAGTGAGAGAAAATAAACGTTATAATTATACGATAAATTGAGAGCCTAGAAGAAAGCAAGAAAGGAACGAAGAATCGCTGTTCATTGTCGCTCACAGACCGGATGGCGTGTGCACTCTCGCTGCACCGAGGGTTGCATTAGACTTTACCGTGATGTCTCGTGCAAGTTCAAGGCCGTTTTCTAAGGTGTTCAGCAAAAATATGTCGGAAGAAAGAACCATTTTATAATTTAATAGAGATAATTAATTATTGTTTTATTAAATATAAACTTATATTTCTTATTTATTATTACATAAATTTCTGTATTTATACAGGTATAATAATATTATTATTATTATATTATTGTTGTTGTTATTATAATAATCTTGTCTAAATTAGATTATTTATATTCTTTAACACGGAACCTTTTAGAAATTCTCTGTCTTATAATATTTCACTTAAGGGGACCTTCTACTCTGAGCACCTAAAAAAAAGGCTATTTTTGCGAATTTTTTCCAAGAAAACTATAAAAGATATCGATCTAAAAGTTGTTGGGTTTGTTAAATTGAGTCTTAAACTATATAAATGAATTTTTATTTTTTCATTTTAATTAATTTTTTATTGCAAAAACAGTAGTATAAAAAAACACCTTAAAACTTTAGTGCTTTGGTAGCTCCATCAGAACTTGAGAATGGCTTACCTGAAACATAAAAGTAAAATGGTTTTATATTCTGTATGACTTCAGCTACAAAGTGACAGTTTTATATAAAAATTTTATCAATAAATAAAAAAATGGTGGACAAATTACAAAAAAAACGTAAATTTGACCTTTTTTTTATTGTTTTTGACTAAAAATAAATAGTAAAAATTAAAATATAAGAAAAAACTCTCCGTCACTTTGTTACAGCTCATGTGTAGAATATGTGGATTAAATTTTATAAGAATCGGTTTACTGGTTCTTGAGATACGATGGAGCTAGTATTTCAAAACATAGTTTCGAGATAAACGCGTTTAAAGTTTTTTTCTACTCAAAATCGTTAAAAATTCTTACCTAAACTTAATCTGCGATGCCTGGACCGTACAATAGACCTTCTTCTTGTTCATATTCTTCAATTTCTTCCAGTCTTGCCTTCTTCCACTTTGATCTGGCATCTTTTGAGCACTCAGAGCTTCGACGGTTCGCAGATTCGATACGTCGGTCGTCGCGTCTTTTAGCAAAGTCGATCGCTCCTGGCCCAAGTTTCATGCCCATCGTTTCCATTATCTTCATCACTGTTTGAAATCCTTCGTTAAAGATAAATGCTGAAACTTTGCACGCAATTTCAACAACTTTTTTGCCGTTAAACAGGTGTTTAGGTGCCATGTTCCATACGCAGTTATTAAAGCTTTCATTATTATTCTGCGTATGTCCACCTAAACATCTTTCCAGCAGTTCTGTCTTAGTCAGATCCTCATAAATAGGCTTTAGCACTTTCTGTACATCTTTAGAAAGTGCCGGAGGATGCTTGTATTCTTGCTTCAGTGCCTTAGTTTTGAGGTACTTACACCAGTCGATGGAACACGTATGGTAATTATTATTATCTTTTTTTTTTTTTTATGAATCGTGAGATATTATGATCCCTTTCTATTTGTAAGGAAAGATACAGTCTCCGTCGAAAGTGTACGAACAAGTTGAAATGAAAATAAATTAAAATGCAAACAAACTTTGAAAAGGGTTGAGAACATGGGAATCTGTTATTTTATAAAATTCAACTTCAATGATCAATTAAACATTTCTCATTTCTTTTTCTTTTTATGAAATAAAAATGTTTCCTTGTCGAAGATATTAGAATGAGAATTAAATGAAAATAATAAGGGAAGTGTAAACACAACGCGGAAAAGGAAGAGGAAGAAGAAGAATATGAAGAAGAAGTTGGGGTAGGGGTTGGTAAAGGTGAAAAGTTGGGGTGGAGTTATTCTTTTATTTATTTTTTTTTTTTTTTCAAGTCGAGTGATATTAATAATTCCCCATACAAAGTTTGAAAACAGGCCCTTGGATGGCCAATCGCCGGGCAAAGGATGACAACTAACGGCCGATCATTGACGTTTTCTAATAGCCCATAGAGGGCTCAATATCCAAATGATAACCCCGGCCCATTAATGGTAATTGATCATTGGCCGATTAATAATAGTTGATTATCGGCCCATTACCGGCATTTATTATCGGCCCATTACTGGCATTTATTATCGGCCCATTACCGGCATTTATTATCGGCCCATTACCGGCATTTATTATCGGCCCATTACCGGCATTTATTATCGGCCCATTACTGGCATTTATTATCGGCCCATTACCGGCATTTATTATCGGCCCATTACCGGCATTTATTATCGGCCCATTACTGGCATTTATTATCGGCCCATTACCGGCATTTATTATCGGCCCATTACCGGCATTTATTATCGGCCCATTACCGGCATTTATTATCGGCCCATTACCGGCATTTATTATCGGCCCATTACCGGCATTTATTATCGGCCCATTACCGGCATTTATTATCGGCCCATTACCGGCATTTATTATCGGCCCATTACCGGCATTTATTATCGGCCCATTACCGGCATTTATTATCGGCCCATTACCGGCATTTATTATCGGCCCATTACCGGCATTTATTATCGGCCTATTACCGGCATTTATTATCGGCCCATTACCGGCATTTATTATCGGCCCATTACCGGCATTTATTATCGGCCCATTACCGGCATTTATTATCGGCCCATTACCGGCATTTATTATCGGCCCATTACCGGCATTTATTATCGGCCCATTGATGGCAGTTATTATCGGCCCATTAATGGCAGTTATTATCGGCCCATTGATGGCAGTTATTATCGGCCGATTAATGGTAGTTGATCATTGGCCGATTAATGGGCCCAGCAATGGGCCACGTATTATTCAAATTATTAGCCCATTATCATATTGTTCCTTTTGTTTATCAATCGTAATATTATTTTGATATAATGAAGAATTTTATTGTACGTAAATTTATAATATTTTATCAAATTGAAAATACGATATCATAATTAGTATAAAATTAAAAATGATGAATTTTTTTTTTTTTTTAATTATACGATTACACCTTTATATATAATTAAAATTTTTAATTATACATAAATATATTAGCATTAACATGGTATTATTCATTATAATTTCTTATTAGTACATGAGTAGACTTTTTTGTTTCAAAGAGAGAACGTTTGTCAGAGGAAAAACATTCTTGGAATAGTATTTCGGGATACAAGGGGTGAATTCGTAATTAGCAACGGGGAAACGAAAAGCCTTAGCGTAAGTTTCTCGTTATGGAGAAACACGGTAGAGTCGAGTTCTCTATTACTTTTATCTCTTATAGTAAAGATTATATAGGTAGTAGAAAAAATGAATCATAAGTCAAAATTAGTATAAGTATGAAGATATAATAAATGGAGAATTTAAATAAACAAATATTAATTTTTTTAACGAATGAAGTACAACGATATAGATGATTATAAAAATGATAATACAAATTGTATTAAATAAAATTTTATTATATATATATATATATATATATATATATAACTAAAAATCTTGTTGAAATTAATAAAATGGAAAATTATCTGAAACATTTATCATTTATAAACAAATCAAATTGCAAATATTGAAATAAATCATATGTAAAAGAAACAACGCGTGTAAATATAACGCTTCAATCTAAATATTCTTATCTATATTTATGTAGTATACATATATATATATGTATATCAAAGTCGTTCTTATAACACTTTATCATTTCCGGTAGGAATATTAAAGCAGAAAATTCGATAAACGATAGAAACTAATGCTCCGGAAGAAAAGAGTCGGTAAACGTTTCCTTGTGGACTCATAATAAGTAAGGTAAAACATTGGTTTTACAAAAAGAAATGAAAAAAGTATGCCAAGATAGATCTTTCATCTTGCGATGGAAAAGCACCTCAGCAAGTAGAAAAGGAAAGGTAAATTCTGATGCAGGATACCGCGGTAAAAATGTTTTGACTGCCGAAGCATGGAAGGCTTCTTCCGATGCTGCCTTGATGCACCAACGTTGGTGCATCAGCCAAGCCGTTGCACCGTAAAATCTATCTCTCACGGTTTTCTAATCCCACAAGATACGTTGCTCTAAAATATTGAGTTGAACTAACAAACATAGTAGTATTTTTAAATGTCTCTTATATTAGTAAGAAAGCAATTGCATATTAAGGGTATTTTAATAAAAAATAAACAGAAACAAACAAAGAAATAAATAATAAATAATGTTTATAATTATCTCTCATTGATAATCATTTTAATATTGAAATAGTTAACGTTTTAAGTGACATTGAAGTCATACATATAAAAGAATTATTCACTTTTTATAATTATTAATTTTTATTATATAAGATAACCCATTTAATTAAAAGAATACTCACAGAATTTTGGTCTGCTTATCATGATATAATATGATTATCATGTAAGCATTGAATTAAAGTATGTTTATATGGCTGAACTTTAACTTTTTGTGCACCCTTTATAAATATATTCTATAATTATAACGTGTATTTATTATAAATTGTACTTTGTAAGTCTGATTTTAATCATTTGACATAGAATTAATTTGAATTTTATATCCAAAGGATGTAATTATCATATTTATACTTAATATTTTAATTTATAAATGTTCTTTCTTCAAGACAAAAAACAAAGTCATTGAAATACGTATTAAAATGTCGATTTTAATCTTCGAAATTCATATAAAAATTGTATTCACAGATAAAAATGTATTTTATTTCCCTTATTTTCAACGGATCGTATACCCGTTAATGTGACATCAACGAAGATAATTCTCCACCGTTATGCGTTATTCCTTTATTCGTTGCTTTGACATTGCACGCTTGTAAATCTTTCTTTGTTTCGAAAAAAAAGTGAAAAAAAATTTCACTATTATTCCGAAAGAGCTTCATCATTAATTATGAAGGTTTTAATTACCGCCAATGCTTTGCCGTGAATTTCCGTACGATTGGTCGTTAAATGAAAATCAAAAGACAGTAGACAACTATACGAACCCTTATATTAACTTTATCAGCTTAAAACATTGTTTTCATCATTTTTTCTTAACAATTTCTATAAAATTATTTATCAAAGTTTATTATTTACCAACAACACAGTATTCACTTATATTAATAATTCCGTTTATTACTTTATTGAATCACCAATTTGTAATAGACAAAGAGCAAAATTTTTAATATCTATTTAATTTTTACTCTCCCTTTAACGATTCGAATTACTTTTCTCTACGAATACCTTCTAATACCTATTCAATACTATCAAAGAAGTCTCGCATCTTTCTGCATACAGTTTTTCTTTTTCTTTTCTTTTTTTCGAAGGGGTCATCTATTCATTTTATTAACCGTGCCCACGTTGCTTAGTTTTTATGATTTGACAGGAACCATTAATCCAACATGGGGTTAATCAACTAGGTCGTTGACTAATGTTTTTCTAATTAAACTCAATTTCAATCGAATTTATTATTTATAAATAATATAATCAATAATTATGTTTCTGAAGTGTTTTAAAGATATGTAAAATAAATTGAGTATTGTTTTTTTCAATTTGAAGCATCTTCAATTATGTTGAATGGAGTTGGATCCCTTCGAAATTTATAACAAATCAAATTGTTGATTTTGACAATAGCCTAACTCCATTCGTGGTTAAAAAACGCATATTATTCACCTAATAATTGGCACTATTTTCATAGGAAATATAAATTTAAAGCCTTTAGATACATTTAAGCATTATAACTTGTTAGTATCTTGTACGTATATTTTTCATTGCATTGAAACGCAAACCCTTCAATATCTCGATTCGAACATAAATGGAGATGGGCCACTTTTAAAATAAGCACCCCAAATATTTATTTATAAAAATATATTTCAATTAATTGAAAAGAAACAGACCAAAGGAGACTTGTTCTCTCTCACTCTCTCGAAATGAACTCGATTAAAATTGAAAAAAAATTTCTACCGACAACGTTTATTTAATAAAAATTAAATTTTTCTTTTTTTCTTATTATCCTTTTAATAAACATATCACCTACTATAAACTTACTTATAACGACTTTCTAATAATTCTAAATAATTAATACTTTTGATCAGATAAAAGTACCGTTTCAATGTTTGATCATGTGGAAACACCGTAAAAAGGAATAATTTCTCATAACGGTGTGGTATTAGTTAAAGAACTAGGTATTGTTCCTGATTTCCTAGGAGTATTTAGAGAAAGAGAAAAAAAAGTTTGCAGCATCCTCCTGAGAGAGACTCGAAACCGAGCCAGAGACTTCGCGGATCGATAACTCAATATACTCGGCCAATGCGACGATGCGAGCAACCATAGATACGAGAAACAGAGACAGAGAGAAAAAGAGAGAGAGAGAGAAAGTGACAGAGAGAGAGAGAGAAAGTGACAGACATAGAAGATAAAATGTGATATTGGTGAGAGGTATAAAAAAAAAATGTGCGGAAGATTAAAAAAAAAAATGGAGGAAGGGAGAAACGAGATGAAATCGTGTCCTTTATGCTTCACGTTATGCTGGCCGTTCGCATTTGGTTAGAAACCAAATCCCCCTTTTCGTTAGGGTTTGTCTATCTCGTGTAGGGTGAAATGTCAGAAGGGATAAGGAGTAAAAAGGGAGAAGGGGAAAATAGTAAACGTTGGTTGAAAAAGGGTAAATGATATGATCTAAGCCTCGAAGATAACTTACCCCCAAGGATCCTTTTTAAATGAAATAATATTTACGGCTTAGTTTTATTTTTGTGTTTTAAAAGGAAAGAATTTAAAAAATAAAAATAATCTTGTCATTTGTTAAACTTTGATAATGATTTGATTCAGTATTAATGAACGAATATTTGCTTATTTTTTTATCAAGTAAAGATTATAATGAAATAAGAATAAACTGAATTTAATGACACTTTACTTAAATTGAATTTATTGTTTATGAATAAAAAAAATTTATATTATCATTTATATAAATCGATTTGTTATGGATTAATATGGAATTTTTTATAATAAGTAAATGGATCGAATGAAATTTTATTTGAATAACACTGATTAATTAATTTTTTTAACCGATTTGAATAAAAGAACTTTATTCAAAATTTTTATTTTGAACATTAGAATGTGAAAATAGGTTTTTGTGATGAAAGAATTTGACAAGTACGAGTGGAAGAGACAGAAAAAGAGAGAGAAAGAGAATTGATCGAACATTTGGCGTTAGACATCTTGTAAAACGGAATAAGATGTCGGTGTCGTAAAGAAAAGGATATATCAGCGTCATTTTTTTTCTCAAGTATTATCGAGAATCTATCCTGTCGTACAACAGGATGCGCCAACGTCAAGATTACGTACGTGTTGGGAATTCTTAAAAAAAATGGAAGAGAGAGAAAAAGAGAGAAATAGTAAAAATCGAAACTTGGGTATTTCAGCTTCCTTCGTTTCTACCCTTTACGATTATTTACCTAGAACTCTAAGGAATTCCGATTTTAATTGAATTAACTTATTGTTAGAACAAGCATGCGTAACTTCATTCGTGAGAAATTTCTACGAGATCCTTTTCGAATTGTTCGGTAAAACAATGAATGAAATGCTGAAACTATTCTACTTACAACTTTATCTATGTTTGAACTGCCTTTTGTACAATTTCAATAGTTAAGAAATAGAAGATTATCAAAATGTCAAGTGAATTTCTTTGAATTTGATTGCCAATAGGAAGAAAAATAATTTTATTATTATTTTTTAGTAAACGATTATTTAATAATCTTCACAATTAGTTTAATTTTTGTGTGTGTGTCACGTACGCGTAATAGAAATTTTATAATTTCATTATTTTACACGGGTTTAATTTATATGTTGACGTCTTAGTTTTGATATAAATTTTTCAATTCAAATTCAAATTTGTATAGCACATTTTCACGTTTATATATTATTACAAAATATATTTTTTTGTGTATTAAATAAAACAAATTTTGTATAGAATCATTGAAATAAAAGAATTCTTTTTTACATACTTATAAAATTTGAACTAACTATTACAGAATATGATTTCGTTTCTAGCCATACGATGATTGACATGTTAATTTATTTTGTACAATTTATCTGAAAATTATGTTAGTTAGCTATTTCAAACAATACAACTGCCATAGACATAGGAATGTCGAATAAATTTAATTGATAGCGTGCCAAGAGTATACGACTTTTTAAAATTACGTTTTCCCCAGTGGCGTTCTCCTTTTAATCGGAATTTCCGCAAAACGAGCGCGACTACTTTGAAGATTTCGTGGTGTTCTCGTAAAAAAACTTAACGAACGTTGCAATAAAATTTTTACCATCCTCAACATTTTTTAATACTTCCTACATAAATATTTATAATTTATTATACATCAATGTAAATTGTATTAATCGTGCCAACTCATTTGTTACGATCCTTTTAAAGATATTTTATTTTTTATTATTCATATTCTCGTATCTACCAATTCGATTATTTTTTATTCACTTTATTATTTTTCCGATAATATATAACTCGAATGATATCAAACGAAATTTTTACAACAAATTTAAATATAAAACATTTCACAGTAATGTAAATATTTGATTTATTTATTGCATTCTTTTTAAATATACGCGTTATTCATATTTGCAAATTCACAAATAATTGTTTATTCGTTTTATTATTTTCAATAATAACGTAGCTTCTTTTGACAAAATATTATTAGACTATGTTTTTTTTTTATTTATTTAATACCAAAATCGTACTACCCGTATATTCTACTGTACATTATATTACATCGCAAGAAATCCATTATGACCATGCGACATGTGACATTAACAGCTCTTTTCGACGTTGACTTTGGTGATCCCAATTTAACGATGGCCGCAATGCCAACTTCTATGCCACTTAAAAACTCTTTTTTGTCTGCCTCTCTCTTTCTTTTTTATATCAATTGATCAGCTCATTAAACGTCTTTTATCTTTTGTATTTTATAAAATAATCATAAAAGATTACATAGAAATTATAACTACTTTTTTTTCTCGCGTCAGTTAATTAAAAAAAAATATTATTTTAATATGTAACTTGTAGTCTTATTTAAAAAAATAATTAATAAAGAGTTGATTTTTAGTGTTCTCAAAATTCTTATATAAAATAAACCAAACTCTATTATCTATTTATATTTAACAATTTATAATACTTACAGTTAATAATTCATCGTCTTACGACGAACATCTAATAGTAAAAATTTCCATTATTGAACAAATTCCATATAAATTTAATTTAAAAAAGAAAAAAGAACTAACAATTATAGTATTTCTTTGAAAAAAAATACTGTCAATTTTACTTTCAAAAAAATACTATGTTTTATCGCCTACTTACACTCATTAATATTAATGAATTTATATTTTTAAAGAGATTTATCTCCATTGTCCAATCGCACAATGCAAACGCAAATTCGTTTGATGTAAAGGGAAGACGCACATACACATATACGTATACACGAACTGACCCTTACCCTCCGACATTCGCATTGCGCATCGGTAGCACGAGAATAGGTTGGTTGTACTTACAGGAAACATCGAGGGTTATATATGCACGTACTAGGATCGAATAGGGTTGCGTCCACCCTCCTGGGCAGCCGGCTTTCCGGGCTCGTCGCTCTGCATGGGTTCAGGGCTGGCATACACGCGTTCGCGAGACCAGATGCATCTCGAAAACTCGTAGATACGCCCTTTCAACTTATCGCTCGATAACTTGCACAGTATTTTATGTTGTACACTTAAATAAATTATATCAATGATATAAATCAAGCGACTTAATAAAAATTACGAATTATTTATATATTTATATAATAACATTTATATTTATAATATTATATATATATATATATATATATATATATATATATATATATATAATAGTATAAATTATGTACATTATGTACAAATTGAAATAATTAATAATTTATACTATATAAATATAAACTATATAAATATATAGTATAAATAATAAGTAATTATAAGTATAAATTATATGAATTATTTCAATTTGTAGAAAATAAAAATTATATCGTAATGAAAGTAATGAATTATTTAAATGTTGATAGCATATGGAAATTCGTGATTTATTTCTTTTTCTTTTTGTAATCATTTGAAAACGTTAAACGTTTTAAAAAAGTTTAGAAATCCTGTATTTGGGAAAAATGCAAGATGTTTACTCGCGACGAAACACGCTTTCCATCGAATGCTACGTGTTAAAAGGATAGTTGAAAAGTTTTCGTCCGATAACATCGTGTAGATTTTCACCGAAACGAGTAAACTTACAATACGTTTTTTCTTTTTTGTTTATTTTTTTCTTTGAGGGAATAAAAAACTACAAGAGAGAAAGAGAAAGTATGTATCTCCTTTATTTCGAAGAATTAATGAGTTAACAATAGCAAAAGGATAAATATTTCTATGAATATACCCACGTAAATCTTATAATCGTTTTATCATCAATAGAGCACGATTGGAATTCGAAGAATTCTCCTCACGTTTGTTCGCTAATGCGAACACTTCAAACTACATTTCCAGTTACCGTTCGATTAATCCCTTCATTTTAAGGTATATGTATATGGTGCAAACAAAGATATTAGTCAAATGTTTCCAATGTTCGAATTTTTGTAATAAAAGAAAAAAAAGTAAAAAATAGAAAAGCAATTAATAACTTTGCCGTTTGCCAAAAAACATCGCGGAAAAATACCCCGAATAAAATGGAAATTTAATTAAATTATATTATCGTCTTGAAAATAAGTTACATCTATAAGAATCTGATTTTTCACGATTTCAGATACGTTTTAGGTTCGTTTTGAATAGTACTTAAGCCCACTCAGATCTCCGATTGCATGTGAATTTCATACAGAAAAGGAGGGTTTCTTCACTTTTCGCAAGAATAGCCTTAACTTTGCTGGCTGGCACTCTCGTCGTTTTCTCGTGCAAAAGGAGGGTCGGTTCGAAGGGAAAGGTCGCCTTTCAACGAGTACATTTACGATAAAACGTAAAACGGAAGCTGAAGAATGTGTGGGAATAGCGTTTCGAGGACACATTAAAGGATCGATCGTGACTCGCTTGAAAGTGAATCGTTCGATTATCGTACAAGAATATCGAGCTATACTCTCATCTACGTATATAAACAAGAAAATAACCACAAGTGAAAAAAAAGAAAAATACATGTTAGATAATTATGACCAAACAATTTGTTTTCGAACTTGCGAAACGCCGAATGACGAGAAAAGTTTTCGACTTGATAAAAAACAGAAAAAAAAAGTAAAACTCCTCTTCTAGGATTCTGCTCGAACGATCATCTTCCTGCGGACGCACGAACGAGTTCGAACTTTTCTCGATGCGTCATTAATTCGAACGAAGTCGGAGTTAAAGCACATTGCCTGAAGCATGCAGCATCTCCAATGTGAAGCTGAAAATAAGCGATCGTACGATAGTTTGTCAATAATTCGATAAAACGGTAGTTCAGCTTGATTAAATTCTATTAGAGTTATCGCAAGAACAGATAATTGATATAAGAAAGTGTCGGGGGGGGGGGGGGAAATGTATTTCAACGCCTCTGGAAATTTGTATTTTTTTTTTCTAATATAAAGCATGAGCATATCAATAGAATGGTTGAAAACGTACAGTAGCTGCAATAAGTTTTTTCTTGTTAACTATTTTATTTACAAAGTTATATAGTGATAGTTATCAGTAGTATATTGACAGAAGCATAACATAATATTTGTTGTATTAGTCTATTTCACTTTTTTTTTTTTTAGTATTCATAAATAGATACGATCTATTGTTCTCTACATTTCCTTTATTATTAAAACTATAATCAAAGTAAATATAAATTATATAATAAAATCGCGATTTTACTTTAATTTACTTTAGTTATAAAAACATGAATTAATGAAATCTTCAATATTAATACTACGAAAAGTATTCGAGTAATATATTTTTTTAAAAGTGTATCTACTTCGTGTATATATACTTATTCATTTATTATTATTATATTTATTTATTTACTATATATATATAAGTCTACCTATAATTTATATATAATTAGAATGAAAGCCTTCGACTATCAAAGTGAACTTGTAGAATATAAAAATTCAGATGAGTGTCAATACTTTTTGTAACCACTGTAGCTCAACTAATACATATATATATGTATATATATATATACACAGAAATATATATATACACACATAGAAAAGAATTTCACGAAGCTTGCTCGGCTCGGCCGTTAACTTCGGCCTCGTTCGCGCGTTTTAGGAGGGGCGGTGGCGTCGGTGGTGCTGAGGCTGATGCTCGCAATGGTGGTGATGGTAATGGTGGTAGTGGTGGTATGGTGGTGGTGATGGTGATGGTGGTGGGTAGTGGTGGTGGTAGCAACGAACGTCGAGTAGAAAGGACGCGTGCTGTTGCTGGTAGTGTTTGTAACGGTGGTGGTGATGGTGGTGGTGGAAGGGACGCCGGGCGTCGCGGCGCAGGCTGCCGCACCCAGCAAAGCGCTTGCTCCCCTTTGGCCGGTAAAACGTATACCTACTCGCTATAGTCTTCTATATAGTACGTTGACTCGAGAGAGAGAAAGAGAGAGAGAGTGAGTGAGATAGAAAACGCGCGTCCTTGTCGTGAACGTCGACACACTGCATCGCGACAGAACACATCGGTCCATCGAGACGAAGACGAGAACTCGAAGAAACTAAAGGAAAAAGGAAGAGAGAGAGAAAGAAATAGGAAGACATTTGGCTGTTGCTAAGCGCTACTTTTACTACTTCCGGTATTTCTGGTATCTTCAGCAGGGATAACAAGACGCGTTCTGGCCTTCACCCAGGTCCAAGGTCACGACAAACAGACGCTATGAAAATGTCGAATAACTTGATCTGTATTTAACACTTAAACAACTCCTTCATTCCTTCTTTCGATTCGTCGTGATGTTTGCTTACGATGTGTCCCTGTGTTTACGGTGTAATAGGAATTATTTTCGTGAATTTAAATAGAAGCAAGAGAATATTCGCGATCGATCAGTTAATGGTTCATGGTGAATATGTAGTTTGTTTTCTGTGAAGAAAGTGATTATAGTTTCGATAGGTGGTTCAATTTTGGAATGATCAGGAAAATATAGGGGTACCGTTGGAATAGAGAAAGGCTAAGTACCCACCCAATGGCGGGAGAAGTTTTACCCTGCTCTCGTGTCAAGGTTGCACGACCTTGGTTTCTGTCACTGACACGCTATGTCGGAAATCGCGTTTACTGAATTTCGCGCGAATTCACTGAGAGTAGCGGTAATGATTCGATATAACGTTTGTATTTTCTTCTTCTTCATTCCTATATCTTATCGTTAAGTTTCTATACAAAGAAGAATCGTTCTATCCGTTTAAGTAAAAAATTTTGGATACTTTTGAGAAAGTAAGTTTTTTCTTTTTAACTTTTCGAAAATTTAAGCTAATAGTTTTTCATCGATTTCGAAATTCGACTACCCTTAAGTCCGATACAATTTCTCTCGTTCAAGAGTAAACATTGATCTTTCGTAAAGTCTAGCCAACCCAAAGGTAAAAAGAGAGAGAGAGAGAAAGAGAAAAATAGAAAAAGATAGAAGGAGAAAGAGCTTCTCTTGAAACTAACAACGTGAATTCGTTGTGAAAGTTCAAGTACGGGGCCGATGATCATGCCAAAGATCTTTTTCCGTCCCTCTCGAGTCGGTTGATGTTCGCTATGATTAAAAATATCAAACGACGTACCTTGAAAACAATTCGAAATCGTCTTTACAAAACCATATTTATTTTTTTTTTCAAAACAAATCAAAAACTTATTTTTATAAATTAAATATATCGATTAATTAAACACGAATAATCTATGTATGAAAATGTTATATAGATAAATATCCCAAAGGAATTGATTTAACAAGGAATTAAATTACATAGTAGAAAGAAGTTAACAGTATAGTTGCGTGCGTGGATGTTTAATAGACCAAACTGTAGGGTTCACGCGTATCTGGTAATGCACGATCGATATTCACCTTTCCCAAGTTTGTAGGGACTCGCGTTTCGCACGAAGGAATCCAGGAGACAAGGGGTTGATTGCCCTGAGTCGCGGGGGTAAGACTGCGGTGGTCGGTGCTCTCCCTCTCCCTTTCTCTCTCCCTCCCTTCGTTTCTGTCTCTCCGTTTGTATCTCTCTCTCTCTCTCTCTCTCTCTCTCTCTCTCTCCCTCTCTCCCTTTGCGGAGACTCTGCAGGCGGCTTTAGGCGGTGCCCACGTCGCCATCGTCGTCGTCGTCGTAGCGTCGTTTCGAGATAGGATAGCTTTGCCCATGCATATATGCATTCGCACGCAAGCTTCTTATCAGGCCTTCTTCTTCTTCTTATTCTTGTTCTTCTTCTTCTTCTACTTCTACTTCTTCCTCTTCCTCTTCCTCTTCCTCTTCCTCTTCTTCGAGTACCGGAACGTACGATTCATAGCGGATTTAACGCTAGCCACTCGAATAAAACCCGAACCACTTCAACATTTTTTTTTCTCTCTTCTTCGTCTTGATCAACTCGAGTTTGATCGATAGATAGATATATATGATTCTCCCGTGTCGATTTTCCTCTTTTTTATTTTCTTCTTTTATGTTTGTGTTTCGTTTAGATCGATTTCTACTAAAAGTTGAATCCTTTGATACACATGATTTATTTTTGTCGACGTTTTTATAAATATAAATATTATATACAGAAAATTACATTATTGTAATTTTCAGTATATAAATTAATATAATAAAGATTTGATTGTCGTAATTCTTACAATTACATGAATTTAAAGTTTAACCAATTTATTATTATCTTTTATCAGAAGATACAATTGAAGGAAAGAAAGGACGAAAGTGAAAGACTGATTTTAATGATCGTTCCATCCATGACCGTCTAAAGTTTCTAGAATATACTAGAATTGAATCACCGAGCCATATCTAAATTGAAGATATACAAAGAATCTCGTTTGAAAACACGATCGAAACATTACTTTAACCAATCATACGAAAAATTCTTTGATCAATGTATGTGCCTGTATTTTAAATAACCGTCCCCATCGATCAATACGTTTCTTTTTGAAAAAATAAAAGATAAGTGATACGAATAGTAAGAAGACTGATAAGAAAAAAGAGACTAAATAAATCGTCGAAAAATCGTTCGTAATTTTATTCGTGATAACAGTGTTGTGCTACTATTTACTATTACTGAGGACTCCGTGATTAGTGGTGGGTGATGATAAGTGACCCCACCGTTTCGAATGAAGTGGTTTTAGGATGATGGTGGAGCGTGTCGAGGATCACCTCTTCATGTATCGACGCCCCGTCTATCGGGTCTTCCAGTACCTCGAAACCACCGAGTGAGTATTCGCGACATAATCACATTTTCTAATTTCTGATCTCTTTATGAAATTATCAGAGACCGTTGTGTTTTACCTTTTCATTCCTTCTACTTTACAAGATTTTATTTCTTAATCGATTATCTATATACGTACAATTATAGACCGGTGAATGCAATAGTATACTAATTTTAAGGTAAAAAATTAAAAATATATTTATTTTTTGATTTATTTTATAACACAAATAATTATATAATATATATCTTATTATAAAATCAATTTCTATTTTTTTGTTTTTTTTTTTTTACTTAGCTCACTGTCATTATTACCAGCGCACATATGTTATTGCATTTAATAACCATACTATCGTATAGGTGAAACTTATACGATACTATTGAATTTTCTAATCTCTACTTTCTGAGAGAAATTTCCAGAGATTAACATATTTTATTTTTTCATTCCTCGTGTTTTACAATTTTTTTTTATCGAATTGATTTATAATAATATATTATTATATTTAATAATCATATTTGTTCACGACAACATATTTTCTAATCACGTATCTTATCTCTTCGAAACTAGCGTGTTGTATATCTTATATTCTTTCTATCGAATAAAATATACAAATGATATCATTTAACTATCTATACTTCGATCTATGTTGAAAAATATTCGCGACATATTTTAAATGAAAGAAAAATTATTGATTTTTCAATCACTCGCTATATTTAAGGACACAATTTTTGTTGTTTTCAAAGAAATTAATATTTACTCGTACGTATCTATTAATTATTATATTAATATTTATATTATACTACCACGCTACGTTTACGACCGATTATTAATCAAGATAAGTATACCATTTTATTGTTTTTTTTTTGTTTTTTTTTTCATCACCGATATGACGTGGTTGACTGGGTAAAGTTATATCTCGGTAAAACATATTTTCTCGTTGTTAAAATCGCGTCGAGAAGAAGAGGCGTCTTTACGACGCATGTACTAGAACGTTTGAAAAGTTGGTTCGATGGGGTCGAGGTGTAACCTCTTCTTAGGTACGTCGAGCATCCAGCTGTTAGAATCTTCAGAGAGCCACGGAACAGGCGTTTAAACAAAGGGGTTGCCTCGTTTGAATACCAGCCAGTGGCAATTTGCGTGCATAAAGCCTCAGGAGGTTCCTTGCGATTCGTGAATGGAAGAACGAGAAGCGAACAAGAATAAGAGAGCAAGTGAAACAGAAACAAAGAACGAGAGAAATAAAGAGTGTGTGAGAGACAAAGAAAGAAAGAAAGAAAGAAAGAGAAATAAAGAAAGAAGGAAAGAAGGAGAAGAGCTCGATGCAAGAAAGTGCTCGTTTTCGTCCTTGTTACGTCGATGCCGTAGCTGGGTAACCATGGCAAAATTGCCATCATCGACCACGAGCTCTCTCTCCGGTAACCGTCGTTAATTGGCGCCATTAAATATGCTTCGAACTCCGCTCGCAGCATCGGAATCGTAATCGGTTTGTTAGATTTCCTATCTTCCAATTTCTACCAATACATTTGTACCGGTAATATTATGACCGGTTATTCAATTGAAAAAGCATTCATTTTATTATTTATTTTTTGAAGTGAAAACTTCTTTAGAATGGGGGTAATTTTTTATTATAATTATTTATATTATAATCTTAAAATTAATATTTTCAATTTTTTGACTTATGTTATTTATGACAAATGTCATAATTATTGATCACATTTATTTAAAAAGACAGACAGAGAGAAAGAGAAAGGACGTATTATAATCAGATTGTAAGGATCGAACAAGATCAGCAAAGTAATATCAGAAAGAGAAAGTAGATAAATACGAAGGAATTGAATTGTAAGTGAAGAATCACAAATTTGTTGATTTTGTTAAAAAAAACTTATCATGCTTTGCAATGACTTTTTAAACAAAAGAAGATAGAACAAATGTAATAAGTAAACGATGTTATAAATTAACTTTTTTTCTCTTTTTAATAATCAAATATTATTAATCTTTTCTATTATCTTCCCGACGGTGTGTTTAAGGAAAGGCCTTTTTCCTCGCCACATATTAATTTCTAAGAAAATATTGCCACAGGCCAAACGAAGCTTATGACTTTTCGTTTATCTTTTCTAATTATAAATTTATCGTTAAAAAGACGAGCTTACTTTCGGAACTACAATCTTCAATCATATTTCTTTATTTTATTCTGATTTTAAAATTATTGGCTAAAAAATTAAATTAATTTAAATTATTGGCTAGGCAATTTATTTTAATATTTAATAAACATAATTTAATGTGCAATAGTATAATTTGTCAACAAATTATAATTATAATCCTATATTTTATTTTTATATTATTATTGATCTAATAAAAAAAAAAAAGTAAAATGTATACTCAAAACACTTTATGTAACGATAAATCAATAGGAATGTATGATTTCGCAATATAGAAACGTTTAATTTTATCTAGGACTCGTTAAAGGTACAATTAAACTTTCCCTGGACAATCTAGACAGGTGGTGTCTTATGTAAATACGTACGATGAGAAATCGGTCGATACGGCTGACTAATTAAAGCCATTACCATGTTTTCATCGTATAGAGATCTAACTGGGAATCGTAGATGCGTAAACCCATCCAAAGCTTCTTATGTAAATAGAATCCTAGGTAAAGAGGTGGACGCGAAGTATAGGAAAAGATAGAGTCTTTAAAGTTAATTTTGTTCTATACGAAGATATAAAACTTGTTACAAGCATGTTCCTTCTCTTTTATTCGAGAGTGTATACCTTTGGTTAAAAGATATTTTCATGTCTTCGATAGTACTTTAATACTTTTACCTAATCGTTCGCCATAAACTCGCCGCAAGCTGCCGTTATATCGTTGGCTAAATTTGTATCTTTGTTCGCCGTCGTATTTCTACATCGTCAATGATAATATTTCTTTTCTTTCTATACAGTAGACTACCGTACAACGCGGTTAATGTGCGATGCGTCACAGACAATTTTTATATTCCTCGGGATAATTTACAGTTAATTCATGAGGGCCATATTCTATACGTATTCAACTTTTGCATTCCGAATTATATTTCAATTTTTTTTTTTTTTTTTTTACCAACACAGCTCCCAACGCTTTTGAATGTTTTATTTGAAATTTATTTTAACTAAAAAATAAGGCAATTTAATCAGTTTGATAAGAGTAAAAACGTCGAGTGGAACTTGATAAAGGAGCTTCTGAAATAAAAAATTATGTCGAATCAAACTCGACGTAGGAGTGCACAAAGTTAAATATAAATAGTAGAAAAATAATTAAAAAATAAACAATTACGAAGCAAATAAATTCGATAGCAATGAAGACAATTTAATTCTCAATTAAAACAAATTTAATAATTATTGAATTAAAATAAATTTATAAAAACAATAGTTGCAATATTTTTGACGCGTTATACGAGAATCAATTGTATTTTTATTCGTTCTGTTTTTAACAAAATTCTTACTAAGGTATATAAAGTTAGAAAAACATTGCGATCACTTCCAAGATCACTCGTGAGTTAATAGATCTTATGACGAAGCCTGAAGAAGCTCATATAGTGACGGCTCTTATTACGTGATTCTCTCTTTAAACTGGGTTAGTTTTCGTGATGGTCGACGTTCGTCCTCATTTGTCCAGACTGAGTCAGTCCGATGACTCATACGCGTTGGTCAATGACCTTTAAATGTCCATCTCGAAAAACCATATCGATTATATTCTTTAATTTCATTTAAAAAAAAAAAATTAAGAAAAAACAATTTATTTGTATATTTTAGTCGAGTATTGTCTGAGAAAATGATTTATCATTATTGTTGAATGCAATCGTTGATTATTAACATATTTCTAACAAAATGATATTTTATTTTTGCACGAATAAATTTAAAAAGAAAAGAAAATCTTCGTTCGAATGATCATGAACGATTTACTTTCTTTCCTTCCTCTTTTTCTTCTTTTTTCATTTATGTATAAAACTCAAACTAGGAAATGAGAAAAGTTAGCTCGTAAGATTACCCTTAAGTCAGAGAAGCCCAGGCTGGTACCACGAAAACTTCAAAAGACGTTCGAGACAACGTCCACAAGTGGTACGTTCTGTAGTTTGAGTTAGTTTCAAATTCTCTTTCTCTTTCTCTTTTTTTTTTTCTCTCGTGTTTCAAGACGTGAAAATTAGAATTATATTCCACGTTCCGACAGCATTCGTTCTTTCGTTTAGAATATCAACGGCAAACGTCTACTACTAGTTATTACATAATTGCCTTTACTCACGTAATATTTTATGATTATTTAGCAGATGTAAATATTATACCTTTTACTCTCTTTCTTTCTCTTTAAACTTTTATTCAATAACGAGCACGTTAATCGCCATTACTATTAATTTGTTATCTACACACTCTCGCGTTTTAACATATTTTATATATCAAAATCGTGACTAATCCGATCTATGATCTTCACGCTGCCACAAGATTTGCTTTTTTTTCCCTGAAGGCATAAAAGTGCACTAATGCTCATACTCGACACGTTATGAACACCTTATAAGCTGTACTGTATACGAATTTTAAGTCAATTTTGTTAATATCGTTAATAATATTATATAAAGGCTTCGTTCTTTTTATACTAATTCAATTTTGTTTCATTTTTAACTACATAAAAGTATGCCTATAATTTTCATTTTTTATAAGTATGGTTATATTATATGCAATAAATAAAATTAACTAGATTTTGCAAACATTTTTATAAGTATATTCAGGACATTTAAAGTCATCAATTGCAATTCAAAATTTATCTTCGTTGAACATTCCCTAAACCTAGTTTACTGAAGTATTTCATCAATTTAAATGTAAATACAAATTCAAATTACGTTAACGATGTGATTTATCGTTATTCTTCTTTATAATTATAATTGCTTCGAAAGAATCAGTATTATTTCAATTATGCGTTCTTCTTTTTGATAAGAATTTACTTTACAATAGTTTATTATACATCATCCGCCTACCCCTAATAATATAATGACTCATATACAGAATGTCTGCCAACAAAGTTCTACAACTTTCAATAGGGTGGAAATATCATTTAGGGATAAAGTAAATCACTGTTTAGACATACAAGGTCGTTCTTTCGAATATGGAACATAAGAAATAATTTCTGAATGTTCAATGAAGATATATTTGGAACTATAATAAATGAACTTGACAAACTAACATATTAGATCGATGAATTCGTCACGGAAGCAGTTACAAGTCTATCTATATAATAATAAGTAAAAACATATGGTTTCATTTAAAAAAAAATTTGTTACCATTACAAAATGTTTTCTACAAAGTAACTTTTATTTGAAATATTTTCTTAACGTAATAGTTCGAGAGATAAATACATTAAATAGTTCAAATAAGACACTCTGTATATTCATTATTCACATATTAATTCTTCAGAGTTGGAAAAAAACAATCGGACTGTTTTTGATGGTTAAAATTCAACGAACTTTTAAAAATTTTACAATTTAGAAAGACCACCATCGTGTTTATTCATTCAACTAATATACCAGAACCTATATAGACACCAACAACTATCTTTTAAACCAGACCATCGAGTTTCGATTTTATGTTCGCGTATAAAACTCATCAACATGGCTGCTTCTCAATAGATTTCGAATTAATTAGCAGTATCCCGCATAGCTTGATGTTCAAAATGAATTTCTTTCCCTTTTTTAATGCTCAACCTTGGGATAGAAGTTACAAATTATAAGAGTTTATTATCAGTTAAGGGTGTAGATTCAAATGATAAATTTCGTTCTTTTGCACCTTCCAGAATTGTTTATTCTTTAACTTTAATAATGATCTTTTATATGAAAAATGTAAAGTAAAATAATAATAATTTATTTAACATCATTTTCATCAATCTAATAATTAAATAAAACTTTAACTTAATAAAATTTGATATGTAGGAAATTTGGAAAATTTACTTACTATCCTTCAGATGAAATATAATCTAAATCTATTATAAAAGTTAAAAGTTAGAAAATATTTCGAAATAAATAAAAATAAAATTAAGATACATGATTTAATTACTTGATAAAATTATTAATTAAAATCAAAAAAACTAAAACTGTGAATTGTCGTAATATTGTATGTTGATTCCGCGTTTTAGCAAAGCTTTTTAAACCGAAATTCATTACGACGATCTTTGTGAGTGTCCCAAGTGCTTCGAAGAGACGTTAAATTTGCGAAGCTGTTCATGTTTATTTGAGCACGAATACGACGCAGATCCCCAACACTGTTAACTTCTATCGTCGCTCGTCAACATGGCACGCAATTTAAAAGACGCGTCTCGTCGTCTTCTTGACGCTAAGATGTCGTCTTCTACGTCGAAATCCTTTTAAAATATTAGAAACACCGTCTTACGCGTAAAACGTCGCTCGTCTTATAAAAATTAATAAAAGATCATTTTTTGAATTTATCCTTAAGCAATCCATTTATTTCTGTGAATTATTTTATGAATATTTCAATATATGGCATATTGATAAATCGATAAAAGGGAAACCTTTTAATAAATTAAATCAATCGTTTTCCATCAGTTCGTCAAATTTATCCAGAGCGTTGTATTATTTAATAAATATTTCAAATTAGTTTATTGATAAGTTATTATTATTATAAAATAAATTGATTGAAAAAGTAACTTATAAATTTATATGAAATATAATATAATTTGCAATATTTTGTTTCTTTTCAAATTAAATATAATGCGATACTAATATAAAAGTTGAAAAACGAGAAAATATGTAAATATATATATATATATAAAAGAAAAGAAAATACAATATTTTACATCGAAATGAAGTCAAAATTAAAATAAAACAAAAAACGTGATGTATAAAATAGATTTATTTCTTTGACTAGATAAACTTATTAGAAAGATATTAATACTCAAATATACTATACTGAAATGATCTTTTACAAATGACAGGAGTTCAATCGATATCGCAATGTCTATCGTAAATCTTGTTCAAGCTAAAAGGGGAAACTCTCATGTGAATTAATCACTATATATCAGATCTCGAACGATAGGAAAATTCGAAACTCACAGATAACATTAGTTTTATATTTCACTTTTGAGATTAATACATAATTTTGATACTAGATATGTAAAGTCATACGTTTATATATATATATATATATATATTACAGGTATATATTACCATGAAAGACTGAAATTGGAGAATGTCAAGATTCACATGATCGTTTGGTGTATATCCAAAATATTAATGTATAATAATAAACCCAAACATTCGATCTTTCACCGGATATATTTGGTACGTTGACAAGCGATCATGTAAATCTTAACATTCTCCAATTTCAGTCTTTCACGGTAACATTATACATAATATGTTTTACTTATTATTAGATGATTTGCTTTTGCAAAACGTAATTGTAAGAATCTCTTTTCGCGCTCCACTTTGACTAGTTTCCTCTACGTTTACAAACGCGCTTTACACGTCGCAAATGACAAACAGAATAATCGCAAACGTGGACGAACGGCATAGAGTGGTCGACTAGAATGCACGGCGCTGAGAAACTGCCTCGTTGTACCAACGTTACGATAAAATTTCAACAACAGACTGCACGGACGTTGAACCTTTCTTTGCGATTTATTAGACGTGGGATTGTGTCTGAAAAATGTTTACAAAAAGGTAGAATAAGAAATAACAATGTACATTGAAAATGAGACGGATTTAAGTAAATGTACTCAGTTAAATATATATACATATTTACTAGACAAATAACTGGATCATTTTTTACATCGTTACATTTATTAAGAATTAATGAAATAACTTTTGCTTTATGCTCGAATAATAAGAATATGTTGTTGAACAGAAGTGTTCATTTAAAAATTAATTTAATAGGTTTTATATAAAATTTCAGTAATATTTAAAAAGTATTACTCCTGCTTGCCTACAATTTTTCAACCGATTACACAATCATTCATTTTTGGAATGTATTTTAATATAATTCAATGAAATAATCTTCGTTTCACATGGATTAAAAATTGTCATAGAATTTCATTTCTAAAGATTTCTCAGTCGCTGTAATTTGTGAAAATGAATAAATGTGAATAAAAACTGGTTCTGTTCTTTGTCATTACATTGAAAAACTTCATCGTTTCACAAGCAGATTACATGAATAAGAAACTTTTTTTTTTGTTTCTTTCTTTTTTTTTCATTTTTTTCTCTCTTTTTTTTTTTATAACGAAGAGAGAATTTGAAGAAGTTACTTCAAAAAGCTTTCTCTCTGAATAATTAAACTGGCCCTTTTGGCCAGAAGAAAATACGACACCGACGACGAGGAATTCTACGCCTCTTTTTAAGCATCTGACGTAACGAATAATTAGCGAAAAAGATTGGACGATCATTAAATTTTTTCGAGATACCAAAGTAAAGAGAGAAGAGACGAGTGTTGAGATATTAATCGAATGCATTAAGAATCGCAAATTGGTTAAAGTCAAAGACTCCGTTTTTTTTCTGTTTCTCTCTCTCTCTCTCTCTTTATTCTTCCTTTCTTTCTCGTTTATATATATATATATATATATATTTTCATTTACTAAAATGAAATTTACGATACGCCAGAAACTAAGGAGAGGAACCGAATTTCTCGATTCCTCTCGTGCAATCGGAATTCAGGTCGACGAAGCCATCGCGTAACAACCGGATTCGTCCTGTGTATACCGACGATTATTCTGAAGCATTCATCGTCGAGTTTTCATCGAGCGAGAAAAAGAGAAGTGAAGTGGGGTGTAGAAATAGATAGAAACAAGAGAAAAAGAGAAAAGAAGATGAGAAAGAGCTTTCACGTTCGATAATCAGAAACACGATGCTGTATCTCCCTCTTCCTGAGACTCGACTCGTACATCAAACTAACGCTCCGGTTTTTCATTCGACGCTTCGTAATTCACTCCCTTCTCATTTTCTATCTCTCCTAGCCTTGCCATCATCCTTGTCCCTCGCGACCAGTTTCATTTTCCATCCTTCCGACTACACCCTCTTTTCCTTTTTATTTTCTGTTTGTCTCTCTCTTATTCTCAGACACCCTCTTCTTTTTTTTATATATATAGTAAGATAGATAAGAAAGGAAAGAGAAAGTACTATTACTCCGGTTTTTTTTATTTTTTATTCATATTCTTTATCTGTGACGTCAATTTTAATTTTATTATTTAATATTCTCTCATTTGTGATTTATCTTCGTTGTTTATTTTATATTTCAAAAAGAAAGAATAAAAATATGAATTCGTAAAAAAAGAAACTTATCTGAATTACTTTTCTCTATTATATATTTCAAGTTAAATCACTGGAATATCTATCAATTTCTTTCTTTATTGTTCGATTATTTAAAAAAAAAATAAGTAAAAATCGTTTCTCTTACTTCCTTCCTTTTACGGAATTTCCTTTAGATCGTTCTATGCTATTATATCGTCATCGATGTTTTCAAGACGATACACCGAAGAATCGAGTACTATCGCGACTTACAAATGTTTCGTTATCGGTACTTCTTATGCGAATCGTGTCCAGGGACGACCCAGTGATCCTCTCGATCCGTAGGCGATCCTTGCCAGAAGCGCTTCGAGTATATCGAAGTGCAGTTACTTTGATATTTCCTGAAAATCGAGTTCTATTCCATTACAATTTTCCTTTTTTATACCCTTCGATCAATTTTTCTTCTTTTTATTATTTCTTGTTATTATTTTTTTTCCTCCTTATCTTTCGATTAAAGTTAAATTCTAAACATCTTAAGAAGTTTAAATAACATTCCGATGAATTAAGATAAATTCTTAACAAGTATTTTATTTTGCTTACCACAAAATACAACGTATAATATAAAACAAGTATCTCTCTCGAATATATATTCGATACAGTAAAGAGCATAACTGAACCAATAACTACTAGTTTTGTATAAATCTTTATTTATTGCTAAGAATGTAAATAAACATTAAAAAATGAACATTATATAGTAAGTTTTATTTCAGTTAGAAGTAACATCACAAATTTTTTCTACTAGTGATTATTGGTTCAGTTATGCTCTTTATTGTATATAAATACTGTATATGAATAAGACGGAAATGACGAGAAAGGGTGATAATTTCTTTTTGTTTTTTATTTTTGTTATCTTTTCTTGTCAATTGACAATTCAAACAAGAAAATATTTTATAATGATGTAGAAAACGGAAAGTTGTTGTAACAATAAGTGGAAAATCACGCGAAACTAAAAAATGATTTGCAGAAAGCGTAACTAATCAAGTCTGATTCTACGGGCATCGTTATTTTTGCGAAGACGACGACCCACGCGCGTGGAAAAGGGTGGAACGGATAGACGACGATGAAGGATCGAGAAAAAACTTGACACAAAGGAAAAGAGATAGAAAGAAAGAAAGAGAGAGGAGAGAGAGAAAGAGAGAAAGGGAGGAAGGGTGGGAGGGAGAAAAAGAGAGAACAGCAGGTTGTCGATTCGTCCAGGTTGATCAGTGTATACTCGACAGCGAATGTGTGCACAAGCGTGATTGCGAGTAAAAGATATAAAGAGAGAAAGAAAAAGAAAAAGAGAGAGAGAGAAAGAATCAAAAAATGGTGCGAGAAAAAAAGGACGAATATCAAAATAGCCTCGGATAATTTAATCTAGGGTGAATCGTACGTAATGCTTTGGTACGTTTCACGTTGATTCAATTTTTAGAAAAATTATGTTTTACAGAAAAAAGAAAAAAAATACAACATCGAGATTTACTTATAAATTTGAAGCCTATCATTTTCATAAAGATCTGTTCAGAATATCCGAAAAAATTCAAATGCGGAAAATTTGAATAATATTCTAACGTATGATCAAAGTGATGATCGACTGTCCAATAATTATTGAAAATATTCAAGTACGCGATTCGTAATTTATCATTTTTATTTTCGAGTGTCATTCTTGCGTTGAACTTGATTAGTGCTACAGTATTGACAATATCAGCCAATTTCGTTTACGAATGTTCGAATTACTATCATTTGTTGGCGAACAAAGAAAATTATAAAGATGCTTGAGCTCGTGGAAAGAAAAACAAACGGAATTCCGTGGCACGGACGCCGAACTGAAAATCTCTCAGGCTTTACCAACAATTCTAAGGGAATATTTCTGACGAAGAAAGAAAAGGATGTGCCGCGTGAGAAACGATGGAAGAGAGATAGCAGAGGTCTCCTGTGTTCTCTCGGCCAACTAGGATACAATGATTCTTCATATAGTCCAGACACTCTTGGCACGTGGAAATTTCACAGAATTACTCGGAGAAGGTAAATCGATTAATCCTTAAATGCATGTGTGGTTGGGGAATTACAATCTATATTTACAATTAATTTTATTTAGTTTAACATATTGACAATGATTGAGAATTTTGTATAAATTATAACATAAATGATTTTGTAGAGTTTTCATTATTGTAAATATATAATAATAAATTATTATGTAGTAATACTAAATGAAACTATATTTTTCATCAATAGTAGACTAAAATTGATAAATTTTAAATATAAAAGTATATTTATATAATAAATTTTTATGTATTTTAACAATAATATTAATTTAGAAAAGTGTACATTGTACTCTAAATGTCACAGTAGAGTTTTGATTATAATAAACATATAATGATTAGATATATTTCTTAGAATAATTAAGATTAAATAAGACTATACTTTGTAAATAATCAAAATGCTTTAAATATAAAAAATATTTAAAAACTAAAAACTATGATAGCTAGCTACAATTTTATTTAGATTATTTTACTATATTTTATCATTAAATCTTATTTTTGTGAAATATTATATTTGTTAACTCTTAAACCATCAATAACAAGTGAATCAGTCATTAAAATTTGAAATAATTATTTACGTATAAATTTTATAAATGCATAATTCATTATTATATTAATAACGAATGAGTGCAATGTAACATATGTGCAACAATATAGTTTTTCATTAAATTGCATAAACAACATTATGATAATGTGATCTATTTATTCAATAGAGCTATTATAATTTACTTTCCTATGAAATTCCTGAAAAGCTGTATGAAATAATTAACATTATTTATTATCTTAGTAACAAAAAGTATAAAAGATGTTTAATGAAACGCCATAAGCACGCAGAGACCACCAACTAGCGTGACCGCATAATTACGCAAGGATCCTTCAACTGTTTTCATATTCACCTACTTTCAATTGTTGAAATATATTTCCGCACGCCTACTGAAATTTATGATATAATGTGTGTGTGTGTATACATATACGTAATATTTTCCTGTCATATATATTAAATACGTTTGATAATGTAAACGTACAAGAATAGTTTGACACTGATACCTAACTGATTGTGAGACCGCAAAGGAGTCATAAATATTAACATTAATTAAGAGATCATCTCGGAATTCCTTGGAATCCAGCTCCATCTCCTAGACCGCATAATTTCCTTCTGTAAAAATATACAAGAAACGAATAGATAAACGTTTGCTTGTATTCATAACAATGTTAAACAATAATGACTACAAAGGAAAAAAGAAAATTATATAAACTATCAATTATAATGTTATTTAATACATTGAAATAAATTTAAATTATATTAGATTAATTTAATATAAAATTAATATAAAATTAATCTAACATTATACTTTAATTTAATAAATAAAAATTAATAATTCAAGTTATTAAATTATGAAGTTTCTCTATTATCGTTAGAATGAAAATGACATAAGAATGATTTAATTATTAATTAACAGAAAAATAAAACAAATAATACTTGTGTGACAAGAATCGATCGAGAAAAAATAAAGAGATCGGAGAATAGACTCGGATCATGATCATCCACGTTACTGATTATTATCATTTTAAGGAGCGATATTAACGAGCTGTCGCTAACACGTACAATCATTATTCTTCGGACGATGCAAAAGCGCAATAGAGAAAGTTATAGTGAAAGGAAAGCTGCGTGGGCGACAGTCGCAGGTGCGTAGTAGTTCTAGTCGGGCCGGCAGGTCAGGGCCGGAGACCAAGACTCCCCCTCTATATGTGTATATAAATATATAAATATGCATATGTATATGTATATATTGGGTCGTCCCAAAAATTTATTGCCTTTTCATATTTATTAAGTTTTACAGTAGTAATATTTTTTATTTTATTTTATTTTAATTTACAATAAGTTATATGCGATCACAATTCTACTCTGTTAAAATAAAAAATAAATAATATATATCTTAAACTGAGTAAACAGTTTCTTCCTAAGTTAGATTGCTGTAGTATGTATTGCAGATTGTTTAAGGATCGCATAACTTTGATAATCTGACAATATTTTCTTGCATTTGAAAAGAGGATTTATCATAAAGTAATCAATTAAAAAGTTGTAATATTTGTTTATTCAGTCAAAAGTTATTAAGTTTTGAAAATGAGTGAAAATAAACAAGAAATTCGATACAATTAAAAATTGTGTTTCGACAAAGAAATGAGTGCGAATCAGGATAGTAAAAATATTTTGAATCTTCATGGACATGATGCAGTATCAGTGCATGTGGTACAAAACTGATTCAAGTGTTTTAAAAAAATTGGAAATTTGAATGTCAAAAATGCACCTTGCTTGCTCTGGTCGACCAATCACTGGAAAAGTCTACGAAATCATAGAAACAATTTAACAAAACCAACACATTAGCAGTCATTATATCAATAATTTGGTTTTGATCAAACAATTTGGAGAACACTGGATATAAATATGAAAAAAAAAACTATTTTCTCCGTTGTATTAAAATACAAGGAAACTTTTGAAGAAAAAAAGAAACATATTAAACAAAAAAGAAGAAGTATATATATATATATATTTTTTTTTTTGTTATCTGTACTTTTTCAATCCTTAATCCTCAGTGTCCATTCCATTGAAAAGAGAATTTTTCTATTCGACTCGATGAATCTGATCGAGATTCCACCAGGCGTATCGAACGAACACATTCCTCGAACGTACATACACCGAATTCCACGATGGCTTTGAGATCGGCGTGATTTTTCCAAATTTTCATTCATTCCATGTCCATGTATTTCGTGTTTGCCATTCGAATTTTAAGAAAAAAAAATAAATTGATTAAAAAAAGATTATATATTTATACTATAATAAAAATTAATATACGAAATTGAAAGATACGAGATCTTAAAAATAGAGAGAGATTCATACAATGGGAAAAGAAATAATTAAAAAGATATTCTATGTATACAATGATAAACAAAACATTATATATGTTACTATAAATATTGCAAATTAGCTAGTTAAAATGTAATGAAGTATCCATAAACGTTAATATAACAGAAAGATAATATGCTTGATTAAAATTTAATCTTTGTAAACGAAAATTCAAAATTGAATTTCATCCATTCGCGTATTAGAATTGAATGAGCATTAGTAATTTCGGGTTCTTATTATTTAATTTATAATTTAACGAATTATTTTAGACATTTACGAAAATATAATATATACATAAATAAAAATTCAAAATATAAGAAGAGAGACAAAAATATTAAATTACAAACAAAAATATACCTATGAAAACATTTAACGTATATAGTGATAAATACACTTGATATAAAAAGATTATACAGAAAGAGAAAAAGAGAAAGAGAGAGAGAGAGAGAGAGAGAGAGAGAGAAAGAGACGGACAAAAAAATGATTTCATCGAACATAATAATTCTAAATATACATAGCAAATGAAACAAATCATTCGATCGCCTTGAGCTTCAAGTGTTACATGATCCCCGGGAGACAAAATGCGCATAACTCGAGGAACAGGCAGGACCTTCGTGGAATGAATTACGTTCTTATGACATCGTGGAGAAATGATTAGTATCAAATGTGAGTGGTTATTAGTTCGAGCAGAGAGACACCACCGTCATTCTATTATGAGTTTCGCGGCCTGTTCTTTTTTTATAATACTGGTAGGTACCACTCGTAATCGATATCACGTGTCACGTTGGTAACACTATCGGCACCTGGTGCATTCGTAATATCGCAAAATAAAGCAAACACTTATATTCTGTTTGTGTATATGCGTGCTTATATTTAAGTATGTGTACATACAAATGCAAAATGTATATGTAATATATATCTATGAATATAATATTGCTAACAACTTATAATTACGATATACAGTACGATAAAACGTACGTATCACCCCGAAATCTTCGATTTGGTTGGTTATCACTTCTAGTTCGATTAATCGCACTTTGTCGAGCATGTCTATCGTTCACTTTCAAATAACGATCTCCTATCTGGCAAGCTCGATTATTCTTAATCCGGATGCAACGAATATTTACGACTTTCGTACGCGAGTTTCTCATTGAATTAGAATCGATAAATCACTTTAAAGGAAAAGAAAGATAAATAAAAGTAACGTGTTTTATTATTGAAATAAAAAAAAACAACAGTTAATCAACAAGACAACATCCTATAACGGAAATTCAATTACATACAATAGCTATTGAAAATAATTAAACTAAGAATTCTTATTAAAAGATATCGTATTTATCGAGTTTATGCATAACTAATTGTAAGTTCGTAGTACTGTTATGAGAAAAGAATTGATTATTATTACTTTTTAATTTTATATACAATAATAAATTATTACCATAATATAATAATAATCATTTATTCAACTTTACTGTCAAAAATATGTTAATCTATTAGCACAATATAAATATAAAGTTTATTACAATCAAATAACAATTATTTATGAATCAACTTAATATTATAATGTGTTTAATAAAACGGTTGTTAGTTTGATTTGAATTGGCATTGAATATTTGTCTATATGAGCCAGAATAAAAGGTGCGTACGCGCGATGAATCGAAGCTTGAATCGAATATTAGCGTCATTCCTAATGACTCTTGCTCAATCGTCACTCGTTTCACATTCAACGAGATGCGGATGCGCAATAATGTACCGGGGATCGCGAATTGTGCAATAATTTGCGTTTAACCGTGGGAACCTTTGTCGGAACTCAACGGAACTCAAGACTCGTTTCGCATAATTACTTTGATAATCATTTCTGACTCGATCTTTATCGCTAACTGTTATTTCTCGCAAGTATATAAAAGTTACACGTATTTGTAATAATAATAAATCGTAAGTGCATTCATTCCGCTTTTTTTTATATGCTGAATATTATCTTTCAATCGTAAATATTTATCGTGTACAAAACGCATTTGAATAAAATTATGATACATATATATATATTAATAAAATAGAACATATATAAATAATTTAAACAAAAAATCGATTCAACGAATGAAAATACTTTATCTATTATTATTTTAAGAAATGGTCTTGTTTAGAATATTAATATAAGAAAATCATGAGAGAGAGAGAGAGAGAGAGAGAGAGAGAGAGAGAACATTCGCAACTATACAGAACGAATAATTTTACAGCGAATTTCATCCAATTTTAAAGTACTCGAGATTCGCGCCGTTAATTGCTCCTATTTACGATCTGTCGAGTAGCTCGTGGTGCATGGCTCGAACGTTTCGTCCCTGACACGACGACATTCCTTAGCCGGACGACGCTAGTAATATGCATTTGCATTAATAGCGGCAATACAAACACACGCGCAATGTAGTCGCACGAAACGATTTCGCGACTCATGCGTGGCGGAAGCATTTTCGATCATTTTTTTAATTTTTTCTTACTATGCATTTCTCGATTATCCTAATACCTCATTAAGCATCTCTAATGATTCATTAGAATTTTTTATCTTTTATTTTCAATATTTTGTTTAGTTTAAAATTAAAAATTAAACATATTTTTAAAAGTCCACAAACTTTACAATTTAATATTAGTTTAGATATTATTGAATTTTCAATACCTTATAAAATTAATTTACCGATGTAAGCTATGTTATATACTTTATATTAAGACAAAAATATAATTACTAATTTGTTTCGAATGAAATTGCATGTTTTAATTATTTCTTCGTCTACCGTCATAAAAATGTCATGACAGATGGCAACGATGCTATCATTAACGCGTTTACATATTCATTACTTGGAAACAAATCGTTACTTCTTAAATACGATGCATATATTAAAATGATCAAATTAAATGAAACACCCTATATAGATAACTTACGTCGCGACGTAAGTATAAAACGTGTCAGAGGGTTGCGCGTTCGGTGAAACGATGAATACGATCGAGCTTGAATGGGGAGCAGGGTCGTGTAGAAAAAGAAAAAAAGAGAAAAGGTTAGAGGCAAACACGCATTCCTTTGAAATGGTACTCGTCGTTCGCACTTCGGCAAAGCGAATCATGAAAAATCTAACGGCACAGACCCCGGAAAACTTTTCATTCGCGAACGATGAAAGTATATGAAGAAAGGGGTTGGCAAAATTAACTCGAAGTGGTTCAGCAGTTTTTTTTGCTCTTTTTTTCTGTCTCTCTCCCTTTCTTTTTCTCTTTCTTTCTTTCTTCATCTCAAGACTCGCGTGTCAGCATTGCACCGCGTGAAATTCCACATCTTCTTTTTCTTTTGAACGCATAACACGCTGTCTTAGCTGGAACGGTACAACCGTGACAAGAGGAAAGAAGGTTCAACGTTCTTTACAAATATTCGTGGATTCCCTGAATTTGCAACTCTCTCTCTTTCTCTTTCTCTCTCTTTTTACTGAGACTGAGACTGTTGGAAAGTCTAGAAAATTTGTTTGTATCTCCCTCTCTGTCTGTCTGTCTATATTTATTTTTTTCTTCCTTAGACAAGTTTGTCTTTCACTTAGGTGGCCAACCAGAGAGATTTTAATATTAAACTGTTTCACATAAACGAGCAGACATGTCTCCTTCTTATTTTTCTTTTTCTTTTTTATCTACTCGTGGACAATTTATTAGCATAGCAACTTTTTAGTCGAAAAAAAAAATACAAAAAAATTTCTATTACTGTATATTTTAATAATCAATGATACATTGAGTGTTTATAAATTAGTCGAGGAAAATCCACATGCCTATGACTCAATTAATAAGGAAATAATATCAATCGTCATTTCTTATCATTAAACGATTTTATTGAATCATCATATCCGATGTCGCAGACGTGTTTCCCTCTTTTTCTTAATCTTTCCAAGAAAATGTCTCGAATTTCTCAGAAAGATTGAGATCCTTTAATATTATCTTTGTATAGGTATGATATGAATCGCCGTTTGGTTATCGATTTCCGTTCACTCGTTTATTTTAACGTTAACTGTTTGCATCGTCTGATTTGTCCTGGGTGAAAAATGCGAAGACTAAAATATTGCCTGATTTGCAACTATATTTGTTGCAAGGAACAAGTTTACGTAAATTCGTTGAATTTTTTTATTGAAAATTTAAATCGTCAACCCACGTGAGTTAACGAATATTTAGGCATTTATTTTGATTACGCAAATTCTAAGATTTTTAGCTAATAATAACTAAAAATCTACTAATTAAATACTTTTTCTCTCTGTAGATTAAACTGGTTTTTTAAAGACCTTATGATAATTACTGTTATATCACATACCTATGTTTATTTAAAAAATATAACATTTAAGAGGCAAGAATAATTATTGATTATTATCTTTGATTGCATTTAATCTGCTTGAAGAAATGAAGTTCCGACTATAAATCTAATTGAAATAACCGTTTAATAACACGTTTTAATAATTTTTTACTCGATCAGAAACGATTTTATTACATACTTTTATTATATATTGACTAAAACCAATTAAATCTTTATTTTTCTTATGCACATTAATATAAATTTTAAACGAAAATATATTTATATCGTTCTATTAGCCTGGATTAATTCACTTTTACTATTACTTTATACTAAAAGTGTTAAACATCGATATATCTCGGGAATCGACTTCAATTAAGATTCTATTTATTCGTATTTATTTTTGTGCAGCCATGAGGGGATGAGCACTGGGACAGGAGATGGAGGTGGAAGCGGAGGTGGTGGTGTGCAGGGTGGGGGAGGTGGAAGAAATACTCCACCTCATGGATCGCCCACCCCCATGGACAAGGCCACCTTGAAGGTCCACTTACCCAACGGTAATTAGATTTTATCTTTCTTAATAGTTCCATGATACCCATCGAAAGGTTGACAGGGTAAAATCTGATTAAACGTTTAATAATAGATTCAAGCTGGTGATAAAATAATTGTCTTTTCGTTTTTTTTTTTATTTATCTTGTGGTCATATGTTTTGCTTAATAGGTGGTTTTAATGTCGTCAAATTTGGTGATGCTATTGACGTGAAAGGAATCATCTCGTTAGTAACCAGCCGACTTGCCGTTGGTAACAGGTATTATCGAAATCTCTATGCCATGAGATTGCATCATCCAGGATCTGGTGAGAGTTACTGGTTGCATCAAGACACCACAATGTATCAGGTATTGAAAATATACAAATAAATTTAAATAATAAACAGATAATCTTCAAAATAATATATTTAATGATATTAATATTCATTGTATCTAGGTTCAAGAAAAATATGAAAAGAAACATCCTCATTGTGAATGGAGGTACGAACTCAGAGTACGATATCTACCACAAAATCTAAATGATCTCTATGAAAAAGACAAAGTCACGTTCTACTATTATTACGATCAGGTAAAATTTTAATAAATACATAAAGAATAATTGTCTACAGCAAGAAATTACTTTTTGTAAATGATTAAAAAAATATAAAATCATTTCTAAAGATAGAAATGGAAGTTGTCGATAATGAAAAACACTTCTTTTTATATTTAAATAAACATATTCTTAAATTAATATTCTTCTCGATAATTTATAACTGTTTTCTTATAAATTTAGTGTATACAATTTTTTACTAAAATAACACTCTGTAGGTACGAAACGACTACCTGTATGCAAATCATTCTGCACTGGACCAAGACGTAGCGGTTCAATTATGTTGCTTAGAGATACGCTATTTCTTCAAAGACATGCCACAAATGGCTCTTGACAAGAAAAGCAATTTGGAATACTTAGAAAGAGAGGTAGAGTCAATGCTACATTTTTTGAAATAATAGAAAAAACATGCGTACATAAGCAATATATCTTCTAATAAGAAAACATTTAATTAAGGTTGGCTTACACAAATTTCTTCCACGGTCCGTATTAAACGGAATGAAGCCAAAGGCACTTAGAAAGCTGATACAACAACATTTCAAGAAAGTAGCCGCTCTTTCAGAATTAGAATGCATGTTCAAGTTCTTTGACTTGCTTAGGGCACATTATAGATTCGACCAGGAAAGATTCATTTGTGCATTGGGGGTAAGAGAGTTTTATATTAAGTTAAAAAAATTAAAACAAAAAAAAGAATACTTAAAACGAAACATAAACTATAAAATTCATTTATCCTTTCATCTTCAGTCAAGCTGGTCCATTCCTGTTGAACTAGTCATAGGTCCTGATCTCGGCATATCTTATATGGCTCATCGAGGTGGAACAGTGGTAAGATGACTAACAAATTAAATTAAAATCAATGAGATCTCGTCGTGGCCTCCCCTAAACCGACTATCATTTTTTTTGCCGACCATCTTAGCCGACTAGAATGACAGAGTTCTCGCAAATACAATCAATTCAAACGTTGGTTTCTGACTGCAAAGAACATGCCAAAGCATGCATCAAATTGAGAGTCGCTGGAGCAACCGAGACGCTGAGTATAACTTGTTCAAGTTTGGACCAAGCAGAAAGTCTTGCTGACTTGATAGACGGTTATTGTAGACTAGTGACTGGCAGTAATACTTCTTTATGGAATCGGAAAGGTAAACATTTATATTATAAAATAAATATACATACTTAGAAAGATTTAGCATGCACTGTATAAACAGAATAAATAATAATCATCTAAGACGATATATCATCTAAGTATTAAACTTTTTAACATTATTAAGCCGTAATAGCTTGTTGGTATGATTATTTAAAAACGAACAGAAAGATTAATTTGTTTCGTAAATTTTTAGTCGTTAGTTCGATCAATTTATTTATTTTTTGCATAATCCTAAAAAATTATTGATAATTTTTGTTGTATAAAAGTGAAACATTGAGTTACATTAAATGAACTATTTTTATCAACAATCGAGTAATTTGCACGACTATCCCCTTTTTACTTTAACTAATTATACTAAGCTGTATCCCTGTTCACACTTCCAAGCTGCATCGTGGAAAAATTATCCCTGTCCATGCAAAGGTTTGTAGTCTTAAAAAATCCTTTTATAGTAATTTAAAGCTGTTGTATACAAGCTTGTAGCCAGAGTCATCGCACCGAAGTAAAATTAAGTTTTCTCCCTGATAATTATGAACATTATCCCGTTTGCATGCCCTGGCTACAAACGTGACTACATCAAAAAATGAACTATATCATATTTATCAAATATTTTCTAGATCTCATTACTTTTTTTATATATTTGTTAGATGCACATCCTCCAAAGTATAGACAAGATGGTTTCAACAGTCCAGAAAAAAATGTGAGCAAAACGGGAACAATTTTGTCCGAAGATTATGCGGAGATCGTAGACGAGGAAGGAGATTATTCTACTCCAGCAAGTATGTATAATTATGTTTGTTTTTGTTTTTATTTCATATATACAACATATGTAATCAATTTATTAAATTTTCAACATAATTACTCGATACGTTTTTATTCCTTGTTTCAGCACGTGATTATGAAATAGTTCGTAATCAAGTAGAACTGGGTGAAATTATAGGAGAAGGTCAATTTGGTAATGTTCACAAAGGATCGTATAAAGGTAGAGATGGACAAACTATAGCTGTTGCTGTAAAAACATGTAAAGTTGATGCTGACCTTGCTACTGCTGAAAAATTCCTCGAAGAAGCCTGTATGTGGAGATCTCGTATATACTAACGTAGAATTGATTAAAATGTTTACTAAATATTTTTTAATTAAAACGTATTTCAGACATCATGCAACAATTTGAACACCCTCATATAATTAGACTCATTGGAGTATGTTCCGAACCGCCAATCTGGTTGGTTATGGAATTGGCGAGACTCGGAGAAATGCGTGCATATCTTCAGTCTAACAAACATCGATTAGATCTTGCAACTCTTTTACTCTACACATTCCAACTAAGTACTGCTTTATCGTACCTTGAGAGTAAAAAATTTGTGCACAGGTATTTAAAAAAAAAAACTCTTTCTTAGAAAAATGAAACAGATTCTTTCTCCATTTGTAACATATTATTTACTTGTGACTCCTTTAACAGAGATATTGCAGCTAGAAATGTATTAGTTTCTTCGCATAATTGTGTCAAGCTAGCAGACTTTGGACTGAGTCGATGGGTGGAAGATCAAAGTTATTATACTGCAAGTAAATGTAAATTACCGATCAAATGGATGGCTCCAGAAAGTATAAACTTTCGAAGATTTACCACTTCGTCTGACGTTTGGATGTTCGGTAAGATGTTATTAACAAATTTTTTTCAATTTAACATTTTTTTCTGTATTTTAACTTCTATAATATTTTATAATTTCAGGTGTTTGTATGTGGGAGATATTAATGTTAGGTGTAAAACCATTCCAAGGTGTAAAAAATAATGAAGTCATTCGTAAACTAGAAAATGGTGAAAGACTAGCGCTTCCTAATCACTGCCCACCACGCTTATATTCCTTGATGTCTCAGTGTTGGAGTTATGAACCTAGCAAACGACCAACGTTCAAAGAAATTAGAGAAACTTTGCAGTAAGTTTTTAACTGACAACTTCTAAGATAATTAAATAAAATAATTCTGACACTTGACGATCTATGTTACAGTGAAATTTTGTTAGAAGAGAAGCATCAACAACAAGAGACTATGAGACGAGAAAATAGAAGAGTACAAGCCATGTCTTGGGGTAAGAGAAGATAATACATTCCTATAAATTATTCATTTTACTTTGCAATGGCAAAATATTCATTGAAATTTGAAATAATATATTTTGCAGGTGCAGACGAAGTTCCACCTCCGAAACCTTCCAGACAACCACAAAATACAGCAGCAGACTCAGCACAATTAACAGCAGCTGCGCCTGTCTCTACTTATATTGTAGCACAGAGTCCGGAAGTTCTTGCTCAACTTCTTAAGGATAATCAAACTAGGGGGGTATGTCCCTCTGTCTACACTACTCCTGCCTCTCCATTTAACACACTCGCTGTACAATTTCAAGACGAAGATCAAGTCTTGACTACTGCCGTTGTCTCAGATTTACCCTTTTTCGACCCAGCGATTTCCGAGCCTACTGCTTCTCATGACACACAGTCAGGAGACTCAACTTTGTCCGACACTAATCTAGATTCTCTAGACTCCTCAGACACTGTTTCTCCCCTCATGTCGAGTCTCAATATTTCAGACACAGCGCAGACACAATCGCCAGCTGCCGGTAGAAAACAACAAAAGGTTAAAGAGATGCAAAACTTATATGCAGTAAGCTCAAAGGTCGTCAGTAATATCACGGGAGATTTATATTCGCCTGTGCAGAAATTTTCAGTATCCAATCCGATACCCATTACGACTACTGCTTGCGGTGAAATATATGGTCCTGTGGCTAATTTTACACAAAGTTCGGCTATTGTAGGTAATCTCAGTCAAAGTCCAAGCGTAGGTGGTAACTTTGGTGAAAATCCAGGCAATTTTGGCCCTAGCAGCTTAAATAATCCAACTCAGTTTGTGAGTGGCACGCATGCTCAATCATCTAATCTTGGTCAGCACTCCACTAATATCACAAGCCAAGCATATGCAAGTGGTCAACAACCCATAATTCCTAGTAGTTCATCTACTTCAAACGCTGTTACCGCTACAGGATCTCCTCGTATTAATGCAGTTAATGTTCCAATATCCACTGCCAATGCGGAATGTTTGTATGGCCCTGTTTTAAAATTCCGAGCACAAAGTACTCAGAGTCAAAGTGGTGGAGATATGACATCCGTTAGTTCAGCTACATCGTTTGTTCCAAGTGGAAGAAGTCAATTAGTTTATAGTCCAACACCAGTTCAAAACTTACAATCTCAACCACTTTATCCCCAAAACTATCAACATCAACAAATATATTCTAATGTTAATCAAATGGGGCAACAACACATGTATATTCCGCGAGCGCAACAAGCACAAAATATTCAACGCCAACCTCTTTTACAACCACAATCTCTTTCTTACACATCATCGCAATATACGATGCAACAGAACCAAACAAGCAGTGCCAATCCAATATACACAGCCCATGCTACATCGGTTACGGTTGTTCAAGCACAAAAGGTGCAAATGCCAAATTATATACCGCAAGTGCAAAGTGGAATAGCAAATAACCAATCGCCAGCATCCCTGAACGTTACCGCAAACCAGCATCAATCATTTGGAGTAACTCAAGCTCATGGCATTCAGTCTCGCATTGCTGCACCAGGTGTCATGATTCAACAAAGTAGCCAACAGCACACTCAGTCACATGTTCCTAACTTCATCTTAGGTCAACATTCTGGTTTTAATGCTCCTACGGAACAAACGCAAGTTCAGTACAGTGCTACAGGTTTCTCAACACAGCAACAAGTGATAAACGCGGTTGACGTAAAACAACAAGTAGCTCAAATGGCGCCAACGATTGCTAAATCATGCACACCTCAAATAGCAACTGGCATAGCGAAAATCACTACATTCGTAACATCAAAACAAGATGAACCACTGACAAGTTCTACAGACGGTACTCTATCTGGATCACTTATATCTTCTGCTGTCAGCGACAGCACTATTTCATCTAGCAGCTCAATGACAGAGGAGGCACAGCAAGATCAGGTTTGACCATGCCTCCTAGGAATGAAAAATTGCATCTTCTATCTGCAAGCATATCATTTGATATTACACAGTTCCGTGTATCTATAGCACCGTACATCTATTTTGAGGCAGATGTATATATGTGTATATATGCTTTGCAGTATGCAAACGTGCTCTTCCTCACATACAATCACAAGCGTCTACGCGTATCCGTAAACAACATACATACATGCTCTCTTACAACATATACATTTTCTTCAGTTACACATGCAACAAGAATTTACGTCAACCAAATACTTTTTATTTGCTATATTTGATAGGCTTTTTTATATGCATGTCGAATTAATCCAACGTTAGACTCTATTATTTTATCATTGATATTATTATGTTCTATTATATATATATATATATATTTATACATGCATGCAGCAATATTTAACTGCATTACTTATTTTTTACAGTTCTGCACTTCGAAAATTATGCATCTCTTTAATTTTTACTGTGTACATATGAACGTTTCATTTAGATAGACATGCGCATTTAAACATTTTATTTTTCCTCGTTAAGGTACTAATATTCTTAGTTAATGATTTATTTGTTTAAACGAATTTATTACGAATGTCTAATAATGGTACTTTCATGAATATTTCAGAGAGGTGCACAATCTCAGATATTTGACAGTGGTGCTGATAGCTTCATTGGTGGTATAGATGACGAACAAAAGTTATTAGAACAGCGACTTTTGGAACAGCAACGGCAATCTGAAGAAGATAGTCGCTGGTTAGCGAGAGAAGAGGTACTGAAGATTCTTTTTATAACTTTAAATTAAGATTTATATTTAACTTATTTATACAAATTTAATTAAATTTTTGTCAATTTTTTTTATCAGAAACGTTTGTCAATTGCAACAAGTGGAGATGAAAGTGCTAGTCCACCTATTCCTCGTTCAGCCACACAATCCCCAAATCATGAACCTCATACCGCGAATACAGGATCTCTTGGTTCAGATAAAGGACCCGAAAAAGAAAAGGAAAAAGTAATAGTTGTAAAGGTAATGATATTAAATTAAGAGAGGCCAATTTCATTATACATATAATCAACTATTTTTCTTCAAACTGCTATATATTTTTGCTATAAATTACTTTTAATATAAAATTTAATTTTTAGAAAATGGAACCAACACCAACAGCAGATTTGGATAGAACTAATGACAAAGTATATGATTGTACGACTAGCGTAGTTCGGGCAGTAATGTCTCTATCGCAAGGTAAGTTTTTTGTACAAATATAAAATGTATAATATCATGAAGTGTTTTAGTATATTGTACGTGTATGCAAATGATTATAAACTTATAAATAAATTCTAAATTACAGGCGTTCAACAGAGTAAAGCCGATCAGTATTTAGAATTAGTAAGAAGAGTAGGCATGGAATTAAGAGCTTTACTCTCCTCTGTTGATGCTCTTGTAGAAATATTACCTATATCCGCGCACAGAGAAGTAGAAATGGCACATAAGGTTTTAAGTAAAGATATGGCTGAACTTGTAACAGCTATGAAATTAGCACAAAATTATAGTGCTACCACGTTAGATGCAGAATATCGAAAGTAAATTTTTATAAATTAATTTTATTTAAGATAATAAAAATATATTCAATCTAATGATTATTTTTATTAATGACGTTATTGTATCCGTTAGGGGAATGCTTTCTGCAGCTCATATTTTAGCGATGGATGCAAAGAACCTCTTAGATGTAATCGACTCTATTCGTATTCGATATCCATACGTGGATAATCAAATTTGTCAAAAGCAAAATGATCAGAATACATCACGAGACTCAACGCCAGAACATTGCATTCGATCGAGCCAATCTGGTGAACATTTTTTAAGAAGAAGCCAGTCTAGTGAAAGGCAAGCAACAACATTCAGACAAAGCCAAAGTGGAGATCTTCTACATCGAATGGGTCAATCAGTTGACCGTTCTTTGCAGGTAATTTTAATATATATTTAATTTATATTTCTTTGTGTCTAGTATAATCCTGTAAAAATATAAACATATATTAATCATAACATGATTTTTACACTTAAAAGGGAAGTCAAACTGATGTTAGCAGTGGAGCTAGTTTAGAGAGGAGGCATCACATCGTAACAAATAGTCTTGAACGTAATTCAACAAGTAGAAGACAAATGGCAACCAATAGCTTAGAAAGAAAAAGGCCATCATTATCTTGTAATATGGGTCCTATGAATAATTCCGTTAATCTCCCGCCGATAGTACCAGTAACATGCAATTTGGTTCAGACAGTGGGACCTGTTATTCATCCGAGTCAGTCAGTCGCGATGGGTGTTAGTCAACAGTCAGTATTTACTGCTAATAAATCTTCAAATGAAACACCTGCCAGTGACAGCTAACAAGATGCCTTTCATTGAGGTGACTATCTTAAAAGAATTATTAATACTAAGCATTTAAACTAAATTAGTGATACTCATGTACACTGATTTCAGGGATACTTTGGAATACTACTTAGATCGTATGTAAATAGACGATAATGTATGAGTTACCTGTGTATGTCCCATGAATATATCGACAACAGGACATCTAGTATTTGTGCTTTTTAGCTCTTTTTAATATTTATATATACAGACATTTTGTCCAGGCGTACTTATAGATAGGACAGTATTCACCAGATATAGATGTAGTAAATTAGATAATTTAAGTCACAACTATAAAGAATCAACTCCAAAGTTTTAGAATTAAAGTTACTATTTGTTATGGCAAATACGTGTATATATGAGGTGATGCAAAAGATATGTGTGCTCAATAAAAACTGCGATTATTCAAGAACACATAATAGATACACCTGTAGCAAGTATATCTGCCCTGCTTTTTACAATTTTTTCTAAAGCTTAATAAAAACAAAACATAAATGTTCAGATAATGTTGCAACATTGTTATTTGCATGGCTCATAGTTCAGGTAATTGTTTGTCTTATTGCATCACCTCATTGGTAGTTGAATATTGCATATATCGTGCAAAGGTTTGGTTTCTCGTCAGACACAATGTTGCCACGTTGTTTTTAATACAAGTTCATAATTTGATAGTCTATTTCCTACATATAGAAGTACTATGGGGAATAATTATAATGTAAAAAATGGGACTGAACGTTATTTTTATTAGCAAATTATTTAATGATTCATACCAGTTTGCAACGTTTGTACAAGATGTTTTATAAAAAGCGAATCTCGTTCTCCGACAGTAAGTCAGTTCCTACAAAATATTTTTAGGCAATATCATCCTTTCACAGTGATACTGCTAATAGCTTTTTAATGCGATTGGCAGTAACATTTACATTAGTGTGTTTGATGCTTTTTATAAAGCATCACCAAATATTCTACGAATAAATAGCACTTCTTTTCCATATATAACATATTCCTTCATTAAGTTCCTGGGAAATTCAAAATTTTATTTAGGCAGCATTCTTTAATGAATGTATTAATAAATAACATCAATACCATCATACATACTCATACACATCATATTATCATATTCGCACATGATAAAAAACTTTGAACTCTGTGCTATAATTTTTCTTATTTCAAAAGATCGTATTCATGGCTTTAAAGCTTTGATGTGCCAAGGTGTATTTATGTACTCAAGACAGGATCTTAAATTTGTAGTGCAAAGTTTTGCTATGCCATTTATTATCCCAGGAACCAGTAGTAATACGAGTATACTCGTATAATTATCAGTAATATAATTAATGGTACTGCTACTGTATTGAGAGCATAAGACACTTTCTTAAATTATGTTAAATGTACATAAAATACTATACAAAATTCACTTTCTTTAATTCATTAAACAATATTGATGATATAATCAATATAACTTCTTAAATACGCATGTTTTGACTTGTAGCAATATATGTATATTTTTATCTTTATACTTAAAAAAAAAAAACAATTTAGTTTCGTTTATTAGAATTTTAACTTTAAATCACTAAATTTGAAAGTATCTAGTTATCAAAATTTAATTCAAATATGAGACCAATTTCCACTTCACGATTCTATATAAGATGCTTGTAAAATCATAGCATTTAGGAATGCCCATGTTGTATAAAATGATTTCACATTATTATATTATTATAGAAATATTAATAAATGCTGTTCTATGTATGAATTTCATTTTTTGATTAATTCTCTTTTATATACACAGAGAAATGATTCAAATTATAATATTTTCTTGATATATTTACTTATTTTATCAAGTATAACAAAAATTTTGTTGAACTTTTATCTGTACTTTACTCATTAACTTTACATGTGAGCTACAGTATACACAAATTAGTTAATATGTGATCATCTCTCTAATGCATAATACAATATTTAAAAAATATCATGATAATTAATATTAAAAAAGTTGAATGTTAAAAAATAAACCTCATAAACATTACAATTATGCTTTTTTAATCGAAGAGACTTGCTGAATGCTTTATTCTTCTAAATAATTATAACCACTATGCAATTAATATATTAAAAGCAATATTTATCATTTTAAAGTACTTTCTTAATAATATAATATATATTGTAGATTTATTGTCTATTAAAAAGATGATGACATATAAGCTGATTTTGTGTTCTTACTAATCTATTTAAAATCTTCAAGATAATACAGATATAAAAGAAAAATACCATCGAAATTTTTACCGTTATACCAGTCAAATAGGAGATAAAAATATACAATATATAATCTTATTTCAGAGATATTTATAAATTTGTGTAAATGTAACTATGTATCATGATTGCAAGCAAAATAAACTACGCGTATGATTTCAGCATCATAAATGAGTAATATAAATTAAAACCTAATAATATTTACTACATAAATAAAATTTACATTGAATATGTGCTTATTTTATCTTTTGTGATAATAGTCTTGTAATTCATTAATTTGATACAGGTATATATATATATATTTAATAAATTTTCCAACTTACTATATCTTCTCAATATAATGAAAGCTGCATATTTATTTACCATGCTTTGAACTATAATATTTAACACCAGTTTGCACAGAACATCTTGCATATTTAGTTAATAAACCATTTACGTTCATTTTATTTGTTTCAAATTTCCTGAAATCATATTATTATTAAATAATTGTCTCTAATGTGTAAGTTGTAATAAAATTAAAATATTCCAAAACTATTTCCATTACTAACGATATATATGGAGTTATTTCTTCCAGAGTCCACTTTTCTCTAACTTTAAATATTTCTTTAAGCCTATCATTGATATTCTTGGGTAAAGTCTCTTCTGGGAAAGATATCACTTCTTTTTGCATAATACTCTTATTATAAATAATAATTGCAATTCCTCTTAAGTATTCCTCTTTGGGCACTATTTCTAAAATTTTTTTTAATAAAAATTACAAGTAATTATTTTCAAAAACTATATTAGTATTTACTTACTTTCAGGCGCTCCCATTTTCCAAGATTCCATAAAATCATTATACTTATTAACAGGTATAGTACTAAGAAAAACTTTAGCTAAAAGTTTACAAACTTTTTCTTCATTGTATCTACAAAAAATTTGTATGTAAGAACAATTACATTTATAAAATTTAAAATATATAAAAAATAATTACACATATCTATACACTTGAAATAGTACCTATAAAGAGAACTACCATCCTCTTTGACTTTTTCACTTAAACTTGTATATTTCTTAAACAATGCATTAAAAATAGGTTCAGCAATAAGTTCTTTCAAAGAATCATACGTGACCTCTTTATCGACTTCATCTACTTCCCACGAATAATCATTAAACAAATCTAACATGTATGTTACATATCGTACCTCTGCTTCAAATGATATTAATCGAAGAAAACCTTAATAGCAAAACATAAAATATAATTTAGTAATTAACTGTATTAACAGAATTTGTTAATAAATTTCATAGTTTTACAAAATTTCATGAAAAGTTACCGTTTATCATTACTACTAAATGATCATTTAAAGCCTGTTTTATTTCATCCTCGCTAGCTTGAATCTCATTTTTTAATTTATCCCAGTCATAAAGTGTCGTTAAATCTATGTTTGATTCATATTCCTTACCATTGTAACAAGAAGGTTGAAGTATTGTTAATATTTTATCAACCCGAGGTTTGCATTCATGTACCTAAACAATTTTCATTAATATTTACTAAAGTTTTAATTAAAAATAATATAATAAAACTGATTACAAAAATTATCTTAAATACCTCATAATAAGTATGAAAAATTCCTCTTACGCAGCATCTTTTTATCACTCTGCCTTGCTCTGCTGAACTTTTGGTATCATCCGCTAACATTAAATCAGGTACCAATAATAAAGAATTTGATGTCTCTGCTTCTTTTATTTCATAAGTTTGATTTTCTGTACAAAGTACTGCGGATTCATTACTACTACCTTTAAAGGATAAACTTAAATCCCATAAAATTAGTTGTCTTACCAAATATGATTAAATAAAATATAAAACAATATCCACAATTTAACTATAAAAATATTAAAATATGAATGTGTAATATTTTTCTAAAATAAATTCGTTACCTATCTCCTTTATTAATTATTTCTAGCAGTTGTTCGTCAAGCTCAACCAATTTGATACCATGACCAGAAAAAAGATCTTCTGCAGGATATAATATTTGTGTTGTTCCATTAAGATCAGATTCATCTATGTCAGCAGAACGCAATGTCTCACGCACGTGTTCAACGTTACGTAAATAACTAAAGGATTTTAAATTTATTTACAATTATTTATTAATAACATCAAAAAAATTACTCTTAACTTTATACTAACTTTGTACATCCAGATTCGTTCATAATTCACAGTACAAATAAAGAATATCACTGTGTTTTACTTCTATTTGAATTTAAAAATATTTATATTGATTTTTATTTGATTTTGTTTTATTTTGTTCTAATTTGACATCGCAAAGTAAAATTCTCCCGCGCCACTTCCTGACACTACCAATTTAAATATTAACAAGAAAAATCGTTACGTATCTTTAAATAAATAGTAAGTCAATTCTTTGTAAGGCACGTATATACGAATTTAATCCTTTTTATTTTAATAGTTCAATTATTTTAATAATGTTTCATTTATATGCAATTCAAACTAGATATTTTAAATACTATTATTTAATTATCTAGTAAACTCTTACTATATATTCTTTTTATTAGTATTACAACTTTTATTAGTAATATGTTATTTAACCACTAGATGGTGCACAAATGTCATTCGTAAAAATATTGTCTTGTGGAAGTGTCAACTCTATATGATTCTGTGTATAGTGCGATTTATTGAAGAGATTTAGCACGGATAGATAGCAGGAGTCCGAACGTAATGTTAAAAGAATGGTATCAATTTAGGGGACAAGATATTTTGCCGGTAGGGCGCGCTACTTTTCACAGAGTACTTGTTTAAATACTTATGCGGGAAGTCTTGTTGCTATTGACAGCTCTGAAAAAAAATATTTTAAGAAATGTGGAATTAATATTATTTAAAAACTACACAAATGTAATAATCAATTATTTGTTAACATAAAATTTTTAATATTATTTTGAGGTTACTCACTTTTGGTGCTTTGAATAAAGCCACTTTTCCTAAATTCTCACTTGCCTTCCGGCCACTACGGCAACCAAAAACGGCACAACACTTTCCCATTTTTTAATAAAAATAATTATAAAAAAATAAATTAATATTTTATATTTAATTTATTTTATTTTTACATTTACAATCCATGTTATCCAGTTCGTATTTATGTGTAATAATAATAATAGTATCGGTACGTTCTGAATACTTGCGCAGCCAGTGGCAAAAAAGAGAACTATGATCTGGGTCAAGAAATGACTAGCACAAAAAATGTGAAAAATCCTATACCGTTCGGACTCCTGGTATCTATACTCCGTGAGATTTAGTATTTGGTGGCCATATTATTGCCTTCCCGTTGCTCTTATCAACGAACTGTGCTGTGATCGAAAAGTCTGAATTTTATCAACTTGTTTTTATTACGGTACGTATTTATTTATTATTTATTCAAGGACTAATTATTCTCAATAATATTTTTATCAAAAATCGACTAGTATATTGTGATATATGTGATTTATACGAATATGTTTTATCAAGATAAATCATGTCTAACAACTACAAGTATTTCTTATGTCAATTATTTTTTTTATCAGTTTAAATTGGATTATTCGATAATTTGTCAACTGACACGACTATTTCGATTATTATTATATATTTATAAGAGTAATGTATTATGATAAGAGGATCATAACCTTTTTAACAAAAAATGATGAGTAACGAATGTTTTCTATTTTATTATACACGTACAAATTATATATAATGTAAATCTAGATGTAGGTAGTAATAAATTGTATTAAATTGCGTACGAAAGATCATATTTATTTCAAAAATAAAACTTTTTATACATTATGTAGATCATTTTTCTTCCTTCTAACTGGTGTTGTTTTGTTCTTTTTAGGAAAATTATTTATCCAATAAAGAAATAACAATGTCGAACGATGTAAATATGCAATCTGACAAGGTATGTCATAGTTTGAATATTTAGCATGTTTAAAATCATGCATGATAATAAAATTGTATAAAATATGTGAATATAAATTGTATATTTATATGTGCATTAATATATGAACACGTGTGTATGTGAATATATGTATGTATATTATACATGTCTACACATACAAATGTGTATCTTGGGCTGCTATGGGGAAAGAGGTTGAGATATCATTAATTCGTCTATTTGGAACACTGGAAAACACTGGTAAATGAAAGCTCTTAATTAATACAACTTTTCTTTGAATTAAGCCCGATGAGGAAGAAATTGTCGTTAAAGCTGAGGAAGAAGAGGGCAAATCATCTGTTGACCTGCATGCGGTACCTATCTCTGCAATTAAACTTGCTACTTAAAAGCCTACCTTTCATGACTTATCCTATGTTTGCCACTGTATTAACTCCAGTTTGTATAATATAAAAATGTATAGTAGTGCAATTGTAACTTGTAAAAAACTTCATACGGATATAAATGCAAAATTATATGAAGTCAAACATAAACTTTTAGCAAGAAAGCGGCCCATCCACAATTTATGGTGGCTGTGAAGGACCAAATGCAATGTATGTAAAATTGGTTAGCAGCGATGGTCATGAGTTTATTGTGAAACGCGAACATGCATTAACAAGTGGAACGATCAAAGCTATGCTTAGTGGCCCTGGTCAATTTGCAGAGAATGAAGCCAATGAAGTTAATTTTCGTGAAATTCCGTAAGTTTAATAAGTTTTTAACAAAGTCGATTACGCAAATATTTAGAACATAAGAATTTTATATTTTAATAATATATTTTTCTTTTCTATAGATCTCACGTACTTCAAAAAGTCTGTATGTATTTTACTTATAAAGTTCGTTATACGCATAGTAGCACAGAAATTCCAGAATTTCCAATTGCACCAGAAATTGCGCTAGAACTGTTAATGGCTGGAAATTTTTTAGATTGTTAAATATAATACTAAATCTTGCAATGATTTATTTTTAAATGGTAAATTTTGTTTTTTTCATTGCTATTATTTTTCATTAAAGTGATTACAACTTTTTCCGAAAAATATTTAACACCTAAATAATAACATTAATAACAAAATCTAACACTCAGGAGCCATAAACATTTTTGGTTAATAATAATATGATTTACTTCTACAAAAAAAACAAGGTGCATTGAAAATTATCTATTTATCAATAATCAATGATTATATGTAATTTATTATGTAATTTTGTATCAATATTTGTTTAATTAATACTGTTAGAATTAGGGTTTTATGACAGAAAAAAATATATTTGTTATTTTTGTCTAACATACTATTTGAAGACAACCAAAAATGTTTTAACGTTCAGTGATATAAATATTTAAATAGCAGAATGTATAAACATGCAATTCAACAGAAAAGTATTGTCTGTAAATAACGATATATTGCGGTAAAAAAATACGATGGATCAAATAATTTGCATTAATGTAATATTTATTGCGGATTAAAGAAAAAGAGAGAGAAAAATAGATAGAGATAATTAGGCAGATTCTCACATGACAGAATTTTCATCATTTATTACATTCTGTATAGTAACAAATTATATTTTTTGTTAAATATAAGTAAACTATTTATTCTTGGACTAAAGTATATTAAACAGCGATAAGAACATCATCCTACAGTTTTATCAGAAAGTTTATCTTATTTTGTTTTTAAATGGCAATATCGAAATTATAGATAAATAAGTAAAAAAATGATTTGTATAGAAAATAAGTTAAATATTATATTGAAATGTGTTGAATCATATTTTGTCTAATAGAAAATCAAATATTGTTTTTGACATCTATATACACAAAATATACGAAAATCTAAGATAAATGAAACAGCTAAGTGCATTAAAATAGTTTGTTAACGTTGGTGCATAATTATTTATAAGTACCTTATAATAATTGTGTAAAGACATATGTGTTAATGTATAGAACTATAGAGATACTAAATTTTCATTTTCTGTGACATTTTAACATCTTTTATTTACATAGAAATGTGAACACCAATGATCATGATTCATATAATTAAACTGTGTACTTTAATTTTACAATCTAATTTCTTTGTAATTATTTGTTAATCTTACTTATTATTAATTTTTTTTAAGTAAATGCAAGCACAAATATACTTTGTAATTCTCGATTAAAATAAGTAACTTTAAAATTAACAACTATTATTCAGTTACATTCAAGACTATATTAATGCTTGTATATATAACAAATTTTAAATATCTTATATTATGCAGTAATTAGTATCAGATTATAAAGTGGACTTATTTCCAGTTGTAACGTTACCTTTTGTCACATTATCTATACATTGTTTACGAACATAAAGATTTTCATTCTTTTTCAAATCTTTTTCTAGATCTTTAAACTTTGCTTCTAATCGCTTAGAATACGATTCTAGCTTATAAGCTGCTTGCTCTAGTTTATTGACACTGTCATCAATTTGATCAATATTCTCCAATATAGGCCGTAAATTTTTATATTTTTCATTTAAAGAATCCAATGATATTGAAACGTTTGACGATATTGTCTTTAATTCTGTATACTTAGCAATAGTCTCTTTATTTAGTCTTTCCAATAAACGATAATCAGCATGAGTAGCGGTGAGTTCTTCTTGCAAATACTCACCAGTTTTTTGAAACATTGTATTAGCTAAACGACTTAGATTTGGATCATGAGGATCAAGAGCTTCAAAACTACTGGTACTAGTTGAAAGTGTTGTACCACGTTTCGGCGATTCACATCTAGAATTTCCATCTGTCATTGAGCTTTCCATCTGTGCACACACAGATTGTGTAATTTCTTTTGACGGCTTATTTATTGTTGTCATTTTGATTATTTTGTTTTTATTTAGTATCACTTGGAATGAAACTTGTTAAATTAACAGCCAACTGTAATTTCGATGAATACTTTGTTCTAACAAAAGTGAAAAATATTTTTTAATGTCAAAAGTAAATAGACACTTCGAAATTAATTCTTTTCCTAACCTCAATTATGTCACATCTTCGAGAGAAACATTTATCTGACTCATACATTACAGTCTAACGTAATTTATACGTCAAGAGCTAATGCTGCATAATAATTAATATTTATTACAGTCGAGATTTATCGTACTTTTTATATTTATTTATTTATTATATTTACATCGAGTTAACTACGCGACTATTTCTGAAAACCAACTCAGTTTATAGTTGAAGATAAAATTGACTATAGCTAACTAGTTATTATCTTTATTCAAAATTTACAATATTATTTAAAAATAAAGAATAATAATGTAACTTTATCGAAAAATGAAAATTTTCCAAATTAATTCTTATTTTTAAATAATATAGGTTGTTTCACTCTAATTAATATGAATAGCAATATATGCATCGAGCAAAAAATGTCGATGTGTATTGATTTGTAATATATGTGTATATATATACATCTTCAGTTTACTCTAGAGCAATTTAATTCGAAATTTGTTGAAAAGGGGATCCTAAATAATTGTAATATATCCTGAAATGTGAATGCCACGTATAACATTAGAAGAAAATTCTCGATCTTTTTCTGAATAATTGCAAATCTGCCATTTACTTAAAATATCCAATCAAATTGAAGTAATTAAGATGACATTTTAAATGTTAAATCTAATTGGTCGGGCTTCTATGATATTCTATTTCGTTTTAATAAGAACGACAATAAAAGACCAATAGATAATAAAGAAAATTACATAAGTATTTATTTAAAAAATATTTTTAGAATGTTTGGAGGAAAAATATATAAAGGTTGATACGCGTTGTCCCGACACAAGAAAACGGGTCTGAAGGTTGCTTTCTTGAAGAAACAGTGAAAACACTCCTAGTGGCGGCGCGCCGCTGGAATATAGTGTTGCGGTTTTTCTTGTGCGGAAATGTGAACATTTTCGGAGTACAAGGGGAAAATTAAAGGTGATTAGCGTGTGCCGTTGGTCGACGGTGAAAGGGGTCAGAAGGTAGGTTGAATTCAATGATAGTTTCTGTCAAGAAATCATTTAAACAGAGATGACACTCGTACTTTGAAGCGTTATATATGTACGATTCCGTATCTCTACAGGCCTGCCAGTCGCGACATGGCGGGTTTTCGAGAAGAGGATAAAGCACTCTTCCCAATTCAGAGCATATCTTCTATCGTTCAGATCTTCCAAAATCAGCTGGAAAATAGCTCTGAGCCAGACCTCGCGCTACTTTCAATCCTCGTCGGTGCTGTTGAGAATTCCCTAACCTGTAACCGGACATTTACGTCGCAGGAGAACGCTGTTTACGACGAGCCTAAATTGCCGGCTGTCGAGTATCATATAGCTGAAGCGTTATATACAAAGTTTCATGCTGTTATTAAAGGAGCTGTCGATTTAACAGTTTACGACACCAAATATGCTACGAGAGAGCTTATCAAGAAAGTCTCAGACGTAATATGGAACTCCCTAACGAGAAGCTACTATAAGGATCGGGCTCATCTACAGAGTCTTTACAGTTATCTTACTGCTAACAAATTAGATTGTTTTGGAGTGGCTTATGCAGTAGTTGCTGGATGTCAGGTGTTAGGATTTAAAGATGTTCATCTTGCCATGTCAGAGGACCATGCATGGGTTGTATATGGAGAGCATGGTTCTGAAACTGCAGAGGTTACATGGCACGGTATGTTTTATTTGTATTATAATTTTATGTTTTTTAGAAAGATTTATTGTCTTGTCATTATAGTATTTTATTTAAATGATGTCTGAGCTCAGTTCCAAAAACTGAATAATAAAAACATATCAATTGGTTTGATGTGTGTGCTGCAAATTACTCTAAGAATGCCCACATCAAATAGTTTAAGCATGCTACTTTTAATATTAGGGAAGGGAAACGAGGATAAACGTGGGCAACCCGTTGAACCTGGTGTAGCTTCTCGATCGTGGTTGTATGTAAATGGTCAGGCAGTTGTATGTTCTCGTGCTATGGAAGTTGCCACAATAGTATCTGCTATAAATCCTAGTCTGAGTGCGACAGCTGATGCAGCAGAAGTAGCATTACTTCAACAAGAATTATTATGGTTACTCTATGATTTGGGTCATCTTGCCAAATATCCTATGGCGCTTGGCAATTTGGGTGATTTAGAAGAGGCAGCACCAACGCCAGGAAGACCTCCAGCAATAGATTTATTTCAGGTTGATTTCAAATTTCTCCTAACAAATTTTTTAATAGAGCATGCAAGAAGAAATATCATCGAATTTCATTATTTTAGGAAGCCGTAAGATGTGCCAGAAAGTATTATGGTAATGCACACGTTTATCCATATACTTATCAAGGTGGATATCTCTACAGACATGGATTACATGCTAATGCTCTAGCGTCTTGGTCAGATGCTGCAGACGTATTGAGAAAGTAAGTTTTTATTTGGATGGTTTCCTCTTCAGGAGTAAATACATAAATATATACAAATATATATATTACATTTAAAATAGTTTTTTATTCTCTCGACACTTTTTTAATGTTAATTAATGTGCGACAGATACGATTATTCGCGGGACGACGGAGAAATATATAAGGAATTATTGGAAATCGCCAACGAATTAATACCTCACACGGTAAGGGCCGACGAGCGACTGTTACGACAGCCACGATGTTTCGTCTACCTTCTAAGATTTTACGACGGTATTTGTCAATGGGAGGAAGGGGCGAATACTCCTGTCTTGCACATAGGTTGGGCACGACCATTAGTGAATACCATTTCTAAATTCGATGCTTCGATTCGTGCTCAGGTTATCATCGAGTGTTACGATATGGAAACGAAGCAAGAGGAAGAGAAGATGCAAAAGAGAGAAACCAGTCCTGATGAGTCTCTTAACAATAATAATAATAATTATTGTAAAACGAAGGAGAGGGGTAGTGCTGCACGCGATTTAATCAAAAGTTTAGAGTCTAAAGTACCGGCTAATCCAGCACCGATGCATCCCAGTATTCAAGCATTAACCGCTGCTTGCAGTGAAAAAATCCTCAATAGAGATTATTTACTGCAAGGTGGTGGAGAACCTTTCGTCGCACCTCCTGAGGACGCCTTACCTCCAGCACCATCAACATCTCAGGAGAGTCTAGATCCCGAGGAGGAGATAGATTCGGAAAACGAGAGGCCAAGAATAACGTTGTACAGTCAGAAAATGAAGGGTCTCAAGGATCTCCTGTTAGCTGAGAAATTAAACACACATGCTATTTCGTTGCAATTAACCGCACAAAGTCAGGTACAAATAGGTAAGAAGTCACGCGGTAGCGACGAGGTAGGAGTTAACCAACGTCCTAAAAGGACGCGACGGGACTAGTATAAGATCTTTGACCACCGTTTTGGTCTGGTTAAGTATTGAACAACGCGTTAACCCGTTCTATATTTCGTCTTTTACGAACAACGAGGAATAACGGGAAACGTGATTAAAAATACATAACGGTGGTCTATACTTACCGGCGAAATGAATGAAAGAAAAAAAAAAGAAACAGAAATTAGAAGGAAAAAGTCTTCGCCCTAATAGTTTCCTTTTATTTTTTTTTATTTTTTTTTTTTTTTTTTTTTAATGAATTCTTGAAGTTGAAAACCCTTCCTCGAAGATCTTGAATAGTTTCTCAGAAGAGAAAAATCCTAATGATTTCTCTATGGTTGGATTTTGAACATTCTCTCATTTAAACTTCGAGATGATGGGAACTTTGTCGTTTTAGAGATAGGTATAGTAGATATGAACAAAATTTATAGAAAAGTACAAAAAAGTTATCCCCCCATCCCACCCTTTTTATTTAAGTTAAATACCGATAATCGCGGGTACTTGAGTATTGGAGTCTTCGTAAAAAGAAAAGAAAAAAAAAGAGATAAAAACGAAGATATTTTACATGCCTTAGACGCATGTATCCTTTCATTCTTCCACGGTGTTAGAAAAAAAAAGAAAAAGTAAAAAGAACAGAACAAAAAGAAAAGAAAAATAAGAAGTATAAATCTTTCCTTTTCGCACGGTGAAGAAAAAAAAAAGAAAGAAAAAAAAAGAATGAATCGAATATCGTACCTAATTCTATTATTATAGGACATTCAGATTTTTTCCTTCAGTACGATTATTTATTCTATTAACGACATAATGATTTATCGATGCGCGAATCGATCGATATTCGGTATTCGTCGTTTCTTATATGTCTAACTTTCTTGTTGCACTCTTATTTATTGATTCACGTTTTTTCTATTGAAGCTATTGCACTATGAATGATTAGAATTGACAAGTTGTCTCTCGTTAATGTTTTTTAAATAGTAGTTGAAACTTTTGTTAGAATTACGCTTCTATGGTCTAGTAAGAGAAACCACACATTCCACTCTATACGTGGTGCAAACTAATTAAGTTTTACCTAAGGTATTTTAAGCATAAAATTTTCGCTTATTTTTATAACTATTTATTTTCAGAAGTAATTATAAGTACCTATTTGTAGTACTCTGTTTGGCTATTTTTCGATAGGGTAGGACAAACATAGACACGGTGCGCTATATCTACGGTTTGATCTATATTCGATTATTCGTATATTTGAAATATGTTTTAATTATGAACGAATTTTAAATACTTGCGACAAAATTTCCACAAATGATGAATGTTGATAATTTTTATTCTTAAAATCTTCTTTCATAATATGTATATGTATATGTATATGTACATATACACATACATATATACATATACATATACATATACACGCGCTCGTCGTCGCGAGTTATTAAATTAATATATTTTCCGGCAGCTTATAGCAGCTGAAGATTTTTATTTTTAATTTAACAAATTTTATTTTAAATCTTTTTTTATTTTTTATTATTGATAATATTATTATTTTTATTATTGGTTTTCTTTGTTTTTATATCTATTGTGACATTATTGACTTTTCTGTAGTGATAACGTCACACATTTCTTTGTTTATTTTTTGTTTTCTTTTTGTTTACTTTTTGTTTATTTTTTAATTTTTATTTTTAACGCGCAATATATTATGGTCATAGTAGCATGACCCGAATCATTTTATCAAACACAGTACCTTCCTAACAGTACTATATTATTAGTTTCTCCTATCCTAATTACCTCGAATCTTGATGGATATTGCGGATATCCAAGTACGTAATAAATAATCGCATCGACTTTGATGTTAAGAAAACGAAAATGAAGAAAGAAAGATAAAAAAAATTAAAAGATAAAGCAGAAATATGACTAAAGAACTATTTGACAATGTTTAGACGGGTTGTTGTAGAGTACGTTGTTGACAGGATGAATATAAATGGTCCGAGCAGATCGACGATCACTTAAATAATGAAAGGCGCTATCTTACTGTGATGCTGAATATATACTATATAAATATATATATATGAATATGAATATATATATATATAATTATACAATTAATAATCGTAATAACTAACAGGCAGCCTGACGATTGCAGAATTTGTTCTCTAACTTTCGTGGAGAAAAAAAGAAATTCTCTTTGTGTCGCGCTGAATTATTAAAATGAAATAAGAAAAAATAAATAAATGAATAAATAATAACAATAGCAAACAAGCTAATAATAATAAAGAAAAAAAATTAGAAATGATTACAATAATCATATAATTATTGCGGAAACGTGAGATATCGATATTCGACGTGATATCAATTATGTCGGCCGTCGATCGTCTGCCGTGCTTGCCGCAGCTAAAATCGATCTTTTTGGGTGTATGTATATTATATACACATTATTTTTTATTATCTTCCTTTCATTTTCTTTTTTCTTTCTCCAAATAAAAACCGTATGTATACGTATATATGTATATATTTATCGTTCTCGGTGCATAAGTTAGGATCGTACCCTTTTAGCAGGCGACGCACGTCAGAATCAACGGCATGTTTTTTCTCTGACACTATCGATTCATATTTCTCCTAGCGTTTATCGAAAGTTAACATATAAAAATAAAAAAGAAGAAAAGAAGAAAGAAAATTAAAAAAAAAAAATAATCACAGTGGAAGTAACGTGCGCGTTACGAGTTAAAAAAAAAAAAAATACGTATAGTCATCGCACGCTCGTATATGTATTATACATTTACGAGAGAGTTGATTGCTTGTTTTCTTTTAATTTCTTCTTATCATCGTTTTATATATATATATTTGTATATATGATTGACTTGGCAGATGCAAGTTCGATTTTTTTATCTCCCTATTTATCAGTAATTGAAGAAAAACAAAAAAAAAAAAAAAGAAGAGAAGAAATATTGTTCGTTTTATCGAAATCATCAATGAATAAAATTTTTTGATAAATCACGTAAAATATTCTTCGTTTAATCGTAAAACTTCTTTCATTGAAAAAAAAAAAAGAAAAGAATGAGGAAAGTAATAAAAAATAAAGATATTTAAAAAAATAGAAAATGAAGAGAAATTATGATAAACGAATTGTAAATCTTCTTTTCTGCGCCATTTATTAATGACGCGTAAGCGTATCTAGTATTTTTGTTTTTATTTTGATTTTGATTTTTATTTTTATTTTGATTTTTATTTTTATTTTTTACTTTTATTTTAATAATATAAAAAGAGCGATTTTGAAAGAAGACTACAGGGATTATATTATGCATAATTATAGGAATAGTAAGAGAAGAATTATGGTGCAACAGAACAGTATTTTTATATTAGCGGAGGCGCGGATTTGTCCTCTTCTCAACTTATTATTGATAATATTTGAACGTAGAGTCAGATGATCATTGCGCGACATTTTCTTATTGATCTATGTAGAATGGAGTTGTGCGTTAAAAAAAATATAAAATACAAAAGTAAAAAAAAATTTGAAAAAGAAAAAAGAAAAAATCGCTCGTGATGCGCGAATTAGTGTTGAATGATAATGATGATTATGATGATTATGATTATGATGGTGATGATGATAATGATGATGGTGATAATGATGATAATGATGATGATGATGATAATTATTATACAGATTATGATGATGGAAATGATGATTATGATGGTGATGATTATGATGATGATGATTATGATGACGGTGATGGTAATGATGATTATGATGAATATATGATTATTTATTGATAAATTAATTCTTAAGAAAAGTTCATTACACGATTCGTAAATGTTTGTAAAGCTATTATATGTATATTATCGAGCATTTCGATTACAGATGAATTAATATTATTCGCTGACAAAACTCGAGGAAAGGAAGGATAAGAAGAAAGAGTGTTCTTGGTAATACGCGCAGGAAGGATGGATTATTAATGAATATGATAAAATAGGAAAAGAAAGAAGAAATAAGAGATCTTCGATCATCGTCTTCTCGCTCTCTCAAAAGAAAAGAGAACAGAAAAAATATTCACGGACTAATAATTCATTTTCCTGTAGTGCTTTTTGATTTTCGATTCTCGTTTGGAGAAAATATTAACAAAGCCTTTCGAAAATGTGTTATCTACAATTAAGGAAAACAAAATAATTATTAACCACACACAAAAAAAAAGAAACACACTATTTACATACACAACACTATAAAACACCCTAGTTTAATATATATTTTTTTCTCTCCCACTCCTGTCCTCCCTCTCCTCTTTATATTCTTCACGTATAAATTTACTATCTTATTCCGTATGTATTGCAATGTTACTATATGAACAAGAGAAACAATTTTCCAATGTAAACCTTTTTCTAATCTTTATCCATCTTTATCCTATATTGTTTAAACAATATACACTCATGATGCTATCTTGCCTTTAAGTTTTATCATGACTTTGAGTCATAGTTCGTAAGAGTAAGTTTTGCCATGTGCGCTAAAAAAAATAATTCAATACTTAAAAAGAGACAAGTCCGAAAAATAATTACTCTCCATCTATACTCCGTAGGAAGAAAAAAAAATAATAATATTATTAAAAATAAATAAAAGAACAATTGATATCGCACGATCGAGTATAATATCCGCTATCATAAATGAAATTTTACCTACCGTGGTAGTGCCATAACAAAACGATTGTATACTTCGAATGCGTCTGTAATTGTTGTTAATTGTACATACATACATATACGTATCGTACAAAATTTTCTCAGCAAAATAATAGTCTTTCGTTTTTTTTCGTTTTTACGAAAACTATTCCAATACCTCCGCTATATTATTTTTTTAGCGCACAAGAGTATTAAGATTTATTTAACCCTCTATAACGCGCTCTGATTATCATATGTCTGTATTATATTATATAGTTCTTTTTTTTCCTTTTATTCACCGAGATATTTCTTTTTATAATAAGTTTTTTGTAACAGACGAAAATGCAACGAAACATTTCCGTAGCAATGAAACATACAATTATTCAAATTGACATCGATAATTTTATATGTATAGAATATGAATAGTTTTCCAACGGTGCTCTTAAATAATTTGCATTCTAATTAGTTATAGAGGGTTAAATTAATATATCGAGCTGATCCATTTATCGTTATTATTTTGGATCATCGTGCTCGATCAGTCGACAATGAGCGATTTTGTATTATGCAATGTGCGTGATCTCGAGGACTTGGATAGATTTATGCATATGATTAAATAAATAGAGAACAAAATAAGAAGAAAGATAGTCATCTTTAAGGCTTCCTGCATAAGAAATCTCGTTATGTTTCTTAGCTTTTATACTATATTTTTTCTTATTTAATTATAATTCTTAGTCAGCTCTTATCGAATTGTAAATGAAAAAGAAACGTTATGCTATTCCGACGTCGACAGAGCATACGAATATTTTTGTTCCGAAAATTAAATATATATATAAAGGAATGAAAAAAAGAAATATATCCCAGTTCCAAGAGATATTCGCTGTCGACGATTATTATCTCTCAACGTAGACATTTATTAATCGATAAAAGATTATCGTCCACTTCCACGGAAATGTATTAACAAGATATATATATATACATATATATATATATATATATATATATATATATATATATATTATGTATGTATGTATGTATTTGTGTATTTAAGAAAATGCTATTGTAGTAAAATTAAGTCCATAAACACAACTATACGTATGATCTGACTATAACTTGGCAACGCATATAGATATGTAAAAAAAAAAAAAAGCAGAAAATACGTAACAGACATACGCACACACATACACGTACTCAACGATTTCGCATGTACTTAAAAAGAAAAAAAAAAGATAGTAAATGATTCTGTTAACGCATTTGAACAGATTTATTTGAAATGTATCAAATATATATTGGCGATACTTAAAGTATGCAGAACAAATGAAAAAAAGGGTGTGTGCGAGATATTGATTCGAAAGAAAAATATTGAAATTTGTAATTTTAAGAAAAAAAGATTAAAAAAAAAAATTATACAGATATATATATATATATATTAGTTGAAGAACAGCAACGTTCAAAGCGTACGAATAAATATCGAATTTGGTATTAATATTGGAAACAGTATTTTGCGTACTCACTAATCACATTAGACATAAATAATTCTCAAAAACATTTTTATATTTGAATTGTCGAGAATTGCAACATATATCTTCTATATTTTCAAAACCGAGGAGAAGAGATAAGAAAAAAAGTTAATAACAATAACGCGAGAGGACAAATAAAACGTCATCGAATTGAAATATTTCGCAAGAATAACTTTTCTCCACTTTCTTTCTTTTTTTCTCTCTCTCTCTCTCTCTCTTTCTCTCTCTATATCTCTCTATCTATCTTTCTCTCATTTCCTTTTCTTTCTCTTTCTTTCTATCGACAATTGTACGATCATTGATATAAATCAATAACTGTTATTTGTAAGAATGTCATCTAAAAATAAAAAGATCAAAAGAGAGAAAAAGAAAAAAAAAAGAGAGAAGAGTAAACATTACTAATATGATATATTATACTACTCACTTCGATATTTCGTGTTGATAGACACGTACAGGACGAATCAGAAAAATGTAAACGCAACTATTGTTGATTGACAGAACAGTGAGTTTTAAAAGGCATAGTAGAAATGTCTTGTTTTTTTCTGTGGATTACAATAAACTATTTTATTCTAATTCTCCTGAGTTTATAATAACCGTTTACTTTTACATTTTTACTGATCATTTTCCCTTCTTCCATTTTTCTTCTCTTTTATTCCTGCGAAAATAAACTCTTACAATTAGATATATCCCAACGAGTATATTCCTCTAGAGTACTGCGATATCTAGTAATCATTTTTAGAAAAATAAAGAGAAAACTTATTTTGCTTTTTAAAGGGATAGATTTTTGTCTCATAAATTTACCTACTTTGGGCTAATCCTTTAACAAGGATGATAATCTTTTCAAAAATCTTTAATGGCTAGAAGGGTAAAGTGAAGGTAAAACCTCTTATTCTAAGAACCTTTTAATTCTTTTTACATCTATTTCTAGATTCAATAGTTTCTCGGAAAATACATTTTAAAATTTCACATACAATAAAAAATGCAAATTCAATTTTAAAAAAATATTTAGTAAATATCCTTATAAAATTTATTTTATAAAATATTCAACAAATTTATATGCATATAATCTTTATGCAATATAGATTATATGCATATAATCTTATGCATATAATCTTTATGCAATATTCTGAACTTTAAATATCTCCCTTAAAAAAAATTCTATGATAGTGACACTTATGATCAGACGACCTGGCGGACCATTCAATAAGGTAATCAATTAAATGGATCGGTATTTAAAATAGATTAAAATAAATAAAGTATAATTTATTATGAAATTGAATTACAGAAGAAATAATAGAAAATATTAAATACATAATAATATAAAAAAATAAAATTACAATTATGACGCTATTTATATATTATAAAGAAAGAAAAAAAATGTGGTTTTTATTTAAATTAATATATAATATTATCTTTGACAAATTATAATATATTATGGATACTAAAAAGTAATCAAAATTTTACTTTGCTGGCAAATGTTTATTTATTGAAAAATTTTCAATGCTAATCATCAAAAAAAATTTTTCATTATTTTCTAAAACCTTTTGCCTTTTTAAAAAGTCCTTCGATTTTTCATCATTTCACTAAATGTGAGTGTACTCTTCGAAGCAATTTTTATTATTTTTCAGTATCCTTAATATATATTAAATTTAAATAATTGTGGATGAATAGAAAATTGTGGATAATAAAATTTGTGACTAAGCTATTCTCTGATATAATAATAAATATTAACGCGGATATCCTAGGATATATAAACCGACGAAATACATATTAAAATATATTATTGAATACATTAAGCATAAATTTTATTCTTTTTTTAAATATGTTATATTCAATCTTTCAAGTGTCAGTTTTTAAAATTCAAGTTAAGTTAAATGCAAATGTTGTTAAAGTAAATAAAACATAGATATGATAGTATAAATAACATAAAAATACTAAAAATTACAAGATACAATAATAAATAATTTTTATATTCATATATACTATTAATAGAGAGAGATACGCTCAAAAGTGTTCAACCTTACAGAAGACAAACGGCTTTAAATAGCATTTTCTTTTAATTCGTGGTGGATTATTTATTTCTCTTTTTTTTCTGTTTCTGCTTCTGTTTCTGTTACTGTTACTGTTTCTGTTTCTGTTTCTGTTACTGTTTCTGTTTCTGTTACTGTTTCTGTATTAATATTGAAATCAGGTTTAGTAATATTCGTTTGACGAGAGAATTCATGAATTTTTACTGCACTTAATAATGGAAAAAAATATTTTAAATGTGTCTCGTAGTATTTGAAGCCTAATTTTTCACACAAATTAATTTCTTCTGTAAGAAAATCGAAAAATAGTAAATTTACGCGTGTATATTTTTTTCTTCGCAAAATTGAAATGCAGTTTTAATGAGTTGAGTTCCTATTCCTTTCCGCGTATAATCATTATGAACAAAGAATTCATTTAATAAAGCAGAATTATTAAATCTAACATTTTTATTCACTCCAATAAAGCCTACTATTTTCTTATCATAATCGTATAAATTAATTTTAGATTTCTGTAATTCTGTTTCTGTTACCCATGTATAACGTAAATATGGTTCAAAACACATTAACGAACGATAGAGATATGCTTCAGCTACCCAATAACACTTGTCACCGTTTGCGTTGCAATTCCTATTTTAAAAATAAATATTTCTTTTTAAAGCAACTAATTAATAATTAAGTTTAACAAACAAAGCAAATACATTGAAATAAAAACATAAATATATTAAAAATATAATACCATGTATCAAATATTTCTTTTTGAAAATCCTGGATTAATTTCAAAAATAACAGATATATCATAATGTAAACCGTAAATGCAATAATAAGCGGATACATTAGATAATAAGGAAAATAAATATCGAACATGTATAAATTGCAAACAAATAAAATTAACAAATTTGGGAGAAAATTATTTGTAATCTTAAGATTATAGTAAGTCCGATTCAATGAAGCCATTAAAGAGCTTTTAACTAGTTCTTTGCAGTACGGTTCATCTTCTTGTTTATAAGGTCGAATATAAAGAAAATTATCCATATTTATTTATTATATTAAACACTTCGTATCAACTGAATGCACGACTACAAATATATTTATAACGTTTTTCTATTTTAATAACAAGTTTTTAATTTGAAATAATTCAGTTTAAAGCTTTGTGTAATAAATAAGATCATTAGTAGCTGTACAAACTATTCTGACTAAACTATTTAAATTCCAACTGAAATCTCGCTACATAAATATATCTATTTATAAGGAATTAACGTCCTTTGATATTCGATAATATTGGGTTAGCAAGAAAGTAATGTCGGTTTTTTTTCTTGCCAATCCAATAATAATATATATATATTATTTATTATATAATATTATATTATATTATTATATATTTACATTATTTTATAATATAATAATATATATATGTATATATATAATAGTAATATATATATATATAAATTATATTTATTATATATATTAATTATTATATAATATATTAGTAATAATTAATATTTATTACTATAAATATTAATATATTTATTACTACTGAAATTACTTTTTTGCCAACCCAATAATAAATTGTCTACACTTTAATCGTTTGTATTTCTCAATATTTTCATTTAGGAAAATTTTGCAACGAAAAAAAATAAAATTACTTCAAGTAAAAGATTAATTAACGACATTTCTTACAAACAAAAAAATTATTCATTAGCATTTTATGTAATTTCCATTATTATGATTAAATATATTGGGTGGCAATCATAAATTTCGTATTTGTGTCGGTTACAGTTGTCGACTGAATAGATTAAATAGTAATAACTCAACTCGATACAATGTTTATATATTTAAAACAAATTTATTATGAAACTCAGTCATCGTTGTTCATTTTGTAAACTGTTCTTAGTAGAACCGAACTGATTTACTTTATCCTATTTCATTTTTTTTGCGAAATTACATTAAATATGAAATATTTTTAATTGTTTGCTATTCTTAGAATGTCAATCAATGAGTCGGTAATATTAATTTTAAATGTCATATGCTTTACTCATAAGTAAAAAAAACTATATAACTGGAAAATAATCTCTACTGAATCAGTTAGGTTCCTTATTGTATACAATGTGTATTAAAAGAAGCAGAAAACTTGAATATTTCTGTTGGATTTATAGATACGTATTTGAATAGCTTTGAAACTAGAACATTAGAATTTGAATAGCTTTAAAGGACACATATTGTTATCGGAAATTCATTCTTTGAAATATTAATTTTTTCGGCGTTTTCAAGGTTATCATCCTTAAGCGAAATTAAATTTTTATTTTCTACGGATAATTGTAGTTGTGTAAATTATAAGTGAGTATAATAGATTAACACAATCTTTAATTAACATTTAATCTGAGAATGTGAAATAAATTAAAATAAGCTTATAAAATTCATTTGCTTTATTAGTGCTATTCTGAATCCTCAAAATAATTCCCTTCAGCTTTTATACATTAATTTATAATTAATTATACATTAATTTAATTACACAAAGTTATTTTTTTCTATTGCATATAAACAAAATCATATAGATATATATATACATTTTTTCGTACTATTAGACATTTAATTTATTTATTATGAAATTTAGTAATAGAAGAAAAAAGAGAAATATATAAAATAATAATAACGCATTCTACTAGACGATTATTGTCTTTTATATATATATATATATTTTTTTAGAAATGCGTCCTTTATTTAAATTAATATATATTACTATATTTGTCAATTACTAATAATATATTAAATTTAAATAATAGTGTCTATAAACAATAAAATTTTTTAGAAAGTCGCAATATTATATAACAGTAAGTATCAATATCGTTCTCTTGGGCCAAATAAGACAACGAAATTTGTATTAATATATTACTGCATATAATTTACATCAACAATTTATGTTTTTATATAGATTATATATTCTTCTAATGTTTAAGTTAAGTTAAGCACAAAATATAGATATTGTAGAATATAAATGACAAAATAAAAAACAAACATTCTAAGTTAGAAATAAACGAAAAAATGTAGTAAATTATTAGCTATAGTTACAGATACTATTTAATAGAATACTATTTAAAGATTAAAGTATTTTATAAAAAAGCATTTAAAGTTTAAAAATTTAAATGTCTTAAGTAGCGTCTTCTTTGTGTTTGTATCTTTGTTTGTGTTTGTATCTTTGTTTGTGTTTGTATCTCTGGTTGTGTTTGCATCTCTGTTTCTCCTACACTTTTTGTTAACATTTGTTTTTTGGATTCAATACTAAATATAGGTCTTGTAAATTCCGTACAGTAGGAGAATTCATGCATTTTTATTCCAACCAATAATGGTAAAAATGATTTTGGTTGTGTTTCGTAGTATTTGAAGCCTAATTTTTTACACAAATTTATACTTTCCGTAAGAAATTCGAAAAATTTCAAATTTACGCGTGTATATTTCTTTTTATCGCAAAATTGAAGAGCAGTTTTAATGAGTTGAGTTCCTATTCCTTTTCGCGTATAATCATTATGAACAAAGAATTCATTTAATAAAGCAGAATTATTAAATCTAACATTTTTATCCACTCCAATAAAACCTACTATTTTCTTATCATAATCGGATAAATTAATTTTAGATTTCTGTAATTCTGTTTCTGTTAACCATGTATAACGTAAATATGGTTCAAAACACATTAATGAACGATGGTGATATGCTTCAGCTACCCAAAAACATTTATCACTATTTTCGTTGTAGTTCCTATTTTAAAAACAAATATTTTTTTTTAAAGCATAATTTTAATATAAATAATAATTTTCTTAATTAAGTAAAGCAAATAAATCGTAATAAAAAAGAAAAAAATAATTAAAAAAAAAATAATACCTTGCAGCATCAAATATGGTTTTTTGGGAATTTTTAACTGTTTTCCAAAATAGTACATATAGTATAAGGTAGATTCCATATGTAACAACAAGCGGATACATTAAGTAATAAGGAAAAGGAGTACCCGACCAATATAATTTGCAAGCAGCAAGCACAAGTAGAATTTGTAAACGATTTTTTGCAATTATAAAATTAGTATATAACGGATTTATTAGACCCATAATAGAATTTTTTGCTAGTTCTTTGCAATAAGGTTCATCTTCTTTTGTATAAGGTCGAACACAAAGAAAATTTTCCATGCTTATTTTTTATATTAAGCACTTTTTATCAATTTTACTCGCGACTGTCTATACACTTATAATGCTTATTTAAATAAATTACGTATTTTTAAGATAATAGAAATAGAATTTTAGATTAATAAGAAAAGTATTTTTATAATAAATAAGATTACTGGCAGTTGTATTCACTCTCCTAATTCAATTTCTAACTGAAACCATACTACACAGATAGATCTATATATACATATATATGGAGGTCATGTCATTCGACAAACGTTAATAATAAATTGTTTATATTTAAAATGCTTATATCTAGAATAAATACATTTAAAATTTTAAAAGTCTTGCAACAGAAGAGAACGATATTATTTAAAGTAAAGAATTAATTAATGACGTTAATTAAATATAAATTAACTAATAGCTTTTTTTGATTTCTAATAATATTGCGATTAAACACTTTGAATGATAATTAAAAATTTTGTATCTGTTAAGTTACAGTTATCAATTAAGTAGATTAAATAATGATAAGTGAACGCAGATTATTAATTTAAAAAAAATTATTATTAATTCATATAAATTCATATTTATAAAGCAGTTTTTTATTTTATATCTTGTTCTCAGTGTTGCCATACCTATAGATATTTTTCTTTTTTTGTAGAATGACATTAAGTGTCGAATAACATTAAAGATATTTCTTGTTTAACCAATCAACTAAGATAAATGATAATTTATTATATATATGATAAATATTATTTATTTATTAAATATTATTTATTATATATATATGATAAATATATTATATATATTCTTAAATATATTTTTTTAAATATATATTATATATTTTAAATAATAAAATGAAATATTTCTTCAATAATCAATGTCATGATATAATGAATTTTAATTGTTTACGACACGTCCTCCGTCTATTCAGCAATTAAATAATCGTCTTTTTCGTCTTCGTGAAGCATTTATATACTGTATTCTGTGTGAATAGAAGCTTGCAATTCTGAAGTTATAGTTTTTTATTGCATATTAATGAAATCGTGTATATACATTTTTTCGTACTTATTTGACGTTTAATTAACTTACACTCTTTAAGCTTATTTATAACATTTTCATTGTCTGAAAAATTTCTCTAAACGTCGGACAAATTTTCGAATCTTCTAACGTGATTTTCTTAAGCTAATAAATGAACAATATTAATGGATTCCACTATAATTAATATGGAGTGTAGATTTAGCAAAATCCGTTAGACATGAGTATTCATATATTTTTATTTTTCTGAATATTGGAAAAAAAGATATTGACTGTGTGTCATAGTATTCGAAGCCTAATTTTTTACACAAAATTTCAGCGTCTGTCAACAAATCAAATAATTGCAAATTTAAGCGTGTATATTTTTTTTTATCGCAAAATTGAAGAGCAGTTTTAATGAGTTGAGTTCCTATTCCTTTCCGCGCATAATCATTATGAACAAGGAATCCATTTACTGAAGCAGAATTATTAGATCTAACATTTTTATTCACTCCAATAAAACCTACTATTTTTTTATCATGATCGGATAAATTAATGTTATATTTTTCTAATTCTGTTTCGGTTAACCATGTATAATGTAAATATGGTCGAAAGCAATTCAACGGACGATAGTTATATGCTACAGCTACCCAAAAACATTTATCACCATTTTCGTTGTAGTTCCTATTTTAAAAACAAATATTTTTTTTTAAAGCATAATTAAAACTAAATAATAATTTTATTTAATAAGCAAAGGAAATAAATTGAAATAAATAAATATAAAAGATGTAATACCGTGTAACATCAAATAGATCTTTTTGGAAATCTTGAACTAGTTCCCAGGCTAGTACATGTAGTGTAACATATATCGCAAATGCAATAATAAGTGGATATATTAAGCAATAAGGAAAAGAAATATTCGGCCAGTATAACTTGCTAACAAAGAACGTAAATAGAATTTGATAACGTAAACTTGTCATCATAAGATTAGAGTATATCGAATTCAATGAAGACATAACAGATTTTTCAGCTAGTTCTTTGCAGTACGGTGTATCTTCTTGTTTATAAGGTCGAATACAAAGAAAATTATGCATGTTTATTTCCTATATTAAACACTATTAATTTTATTCTTATATAATTTGTTTAAAATATTTTTATGATAAATAAGATCGCTGGTAGTTTAATACACTTTTCTAATTTAATTTATAACTGAATCTATACTACATAAATATATATATATATATATATATATATATATATATATATATATATATATATATATATATATATGCATGGAGGTCATGTTATTTGGTATACGTTAATAATAAATTGTTTATATCAAAAATAAATACATTTTCAATTTTGAAAATTTGGCAATGGGAAGAAACGGTATTATTAAAATTGAAAGCTGACTTTAAAAGTATAGGATAAATAACGACATTTTTTTTAATACAAATTATGTAACAGCGTCTTATTTGATTTACAATTAGATTACAATTATATACATTTTAAATCATTTAAAAAGTCTATAAGATTTATCAAAAAAGAAGGTAACCATCAAGATTTCTCAGAATTTTCATCCTCCTCAGGTTGAGTATCCAAATTTTTAGACGTCGACGAGTATTCAGAAGGCGTCTTCGAACAGATTTGTTTGAGAAGAAAATAAATGTCTTCCGGTGATATTTCCATCGCCAAAAGTTCTATTGCAATCCTAATATACGATGATAATATAAAAATAATTTAATATACATTTTTATACATTTGACTCCATTTGATCTCGATAAATTTATATATATAAACAAAAAAAAGAAATATAACACGAAACTTTACTTTATAGGTTATACGAAACTGTTAAGAAATTTATATTAGAAATATTACCGAAAGACACCAGGAGTCGCAGTAATTCCAGCTAAATCTGCGAGTGCAATTAATTCTGTTTGATGAGCCTGTGAGAACGTCATAATATTTACTAAACGTTGTAATGATAAAGAATCGTACGAATTTATTTCTGTTTACATACAATGCATATCACGTTACCAAAGAATACTGCAATATTTACTTGTCACGTAGGGTGAGAATAGTAAAACAACTAGATTCGAAATGATCTGCTCCATAGATAAATCTAAATTTTGTATTTTCTATTTTATCGATAAAAGTAAAGATAATTCATTTTTGTAAGCAAAGAATACACAGAAGTATATAGAAGCTCATAAGTCCCGTTTTTTATCTAACAAGATTCATCTTAATTACTACCGTAACCACCAGTGGGCGATACTGTATTTTTTGATAGTATTGTACTCTTCTTTGATGATTGTACCATTCTTTGATAGATTGTACTGTAACCGCATTAAGTACCTACTATCGCCCACTTGTGATAACTAATTATGCCCGGTGCATAACTACAATGAATCTGGCTAGATAAAAAACTGGATTTGTGAGCTTCAATGTACTTCTATATTCTTTGCTTTAAATAAATATGTCAGTGTGTACCATTGATAGTACACAAGACCGGAATGGAAAGTTTAGCATGTACCATTTGTGGTACATATGGCATGGAACGTGTTAATACATTTTTAAATAGATAGCGTTGTGTGCGACAATACTATGTCAAGAATGATGAATGCACGACTTAGTAATAGATAATAATCATGGACGTTAGCAGCTGTCGATGGTGTATGTGAATTAAAATAGAATTATTTTTCTATAGTTTAATCTGACAGATATTATTCGTGGTTTCTAAAGGCATTTAAATTATATGTTTATTATCTCTTAACAAATTTTTATCTATCATCTATATATGATCTTATATTAAATTGTTTTTTTTTTAAGTTTTATACCAAAAACGGTTATAAACTTAATTCAGGTTATTACAAAAATTCAAGATTAGAGTCATGAACATATTGTTATTTCTAAAAGTTGAATTGTTATTATTTCGTATGATAACAATTGGGTGAAAATGTGTTCTTTAAAATGGAGGTTAGATTTATTCTTGTTATATGCAGTGATTTGGAGCAGTTGTGTGTTAGATTCATCTTGTTTAGAAGTGATATATGCAGTAAATGCTGGAGGTGAAGCACACTCTGATAGTTATGGAATTCGTTATGCAAGAGACCCTTTAATGGGGAAAGTCGGTACTGCTTCAGACTATGGCAAGCAATTACTCATTGGTCGTGTTAATAGCATAGATCAAATATTGTATCAAACAGAGCGTTATCATCATAGTACTTTTGGATATGATATACCTATAAGCGAAGATGGAGAATATGTCATGATTTTAAAATTTTGCGAAGTCTATTTTAATTCACCAAACATGAAGGTATACCCAGGCTCTTTATTTTTTATATATTTATTATATAAAAAACTAAATTTCTTTATTATTATAGAATTCTAAGTATTAGATATTTAATAATTAATGATTTAATTGTATTCATTTATCAGGTGTTCGATGTGGTATTGAACGGAGATCATACAGTAGTCACCGATTTGGACATTTTTGAAAGAGTGGGCAGAGGTATCGCACACGATGAATATATTCCATTTAAAGTACAAGATGGAAAATTAATATACAATGATGAAGAATCTGATATATTAGCAGGAAAAATAAGAGTTGAATTTATAAAAGTAATATACCTGTTTATTATGTTAAAAAACTTTCGAAAGATAAATTTTAGTAACTAACATTTATTTTTTCTTTTAGGGTTATAGAGACAATCCTAAGATAAATGCAATTGCAGTTATTAAAGGAAAAGCAGAAGGTGAATTTTCATGTAGATTTTTTTATATTTCCACCAAAAAAAAGGGAAATGAAAATATAATTTTGTCTCAACGTAATCAACGTAATGTAATATTGTATATGATATATGTTTTAGATGTTCCTCAATTAGGTCCAATTCCTCAAGAAGCTGAGGAATATCCCAATATACAGGAGGATGAAGAAGAATCAACAGTTCGAAGTAGGCATACGAGTGGACCTAGAACTCCAGATCCGTATTCCATTGATGATTCTTCTGTAATGTTACCTGTCTTTGTAGCTATAGGAGCTTTTATACCTCTTTTATTTTGTTTATGCAGATTGTAATTTGTCGATAAAAAATGTGCACAGAAACACAATGTACTTACTTAAGATTGATGATATTCTCAACTGCCTACGTTACTTTAATAATGTACAAAAGAATGTGTAAATGAATGGAAGCTAGCGGCAAACGTTCCATTCCACTTTGCGTTATAACTTTAGATTTAAGATATAAATATTTATTACTAATTTATATAGATGAGCACACATACAGACGCACTTATATATTTAATGTATACAGAATTATTGGTTTAATTAATGGAAACATACAAGATTTCAACGAAGATATGCATATATGAAACTACATATTATATTTTATATTTGTTTATTTTTACAAAAGGTTTAGAAAATAATTGTATAATTTGTTTATTTACTTATTTAACACACACATATATATATATATATATATATATATATATATATATACACAAACATCACACATGTACACACAGAGCGTAATTGATAGCTTTAGCTATTGAAAAGCTTGTAGCGCATAGTCGATCAAATGCAAAACTAACATAAGTTAAACATAAATCAAGCCAAAACGAAGTTTGGTCGATAGCCCATTAAAAATATACCAAAGGAGAAATCTTTGATTTTTTGCAAAAGAGCAAATAAAGCTGTTACTATTACAACATCCGATTGTTATCATTTTTTTTCATTGGTAGTCAATTCATTCTTATTTAACATCCATTCGTTATTATTTTATCGTTTAAATAATCATCGTTTAATAATACACCGGAGAACAAAGTCCGGTGTTTGGTAAATTTTAGTATTATATAAGTAGATTATTGTCAATGCGCTATCGTAACAATAACTGATGATTACAATTTATCTGATGTTATCAGTTTCGATCATATTTTTAATCTCAAAGTAGACGTTCGCACAAAATCATGATTATGAAGGGAAGATTGTATATATGTATTTATATGTCCATAAAAGACGTGTTTGATTTATTTATCTTTCTTTTTTTTCTTTATGGGGGAAAAAAAAGGAAAAATTAAAGTGAGAAGAAAGATTCTTATATCTCATTACAGTTGCTTTCTAAAGCAAACGCGCTTTCTCGACGATCGAGCGTTAAGTGTCCCCCTGCGATCGTCGTCCAATCGCCATCACGGCAATCGGGATACACGTCAGTACAAGTGCCAACTTCCGCAAATTCACGGTACTGCAAAGTATCATTCGCTTATCAAACGGTGCTTTTAAAATGCCGTTGTATATCGATCATGCCGCGGACCGCGATCAACAAAAGGGGAAGACTTGCAACAAATTCAATTGGCCGTCGGGTCACTTCGAAAGATTTTGTAGGTGTGCTCAACACGTTTGTACGTATGCCTCGTACGTGAGCTTCGTACGGTTCCTTAATGGGAATAAGCTCATTCATCCCATGAAACGGAAGATCACGTGACTGCCGATCGTCTAGGTCTTTGATGTATGGTCATCACTGGCAATTAGTTGTCAATTCAAGGCCGTACTTATGGCTTGGAAGACCCGACGTCATAGCTTCGAGTGCCACCGTATTATATTGTTCCCTACCTTGAGAAAAAAAAAAGAAAAGTAATCTATTCTGATCAAATAGATTTCTTTGCCTGACGATATCTTACGATCTTAATATTTTAAAAGTTATTCGAATCTCGATCATTCTACGTTAATATCTTTGTCATGATACTTTGAAATTCTTATTACACTTGCAGACTAATTATCGCGCTTCGAATCACGATATGTATAAAAGACGATGGGAATTTACGTTAAGATAGATAGGAAAAAACACAATTTTTATATTTCTGTCGTAGGTGTAGATTAAATAATATGAATTTTTAAATTTGTAATATTTCTTGTTTAAGATAAAGGAAAAATATTGATAAGTAAATGATACTTTTTACCTAACGGAATATTTATTTTTTAGACTAAATGATGATTATTTTCGTTTAACATTAAAGGGTGGACTTATGTGTGTATATATACATATGGTTGCGTGTCCGTTAAGTGCGAACGTTAACTCGAATTCATGCATATCCCAACAATCATCTCTCTCTCTCTCTCTCTCTTTCTCACTTTCTCTTTTTCTCTAAGGGGGAATGGTTTTATTAAAATCACAGACAGCAGAGATATGATAGGGAACACGATTGGTCAGAAATAAAATCTATAAGAGTCAAATACTTTGGTATAGTGTGGTAAATGTGCATCTCACTATGAAGTTATTTATTTATTTTTTTAATCTGACAACAATCATCATCGTTTTAGAAAAAATTCTTTATATTTTACTAATTTCTTTAATACTCCCAATTATTCTTATAATATCTGATAGGAATATCACAATAAAATAAGAAACATAACAATAGTCCAACAGGAGACATACTTCGAAAGCATTTTCTATGAGAGAATGGTACGTCAATCTCAACTCGTTGGTCCAATTTGCTAATGCACTACGTTAATTGCCTAGTTAAAGTAGTTAGTTAAATTAGTGAGACCGACGAACTCTTGTAAAATCGTTAAAGTCGTTAAAATCATGACAAAATCGAGGATCAATGTTTCGTGATTTTAATGATTACAAAATCAATCTTTGTACGTATCTGTGGCTTCGAATTACAGATGGAAAGAGACAAACGGAAGTTTTATATAATTAAAAATAAAATAAAGTAAATAAAAAAGTAAATAAAAAACTTATATATGTGTATAAAGAAATTTTTCATTTAAAATGAAAATAAAGAAAAGAAAAAAAAATAATATATAGACGAATTTTGTCATAACGATAAATATTGATCCAAAGTTTAGTCTTTATCGACGATAATCCACAGAATACCCTTTCTGTCAGATCATTATAGATTGAACAACTTACAATTAGTCTGATATGTGTGCATGTATGTATACGTTCGTTGACGCACGTTTGTATATATATGTATATATGTATGTATATGCATCGATGTATAAAGTATAGATAGAGTAGAACGTATATGATAGACAAAAAGAGAGAGAATGATCGAACGAGTGATAAAGACACAAGGGGTCGATCCCCCCTCGCATAAGAGTCGTTATAAAAGCAGCGGATGGTCAATCTCGACGTCTTATTGCTAACGTGACCATCACCTCGTAACAGAGAAGAGAATCGCTTCGATCTTTCGATAGAAGAGAAAGAAGTGAAAGAAAAAGAAGAAAGTAAAAAAGGAGATAAAATCGAAGAAAATGGTGCAAGTAACTGGAAGATATCAATACGTCTCCGGAGAAAATTTCGAGGAATATCTCCAAGCAATTGGACAATATGAAACGGCAAAACCTTTTTTGAACGCTCAACCGATCATCGAAATCTCTCAGAATGGAGATCAATGGGTTGTCACTATTGAGAGCAATGGTAAAACTGCTGTGACAACTTTCAAATTAGGAGAAGAATACGATGAAAACATGCCATCTTTTAGTGGTACTCTCAAGGTCGGTCTCATCTTCTTCATTTTTATCTGTTGTTTTTCTTTGTGATCTATATTTTGATGTAGTTTGATAATCTTCTATTTCTTTTGTATCATTTGGAAAAGAATTACCAAATGGAAGAACTTACATTAGTGTTGTGTCGTAGTTATTTAAATTTGTGTTCATATATATATATATATTCTTTTATTTATTTTAACATAGTATAAATACATATAGAAAAAGATATATTTCGTGTGATCTCTCTTAGGTCTTATTTATAACAATGAAAATAAATGAAATAAACAATTAATAAATCGTCAAATTTATCTTTCAGAGTTTTACTACTAAAGAAGGTGATGGATTTGTGACTGAAACTAAATTGGCTTCAGGAGTGAAAAGTATTCGAAATTATAAATTTACAGATACCCACATGACCGTTGTGAGTATTTTATTATTATAATAATATATATCGTAAGTCAGAGGGTTCATACCTGTTCCCACTGTAAATTTTAAATAATTAATATTCATTTGTAATGCAAGGCTTCAAAATTCTTATATACGGAAACCTATATTAGGATTACTAAATTTTCTAATTGATGTTAATGTTATTGCAGAAGAACATTTTATTTTTAGAGAAATATAACATTATTTAAATGATAAGAACTTGGTATATATATTATATATACTAATATACTATTGCATAATATATCCTTTTTTTTAATTTTTTATTTTAATCTATATAAAATTATGTGTTTATGAAATTATAAAATAAAATTTGAGATTGATGAGAAGAATAAGATAAAAAATAATCATTTTTATGACATTTTCAGCATTTAACGGAGAGTAAATCAGGAGTGAAAGCAACGCGTACATATAAAAGACTTTAAAATGTGTTATTTTAACAGTCTAGTTTGAATGAAACATAAAATAACTTTTTATTAACATAATTAATAAATAAAATTACTTCGTACAACTTTTATTGTCTTGTTTTATTTCTTATTTTTATTTAAAAATCCTATTAAATATCAATATTTAAACTTTTTCTGAGTTTGAATCGAATATATATAATCGATTGTTAGCATTAAATAACAAAATTACTATTATTTATAAGTACTATTTGTAAGATTGTTAACATTAAATAAAAAAATTACTATTATTTATAATTTTATTTTAAATAAAAAAATTATTATTATTTATTTATTTAATTTTCCCTACATTTCTAAATGAATTATTTTCGTTGATATATTGTATTTCTTTAAATAAAATAGTGGTTGTCATAAAGTCTTGTTTATATAAAGTTGTATCGATCGATCTTGTTCTATATAGGATTTTTGATGTGTAGAAAAAGGTCAATTGAAAAGGTAAATAATTTACTGATAAATGAATCAGTGTCGCATAATTTTATCAAACATTACTATTCTTTAGATATCATCGTATGACAATAACAAAGAACATAATAGTGATTGAAAAAAAAGAAAATAAATAAAATAGAAGGACAATCTTACGAGCAGGAAAGTAAAAGAATAAATGTTCTACTTTGTTGATCAAACACAATAAGTGTTAATCTATCGATATATGATACATCTATTAATTCGATTATTCGAAAGTAAGCTACTAGATAAGTGAATTGATAAATCGTGAAAATAAGAATTTATTATCTTATCTTAATTATAATAATTCTTTTTAGTTATTAGTTTAAATATATTGTGAACTGGTTGATATTAATTATAATATAATTCAATTGAAAAGCAAAGTATTGAAATATGAATTTGGTGTATTTTAATGAAATATTTATATAAGATATTGTAATAATTTCCTTATTTATCGATTTAAATATCTATCTACTTAGTCAATATTAAATACAATTAAAAAATTATTAAACAATAATAGTTTAAATGAAATGCATTAAATGAGGACTGCAAAATTTTAAATGAATTTTGTCGCTGATTACGTATCGTCTGAGAAACAATTTAAGCAACACAAAAGACGCTATTTACATTACACCTATGTGCCGATTTGCATTGAGGATAGGTTCCTCATAAAACCGTGTAAATCGAAAACAAACTAAAATGTACATAATTCAGTCATTTATTTCAATGTAATTCAAATCCTTTACGGATGATTTTTGCTGTAAACGCAACTAACTGGTTCAGACTTTTCGATCCGGGTCGGGGGCAAAAGTCTCAATATAAGCCGTGTCAATCGTAGGTGACTGACGTTCAACTGTCTTCTTAATACAAAGTAACGCGCGTGGCCTGACGGGGATTTCCGTAAGAATTTGCCTGGCGTTCAACGTGTCAAGTTTTGACACCTACTCCTGGGGTGTAATGTATTGTCCTAAATGAGTCCTACAACTGTGCTCTACAACAAAATTTTAAAAATGTTTGTAATTATCCTTATAGATAATATACCTATAAGGGCTATCCTTAATAGCCCTTGTTAGATGTATGTTACTAATATATTTTCATATATAGGTATAATTTTTAGCTAAAATTGATATTTTAAACATGTATATGATCGTCATATATATAGTGATTATTAGTGTGTAAGTGAATAAAAAGAATGAATGAGTGAATAAATCCTATTCCTAACTGTGAAACCGGATAAATATATTATTACTATTATTATTATTATTCTTATATATTTCAATTTTAGTATAGAGTATATTCTTTTAAATAAGTATCAATATATTTTATAAAATGCTGACGAATTATAAATTGGAATATTTTCCTAGAGATATTGTAAAAACAAATTAAAAAATCGAAACAAAATAAAAGTCTGTCTTCGTTTAATTTTTATAGATTTTCATGCGATTATTTTATCCAATTGAATTGCTTATATAAAAATTCAAATTTTTACGTTTTCAAAATACGATGTGCAATTATCAAGGAAGATCCTGAGATCTCGTTAATCGTTATGTATTTGTATTAAGCTTAAGCCATTATCAAGCGAAAATTTATTGTTTTTATCAGATGAGCTTCTGACTTTGAAGTATCCTATATTATTAGAAATTAAAAATGATGCCAAAGATTACACCGGATACAAAGTACAATAAAACCTTGATTTAACTAGCGCAATCGGGGATAAATGATGCGAATAAATCAAGATTTACTATATATCTCGACTTGATTTGAATGTTTGTTAACAAACATAAGACAACGGATATCCAATAACTTCGATAAACAAGACCATGATTAATTAAGACGTCGGATAAACACTTATCGATTAATTAAGGTTTTACTGTACTACAAAAACGTACTGTAAATATGTTCAAAGTACTATTGATTGTGAGTAGAAATGTTATCACTGCATTAAGATTAGCGATACACATATTGAACATTTGCAATATGAAAAGTTTAGCAAAATAAGTGAGTTTATGACAAGAATTTGCTACTTTCGAATGAAAATTTACACATCTCAGCGTTTTTCGAAAAAATAAATAGATTTTTTAATAATACAGAAGACACATTTGGTTGAGACACTGCATACTTACTGTACTCAGTTATATAGACCATACTATTAGAAAAACAAAACACTGTTTTTTCGAATAAGTATTGATTTTTATTCGCTGACTTATATAGATTACTTTTTTCGACGAACCTCGTCTCCGTACGTTACAAAGAAATCGTATCATAAGATTTTACATCTAATCACGACGGTTATAGAATGTTCACACAGGGATCAAAAAAACATTTTGGAATGATCTCGTAACATTCCACTCGATGATGATTACATTCTTTATAATTTGCGTATTTACTGAATACGTGTTTTATGTTAAAATGTAAGGGTATATAAAATATGTAATAAATTACAGTTGCATTATACGGTAAATCCTTAGTACACTAGGAATATTTGGTCTTTTGGTCGCCTTTTAAACGCACTTACATGGTTACTATAATGTCTATTTAGCGTGCATCTTTAAACAAAAGTACTTACCATTTCTAATCAACGCACTCTATTCTTCTTCTTCTTTTTTATTTGAAATTCTTGTTGATCACTTTTATTATCTTTTTTTTCTTTCGTCTTTAATTTTTAAATGTAATATTCCCTTTGTTAGATATATTAAGAATATACTTAGACAATATTTTCTCCAACTACAACATGGTGGTAACGAATAATATCTTACACATACTAAGGTATAATAATAATATCTTACACCTTACTAAGGTAATCTAACGAGTCTAATATGGTACATGCAGGTGGGAAATTCTTTTGACACGACATTCAAAAGATTCTTCTTCTCCCTGATCTAGTAACTTTTTTTTTTAAACGTGTACGTTGGAATATTTTTCTCCTTATATTCGTATGTATATACGCATACTTATATGTTTTCTTGTGTTTATGTGTGTGTATATATATTTATATGTATATGAACTAAATGAAGGTTTTGAATATCGATGTAGTTGACCCAAATAGGGCAATGTTAATACTGCACTTAAGATCGATTATTATGCTCTCTTTAAATTGAGCTTAACGATTACAATATGAAAAAAACATATATATATATATATTGAGAAAAAGAAAATATGATCGAGCTCTTGGGATTTTTTCTTTAAATCCGATTTAGTCTCGATCTAACGAGACTCGGAAGATCATCGCAATTCATTTCATCAGTAGTAAATATAATAGTATAGTTAGACTTTATATTTTTTCTTTTTTACTGATGATCTATCGTTTGGAAAAACCATTCGGTGAAGCGGCGAAGTTGTTGAGCAGCTGCGTGACTTTCATCCTGCAAGCGTCGATTTTCATCTCTCAAACGACGAACTTCATCTTCTAAAGAGAGACGACGTCGTGTTTCCCTAGCTACTCTCAACTCGAGAGTCGAGAGATGAGATTGCAAGTCGGAGACAGAATTTCTGTAAAAAATTTCAAAAATATCATTAACGCGTTTTTTTTCGAGATAGTTTTTTCGTTATGATTACGATCATTTATACTCACGCAATGGTATTACAGCCATCAATAATCCTATCGTCTGTCCATTCCTGAGGATGCTGTTTTGATGTTTTATTATTTGAATCTACATGATGATTTTGCCAACAATCTACATCGCTATCTACGTGCGTTTTCGTGTCTTTAATGGAAGTTAAATTGTTTATAGGCTTTGACATCGAATGTGGTGACTTTGTAACGCGCGGTGATAATCTGCGTTAATGGAAAATGTAAATATTAATTTATTATTTTAATAACAAATAATGATTGAAGATTTTAATTAGATTTTATTTTTTTATTAATGCTATGATTTATATTTAATTTTAAAATGAATTAAGAGATGAATTTAATCGTACCTTTCCTCCTTGGATAATTTGTTTTCGCTTGGTGCTGGACTAGACGCCGTGCTAGCATTAGAGATAACAGTGGCTGGTCTAGCCATAGTCAAAATAACTTCCGAACCATTATTACCATTATCCTGTCCATTAGCAGGTAAAACGCTTAGCGTAGAAGCACTGTTACCGCAAAGATTCTCTCTGGATCTACATCTGTTTTGAATTTCTAGCATATTGTTATTTATCTTATTGGCATTTTGGTTAGCGCTCATAATGCTATTCGATATATTATTGTTCGTTAGCTGACTATCATCAGCTATGTAATCAGGATTGATTAGTTTCATTAGATCTTCTTGTAATGTACTCGAAGTGAGATTAGCTGAATTTCGATGAGAATTTCTAACACCTGGTTTCGGACGAGGACTTTGATTTCTCGAGCTACCACTCGATGGTGTTAAATTACCAGCACGATGCTTGTTTGCTCTTCTTAATCTCGGTGAGATGCTTCCTGAACCATTAGATAGTTCGTCTTCACTGGGTAAAGTTGTTACTTCGTTAGAATTGCTTTCCGGAATCCTAACTTCCGGTGGTAGACTTACAGCAAAGTCCTTTGTCTGTCTATATTCGACATTGACCTTGTGGGGAACTGGTCGCTCAGACATAGTTGTTTTCAAACAAGTTACTTTCTCACCAACTTTAAATTCATGAGGCATTTCGTATCTAATTGGTTCTCGAATGTGATCGTTATTTTCATTATTATTATGTTTTCTATCGTTGTTTTGTTGTATCATTTCCAAATCGTATTTGGTGATTTCTATGTCGTATTTGCTGTTCCTCTTTTCATAGGAATCTTCTGAGTATTCATAACCTGTCGTGGCACGTTTTTCATTACGTATATCGTTACGTATATCGTTACGCGTTTCTTGATCAAATTTATTCGTGTTTCGGTCCGAAAATTTCTCTTCTTGTATCTCATACTTCGAAGTTCTATCCGGTTTACCTTCGTACTCGTATTTAGGACCTGTCTGATCGAATTCGTTATATCGAATAAGATTATTGTTACTGGCAGATTTGGGAAGACTATAATTAGCGTTTTGAGCCAATGGTAAGGAATTGGAAGCACTAAGTTTTTGATGAGTAGAGTGATGTTGATAATCGTTCTTTAGGAGATCTCTTTGTGACGCATAGAGATTTTCTTGTTTGATCTCGAACTTCTCTTTTTGTAACTTCACGTAATTTGACGTTACGTGATCTTGATTCCGATGAGCGTTATCCAAATGTCTTTGATAATTCTCGTGCCTCGCATTTTCTTGGATGACTTTGGCCGAAACATAGCTACTTTCCTTGGTGTAGTGATCGTGATTATGATGTTTTGAATTGTCAGTAAATTGTTTGCTACTCGCATAATGACTTTCTTTCTCTTTCTTTTGTCCTGGTATTGCTTTATTCGGAGTATGAGATTGATAATTCTGTCTTGCTGGCAATGGTGGTGGTGGTGTGCCATCCGTACGATGTACATTATTATCTTGATCCTGTGATTCCCATAATTCGTACCTAAAAGAACGTCAAATATGAAATAGAAAATTCGATAAAGATCTATTAATTATCTCCTTACGTTTTACTCACCAACGATCATCGGTACTGCTGTGCCCACTGCTACTGCTAGTCATTGTACCTTCTAATGGAAACCTGGGATCATTAAACGATCTCGAACTTGATCCAGTTCCGTACCCTGAACTATTGCTAGATCTAGGCGGACTAAAAGATCGATCGTATCGTTTTTGATGTGACATGGCAATCTGTTGAGTCGGCGTGTTGTCCGGGTTGGTTACGTTTTCATAATCACCTTCGTAATTGTTCGAAAGATGCTGACAATTTTGTAACGGGCATCCTCTATGTTTGCAAATAAAAAGTAAATTGATTTACTTCGTCCTCATGACATTTCAAGTTATTAGCATTTTTTTTTGTTAAAAGATAAATTAGCTAATCGTGATTGGCAAGACGAGAATGCTAAAAAACTTATTAATACGTGCGTGTGTAAGTATTTTTAAATATTTAATATTATAAATATGCTAGTCATTTATTAAAATGACTTTACATTTTTTTTATTCTAATAAGATATGCTTATTTATTTGAACAAGAAATTCTTTTTTATCTGATTCAAAAAGAAACATTGTGCGTTCCAAGTTCTAACGGCAAAGCAATTATTTGTCAAAATAATAAGAATTTTTAGTTACTACATAATTATATTATGGTCTATTCAATATAATTTATATAACAGATGTCAAAAGAATCAATATAACATAAATATTTAATATACAACTATATTTAAAGATCTGTCGACAAATTTTGTTCACTTCTTGGACAATTTTCGTAATAACAAAAAAGATAGAATTGTTCTTTAAATCAAATATAATAATAATAATAATATATTATTTATAATGAAATGAACACATTCAACGTGTTTCCAAAAAATTTACCTTCTGGGATTGCCTTCGTTCGTGGGTGGAATTACAGTGACAGTAACTTGAGCACTGGTTTTTAAAAGATCAATCATTTGATCATGGCTCAACGTTGATACAGCAACCTTACAAATTTCGACGAGTCTCGAGCCCTGTCGAAGACCAGCTTGCCATGAAAGTCCCATAGCTTCGACTTGAGTCACCACACCGTCCGGTTGTACGTGAAAACCTAATTGTCCGACGTTGTTTCTTTTGAGGGAAAGTTCAGATGCTGGTGCACCTTGCGTCACCGCTCGCAATCGTGCAACTATTTCCATCAATTCATCGCGTTCACCATAATCGCCACGCACATGGATCGTTATGCACTCGCCTTGATGATAATACAATCTTAGGCTGCAAAAGAATTAATTATTGGATTTGTTTCATAAATTGCACAATATTTTTGCGTAATATAGAATATTAATTCAAACTAAAAATAGATAAATTAATCAGTTTAAAATATGTATTTTTATCATTCAATTACTGAGACATTATGTTTAAAAAAAAGTTATCACGATATACTCTTATTTAAATTTAATTAAAGTAATTCTTTCGATAAACCGATTTATTTCTAATTTAATTACATTATTTAAAATAGCAGAATATATAAATAAACATTATATTTTCGGATATGAATTAATAATTAACTTTTTTAGTGCAAAATTAATTGTTTATTAGAAAATACGCACATATATAAAATTATATGATATTAAGAAAGAATTAAAATAAAAATATATTTAATGTTTCTACGATTTTCTCCGATAATGATAAAAATTGCGACTGTAGTGCTATTAGAAAGTTTCAAGTAAACTCACCTATTGGTCTGAGCATGCCAGCCAAGAACGCTGACGCAAGGAGTCACAAAGACGATTTGTCGCGAATGTTCTTCGATTAGTACGATAGTATCAATGCTTATTCCAAGATAGCAATCGGTGTTTTGATTACTATCTTCAAGAATGACCTGCCAACAAATCGCACCGCGCTGAGATGCATCACAAGATAATCTTGGTCTAACATTTGTCTTCTTTTTACTGCTGAAGGACAGCATCGCTGTTAAAAATAAAATTTAAAAAAATGAGAATAAAGAACAATTCTATCTAATAAAAGTAATAATTAAATACAAATATTTACATCTATTATCATATCATAAATGATATATAATCTAAATATTTATAATAAATATTTTAATATAATATAAAACTTACAAAACTTTTGACCAGTGTCGACTACTGTCGCAGAAGAATAATTAGTTGCCAAATCTTTTAAATATTCCTGTCTCGTTCTTGTCGCCATTGTGGCAAACTTTTCTGATCTACAAAAAGATAAACGTTTTTAATTCCGGTTATTTAATAAAATTGAAAACGTTAGTTATCTACAATAAATTCTTGTATTACCTGTGTGCCGCATTTTCGGCATTAATTACTTTCGCAAGAATGAAATCCGCAAAAGCTTTCCCCTTTGTAAATGTCGCTCCTGGTGGAACAGGTGGTCCAAAAATAGGTACCTCTTTGCTTCTGGAAACAGCTACGCTATACTGCGTATTGTCCGTGCAAGGATTAATGGCTTTTACGACTATAAACACGTGTTGGAATTGTGAACGTATTCTTCGAGGACTGAACGGTAGAGCTCCCGGCTCCTGAGAACAATGTTCAAAGAATTAGAAACAGGAAAAAAATCTAGAAAAATAACAGTAATGAGTAAGAAATAACAAAACAAAAAAAATAGAAGAAAAAAAAGATAATAAATTATCGTACATAAATATCTCTGTATTTGAAGAAGTTATTAATAAAATATAAAAAATATTTGTAAATTATAATCGATTTGACAGAAATATTAATTAAGGTAGATGTAAAACAGTAAATTCAAAGGCTACAAATTAGAACAATTATATGAAACATATAATTACATTATATAATTTCTAATTATCATTTTTTATCGGTCTTTCACCGACATATTGATAAACGACCATGAATCTTGACATTTTCTAATTTCAGCCTTTCACGGTAACATATACAATATTATAATAACTTTATTTATATACTCTCGAATTAATTTCGTAAAAAAAAAGATGTAATTCTTGTAAGTTTTATATTTTATTTTATTTGCATTTGCTAACCAGACAGTGATTATTCACTGTGGTTTGTATATTTAAACTCGGATATATTGTTGATTTTGGATCTCTTTTTCTTTCTCTTTTATTTCTTATTCTTACCTGAAAGACTATTGTCACTATGTCGTTCCCAATATGTCTCTTCCTTAACAGCTGCTGCCGGTTATTCGGTGTGAAGGGTAACATCGTCGACACGTGAAACGTAACTTCCGCTCCCCGATGAGTAGCAGCTACTGCATGAGTACCCGTTGAGTCTGTTCTAGTATCCAAACCAGCTTTGTAACCTTCGAATCCTCGCAGTCTTATTCTTTGGCCTATTATTATACATTAACAATATTATATTTTCTTTATGGATAGATTTATAATATAATTAATTTAACGTTAGAGTTTTCATGTTCAAATACATATAATAACAAATATTATCTCTCGTGAATTCATATTTTACCTAGTTATTTTCTAATACAACTAGTTTAAGTAAAATTCTTTTTATATATTTTCCCTAAAACAGTTATTTCATGTAAGACCTAACTTTTTCATGAATTTTTTAAAATAAACACTAACACCGTAATAAGGATTTTTCATTGTTTGAATGTTAACACTTATTTAATAATTAGTATAATTCTTCTTTTGTTAAATATATAAATAATGTATTTATTAGAGCTTAAAATAAGTAAGATGTTCTATTGAAAAGATCTCCTTTAAAGAACTTCTCTTTAAGGGATTATCATTCGATCGTTCGTTTTAGTTTCGATAAATTCTTGGAAATCCAGCGACTACACCTGTGCTAGAGTAACTTTTTGCATCGCTCGAGTTTCGAACACGTAGCCGACTTTTTTTCCCTACGATAGTGCGCCGTTTAGTCGTTGAAAACTTTTCCAAGAATTTATGTGGGACGTCGATTGTTCCATTTATTATTTTTTTATTTTTAGACTTCATTGACATTTTGTTAAAGAAGAATTTACAAATTTTGGGATATAAAGATTTATTATTATTTTTTTCTCGTCTATACAATTAAAAAATAATGATACGATAATAAAACAGTCAATTGCATAGCTATGTTAGATAGACTAGTTCCTTACCGATCACTAAAATCAAGTAACCTAGTCACAGTATGTAATATGGATGGATGACTCCAGTCCGGAAAAACAAGACACAAAAGTCGTGTGCTTATTGAGTCCAAAGAAGCGGTAAAAAGACGCGACCTCTTTGATAGTATTAAATAAGTGTGTTAGAAGGTATTCGCAGAAAAGTGACTTCGAACTCATAAAAGGGAAAATAAAACTCATAAAAGACAACATATAAAAATCGGACAAAACAATAAAATGTAATAGATTTTTACATGATTTTCGTTTAATAAATAATCGGTTTATTAAATAATTTTAAGAAAATATATTATGCTTACCGATTGTATCGAGAAATTCGAGAAATGCTGGTCCAGCATGCTGATTATTGTACATTTCTTCCTCTGTCCTTTGACCTGATCTACAGTAAAGCACGCCGACCTTGTACCTGCTAGAAAGACCCTGTTCATCCAATCTTGCAACAGCTTCTTCGGCGGCAGCCGTTCCAAGTCTGAGACAGCCTAATTGTACTTCCGGTGCGACTAACTCCAAAAGTTCTCTTGTTGGTACTCTACCTTGGAGCCTTATACCTAATGCTTCTTCAGGCACCGAACCACGTAAGGTTAACAGTTCTGACGTTCTTACGATTATTCGATATTGATTAACGTCTTTACGGATACTAATGGCTACTGGACCTAATTGTTCATCCATACCAAACCAATTTTGATGTTCTCGACCTACAAATTTGTAGAAAAAAAAAAAATACATTAATTATATAACATATTGGAAAGAAAATAAATAAAACATATATGATAACAAAAATACATAAGTGTGTTTAAACTAAATAAAAAGTGTGTTTACATGTTAATCTTATATAACGTAAAGTCATATACTTGTATGTATATATTTTGTAGGTTTTATATTTTATTTTTTTACTACAAAATTAATTTTTACTTCATATCCAAGTTTAAAGTATAAGTTGCAATTATGTAAGAATATAAATAATATTAATATTTTTGTAGATACGAAATAAAATTGCATTAAAGAGAGTTAACAAAAATTTCTGTATAAAAAAGCATTCATTATCATTAATTAAACTAATAGAAATTATTTCCAGCGATTAATTATTGAATTAATTACCTAAGAAGTATTTTCGATAATAATGAGCACCCTCATCGACGCTTTCGATTGGAAGTGGCCGTTTTTGTACTGGGCACGTGTGTTTCCATAATGTTTCACTTGGTAAAGGTTCCAAAACCGAGACACCATAGGATAACGCTGGCCTGTGAACTCCATTAACGTGTGGGCAACGAGTAAGGCCAACTTCACGTTCCCCTTCACCTCCAATCTCATTCCGGAAGAAAGGACACGATTCCAAAAGGTCGTTGCCTGTTAACCCAACAGATTCTATTGATTATTATCTATTGTTAACTGTTATCGATACTCTAATAATAAGATTTGTTCCAGTTATTGAATTGTATTATTAATAAGAGATTCGATTATTGTTGTTTTTTTGAAGTGAAAACTTCTTTAGAATGGGAGTGATCTGAAAAGTAAATAAACGGGAACGGAGCTATGTAACGAAGCTATGAAACGGTTGCCATACTAAATAATGAGAGAAAAAGAGACAAACATAGGATTTAGACTGCGAGGGAATGAGACGGAATATAGCTATACAATTTTTCCTATTCTCGGTCTCCTCTTTATGCTATGCTTCGTAGTTATCGCTCCTGGTTGTATATGTGTGTGTTTGAGTGCGACTGCATACTACAAAGCGTAAACACACATATTCTTTCGATACTCGAAATGTTGGTAGGTAGGAGCGATAGAAGGGTAAAAGAATAAACAGAGATAAGTACGTAGGTATGGTATGCGACAAAAGTATAAGATCCAAACGAACCGACGGTCAACATAAACAAAGAAGGTGCGTGGGTATGTTTTTTTTACCAAACGTGTCATTTCTTTTCTATTTAAAAATGTTTCTATTTTATTGAAAAAATATTATTAAATTATTTATTTCGTAAATATTATTCTTATTAATGATTATGAAATATATAGATTAAAATAATTGTATTGTCTGCCAAATTTTACAAAAAAAATAATTGATTTAAGATACATGAGAGAAAAAGAATCAGACAACATTGTAGAATACTTTTTTTATAAATATCCAAAGACATGTTTTTTAATTATAATGTTTGCGTATTTAGGAAAATTATGCTAATGTTTCAATAAAATAGAAAAGTTTGTAAATACAAGAAACTCGATTATGAGGCTTTTTAACGAGGCTTGTTTACGAGACTCTTCTACAAAGCCTAATTAAACACACCCTACAGACTTATCGGAAATAACCTACGGACTTATCAGACGAGACCCTACGGACTTATCCGACGAGATCCTACGGACTTATCCGACGAGATCCTACGGACTTATCCGACGAGACCCTACGGACTTATCAGACGAGACCCTACGGACTTTTCGGAAAAAACCTCACTACTTTTCGGAAAAAACCTCACTACTTTTCGGAAAAAACCTTACTATAGAGGTGTTTACTACACTAACAGAGGTGTTTAGTTACCATGCATTTTTTAGTTACTAGAAGCAACTCGTCTCATTTCTTTGAATTGAGAACTTGCTTGCTGTGTAATATGTTATCTATTTATATATGTTTTCAATAAAACGTATAATAATTTTTGAATGTGATAACAATAATATAATAATATTATTATAACAAATAAACCCAACAATTATCCTACTCCTGATATTCTGCAGTCGTCTCTTTCTCTCGAAACTTAGTTTTCCGAAGGTTTCAGTTCTAACACGTGTGATCTGCCCACATGATATTTTTTAAAAGTTTGTACTATCATATACACGAAAAGAATTAATCAAATAAAGAAATTAATATTTTTGATAGTTCTGTAAATTTGATTAATAACTTTTATTTCGTAATTAAATAGGTAAACAGCTAACAACTTTTAAAATTTTTATTTCTGTTATTGATTATTTATAATATTATAGTTCTCCTAAAAGGTTTTTTTATCAAATTTAAATAAATTATTAAAGCTATGTACTCAATCATTTAAAATTGCTAAAATGTTACAGTAAAATTGAGATATAATACGTAATATTATATATGTATATGATGGATCCTAAGTTTTATAAAAATTACATAATTTATGAGATATTTGATTAAGTCCAGACTTTTGACCCACTTTGCATAACATTAATTGATATTATTTATAAATATGACATAATTTAATTAAGCTATATTTTACAGCGAATAAATATCATTGATACATATACATACATATGTTGCTTATTATCACAGTTGATTAAGTAAAAATATGATTTAAATTTATTTTACGATATAAATAATCGTAATATAAAATAAATAATAAAATCAATTGGTTTTTTTTTAATTTTTTAACTTATCGTTAGTCCATTATCATAATTATTGATACGCATACAAATATAATAAGAAAATAGATCTTTTCTCTTACCTTTTCCATCTCCAGCATCTTCTTCAGGAGTTTCGTCTGGAGTTGAAGCTCTTAAAGCGCTAGCAGCCGAAGCACCGGTTGCCGTGTTTCTTCTTCTCGCTAAAAGTATACCTCGTAGCTTAGCAGCGTAACCGAGATTAGCCGTAAGCGATTGGCAATCGTAATGAGCAAATGCTCGCCTACGATGTCGCTCCTCGACGTCAGCCGATACGACTGGACTACCACAAGTTTCTTCCATAGCACGAGGTGATTTACCACCCCAAAATCTGTTTAACTTTAATCGTAATTTCGGACTGGAACCACCACCAGTTGGTCCACAGACCTCGTCAGTGTCCTGCGCCGACTGAGTATCTTGAACACGTCTCAGATAATCCACGTTTATTGGACTTCTTTGATCCGTCGGTCGAAAATCTTGTAGCATCGCAAAGATATTATCATTGACTGTGACTGTTTGGGCGGCTACTACGTCGATGCTACCTGTTCATAACAATCGCACATTTATATTTCATTTAATAACCAATATATCTTTTTCTATTATTTTTTTTTAATAAATTAATATCAAATGTGTCATATACGAGACGTTTAAAAATCAAACTTAACTTATAGGATTTTTCTACATTTTATTATTAATTTTTATATTTAAAATACATTTTTTTAATAGTTAGTACTTAATACCACTAAATGAGAACAAGTTTTATAATCCAGTTTAATAATAAATGTTATGACAATGTATATTACTTTATTTATTTTGTCTAATTTTTATATTGTTTATATAGAAAAGTAAAATGAATCAAACGAAAATTCTTATTATTCCAATATAATTTTATTTTTTTCTTAAAATGAATGAATGACTACAAATAATAAATAAAATAATCGATCAATAACCTGAGTCATTTAATGCTTGTTAAAATAATAATTAAATGTATCTAGTGAATTTAATAATAACATTTCAAATATTTAAATGAACAATTTAATACAAAATCCGTATTGATTATGATAATATTGTCTATCTGAATATCTATTGTTATTTTTTTATATTATACAATTTTATATTATTTACATGTTATAAATTATCGTAAATAATTTTTTGTTAAATGTAATAATTCACGTGAATTAATAAAAAGAATAATTAAAAATCTTTCATAAAAAAAAAAATGAGAAAAAACTTAATTTCTAATATCTTAGAATTCAGTTGTTCAGATACTTTTTAGATATAAACTATGTTTTTTGCGAGAGACAACAAAACAGATGGAAAAAAAAAGCAGACAAATAAGAAGCAATTGAAACTCACCGTGAGATCCATATTCCCTTCTGAGGGGTGTCTCCGGGACCCGAGAGGCGGGATCAGGACTGTGAGGTAGTTCTAAACTTGAGTTGGATCTGTGAAGGGTTAGTCCACGACCCACGCGGCTCACCGGCCCTCCACTGCCGCCGCTATTTATCGGCAGGCTTGCGATCATTTCGTCATTCTGTAATTAAAATTAATTTAATTAATTAATTAATTATATGTTTATAATTTTACGTGAATGAATATAAATATATATATACATGCAATAGAACCTAGATTAACTAATGTAATTGAGATACAAACGATACGGATAAATCAAGGTTTCTACTGTTTATCTTGAATATTTATAAACAAATATAAGATAACGGATAAACGAAACCTCGATAACAAAGAGCTTGGTTTAATTGAGACATCGGATAAACCTAAACCTGTTAATCGAAATCTTATTATATTAATGGCAGTGAACTGATAAATTGATTTTATGATTTATTATATTGTACAGTTATTTATATTTGTTATGATAATAAAATAAATTTAAGAAATTATTTATTATTTATGTGATTTGATATAAATGTATATTTGGATATGTATTTGATGTCAAATAAAATTATACGTAAATATAAATGCGCATAGGAAATATATATATATATATATATTCTTAATTCATGTCGTATTCATATTGCATTTAAAATCATTTATCATCAATGTTTATATGCGCACTGATCAGCTATTAATTCCAACGTAATTAAATATAAAATAAATTTATATAGATTCGATGTAAAAAATTATTAAGGAAATAATTTACATTTTGAACTTACAATAAAATTCTGATAATGTTCATTTATCAGATATTTAATGTAATTTAATATTTAAAAAATAATTGTTATTCTTTATAAATGTTTCTCGATTAACACTTTACTGCAACAAAGTTGATCTTGTTTCTTTAAGAGATTCCTTACGATTATGTTAAAATTAAATTACAACAGATCAAATACACTCCGATAAAATGGTATGTCTACTTTAAATTATTATAAGGAATGCAATTTACGTATATACGTAACTTTTACAATCGAATGAGTCGAATAGTATGAATCATGTTTGTTTCATTGATTCACACTTTCGTCGATGATCTAATAGCGATGTGTAGATCATACGTAGATAAAAATCAATAAGCTGATCTAATGTATTTTACGATATTTTTCACAACAACAAAAATAAAACATATGTATCAGCAATATAATAGAAAAAAGTAACCGAAATCAAAAATATTAACTAAATAGTTGGATATATTTCTTATTCTGTGTTATAAACAGAAAAATAAAATAAAAGTTGATATATTAATAGACGAAAAAAAAAATAAGAATTTTAGGTAATCAAAATTAAATGTTAATAATATCATATAACTTATATCATTTAAAATGAAATATATCATATACCATCGGACATTGATGACCTCTTTTTAAAATATTTAACAGATTAAGGATCAATAAACGTATTTAAGTTGGTCACCTTTTTTTTATCCCGAAAAAAGACAAAAAATAATTCCGACAAAAATACAAGACCCATGTGTTGGTATTCGAGATGGCGCCGTCTGGAACTCCGTTTCCAAGAGAAACGTTAATTAGCTTCGTTTCAGTGCCGCAACGAGAAGAACGTTTATTGTTGTCTTCTTTTATGCGAAATGACCGGTGGCTTATTCTCTCTTTCTCTCTCTCCCTCTCTTTATTTGTTGTATGGTTGTTAGTGAACACACACGGATATACACATATATACACTTTTATTGTGCACCTGCTGTTTCCATTTCTCTTTCTCTTTCTCAACACACACAAAATGTTTGACCATTCGGTTTAAACCCCATACCGTTGGCCGCTTCGCCAAATGCGTCCACTGAATGGGAAACAACCATTGTTAACTTCGAACCGGTATCCCGGGCCAGCACACGCGTAATTAGTACGGCAATGCTGACGAATCAACAGTGCGTCGACTTGAAACGAGACACGTATGCCAATCCTCATGCTTAACAGTCCTAACACCGTATTTATAACACACTAACAATAAGACGAATATTTTTCTCTTATTACCTATATAATTATTATTTGAATTTAATTACAAATAATATGAATATTTTTCTACTTTAATTGTGAGTTTAATTGAAAGAAGGGATAAATTTAATTAAACTAATATCAGAAACATTAACACGAATATTACTTATATAAAATTCAGTTAAATAAGTTTCTAAATCAGAATCGTCTTATCATGATAATTTCTAATTATTAAAATTCTAACCGAATCAATAAAAATAATTTATAAGAAAAGAGAAAAAAACCTTATCTAAATATTATTATTATGAAATAGCGTTAGGAACCTGAAAGTTCATTGCTGCAAAAACCAGATACCGCCAATATTTTACCCGACCCTGAGCAAGATCCCCCCAAATCCAGAAAATTAATTCAGATCATGTAGCATATAACACACACTCCAAATGAATTCTAATCATTCAAACTTTAAGAATGGACACTTGTCGATTTTAAAAACGATAAGATCGAACTTCCTGTATTTGGTATTTTTAACTTTAAAATTTTAAACAAAAGATAAACTGGAAATAATTTCTATAGACTTTTCATATGCAATGCGGATTCTTTGCAATAAGGCGCGTCCACTTAATTATAATTCAAATAATCATAATTATTCGTTTTTTCAACCATTAATATTTATAAAAATATTATTCTAATAATGTGTATTAAATTGAATGTTAATTAAAATAATTAAGTTTCTAATCAAATTGTGTATGAATCTAATTTACAGAAAAAAAAAGAAAAATAATTGAAAGAACCGAAAGAACAAAATAGAAAGTCAAATCACGTCATTTAGCATACTCCAAGGGAATTCCAATAATGGACAATAATGGACTTCGATCGATTCGAAATACGATGAGATCGAATGGGACCGTTTGGTTCGTCGAGAGGATCAGTCAACGTAAAATTTCACCCTCTATAACGTCGTTGTGACGTTCTGGTATTCTCGAAGAGGCGTACCAACCAACCAGTAAACGCGACGATGACGAAGAGGATGATCATGTATCGTCGTTGAATCGAACGACCGTTGGCGGAACGGCGAACTCGAAGAGGGATTGGGCCCTCGAAGGTATTTGGCACGAATGACCGTACCCAGAGCGCTCGTCGAGAAGCCTGTTGCACATTCTCTGCATTCCAAGCGTCATTTCGCTACAGACTACGCTTGTTGCAAACGTGACCCTTCAACGGAAGCTTGCCCAAAGCTAACGCCGATGCCCTCTGATCTGACCCTTGTTTATGAACCCCTCGACCTTTAACCGTGATTATCATCGACTCGAATAGAATTTATCGGCTAGGTTTATTGTAATACCTGGATCAAATTTACGGTTGGGAACCGTTTATACAAAATCATATTAAATGTATCCAATTGTTGAATTATTTTTAATGTGATAATATATTGTTGTTGTTTGTGTTTTTTTTTTTAATATTACGATAAAATGCATTATAATATAATTTAAAGTTATATTTATATTTTGGTTAAGCTTTTTTTAATTAAAAAACATATTTTTATACTATTTACAGTAAATAATTAGAAGATTATATTTGCGCTAAGTGTATCGTTAGAGAGTACTCTTTTTAATATTTTCTACAATTAATTAACCAAAATAATAGAATATATTTCAGGAAATAATCAATAATTAAATAATTAAATTAATTGAAATTTCGTTTTAAAATTACATAAAAGGAAAAAGAATAAGCAGCTAATTGCTTTTTAGTTCTTGAACCAATTTTTTCATAAAATAGAATTTCATGTAAGAATTTTGTTCAGATTTTATCATGAATAGATACCAGAATATATAAAAGCGAGAAAAAGATTTACAAGATTCAAGTCTAACGCGTGCATGGACAAATACGTGGGTGAGAAAACGTTTCGTAAAGATATACAGGGCCAAGTAGCGGTGACCTGCATAATGCGGGTCTCGATTTCAAGGTGACGTGTAGTAGTTGCACGTGTTTTATGAGGAAACCAACGCTCTTAAAGATCCTTTCGATTGCTTTGATACGAAATGTAGAATGTTGGTGATTCTTCATAGAATAAAAAGAGAGAGAGAGAGAGAATAGTTCTATCAATTCTGAAAAAAATCTTTTAACAATTTGTTGACTAAGTAAATATTGCATTTTCCTATTTACTATTACTATTTATCTTCAAGCAATTTTACTTATCGTCAAAAAAAAAAAAAAAACTATTCTTGAGTCTTTATGGCTTGTAATAATCATTAAAGTAGACAGAAAATGTTAACCACTATGGATTTCAATAGCTTTAATAATTAAAATTGTTTTATATTTAAAATCAGTTTGTAGTAAAAGAAAGATAATAAAATATATTTAAAGATAAATAAATAAATATTTGACACGTGTTTAAAGCTAATTATTCTGCAATCAAAGTAGTTTCATATCTAATTGTAAAACAAACTTGTATAGGAAGTAAAATATAATAAGTTATAAAAAAATAATATTTAAAATATAAAATAAATAATAAGTATGTACTCGATGTGAATTTAAAATCGGTGATTCTGTAATCTAAATTAATCGGAAATAAGTTCATATATCAAGAGCAAGGTAATTAAATACAAATAATAATTGTTGACTCTAGTAAGCTTTTCTAATAAGTTCTAAATGCGATCATGAATTTTTATAATCGAGAGATTGTTGATATTAATTGATTTATGATGCAGTAATATGCGTTTTAAATTGCGCATATCGAGAACTAGGCAATGCAAATCGATGCTAATTATATTCTTTCAGATTGATGCTGCAATGAGAACTCTTCCCACGATAGTTTCATTCAGGCATAACCGTTCACTATATACATACTATGTGTTCCACATATCAAAAGTATCTCTTTATTTGAAGGATCTTTCATATAATTAAGAGCATAACCAATCGATCCTTATCACTGATCTTAATTAACATAATCATGGTTGTATATAAGTCAATGAAAATTTCTCCAAGTTTACGTATACTGGAAACAATAACAATATTTAAACAAATATTACATTTTTACCCATAATTATAAAAAACGGACTTATGAGAGTTCAAAAAATTGCAAATATTTAATTTTATGATTTATTTTTATATGAAAAACATTTATATTATAAAATAAATTATTACACATAATACATGTTTTTCCTATTTTTACTTTGACACATTGTCATAATTATCGGTCCATATAGTTTCTATTCAAAATGTTTGTAACAATTACATATATTTTGTTTCTTTTATAACAAATTTTACATATTTAATAAATTAAGTGAGTCCACATTTGATTTTAGATTTTGTAAATTTTTCTATCCACGAATTTTGATACAAAAAGAAATAAAAATCCAAAACAATTGTAGGATTATAAGAACAGAAAGGATGTTCTAAGTCTAAAATTTCAAAAGCAAAGACACGTAGAATCAGCATCTCGTTTTGTCATGACAAGCGAATACGAATATGGAGACGAAGACGAAGATGAAGCCGAAGACGACGACGACGACGACGACGACGACGACGACGACGACGACTAACATAAGAACGCGTTTGTAAGGTGATAATGAAGAAACTTAAGAACCGATCCCACGGTCAAACTCGCGTTGACTCATCGACCATGATCTCCCAAGGCCGTTCGTGGCGTAAACCTGAGAGTCGTTTTACTTCGCCGGAAGGAAACGAGTTGAAACCTTGTAAACATTCGCTCCTTTATATCTTGGTTCCGTAATCCTTTCAATAATCCCACTAATGGGATTCCAAAACGATCGAGTATGTATAAATGTAGGCATATGAACGGGTGTATATATTCTTATATGTATATAGATAAACGTATTTAAGCGTATATACATATATGTATTTTTAAATCTATGTATATGGTTATTGTGTATATGTGTGTATGCGTTTGTATGTAAATAAAATAGAGGAAGTGTCGGGACGACACTTCGATCTTCGAGTTGCGCAACCAACAAGAAGAATTATGAGAATCACCATCCTGGATATTATGACTGGACACATTGAGTACTATCGAGATTGGCGTTTATGCGTTTTGTGACCGTCGTCGTCTTTCTTCACCATTTCTCACGCGCCGTGTTCTTACTATAAGCATGGACAATCTGACTGGACAAGAATAAGATCCTTCTCACGGTTATATTAGTATAATAATTTTCAAATCATGTAGGCTATTGTTAGATATATATATATGGCAGAAATAAATTAACTTTTAGTTCAATTGTTACTTGCATACTTTATTTAAAACGTTTATAAGGATCGTTTTAAAAGGACATTTGTAAGATGATAATAATAAATAACGATGAGTAAGACTTACAAGAATATGAAACCGTGTCATTTTGTTGCTGAAATACTATGATACATATGATCGTATAAAAAGTAGATTCAATAATTATTATGTTATAATAAAATAAAAAATAAAAAGAAAACAAGAAAATAAATAAATAAATAAACATAGGAATAGTTTTATATACAAATGTATAATGAATAAAATTGTTTTCTATTTTTTTTTTTTTTTTTTTTAATTAATAGAGGAATATACAATCAATTCTCGGGGATAGTAATTTTTGCTAACGTGATATATTGACATGAGTAAGTAATAAATTTTATAGTTAAAAAACAAATAGTGTTCTTATCGAGTAGAGAACAATATCGTATGATATTGTAGTAAATGTATATATAGTCATCAAAGTTTTATCCCTTTTTCTATAGTTATCAGCTTAGCAAGATCGATGGTCCCTATGGTAGCAGGAGAAGTATATATTCTATGGTCTTTCGTTACGAGCGACAGCTTGAACGGGACGAGAATATCGAGGTAGCCGTTGGGGACGAAGAGGAACGAGTCTGAAATCCGGTCAGCCGTACATTTACTATCGCCACCGGAAGTCAGGCGTGTCGGAGAATCCAGTGGTTGCTTCTCGTTTCTGTATCTTCTCGAATCTTCTCTTGAATATCTTTACTATATACGTTATTCTTATTCTTTTCCGATTGTTAGTTAACACTGATAACACTTTGTAGTTAATCCGTTAATCGGGGAATAAACAATTGTTCGACTCGTTTTACAATGGGGAATTTTTTTTCATAATAATAAATAATATCATCATTCTATGACCACAAAAAAAATGTTGTCGTGCACATTGCAGTAGTAGTTCATATTTGAGGAAATATATCGTCAACAAGTTAACTATGCTTATATAAAAATAAATATATATATTTAATAACACAGCACAAAGTTATAAATGTATTAATAATTCTAACAATAATTTGAATATATCCAACGATTAAAAATTGTGAATTACATTTGAATTATATTATTGGAACATTTAAACATAACAGGTTTCTACAAAATTTATTATTTATAGACGTAATAAATTTGATGATTACAAATGATAAATTAGATTAAAATAAATTCATTGAAATTTAAAATAGATACGCAATATGTTAATCAAGAATTTATTCATTTATTATAGATGTAAACAATTTGATGATTAGATATTATAAATTAAATTCAAATAGAATCATTGAAAATTATTTTAAATAAAAATACGCGATATCTTTATATAAAAACCACTAAATAACTTTGAAATTTGATACTTACGCGTTAAAAATTTTATATTTTAAATTTAAATGAAATATAATATAATTCAATAAAATATATGTTATTATATATATAAAAAGTTATTTAATTATGATTTTAAAATGAGCGCTTTGAAATATAAAAAGTAATTTTGCGAGTGAAAGAAAGAAGAAGAAGAAAAAAGAAAATAATAAAAGGAACACTTTTGCCGAAGAAGTTCAAGTTCGTTCAGAAAAACGCATAAACTTTGGGATATCACGCGTAAGTATCCAGACTCAAAGGAAGAACCGTTTAAAGAGCCGCGTGTAAAAGGTTGGAAAGGTAGCGTTGTACGTAAGTACTTACACTGACGACGACGTGACGATGTCACGCGTGAAAAGTACTCGGAGAAAAGATAGCGGACCACCGTACGACTACCGAGAAGCTTTCAATGCACCGATAACTTTGCTCATTGGAAAGAGAATTCCCGTACGATTTGAGAGAGTCGTCTGCGTGGTCATAAGGTGGGTGGCCATCGTTACTGATCGTGTTGACTGCTACTTCTTCTTTTATTTTTTTTCTCTTTCAATGGATCCAGTTTGAGAACTGAGAGCTACTTAAAACGGAATCCCTCGAAAGCATGGATAGCAACATCTTCCACGAGAGATGGGATAATCCGAATGTAATGTGTCGAGGCTTACGCTTTAGTTATAAAAAAAAAAAAATAACATAAAATAAAGAAGATAAAAGTATTTTAAAGATTCCGCTTTTATCGACGACAAACGCTCGCTTACCACCAAGTATTGGGTCGTTTTAAAAGTTTTTTTTTTATTTTTCCTTAATAAGTCTTACATACGTAATATTTTATATTATATTATTTTACTGAATTATACATACATTTATATTCTGATCGAGATTACCTTTATCTCTAGAATGAATTGTATATATTAACTCATTGTCAGTAAAATAACATAAAATAACAAATATCATGCACGTAAAACATATTAATAAGATATAAAACAAGAAACTTTCGGGAAGATCTAATATTTAAGTTTAATGTTCGTTCATATCTTTTCTTCGCCTTTTTTTTTTTTGTCTAAATATACTTTTATTTATTCTTATGCTCTTACGCTTTCATTTTTTACGAAGTATTCGAAATTCTACAATATGTTTCTTCGATTACCATTCCATGAAATTTTCTATCGCTGTTGTTGACTGACCCTGTACAATAATAATTCGTTTTGTGTCAAGATATTCGAACATGCATCTCTGTGATAATGATTATGTCCATGTACGGAAAGCATACATTAGAATCACGTACGAATAGTGGACGTGCGAGGAACTTCAAATGTGCATCGCGCGTGAAATGCATGAGATAGCCGACGTGTTAATATTCAAGATATAGGATATTTCTACGAGGTGGAATTGAAGAGATCGATCATTCAAATAACGATTTTATTTTCATTCGAGAAGATAAAAAGAATTTGACAAAGGAGAGATTATTTCTTTAAGTTTTTTTCTCTCCCCCTCCCTAATAGAAAACAGCCAGAACATTTATTTTCTTCAACAATAAAAGTTTCTTCATTCTTAGGATTATTTAATTTAATATTAATATTAATTAATTAAGTTATGGAAAAAAAATTTAATAGAAAATTAATATATCTATCAAATTTTGTAAATAACATATCATTAATTTAATATAATATAATAATAATCTCATTAAATAATATAATTAATAAATCTGGGAAAAAACTCGTCTGATAAACTCTTTCTAGTTCTGTCTTTGTAAATTCTAATTTTTTTAACAACTCTAATTCCACAAATTTAATTAGGCAAACTAATATTTTATACATTGAAACTATTTAAAAGTATTAAATTATAAATATTTCTTATAATAATATATATTATTTAATGAATGTTAATGCAAAATAAACAAAGACTTTAAATGTTATTTAACAAGATTTGAAAAAATATCATAGAATTTATAGATCTTCAAAATTGTTGCGATTTCTTAAAGAAAGTGAAGACACATTGATCTTGTTGTCCTTCTTATAGCGATAGATCAATTCTCTCTCATTCTTGAGGATCACCTAGCGTATCGTTGAAGAATCGAAACTCGTTCGTAGATGTTAGACTTGCAGTACGGCTTTTCCGTGCGTAGAACATGACTGTGGGAATGTTCAGGTTGCGTGCAACCGCAGAACCATCGACGTTGCTTCGCATACGAACGTACTCTACGTCGTCGATGAATAGAATGAGAGTGAGAGAGAGCTAGTGGGGAGAGAGTGGGGTAGAAAGAGAAAGAGAGGCACGCTTATACGATTACAGGAGGAGTATGTTCGAACAGGTGAATTTTGTATCGTTCGGACGACCATGAGTTACACTCGGATATCTGCTTCGATAGGTTTCACGAATGGTCTATTCTTGAATTCATACTTTGTAAATATATATACTAGTTTCTACAATACATATGGCCTTTGAACAGAATTAAAACAATACCGGTTTTTCTATCCTTTTATCAGTTTTTCATTCATCCGCAGTCGTCTGAGAGCTTCAGTTGAAAATATCAAAACATTTTCTTGCTATTTGTTTGCAAAATAAGAAAGAAAAAAAGCTTTTTCCCCCGTCATAATGATTCATTGTTTTCCTTGTATTTCTTATCTGCATTATTTTGATAATGCATTAAGTTGTTTAGAAAAATTGTAAATACAAAAACAAAATAGAATACTACTGAATTTTCTTTTACGCAAAAAAAAGAAAAAATACACTTGTGTTTTCAATATAAATTATTATAATATCTACAAAATTTGGAAGTAACTTTTTCACAAATTGTTTACTTACAATAATGAGTTTATTCCTTGTTATTTCATAAAATAGAAAATATATTATTCGACGTAGAAAGTATCGAGTTTAACAAGAAAACGTAACATACTTTTAAGTCGTTCGGCCTTCTCCGTTAAAGTGTTCCACTATCCTAGAAAAGGGTTTGCAAAACCTTAACGGGCCTTGTCCGTTGTATCCGAGGAATGAGTTACAAACGTCGATCGTTCCTTATCCCTCGATTTCTCAAAGCCACGCGAGGTAGAACGAAGAACGAGCCGGTAGAACGCACGCCGATCATCATCCGAACTAGTTATGTAAATGCCTTTGCATTCTTCGCGCGATCTACGAGTAAATCGGCGACGAGTTGCCTTTTCGCATGAAACGTAAAAAAAAAAATAGAAAAGAAACGATATTGAGTTAGAGAAAGAGACCAACGGATATGGAGAAACAGAGACAGGTAAACGAATAGAGAAATACTAGGAAAAAGTATGAATAGTGTGAAAGAGGTAAATAATAACAGGTAAATAAATACAATATGAGATAGATGGATATATTAATAAATAAGACATAAAGGTGGACAAATGAATAAAAAAAATAAAAAAAAGAGAGAGAGAGAGAGAGAGAGAGAGAGAAAGAGAAAATAAACTATATGTTTCACGAGTAAAAGTTCAGTATAAAAAATAACCAAAAAGACTAGTAAAACAAAGTAAAAGAAAAAATATATAAAAAGTATATAATAATGATAATAATAATAATAAATATAAACTAAAATGTTCTTTCCATGTTGTGTAGGTTCTTTCAGAAATTTCCTTTTACCTCCCACGCTTTTTTTCCTTTCCCTGCCATTCGTTCTTTTTTTTTTCGAGAACGAGGGTGGCAAAGACGATCGCACCTCGCTTCCAATTAGCGGCCATTTTCTCACGATAAAATGTACCATCGAGGTCTCTTCTTTTAATTTCTTCCTTTCGTTTCTCTTTCTCTCTTCTTTTTTATTTTTATTTTTTTAAATCTTTTTTACTTCGTTTTATGCATGCTATGCAAACTCACCTTTTCTTTTCCTTCCGCGAGTGTTCTTTACAAACGTTTATCTTTATCCTTTTAAAGCACCGTACACGTTTCTCTCGTAAAACTTACCGAAGGAACGAAGGAATACGATCCGAAATAGAATATTATTTTTTAGGTATATTAGATATCTGATAATAATTGTATTGGGTTGCTAGGAAATTTCGTTCTAATTGATAAATATATTATATTGAATTTATACAAATTAGAAATATAAATCAGCATACTAATAACAGTGACAATAACTATAATAATTATGATAATAAGAAATTAATACTGATCCATCTAATTGTTTAATTTTTGGTTTTTTGAATTCTGATATAGAATCCTCGTGAAATTGTATCGTCGAACGTGGACGATAATTATTACAATACCAGGAAAGAAAAAATTATTTTGCAATTATTTTTAATTCGTTTATAATAGAACAGTATGAGTATTCAGAACATATTCTTGGAAAAAAAAATAATAAATTTTCTTATAATGTCATAGATATTAAATAAGAAAATAAATGATAAATATGCTCGATTCGTTTTCCCATGCGTTGAAGTAAAAAAAGAAGAAGAAAAAGGAGAATAAATATAACTAATTAGTCTCATTAGAAGTGAAAAAGGGAAAAGAACAAGGCATTTTCTATGATCGTTTCGAGCTTGAAGTCGTACACCGTAGCCACGTAAAGACATTGCATATGGAATATTTCTTTTGATTCCTTTTACGATCATGCTTACGTCTTTGTCGAGAAGAAATATACAATGTTGTAATTAACGTTTTCGTTATAGAAAATGTTCGTCTATCTTTTTTTTTTCTTTCTTTCTTTTATTGTTAGTATTTATCTATGGGTTGTGTTTAGCAGTCCGGATGGATGCGTCGAGTTTACGTAAGTATTATTATACCAAACCGGAAAACATTAATTCGTTCATTAATTGTGTATATTTGCAAAGGTTTAATAGAAAAAAAAAATGAGATGAATATCTTCTGATATTGTTAGTATAGTATTGTAGTTACGTTAAATAGTTATTTATCTAGAAGCCTCATCTGTGTGTATTAGATTCTGTATTAGATATGTATTTATTTTAACTATTCTAAAATATAATTTTTTTTTTACTTTTATTTTATTATTAATGTATTTTTTTCGAATAAAGGATAGCTCTCATTTCTAAATTTATTATAATATATATAATAATAGTTTTAATCTATGAATATGAATTTTCCAATAAATTATTTTTTTATTATAAATTACTTAAATAAGTATATCCATTTTTGTCGATTATGATTATAAAATCGTAAGTACGAATAGTTCATTAATTATTACATATAAACTGTATTTTCGAAACGACCGAAAGTTCGTCAATTGTGAAAACGTGCGAGTAATTAATGACGAAGTAATAATTCTTCATGATCGCGCGCTTATGTGTTATACGTTATACTTATTCAATGATAATTCTTTTTGTTATGATGAACGTAATCGAACGTGTGTTCTTTTATAGTTCAACGCGTATTCCGACGGAATAATTCAATTCTTTGCTTCGTTTGAAATTGCGATGATATTTATGCAATTGTGTTCGTAAATTCGTTCGAAACGATGAAGTTTAAATGAATTAATTGCTAATCTATTTAAGAATATACACATATATGTATAAGGTTATTCGAAAAGTTTCTTACACGATCTTAAATAAAAATTGTTCAAAACAAAACAAGATTAGACGCATACATGTAATTGTTGAATTAAAATAAATAAACAAATAAAAAATATAAACATTGAATATACAGATGAGCGTCGATTATTTGCATGTCAGTTATTCGAATGATCATTTATTCAAATATAAAATAAGTAATGTATGTATATACTGTAATCATGTATTTAATAATGTTTGGACATGTATCCTAGTTTTGTTTTTATTTTACATTACGACAAATTAAAAGGAGTATTCTTCCCTTCTTAATAAAACTCTAACAATAAGATACATAGTAATAGAGAAAAGGAAATATAGATCATTAAAAACAGTATCGAAGAATAAAAAAAACGTTTTAAATAACGTTAGCAAAAATTGACCAGATAGGATATGTTTTTTCGATGAATGAATGCACAAAAGATAATTAAAAAAAATAATATATCAAGATCGATTCATGAAAATCAGATCTTAACCTTGTATATTGATTTTTCATTGAAGAATAATATCGAATTTAATTATAAGATTAATGAGGAACGATCATTGAAGAATACGGTGTTTACGTATACCGCAAGAACGGCTGCTCGCCATGGTGTAGAATAACTGGAATAACCAGAATAAGTTTCGCATCGCGGGATAGCATGTTTCAGGCGAAACGACGGAATAAGAAAGTATATATCGGGGGCGCGCGTAATACTAACGTAAAAAAAGAAAAAAAAACATAGGTGAGTACAAAGCCTTCGAAAAGAAACAAGTTAAGTAGGAAATGAAAAAGAACAAAAAAATTCATCATTTTTCATTCTTTCTTTTTTTTATTCATTTCATTCTCCATAGGTTGTATTTACGAGTTAATTATAGGCAGCACCGTTCACCATCGTGCTCAGGTCTAAGCATTTTCGCAAGTATTCACCCTATCATGAACCCAAGAGAAATGGCAGGTGCAAGTTGTTTCTTATTTCCTTTCTATAGTTGTAAATAGACGCGAACTGCCGGTGTTGGCACATGACTGATGTCCGGTCTATGTACAAGAGTAAAAGTTTGACTTGGGAAGTTAGAATTATCGATTCAAACACACTAATTTATACATTTTATTAACTTTCTACGAGCCTCTTTCTCGTAAATATGCGTATGATTTTCGTGAAACAAATAATATAAAAAGAACAAAAATAAACTCTGTATCTACTCGGAATAAACACGATAAATAAATAAATAAAAATAAAAAAAAAAAAAGAATAAAAAAGAAAAATCAAAGAATATAGAGAAATTTCACTTATAGATATATATATTATAGTAGGGTACGATAAGAAAATTGTTTTCGAAAGTTTTCGTCAATTTTCAAGATATATATAATAAAAGAAAAAGAATAGAAAAAAAAGAAACAAATATATTGCTAAGTACAGCATCTGTCTGTGTAGAAAGCGTCACGAAAACGGATAACGCGAGTCGTTATGACAAATGCAGTACGAGACCATATACCTTTCGTTTATCGGCAAAGTGCATTTCGGAGTCGTATCCTACTCGTAACGATAAATATTCAGCTTGTCCTTCTAACGCTCGAGTAAGACAATTAATCGTTACGTTGCTTCGCGGTGTTCGTCTTCTCCTCTTACCATTCCTTGATATCGTCTTGCCTGCAATGGCTACAGAACGAAAGGGATAAAAATAAAAGAGAAAGAGAGAACAAAAAAAAAAAGAAAAAAAAACATAATATTTCTGGGATACCAAGACGTGAACTAATCCCTTACATCGACGCTCCTACGTCCGAGTAATCGGATGCTGGATCGGTCCGAACGTTAAACCAAGATTAACGATGCAAATTCGTAATCGTAATTAATCGAACTAAACTTTCTTAAAAGAAGTTTTCAAGAAATTCATACAACGTTGATTTATAATGAGGAGAGAGTTTTCAAATGCATTTAATTAAAATAAGACGATTACAAGAAAATGAATTCATTAAATGGAAATGAAATTCATGAAATTGTAATTACAAGAGATCGTGAATTTTGTAGAGGTATAGTAAAATAAGTTTAAATCTGTCATTGTTTCGACTGTAAAAGATTTAAATAATCAATATTAATATAAAAATGTTATTTAATAATTATTATAAAATATGCAACCTTGCATTATAATATTATATATCTTATATAATATATAAGATATATAAGATATATATTATATATCTATCAATTGGATGAAATATTTTTGAATATTTTGTTCGTTATTGATAAAAATTATAATGCTACATTTTTAAGTCTCTCTTTTTTCTAATTTTTCTTTTTTTTATTAGATTCATTAATGAATTTTTTTACTTTTAAAGGAAAACAAGAATGATTTAACTAAAATTTGTTATACCAATTAAAGTCAAAATATATAAAATAAAAAGAAAAAAATAATAAAAAATATAACATGAGAAATATCTCAAGTTGCACAATTTGAAACTATTCTCTACAAATTTACATATACATAATAAACGAGTCACCACGTGTCCATTTTGCTAAAGGACATATGCCAAATGTTCTGGTCGGTTACTCTCAAAGGAGGTCTCATTCTTTTAGTGGGTCCCACACGTTTGACAATCTCACCCTTATTTCTCCCCTCTCAATCCTTTCTATTCTACGCTTTTCTCTCGATGTGAACATGTTAGGCAAAGAGAAATGAAAAAAGAAAGTAGAGTGGCCATATACATGCATATATATGTATATATATAGGCAAATATATAAATACACATTTATACAAACGACTTATGTGCGTCAGTGTGTGTGTGTGTGTAGCAAGTATGGTGACCACATGTAGATAATGTGGATCCTTCGAACGACTCGTAAATTCACGTATAAGAGGGATCAGTAGTAAGAAGAAGTAAGAATAAGAGATAAAGGAAGAAGAACAATGCATTTCACGCGGTGCGATGAACGAAATATCGGCGCCATGGTATTACCGAGTGTATCAAACAACGATAAATTCTATCGGCAATATTATTACAGGCGATAACCGTCGCCGCGGTAGCCAAGCTTGTCGTCCAGCCACCAATTTATCGTTCCTCCTTGATACGTTGCGATACTTTATTACTCCACTCGCCTGCTTATTTCGCGTCCTTGCGGGTGCATCTTTGGAATGCAACCTCGTACGACTTGTTGTTATGATACATTGACTTTTTTTCTTTTTCTCATTCATTCTTTGTCTTTTTTTTTTATTTTTACTTTACATTCTTCTCTACTTTTTCAGTATCCCTTTTTAATCCCCATATCTTTTCTCTTTGTACAATGGACGTATAAATTTCTTCCTGACGCAACGTGTAAATGTCACATTTTGTATATTAGTCCGATGATCATTTTGAAACGATTCTATGGTTTTATTCATGGAGTATACAAATTTAATAAAGAATCGGTAAATAAATACTTCTTCTTTCTTCGTAACGTGTTTACGATAATCGAGGGTGGTTCAATAAGTTTGGAGTCTAATGTCTTTTCCAAATGTTTTCAAACTATGTCGATTGACCTATAAAAATTGTTTCTATGCCAGATTCAAGACTGTTTAACCTACCCTCACGTATATTAAAAAATACTTCTTAATAATTACGCTTCTCAAATAAAAAAACAATATAAATGAAAGAATATATAATATAAAATTATATTAAAATTTTTAATGAAAAGCAAAAGACAAAAGTTGTATCTGTTCTCATTACTTTGAAGTCGAGTACGTTAACAACAGTAACCCATTTGATAAAGATCTTATTAATCAAATCTACAAAAGTTTACGTATTCTGCCTTTCGTCGAGTACTATAATATAATACTTATGATTCGTATGAAGAATAAATGCAAAATCAGCAGGACATACTTATGTAAATATGTACATATATAATATACCGAGTGGTAGTTTAATAGAAAAAAAAAAAAATGAAAAAATGAAAAAAGAAAGAAACAGGAAAAGAAATTTAAACGTGACTCTCGCGCATTCTTCGCGGTGTTCTGTAACGCTTCAGGAATGTATTCTCTCAATTTGGGACAATCGAGTTGGAATGCGGGGGCTTTGTCTGGCGGTTCTGGGACTCTGAAGAAGAAACGAAGCTCTTACGATGGGGTTAGTAAGAAGAAATAAGAAAGAGGGAGAGTGAAAGAGAGAGAGAGATAGAATGAATGAGTGTTAGAAAGATAAAGATAGCATAAGTACTGCTTCCTTCTAAATCGTGACTCATACGAGAAATATACCAACACTAAAGACGAGCCCAACAACCACAAGATCGATAATAAATGTTTTATTTTTATTACTTTTCACTGTATTTCTCCTGAACATACACTAATAGTCGTCATCGTCATAATTAAAATTATTATTATATTGTTATTGTCATAATAATCATTATTAATTATTACAATTGAAACAATGGCCCAATCAACTACGTCTATTTTATGATATCTACCTTTTGCTTATTTATAATTTTCCTCTATTTCTTTTTCTATTGTACAAATAATATTCTAAAGAAAGAAAAACTCGTTGCTTTTAGAAATCGATCGATCTTCCTATTCATAATATTATACCTACATATATATATATATATATATATAATTTTATATAAAATATTTTTATATAGATAATTCATTACATAAAAAACATTTAAATATATGTATGTATATAGGTAGTTCTTTTTCTTTAATATCGTTTATTTTTGTCTTTCTTTTTGTTCGTGTTGAGATCGTTGGAAGGCGTCGATATTTCTTTCCTTATGTAACAAGTCGCAAGGAACCATTCTTGAGATCGCATTCCATACTGCCACCCTCGCAAGATCGTAGCATCGAAGAAGGAGAAAGAGAGAAAGAGAAAGAGAACGGAGGCCACGTTTTCATTAACCTTCTCTTGATCGGAAGCTTGGCCAGTTTGGCGTGGAACGCGACTTCTCGTGACTCATCGCCGGAGCGCTCGAGGGAATTTCGATGGATTTTTATTATGATGTTTTACCGAAGGAGTAGAAGAAGATCGAGGTAACTCAGGATGAGGATAAGGTAATATATATATATGGCGATACGATTAGATCGAGATGCGGTTTTTATAAGTACTTAAAATGATTAAAATCTTGTTGACGAATGTGTAAGCAATTTTTTGTTTCTTTAATATATCTTCCATGTATGTTTAATTGTAAATATTAAAATTGAGAGGAAACTTTTTAGAAATTTTTACAATTTTAACTTTCTTCAGTTTAAACATTGAATTAAAGTATTAATCGTTATTATTATTATTATATCATAATCTATTTACTTAAAGATAGTATTGGACAGTAATGCAAATAGATTATAAGAATTTTTGTTAAACGATTATAAATGAAATGGATCCATAAAACCCGTAAAAGAAAGAGTAATATAAAAACATAATTCATTAACTTATATAATTATTTTTTTTATAGTAGTTCTTTCAATATTAGATGATTAATAAATTGCGTTGCCATTATTGACTATTCTATAATTGGAGATTAATTGATTCTAACTCTTATACGCTAATTAACTCGAGAAGTTAGACTCTTTCGAATAGATTTCATCGTTTTGAATATCTAATGTAAATATGGAAAGCATCTTATGTATGAGGTTATTCAATTCATGTTTACATACACTATTATTTATATAAACATACTAACGCTACTAAAGTATTTTGAAATTCGCATAAATAAACGTATATGTAAATAAAATATTTATTATCAATGTTTCGAAAGGATATTCTATCGATACATATAATTTCATTCTTTTTCTTTTCTTTTTAGAATTATACGAGACTTGAAATATTAGAAAATAATAGAATTAAAAATAAACCAATTTGTTTCATTAACTCTTTCGATACTAACGAAGATAATTGTCGCCCTGCTTTGAATTTTCGCGGTATAATAATAGCGAAAGTTTATTTAAACAATTTTTAGAAGTTTGATTACCATAAAACACGTTAAATTATAATTACTTTCAAACAATACGTAACATTATACAATCAAATGTGATTGTATAATTATTTAATAATGTAACAATTTATTCGTGGCTTGGGTGTCCGTACAGTGAAAATACAATGACGAAAAGTTTTATCAAAAAAAAAAAAAAAAAAAAGAAATAAAAATAAAAAAAAAATTAACAATAACATGAATATCGAATCTATACCTGACAATCCTTCAACGATTTCGTGGCAGGTTCTTCATACATAAATGTGATTTCTTCGTATATTTCTTCAGACAAATCGGAATTTTCTTTTTCCTTCTTTTTTGGCGAAGGCGTTAAACAATTACTCGAGTTCAGAACAACGCGTACTATTTTACTGATGAACGGCATGAGGAAATAATCGGATATGTGTTACGTATTAGTTAGATTAACGATCTATACTACACTACACTACACTACACTACACTACACTACACTACACTACACTATACTATACTACACAACACTATGTATGTACGATGTCGGTAGTCGAAGGTGAACTGATTACAAAAGCGAAATAAGAAGATCGAAGTAGAATAAGGGAGAAAAGTACGAGTTAATTCGAATGTACAACAACGTGTTTTGACGTGTCTGAACTTGTCGGATGATAGGTAGTTGCGTGCGTAACTTTATTTACATATCATATAACATTATATATATGTATATGTTTCCATTTCACGAAGGGGAGATCTTTCTGGTATTTTGATACTTTTACTAACTTCATGCATGTACGTTAAATTCATTTATTTGCAATATTTCACATCTATGAAGACATAATTTTTTTTACTAAATTTTCTAAATTTTATAAAAAAAAGAAATTATTTCATTGTATTATTTTATTTTAGGAAAAAAATTTTATTAATTATATTTTATTAAAAAAACAACTTTTTATATAACAATCTTTGCCTTCTACATAGAAATGAATAATTATGATTAATTTTTTATGATATTTCTAAATATGCTTCGTTTAGAATTCCAATATCATTATTTGCAAATCAATTTTTAATTATCAAAACTTAATATCATACGTGATAGTTGTTTTGTATTTGAAGCATTTTAAAGATTAGGATTTAATTGAACTGTTTAAATTAAAAAGATTTTTCTTTATAAGTTAAATATAATTATTATTGATAATATTAAAATTAAATATTATTTATTTAAAATATTAAAAATTTAGCTTTTTAAAAATGTTACATAATAAATTACTTTTTTTTCGAGATCCTAATTCGTATCATTAAGTATAACAGATATCACATAATTTAAAAAAAAAATCGATTTTTTTTTATTGCATTTTCTAAAAGTATATTATTTCGAAAGTATTCTGTCAAAATTTCATAAAGATGTGACCTTTATTTATGGAGATATTGTAGACGATAGAAATAATATGTAATTCTTTCTTTATTTTATCTCCTGTTTAAATACGCTATCGTAGACGAAAGAAATAATATGTAGTTCCTTTTTTGTTTATCTCCTATTTAAATACGCTATCGTAGACGATAAGATTAATATTTTTTTCTTCCTTTATTTTTATTTTCTTTTTGAATATTCTATCGATTTTTTTCGTCAATTGAACGAAGAACACCGAGGTGTACGGACATTAAATTTTACTGTAGCTTTCTTACGTAGTAGTGTATTTTTCTTACAAAATGTATTCACATAAAGTAACTAGAATGTCAAGAAGTGGTTATTCTGGGTAAATATCGAGACCAAAAAAGAGGAAGCAGTATTTCAACCCAAAGGACACGAAGGCCTCTGATAGCGGAATCAGTGCATCTGTGAAAAAACTGAAGACTGGAAGTGGCTATGAAGAACTTAAAAATACTATGATAGAATACAGAATTTTGAACTTTTTACCAGTGTTTTCTACTCTTTCAACAATTGTAAGTTGTACAAAGTGTAAGGGAGAAATAAATTATCTAGTGGCAAAAGAACACGGCCTTGGTTTTAATCTTGCTGTAGTATGTCAAAAATGAGGTACTCAATTTATACCTTCTCGCCATACATCGGAACTAGCTACGAATTCAATCAACGAATCACATTAGTAATGCGTTTACACTAGGTGTTGGTTTCAAAGGTGTTACGAAGTTTTGTGCTTTGATGGATTTGCCGTATTTTGTAAAGCAGGCTACTTATAAAAAGATACTAGAAAACATATACTTGGCATCTAAACAAATAGCTGAATTTTTCATGAAAAAAGCTTGTCAAGAAGAAATCTCTGAAAAAATACTAAAAAATCCTAACTGCAAAGAAACTGATTTGACAGTGCACTGTCAGTTGGTATTGCGTCATATATCGCTACCTGTCAATTTAACGAAGGTACAAATGGTCTATTAGCTGTCTTTGATGCGTTAGGAGTTCAACTTGGGTCTCATGCTCATAAATTTGCCGCTGACGAAGACAAGATTCGAATCAAGAAGTCAAATAAACGCGCTGAAGAAAATACAAAGCAGGCAAGGAAGGCTCGACGACAAAAAAAAATGCTGAAGTCGAGGCTGCAGACAAGGAAGAAGGTACTTCATATGGTGCTGGAATCGATGAAACTATATAGGAAAAAATTTCATTAGATAATATACTTTTTTAAAACGTTTTTGTGTTTTCAAACTTTAAACGCGTTTTTCTCGAAACTATGTTTTCAAAGTCGGTGAGTAAGAAATCTCACAAGCGGCTTAACCGATTGCTTTCAAATTTTAATCAGTTATTAAAAGTATAATAGAGAACAGATTGAACGATCGGTTTTTTATTTTTAATTAATATTTTTTTTAAGCCGATAAATAGGCGTTTTTTTTTGGTGAAAAAATAGAACTTTTTTTTCAAAAGTGCGCCATTTTGTTAAAAATTAATATTTTGGAAAAGTCGATCGTTCAATCTGTTAAGACAACTCTATAAAAGGTATTTGCATTGATTTTGTTTATTTCAGATGATCCAGTAAAGAGATTCTTTACTCACTGTAAACCACCTTTTTTTTTGGACATCACGCAGATTGGTTATAACTCGGTTGTGTCTTAATATTTTTACATAAAAAAATTACTGTATTATCTTCAAACATGTATATTTTGAACTAAAGATTATTCGTCACAAAATATAGAGCCAGTTTTCCCAAAAAAAAATCGTAAAAAAGCGTTTTTTTCGGGCCTCTAAAGGAATATCCCCCTTTAAGATTTATACAAATTATCCTAATTATTAATTAAGTTCATATCTCTATTTATTACTGCAGAATTAAAAAAAAAACAAACGATACATATTTTTGTAGTATATAAATTCGATATAATTTATTGGAATAAAAAGTGAGATTTCCCCAGCTTTCTGAAAGTCATTGATCTCGTTTCAAGGGAATCATTTCGATATAATTGACTTACTTTCAATAAGCGACTCGCAAAAGAGACTCGATCGAAAGAAATAATCGTAGGAACGAGGGAAGCAATCAATCACGATTTCTCTGCGATCAATCCATAATAGTAAGAAAAAAAATTAGAAAGAAAGAAAAAAAAAGTTATAGAAAAGATTCCTTATCATCGTGTCTCTATCTTCTTTTAGCATACTCGTTCTACATTGTTAACCTTCGTAGTAGTAAAACTTAGCTCATAAATTCTATTGCGGCCTTTTACGCAAAAGTATTCGACGAAGATGCGTGCTGCGTATCTTCAACGAGCCGATGTAACGAGATAGATTGAAGTAAAACAATGAAGATCGTCCTAAAGTAACGAGACTTCTTTTCTTCTTTAGATCAAATTTTACGAGCGTGAGTACGAAATGATTGCAGTTGCATGTATGTATGATGTACAATATATGTATCTATATATGTGAGTGCACGTATGCATGTATCAGGTTTAAAAGAAAGAAATGGGGAGATGGGGAGATAGAGAGAGAGAGAGAGAGAGAGAGAGAGAGAGAGAGAGAGAGAGAGAGAGAGAAAGATAAAGAATCTATGGGAAATGGAAATCGTGAAATCGTTATGGCATACCGAAGATGTACGATTTCCTTTCGTTTACAAAGCGATCTCCTTTCCCATTCTTTTTATGGAAGGTCACTATTCCTTCTAGTAGAATATATGTAAGTATATACTACATAGTTATGTCCTATAATATGTATGTACTTTCTTTTCTTTCTTTTTTTTTTTTATCTTATGTTAGATACTAAATGCTAACTCGACCTCAAGATTATTCTAAAGGTAGCTTGGATCAGGAATTACTGTAATATATTATATAGGAAATACTTCTGTACTTATTTTATACGTGAGATTATTTTTCTTTTATGTAGCTTTCCTTCTTTTTAAACGTGTAATTCACATGTATCTGCACGTTCGATCGCAATCCTCGACGACAGGCTATCCTCCCCCTCATATCTCCTTCCCTGTCTTTTTTTTTTTTTTAACTGAAACCAAGCTATGCTGTTTTAACAATGAATTAATAAATTTTATAATGATAAAAAAAATAAATTAATAGTCTTGTTCAACATATTGGTACATATTTGAAAATTTTGATAATGATGATGATAATTATAATCAATTATATTGCTAACAAAATGATTATGATATATTAGGTTGTTTCAAAAGTGTTTTGCCTTTTTTTTCTATAAATATTTTATTTTATGTTATTTTATTGATTATGATTTAAAATACACGATTCATCCTACAGAGAAAGTCAATAGTGTAGAATAAAAGTGAAATATAATAAAATAGAAAATATTGTGCATGTAAAAGTTATTAACACTTTACCAACTGTTAGCGTTTCAACATACACACGTCCGCTCAGCCACAGATTCTAATAAGATTCTAATAAGACTTTAATAATAAATTACTGTTCATATAATGGTAATGACTGTTCATCGTCATGTCAACCGATTAATAAGCTATCGGTCGGTGACAAAAAGTTTATTAATATGGCTTTTGTTTGGTAAGCATCGGTGACAAAAAGCGGTCAGTAAAGTGTTGGGAAAAAGTAAGAAACTTTCTTGGAAATTTAATGCGATAAAATAATGAAATATGAATATTGAGAAAAAAAATTATTAATAATAAATATTGTTTAAATAATATAAAAAATAATAAATAATCTCAGTCTCGTATGTATCTCGATGGTGATTATCCGCGTTCTTTTCATTGGATTTTCTTGTTTGCACGAGACGTTTCTCAAGTATCTTGCCGAGATGTAAGAAATGCAATTTGCGGAACGCCGGCTCGAACCTTTCCACGCTACGTAAGAAAAACTTCGTTGGTCGTTAAAGAATAAAGGCAGAGCTCGTTCTGGATTAAACGAAGAATGTTATCCTCCTTTCGCGAGTTTTTCTTTTTCATCTAGTCATACGGATTTCTAATTCTATTTAAACGATTGAGGCCTTGACAGGTCGTAGAATCGATGAGACTTGGACAATTTATTATTATTTTTTTCTTTTTTTTTTTAATTTCCATATAAAATAGAACAATTAAACGAATAAAACGTCTTTATTGCTTATTTAAGAACCAAATTTAAATAAATTATTTTTCAATCATTTTTTCTATTTATTATTTGTCTCCCAATTATCGCGTTTTATTCATTTAAAATGTTGTTTATAAATATTTTCTAATTTTATTATTTGATGAATAATTATTATAAACAAACATAAAAGAAAAATGTTTAAAATAAAATAAGAACGTTTCACATCTTAAAAAGTGATATCGAAGAAAAAGGTGATCACAGAAAGCTTTTTCTTGATCGTTACGATGATATCGATAAAATTGATCTATTTTTTCCTCGATGACAATAAAGTCATTCATGCTAAGACGAGAGATAAATCGTAGATAAGAAATCTGATAAATTATTTGCGACTATCATAGAATGATGCGTCTACATTTGAGCCAGATAGAGAAAAAAAAGAGAAAAAGAGAGAGAGATAATGGCGAATGTGTGATGGTGTGATAACAGAAAAAAAAGATATAAGAAATAGATCAATTGTATTTTTTCGAGTGATGAAAGTACGTTGAAAAATAATAAGAACGTACGTGATTCATCTTTCGATCAAAACAAAATATAATTAATGTTTGCTCCAAGTTATCTAGTTAATTGTGTTAAGTTTAATCATTCATTAACATCAAGTTAATAAGTAAATATTTATTGCGAAGTCTATTAATTGAATGGACATGGATAGTAGTACTCACGTATATCCCTTTTTAAATTTTCTAAACTCAATGTTAATGACTATGCAACAACACGTTGGAAATTCAATTAACGTTATCATCATATCTCATTTTACTTGAAACAGGAAACGAATCCCTAGAATAGGCCACTAACTCAGTTAGTTCAAAGATAAGTTATGAATCTATTGTATTCTTAAACTAAAAATATAAAATGTACGAATCTCTTGAATCAATTTAGAATTCATAATGATATAAGAATTATTTAAAATTCAATGAAAACAAAAATCATTTTTAATATTTTTATAACATAAGGAAATTTATTCTAAAATAATAATGAAACGAATAATTAGATAAAGAGAACTATTATCATTTTAATCTTTCATTCTATTTCAAAGTACCTTATTTTTACAATTTCATTTATTATCGACATAAAAATCTTTTTATCAATTTTCTATTATTTTATTCTTATCTATGAGACTTACGGACGTTAACAGTAGCGATAGTATATGTATACATATGTGTAACGTCTTCGCAATGAAAATCTTTATCACTTCTTCTATCACGTGGAATAAAGTGAAAAAGAAAATACGATGGCCATCGTCGATAAATATTTGAGATAGAAAGAAGTTTTCCCATGGTCGAAGGAAGGCGTTCAAGTTCGAGGGTGCGTTTCCCGTCAACCGTAAAGATCTTGTCGTCGTATGTGTTTACTCAACGAATTCATAATATTTAAAATGACAAACTGTCGTAACGAACGTAAACGAACGATATTACGTTCCTTTTTTTAACGAAAACAAATTGACGCCTTAATTGGAAATTAATGTCTATTAAATTTATTTCGCTTTAAAAATAACAAACAATACATAAGAAAAAAGAAATTATATATATTTTTAGAATTTTCTCGTAGAAACAATTTTCTCAAGTAAATTTTGGACAAAAATAATTAAAAATGGCGGCTGTAGTAATTTCCTCGAAAGTCCTCCATACGAAACTTGCGTTACTGGAAGCCAATAGGGAATCACCATAACCATGCATCGAAAAAAAACGAAAAAAAATATTTAGTTTATTCGTGAATAGTATCGCTACGATATTACGTACGGATTTTTTTTTCCAATATTGGGGAATTTATGATGTGCTGATGAAAAAAAAAAAGTGAAATTTGATGGATAAAAGTTTCCATTACGTAAGATTAACGTATAAGGTCAGTAATAGTCTGTTTTTTCTTTCCTTCGTCAACGCGTCCTAGTTCTTAAATAAGAAAAGAAAGGGAGGGGAGAATAGAATATCCAGGAAACGGGTAAGGAGATGAAAAGTTGTACGCTCTCGGTAACGTAGAACAAGAATGACGCGTCACTTGAGTTACGAATTTAATTAAAGATGTGTAAGAGAAAGAGACCGGTCGAGAAGGAGAGGATAGGGGGAATAGGAAGAGGTGAGGGGAGAGAACTTTTAGTGTTCTAACTTTATTCTCTTGATATCCATGAGAATTTCTTCGAAGTTATAATTGAAGTGAAGAAGCTTAGTTACTCATTTTAGAAGACAAAAAATATTCTTTAACGTTTCAACTTAATTATTCCATTTAGTAATGTCTTTTGTCAACGATTAGGTTATCACGATGAAGAGGAAGAAGAAGAAGAAAAAAAAAGATAAAGGGGTATCGATGATCATCAGACAAGTAATAACATTTTCAAGAAATAAATTCGGAGAGAAGAAATAATATAATATAAAGGAACTCTTTTGAATGTACATGCTATATAAATCTTTTCGTTTAGTATTCACAGATAAGAGCCACTTTGTCGGCATATACTACGAGCTATGATAAAGATTTTGTATCTTACTCTTCTCGTGAAGCGCAACAGACAGACTGGTCAGATAAGGACCAATGAATATATTATATCCTGTGTTCTCTGTATATATACGATTTTAAATTTATTGTCACTTATTATAATGAAACTGAAAATGCAATTTGTAAAACGTTTTATTTTGCGGAGATTTTTCAACCAATGAAATACAAAGTTTTTAACGAAATTTCCGATATTATTATTATATTATAAAAGGATGTCTCTTATTTAAAAAAAAAGAAAATTTCAATATTTCTCTCGGATTTATTAATATGGAAAAGTGTTATAAAACAAAATTGCTGTGTTTGAAAAAGAACATTTAGTTATATGAAAATATGAAGACAACATCAGGATTTATTTTGCATCAATAATTTGTTTTTTTATTTTTTCAATCTAATTTACTATGATTCATAAAAAAACTCCAACATACTACAACGATGCACTATTTTTTATTCAAAGTAATCTCAAAATAAAAAAGGGATATTCTTCTTTATCCAAAAAAAAAAAAAACGATATCTTTGAAAACACAAAATGTTTATTGTTCATCATTGTTATTACTTCTTTTGAACTTTGCACAATTATCTTCTGTAAAATTTATTCAGTTAATTATTGTGTTTTGTTTTAAAAATCACATTCTGTATATAGTCCAAGTAATTTTGTAACTATCAACAACATCTTATATACATTTGAATCATGTGAGTTAACAGTAACTAATATATATTATATTAATATACATAGATAATATATATATATATATATAGAACTTGGTTTGTGAAATGTAGCACGATGTACGATATCTACGGATAAAAGCATAATTTCCTATAGTTATTCTCTTTCTCTCTCTAAATTCGTTATGGCCTCTTTATTGCGATAACGGTACACACCTTCTCGGTCGTACGCGTATGCGGTAGCCTGCAGCGAAGATCGTTTATGTTTCCAGGTAAAGCATCTTATACAAGTAGTAGCGTGCTCGAGTCCATGGAAACGAAGAAGAACTCGAAAGTTACTGATTTATGAAACAAGCGAAACAAGAGGATTCTACGTCGACTCGTTTTACTTGAACTACACGGCCACTAAACTCACCTAACTATACTGTTTTAAATAATAAAATTCGGTAAAAGCATTGAAATGCGCTCATGCTTGTGTTCGTGCTAATGAAAATGAGCCGAAGCAGAAACACGTGGAATACCACAAAGCAACGGGCGAGAATTTAGTTCTTCGTGTTCTTTCCCCTGCTCGCACATAATCACGCTAATTGCATTAGATATACATATATACTATTTCTGTTATTATCATCATTATTATTATTATTATAAAACTTACATTTTGACCTATGATTAATTGTAGTAAATATAAATACACTTTTTTCTATTGTGTGTATGTTTGTATGTGTACATGTTATTTAATTTAACTAGATATCAAATCATTATTTAATATTATTCATAAATTGATAAGGTATCTACTATCTCTTAACAAAATATTAATACATTTTACCTTTTAATGGATATAGAGTTAATGAATGAACTAAATCTAATGTGCTGATTTAAATATATATATATTTTGCAATAAAAGTTCGAATAATGTTTAGTTTATTTCTTTTATTTAAATTTTTTTAAATCAAAATTAAATCATATGTTAATACATGTACATACTTTCTACTCTTTTTTTTTACAATTACAATCAATTCTACTTGTTAATAATAATATGATATTGATGTTGCAAGACAAAAACAGGATGAAAAGAAAAAAGAAATCAAATGAAATTATTACAAAACGTTGTATATAATATATCAACTATCAGAATCTAATCGATAATACTCGTTTATATAGTTAGTTTGAACATGGTTTGGTTTGACTTTCAGTGTGAACATGTAAGATAGGTAGATAGAGAAAGAGAGAGAGAGAGAGAGAGGGGGAGGGGAAATAGTAATGCGGCATGTTCATTCAATGCTGAACGTAGGAGTTTCTAGACGAGAGTTAGACTAAACAAAGGAGTTAGGTCAGATTTAAACACAACCATAAGCGAACATTACCGATGCCTATACCACTCGCTTTGAGTATGAGACCGGTCCGAGGGTTAGAACAGAGAGCTCGATATCTTTTGTCCTTTTTCCTCATTTTTAATTTTATTTAAGCGTGTAATACGCAACCATAGTGTAATAGTTTCCAGTTACGAGGTTTCATGCTATACACGACTTGCCCTTCGATGCCACTCTTGCACATATATACACACACATATCATGACTTACGTATACCTATATATATATATATATATATACAATATATATATAATATAAAGTAAAAGACGTATTCTTAACTAGTGTCTAGAAACCGCCATAACGTGTATTAAATGCAACCGGCTTTCGTAATATCTTCGTAGCCGAGGCTCGATATTATACCGTGGATCCTAATGGAAAAGTCCTTGTCCCATGAAATATCGTCTACCTTTTCCTACTTTTTCTTTCAAATTATTTTTTTCTTTTTAAATAATCTTTTTTTAGTTTTTTATTTTATTTTTTTTATTTTTTTCATTAAACGTCGTAAGACGAGTTTACATTCTCGTCGTTTGATTTTCAACGAAAAGTTCTTTTTCTTTTCTTTCTGCAATCATCTCGTCGTTTTCTTTTCCCCTCCTATATCCATGGTATGTCGTAAGTCAGGATGAAAGTATTAAAATGCTTCGAGTTATCGCTTACGAGTGTGCTAACGTCTAACGATTCACGACTTGGACTACGAATAAGAACATAATAATATTGAGTGACACTATGGACTGATGTTTGCGTCGTATATGGCAAACAATAAATGAATATTTTGTTTCCCTTTATTTTTCAAAATGTTGTTTTCATATTAAATAAATACGTAAGAATTTTTGTTTGTTTAAAAAAACATATCAATTGAAATGGTTTGAGATGTGTGAAAAAGTTGCGGTAATATTGCTACCAGTTTATTCTAAATAGCGTTTTAAACATTTAAAATTTAATGCTTCAACACAAAAATTTAATTCGTTCATTATCACGTGTTACATACGTGGATGAGTTAAAAAGTTATGAATCTAATATAAGAACAATTTATTTTTGAGTCTAATTTACTTTTATTACAAATAAAAATAAAAGTTTTCTTTTTAGTTGAAAATCAAAACTTTTAAACTCATCCTCGTTTATATTGCGTTCATAATTTATATAGTCATTTTAATTTGATATAATCTATAAAACAAATAATTTATCTATATCTCAGTAGTACATATACGTAATAATTATAAATATAAAATAATTTGTTGACTTATTATTTAGAGTATACATTACATTTATATAAATTTAATATTTGCGACATATTATTGTGTAACCTAACAAATTATTTAATTTAACTAGACCATGAAAACGATTGCGTTGAAGAACTAGGAAACGTTAAATGAATGAGATGAGGGAAAAGAAGATAAATAATGGGGGAGGAAAAAAAGTAAGGGGAGCGATAAACGCGAGCACCGTGGTTAAGAAAGTTTCGCACGATAAATCTCTCCTTGCATTTCCAGAGAGTTAGACGATTCGGTAAGGACCCTTCGTCGCTTTTATGATCCTACAAATCTTTCTTTTTTCCCGTTCATTTCTTTGTTTTCTCTGTTCTTCGGCTATTGGTGTTTCCACTCCCTTTTTAGAAACTTCTAGTACATAAGTACTTACATGACGTGAGAAGATACTTTCATAAATTGGCATGAAAGGGACGAATGAGTAGTAGCAAGCTTCGATCCTTGTAATTCTGAACGAGGAGGGTTACTTTTCTCTGTAATACTTTAAGCGATCGGACACACGCGAGTGAGATTTGTGCTGCACGCGTCACTTCAATCGGTGATTCTTAATTAAAAGCGTTTCAATTAAATTCGAACCGACAGATGTGGGATCGGAATACGAAACGGATTGTTAGCATACTCATTAATGAATGAATCGTTAAGTGAAAAGAAGGTGCTTGAACTATTCGTAAAAAGAAAAAAAAAAGAAAAATAAAAGAAGAGAGAAAGAAAAGAAAATAATAAACGAATGAAAATATTATTTCGTTTTATTTAACTAATATTGAGCGATATCGAATAAAAATTTTAAAAATATATGATATTTTATATAATGATTATAATTAAATGATGCTATGTCATTTTTTTTCATGATTTTAAAATCACACTATTTGTCACGATTTCTTATAAGCTTTCTATAAATATTCTCATATTTTATTAATCGATAATAAATATATTACGTGCTTTAAACCAATGCTCTCTTTTTCTTTTTTCTTTAAATATCTAGTAACTGTTTCATCTGCATTTACTCTTTCAATAATTTATTTTTTAAAAGAGAAATAATGAGAGAATGTATGCCAATCAAATATAAATACGTAACACGATGCTCTCTACTTTTTTCTTCTTCAAATATCTAATGACTGTTTCGTTTGCATTTACTCTTTCAATAATTTTCTTTTTTGTATAAGAAATAATAAGAGAATGTGTGCCAATCAAAAATAAATACGTAACACGATGGTCTGATGTAGGATAATTGAACATATGTGTACATATATCTCTTTCTTTCTCTATCTCGTTATTTCAACCCTTTCGATTTGATTTAAAGATGTTAAGTTTCTTTGTTCATACGAGTGGTTGACTTTGTCAAGTAGGCCGACCGTTTGCCTATTGTTTTCCATGAGGTTGTTCGGTAAAGGAGGGTCGTGATCGTTTTATGAACCATTATGAGATGACGACGATTATGATGATGACGAGCTTTACCGCTTGTCGAAACTCTTTTCTAAACCCTTTCGTTGTACCAAAGAAAGTTTGGTTGCTCGTGTAATTAAATGATTAGAGAAAATGTGAAACGTTACGAAAGAATGTTAAGAGTTAGGTAATCTTGGTCTGCGTTACGCTTCGCTTGCACGCTTTCAATGGATCTTAAGTGTTCTTTGTTTTGTCCCATTGTCTAAGAAATCTAGAAGAAATTGGATATTTTTATGATTTTATATTGGTGGTTGTTGGGCGCGTTACATAAAAGTAAAGGAAAAAGTATTTTTTCAAATAAATTTTATTACGAAAGGATGTTAGAATAAAGAATGAAATAAGTTCGATGTTTAGAATGAGAAAAAGAAATAGTGAAAGCTATTTAATTGTAAGACACGTGTAATTAACAATTTTAGAGTGATATACATAGTGCAAGTATAAATTTCTTGTTTTAGTTTCCCCCCAAAATAAAAATTTAATTGGTTAAGGTTAAATGATTTAAATGGCCAAGCTATTGTTTACAAAAGAATACGTTGAATCGTTTCAAGATAATAAACAACATACGCAGAACCGCTAAACATCATCTTTTAGCAGCACATTTAAACAGTTTTACAATTTATTTTTGAATAAAGCTTTAAAAGATCGATGTTTATATAACATTTTTTTCTTATTTTTGTGCGTAGAATACGCTCACGAAGCTTATACGATGAAACTATAACCACTCTGTATATTTAGTCGATCAAAAAGTTAATAGCATTTTTGTCAATAATTTTTACACATGTAATATTTTTTATTTTATGTATTGTTACATAATTATATAAATAATATAAATATGTACTTCTACATACAAGAAAATCACATAATCAAGGTTCCATTTTTTGGTATGTTTCCGATTAAGGTCACTTTTCTAATCAGTGAGAAAATTCCAATCGTTCATCTTCGTCTAAACGCATAAAGATTAGTTGCAACGTGTAAGTTGAAAATAACTGTAAACAACAACCGCAAAGATCAGGGTCGTAGTTAACTGGCTCCCTCACGAAGGACGTTTTTACGTTCACAAAGTAGGTGTTCTGTTCTTTGGTAAAGAGAGATCGTGGTTGGTTGAAGAAGTCGAAGAAGAAAAAGAAGAAGAAGAAGAAAAGGATAATAAGAAGAAAAAGAAAAAGGAGGTGGAAGATGGGGAGAGTGAGGATGAAGCTCGTAAAACGGAGATGTAACGTGACTGACGCCTTTGTGCGTTCCGTTGTGTTTCCTTCGGACAGGCCGACACACCGTGTATCCCGGAGTGCAGCGTACGGTGCAATGCGTATGCTCGTACATACGTCATGCTCGCGTTTATTTCGAGAGAGAGAAGATCGAGAGGCTGGACCCATGCCGTGGCTTATCTTTAAGCTTCCCTCACAATTGTATGCATCTTGATTTTCAAATCTTTTCATATAAAACATTTGTGAAGATAATTATGACACTGGGATATTACAGTAAAATAATTGATATGTTGGATTTTATAATTTACTTTATATATATTACAATTGTATAATTTAATTAAAATAAATCATAAAATCGATTGCTTTACGATTCTTCGATCTAGCCCCTTTAATTATTATTATCGGCACATTTATTGCAGCTACTTCGACTATTACATTTTAATAAAGTTAGAAATTTATAATTAAAATAGTATTAATAAAGATAAAAATTATGGTTATTATAAATTCTTTTGATATAACGAGCAATTATAAGAATGGTTTATAAAATATCGTTAGGTGTTTTAAGTAAATTATCTATGTAAATTCAATATAATAATTATTTCCTCGTTTACGTGTGTTGATTAAAGAAGAACAAAAAAAAAAAAAGAGGAAGTTTCTTTGCAAATAAGTCGATGATTCACGCTCAACTTCTTTGATTAATTCCACGATTATGATCTTTTTCAAACTATATTATTATATCTAATATTGCACAATATTTTATTAAGATGTTGTGTATATGTGCGTAAGGAAGAAAGACAGACAGACAGAGACAGAGAGAGAGAGAGAGAGAGAGAGAGAGAAATAAATTCATACGCAAAGAAGATACTCGCCAGATCAAATTTAAAATGCAGAAGCTCTTGAAACGTTCTCGATTCAAGGCAAATGATTACGTATGGATAGAGATGACACGATAACGATGAAATAATTTTTCGATTTAAATGCCTCGTATCATCGCTCTAACGAATGTTTCTTTTTTTTCTTCTCGAAACCACTTTATATTGATATATATTATTTATTGATCTATGCATAAATATATTAGATTATTTCAAAAATTTCAAAGTACATGTATAATATTTTTGATTTTAGGATTACATGAACTATATTATTTTTTACAATATTAATTTAATATATCTAGAACAGAATGAATCATGTCTAACTCAAATATAAAAAAAAAAAAAAAAATAAACCAAGAAAAAAGGAAAAAATTCATGAAACGATCTAATTACACAAAAACTTTGGTGAGCTTCGTTTGAGTATAATAAAAATGTTATTTTTCGACGTCTTTCAACTTCTATAATAACATTGATCGATATATCGAGATGAAAGTTATCAACTATAGGGAAAGTTGGAGTGACGCGGGGATAGAATACGTAAATTTTCGTTAGACGATGTTTCTGCAAAGCAAGATAACGCACGACTTGTATTCTTAGTCATGGGCTCTGTGAAGTTAGCTTTAAGTTCGCCGTAAGTATACATCGGTGTAAGTCGAATATGCACTTTTTAACGGTCAAACTGTAAATACGCTTCCGTGCAAGAGAACGGATACTCTTGGTGGTAGTCCTCGTTATTTGCAAAAGCTCGTCGAAATATTACCAACGTTTCGAACAGAGAAAAGAACTACGCTCGTAAAAAGGCAACAGTTTCTTAAGATCTACTGCTGACTAGAAATGAAGAAAGAAAGAAAGAAAGAAAGAAAAATATTCCTTTTTTTTTTTCCTTGTTTCTTTCTTTCTTTAACTCTTTTAAAGTTAAAATCGTTCGAGGAATCGTTGAAATGCTAATTTGTTATGCGAAATATTCTTCTTAAATTTAGATCTATTACCTGTGATGTCTTATCGTCGACCTCCCAAATGTTTTCCCTTTGCACGCAGATGTTCATGTTGCGGAAGAAAGAAAGAGAGAGAGAGAGAAAACATGAACGTAAACGTGAACGAAAACGAGAACGAGAACGAGAACGAGAACGAACTTACATTAGAAACGTTCTGGAATTTACATCGTTTTTGGTCTTTGACACAACGGGTCTCTTTCATTCCGTAAATCTTACAAAGATATCCTATCTCACCGGTTAGACTCTTTACGAATAACTACAAGTTCTCATCTGTTGATTCGTTTTGAGTTTCTTTTCTACGAATGTGTAACATCCATTCGTTTCTCGCTTTTTCCAGCGAGCATACGTATATGTATTTACGTAGTTGTAGATAAAAAAGATATATAATAAGTACATAGAAAAAAATGGAGAAAAAAGAAAAAAAGAGTTCTTAGCTATTATGTATATTTTTATATATTTAAAATTACTTTTTATAAATATTATTACAATAATTATTTTATTAAAATATATTGTGTAATAATTGTGTATTATCAAAATTATATATATATATATAACTTATATAAACAAGAGAATATGGGAGGGAAAGAGAGAGAAGTACAGAGAAAGAAAAAGAGAAGTTATTTTTCCAATAAGAAAAAAAAATATATGATTAAAATTGAAAGTTCTATTATTTTAAAAAATATGATATTTAATATATCTCTACAGAATAAATATTAAAATCAGATCTTTAAGAAAAACTATCGGCTTCTAGAGGATGGTAATTCGATCGTTTATTACAAGCAAGGACAACCCTTGTTCACGAAGGAACTCCGTTCTGCATATCCCATTCTGTCGAAATGCCGCAAAAAACTCAACTCGGTTATCGTGCCAAACACCTGCCGTTCGATGTTTTTGTGGATACCGAAGCCTAGACCTGATTGCCAATACCTACTACCTACTATATTTATTCATATACGATAGAAACTTTTTCAAAAATTTATTATAATCATCGATATTGAATATTTACACGGTAAATCTTATTTTTTTTTATAAATTGTTATGACTCAAATAAAAAAAATTTTGCTAATAACTATAAATTTACATAAATGATTTTTCTTTTCTTTTCCAAGTTTTAATAATACATATTCTTTTACAAATAAAATAAAAAGAAAAATATATTAAGATCTTTATTCGGATGTTATATAAATTGATCTACTAAATCATATAATTCTATTTTCTATGAAAACAAAAGTTAAATGAATATGCGAATAGAAAATAAAGATATACAAACTTGTCGCAAACAAAAACATGAGTAATGCACTTTAACGAGCAGTCTCGTATTTCTTACAGTTTCGTCGATGAGTACATCAGCGAAATATCGAGAATAAATTCCAAATTGGCTGAACACGAATGATAAAGTTTGCATCCAAAAGAATTCTCTAATGTTCGGCTTTACTCAAATAAATATATAAATAAATAAATAAATAAATAAATAAATAAATAAATAAATAAATAAATATATACATACATAATTACATGGAAGAAGACAAATTAATTTCAAGATGACAATGAAAAATGAGATTTGTGGTTAATATAAAAAGTATAGTCACATATAAGCAGGAAAGGGACAAGGAAATACAAAAAAAAGAAGAAAGAAAGAGAGAGAGAGAGAGAGAGAGAGAGAGAGAGAATCGTTATGCAACGTAGCTGTTTCTATTTCTCGGTAAATCATTAGCATACTGTTCTGTTTTCACTTAGGGCGTGTCTCTAACGACGAGCGTGCAATGAAAAAGAGAAGGATAGATAAATTGATAGAAAAAGAAAGGAAAAAAGAGAGAGAAAGGGATGGAGGGAGAGAGAGAGAGAGAGAGAGAGAGGGAGATGGATGTTGAGTCGCTCAAGTGTATCGAAGAGAGACATTAGAAATAGAGAAACCAATGGGTAGATAAATAGAAGAAGAAGAAGAAGAAGAAGAAGAAGAAGAAAGAGATAGGAGTTTGAACTCATCGCTACTGTTTCTATACACTTTTCAAGCCCCAAGTGCAAGCACGTTCTCTTGGCAAGACAAGAAACTGAACGGAACGACGTGCATTTAGCACAAACGACGACGACGACGAGGTTTGCCTTGATAGTTGATGTAAGTAAGTACGTATATATACAGCACTGCAACCAAGATTGCTTTCGAATTGCAAAGTAATGTTGGGACGACACGCTCCCTGACAACCCTGAGACAATCATTCTCGATATTATTACGCATATTGTACGACGATTATGTATTCTCGATAAGTTCAAAGAAGTAGCGATGATGATATATACGTGGGCGGGTTGAAAAGTCTTTAGCTTAAAATAGAAATAATTTCTTTTCGATCAAATTTACTTTTATTTCTTGACATTAATCTCGAAACTTTTAGAAAAGAATAAGCACAAAACTTTTCAACCAATCTTTGTATAATTTTTGTATTTTTAAAGATAAGAATGTCATTTCAAAGGAAATCACCTTTTTGATCTTTTTCATTCTTAATTAATTAACATTGACTTTAGTTTACTTATAGATAGGTAAATATATTTTTATGAAAACAGGAGACTCAGGAAAAGCAATTTTCTTTTTATGTAATAAATGTTTCATTAAACAAGACTTTTCAATTTTATAAAATATGTACGCGATTATAAGAGAAGTAATATTAAAAATAACAAGAAATTTACTTATTTGTAAGATTAATTAAATTTATATTATAAGCTAGCAATAAGTCGACTGTCCTTTGATAGTCGTAATAATTAAATTTTACTCCGTGTTGTAGTACGCTCTCCCTTACGATTATTAAATTTAAATGAAACAAAAAGAAATATCAGAAATAATTAAAAAGAATAATAATTATTAATTCTTCTATTATTAATAATTATTCTAATTTTTTTATGAGATAAATTCAAGTTTGTAAAGCTTAATTATCTATAAAGTAAAAAATGAAAATAACACGATCATGATTACTTCGATCGATTAATTTCTTTGCTAACGAAATACGATACATTAGAGCATTGACCCTCTTTCTTCTTCTACTCCACCTCCCTCTCCTCCCCCTCTTTCTCCTTCACGATGGAAATCGAGGATCGTGAGGAGTACTTGGCATCCGTCCACGAGTACGAGAGGTCGATGCACACGCTCCCTTTTCTACACCTTCTTCTTTTTCTCCAGTGGAAATACATCGTGCCTTTGGATTTATGCGTTAGAAAGACCCCGGCGCGTATAATGCGAACCAAGAGAATTTCCCTTTAATGCCTACCGATAGCTACCCTCCTTCCTTCTTATGATAATTTCTCTTTACAAGTCGGTATTCATCGTAGGCGTGCAGGCGCCACGATTTTCTCTTTACCGTCGAACTATGTCTTATAATCTAACGTGAATTATAAACAAATTTTTATTCGAGTTGTTCAATCGATCGAGATCGTCAAAATGTAAATAGTTATGCATACTCATTTTAAAAACATATTCTATTTATATGTACATAATTATAATTTATAAATAACAAATACTTAAATATCGATAAATAGTTTTGAATAAATAGGATATGTAAGGTGGGCTAAAAAATTTGGAATCTTACCTTAGAAACAATTTTTTTTTCGATTCAGCTCATTTTTATTGAAAAACAAATTTTTAGCTTTTTATTGAGTATGCGCAAGAGTGAACAAAATGTAGAAATAACTCTCTTCTCGCGCTCGAAACAACTTCACAAAATTTTTAAATTTATCGAAGTTTGTTCTATGAATTTAACAAAAAAAAATCGTAAATATCATACATCTCGAAAAAAAAAATGGAGGTAACAACTCGAATTAAAAAAAGAAATTTTTTTATAAAAACAAAGAGGTCGTGTATATATGCCCCTCATGCATTTATATTTTATAAATAATATTAACTTACATATGAATTATAAATTATAACAAAGAAATTCATGAAATAATGAAATTGAAGACAAATAATATTTCTAAATATATATTATAATATTTAATAAGTATCTTTTTTTTGCTAGAAAGAAGTTAAAAACTTTCCTAGACATGAAATGTCAAGTCTCCTTCGCGTAACTATAATCAATGTAACCTAAAATCTTATCGCTTATCTCTCATATCAACACTCGAAAATAAAACTCTCTTGGATTATACATATATCTATATATACATATTTTTTTTTCTTCTTTCCTCGACTGGTATCATTATCGCGACATGTAGTTTTTGATCGATCCGTCTTCGGGTATGTACGTTTTATCTATGACGAATATTTACAGGTAAATAACGTAATTTAAAAGACGTCGATAATAATAAACGTCGGTCACCGTAATATTATGTTTCGCTTTGAACCGAGCAATTAGGTGAGATTTCTTCAAGAGACCGAGATCGTAAATCGCGAATTCTCATCGCTGCTATTTCAAACGTTATTACGCTCTTCTCCGCATCGTTTCCGCGACTAACTCGTCTCTAATACATATACATATACATATCAATATATATGCATACATATATATATATATATAAAGTGTATACGTGTGTTTATTTCTTTTTTCTAATCCTATCTTCTCTCTTAAAGAAACACGAGACTGGTTTAGTCTGTATGCCGGTGACAGGAAACGGATGAGATTAAACGCAGGAGTAAATAAACGTTGAATTATCCTGTCTTCTGTTTTCTATCTTTTTCTTTTAATCTCTATCTCTTTTTCAATAAATATTTTTGTTCTAAATGTTTACATAATTAATGGTCTCTTTTTTTGTTAATTAGGTTTAATAAAAAAAAAATGAGGTTAAATAAATTAATATTAAATTATTCTGTCTTTTATCTCGTAACTTTGTTTTTTTATTTCTATTTTCTCTGCCAATTATTATATTTATTTTCAATTTTCACATATTTAAATTTTGACTATATTTTTTTTATTTACTAAATTTGATTAAATATGAGAGTAAATAAACGACGAATTATCTTATCTTCTATTTCTCTTTCCCTAATCCTGTTTTTTATTAAATATTTTAGATTTGAATTTATACATGTCAAAATGCGTATCATCGTTCGTTAATATTTTTACTATTTTTTTTAATTCATAGGAATGTAATTTAAGTAATTGAATATTTACATATGTAACTATATATACATAAATTTGGATTAATCAAACTAATGTTATTTTTTTTTGTTATATTTACGATTGGGTGAAGAACGAAAGAAGGAAAAATAGTAAAAATGAACAAAGGACAGAAAATCTTATCGCTCATCCAAATCCAGTGGATCATTGGCACGCTCAAAAGGAATAAACAGGAAATTAGATAAATGTGGGACGCGTGCATGTTATTCCTTGCAAGTTGCGAGCATTCGTAATTTACGATTGTATAATATGCTATACGTAACAACGTACTGACAATATACTGTAACATATTATACGAAAGTTCAAAGTCCGAGGATTTTCAGAAAGGAAAAGAAAGAGATAGAGAGAGAGATTCTATGATAATAATTATATACTGTCGTGATGCCATAAATATACATTTTTTATACTCATACAATTAACCATTCGTTCATAAAATTTTTTCAATGAAATCTTGTAATTTCTTACTAATGACTAGAAATAGAAAAAAAGCGTACTGGCAAAAAATGTTAAAATAAAAATCAGAATAACTTCGAAAGCATAAATTTGTCAAATACGTCACAGCAAATTATTTTTCAAACAATCGAAGATTTATATATATATAAGATATATATATATATATATATATATATATATATATATATATATATATATATATATATATATATATATATATATATTTATATATATGCGTGTTCATGAGTATGAAGTTTCTTCGACAAAGTTGTTCGAAGCCAACGAAAGCACGAGCAACGTGGCATGAACGATTCACGAAGCGTATCGGAACGTACTCGGCTTCATGCAAGTTTTCTTATTCTAAATTGAAGGGTTTCCTATCGAAAGCTTAGGTTTCCTGTACGATGACTTGATTGTAAGAGAAAATGAATGCGTCGGGAAAAATAGAAATAATTATGATTCCTCGCCACGTTCATGAACGATACTACTGATTGTGAGAGAAAAATAATGAGGATAAATAAAAAAAAATAAATACTTAGAAAGAAAGACAGAAGAAAACAGAAAAAGAAGAACCAAATAGAAAGAAAATAGAATGAGAGAGAGATAGAGAGAGAGAGAGAGAGAGAGAAAAGTCTTGGAGATGCATTTGAATACAATGCAACACGAGGGACTCGCTTGTTTCTTCTTATTCCCACATACATGCTAGAAAAAAAGAAAAACAGAGACAGAGATAGAAAGGAGAAGAGAAATAGATAGACTCTCTCGAATGGATAGATATTATAGAATAAGCAAAAAGACAGAGAGGGAGAGAGGGTCGAGGTTAACGCCAACACGAAAGGGACCCCACTCTCAACGACGAATATTCCGTGCGAATATTTCTTCGCAAATCGCGTGAATTTCCCTATGGATAGTGACTACGACGACGAAGCATCGATACTCTGTGAGTTATGTCGCTAGAGTGATATATAACTCGGAATGCAGTTTTATTCGTGGACACAGGAGTGTAACTCCGATGTTAAGGATCCCCCAATTTGAAGATTTGTTTTTAAGACTTTTATTAAGACTTCTACATTTTTTTTATTATTGTTATATTATTTTTCGTGCTTTTATTATTGTACACAGGAAATGTACTTTTCTTTTCATTCCTATATTATTTAAAATTGTTAATATTGTACTAATACGAGTATGATATAGTATTGTATAGGATAAGTTATGAACTTTTTTTTATTAAGTTGATTGTAAGACTATACGGTATTTAAAATTAAAAATTTAATACGCTTGTTAGTTCAAAACGTTCGAATGAAATTAATCTCACGTTACTTCTAATTGCGTTTGGATTCCGTGATCGGTCAGAACTTTAAGAAACAACGCGAGAAATAAGAAAAAGAAAACAGATAGAAGTCGAAAGGACATTACCGTTCGCACGATACGTCGTTGCGAGTGTTCCAGATTTCAAAATAAATATCGTTTATTAACGCGTATATATGACGTGGAAATAAGAAGCAGGTAAGTACAATGATTGGATTAGAAATTGTTGAAACACGACGAAGTACAATACTTAACTTTATATATTCTCCCTTGGTAAATTAATAATCTTATATTAAATGTAAAACTATAGAGTGTCAATATTTATGGTATTGGATTAATGTTAAAAAATGAAAAATATAGATTATATAATATTTTTGGATTTTTACTCTCCCTTTTACGTGCTCGAGTTACTACCTTACTATACACCTTCTAATACTATTCAATATACATTTATATACAAATGTAACGATAATTAAAAAACTATTAAGTATAGAATGGCGTTTTTCTAAAATCGAATTGGTTCTCTAAAGTCGTTTATCTAAAGTCCAAGTTGGTATTCCTGAAAAGATGTTTTTTTTTTTTAACCATAATTAGAAGTATTTTTCTTTTTTTGTTCAGCGTCATCTGCGTGGTAAAAGAACCGAACCGTCCTTTAACTTCAGAGATCCGATACGAAAAATAGATGGGCAGTTTAGCCTCGTCACGAGAGGTATATCCTTTGTGTTCCTCGAACACAAGAGATGTTGATGTACAGCCCTGAACACCGGAAGTTCTCCTTCTCTTCTCAACTGCCCTTTCTTGCACGATCCGACGAGTTACCTTCGACTTAAGTATTACTTACACACATCATTTTAAATCACTTAGGTTAGCATGTTTTATGGGGAAAGAAAAGTATAGATATATCGATCTATGGAACAATCAATATATCGAATAATCAATATATCGATCTATCGAACAATCGATATATCGAATTATCAATATAGCGATCTATCGAACTTCGATATATCGATTTACCTAACAATCAATCTATCGATCTTATATATATCGATCTATCGAACTTCGATATATCGATATATCGAACAATCGATCTATCGAACTTTGATATATCGATCTATCGAACTTCGATATATCGATCTATCGAACTATCGATATATCGATCTATCGAACAATCGATCTATCGAACTATCGATATATCGACATATCGAACAATCGATCTATCGAACCTTGATATATCGATATATCGAACAATCGATCTATCGAACTTCGATATATCGATCTATCGAACTTCGATATATCGATCTATCGAACTTCGATATATCGATCTATCGAACTATCGATATATCGATCTATCGAACTTTGATATATCGATCTATCGAACAATCGATCTATCGAACTTCGATATATCGATCTATCGAACTATCGATATATTGATATATCGAACAATCGATCTATCGAACTTTGATATATCGATCTATCGAACTTCGATATATCGATCTATCGAACTATCGATCTATCGAACAATCGATCTATCGAACTATCGATATATCGATCTATCGATATATCGATATATCGAACAATCGATCTATCGAACCTTGATATATCGATATATCGAACAATCGATCTATCGAACTTCGATATATCGATCTATCGAACTTCGATATATCGATCTATCGAACTTCGATATATCGATCTATCGAACTTCGATATATCGATCTATCGAACTTCGATATATCGATCTATCGAACAATCGATCTATCGAACTTCGATATATCGATCTATCGAACTATCGATATATCGATCTATCGAACTTCGATATATCGATCTATCGAACTATCGATATATCGATCTATCGAACAATCGATCTATCGATCTATCGAACATTGATATATCGATCTATCGAACAATCGATCTATCGAACTTCGATATATCGATCTATCGAACTTCGATATATCGATCTATCGAACTTCGATATATCGATCTATCGAACTATCGATATATCGATCTCTCGAACTTCGATATATCGATCTATTGAACTATCGATATTTCGAACATTGATATATCGATCTATTGAAAAATCGATCTATCGAACTATCGACATATCGATCTATCGAACTATCGATATATCGATATATCGAACAATCGAACTTTGATATGTCGATATATCGAACAATCGATCTATCGAACTTCGATATATCGATCTATTGAACTATCGATATTTCGAACATTGATATATCGATCTATTGAAAAATCGATCTATCGAACTATCGACATATCGATCTATCGAACTATCGATATATCGATATATCGAACAATCGAACTTTGATATGTCGATATATCGAACAATCGATCTATCGAACTTCGATATATCGATCTATCGAACTTCGATATATCGATCTATCGAACTTCGATATATCGATCTATCGAACTATCGATATATCGATCTATCGAACATTGATATATCGATCTATCGAACAATCGATCTATCGAACTTCGATATATCGATCTATCGAACTATCGATATATCGATCTGTCAAACTTCGATTCGAGAAGTAGAAGAAGAATAAAAAGAAAAAAAAATGTGGGTTTATATAGAAACGTATAGCATAATAATAAAGAAAGAAAGAAAGAGAAGGAGAAAAAAAGAAAAGCAGTTATCTTTTTCTAACCGGTGAGGGATGGGGAGGGGGCGGTAGCACAATAATAAATGATAGTTTAATTTTCCTCTTGAGATAAGAATCCAAACCCATTTCCAGCAACTTTTCGCCAGGACAATTCGTAAGAAATCCTTTCTCTTTCTCTCTCTCTCTCTCTCTCTTTCTCTCTCTCTCTCTCTCTTTCTCTCTCACTTTTTCTTTTCTTTTTTATTTGCACAATTTTTATTTCCTCTTCTTCTTATTTTCTTTCGACTCTTGTTCTCTCTCGTTTTTGAGTTCAACTAAAAAAGGAATATCACGTTTAAGAGAATCCTAGAAGCTTTCTCGACACCGAAACCATTTATTCGACTGAATTACTTGAATAAAAAAAAAAAAAATAAAAAACAAGAAAATAAGTTAATAATTTTATCAACTAGAAAATTCAAATGTAATAAATAAATTTTAAAGTAGGTACATATAGAATTTATTTATTTAATTTTTATAATTGGATAACTTTCAATATTTGTACTTTTAATTTAATAAATATCAAATAATTATAATAAAATATTTTACTTTCTATTTAAATGACAGAGAAAATTATTTTATTATTAACAACAAAATAATATTTTTTTTAATTATATAACATTATTGTAAAAATTACTTCAATTACATTATTCCACAATATTATAGGAAAGAAATTGATTTAATTTTGATAAGTATTCTCACACTTTAAGGGCGGGGTAAGGGTTTTCACTTTCGAAAAATCGATTTTTTTTGTTGTCTTATCATATTGTTTAACATTTCAAAAATATATCCTTAAAATTTGAATCTGATCTATGCAATATTCTTGAAGTTATTGTCACATTAGTCTCGGGGCCTTTCACGCTCTAACTCTAACAGCTACGGTCGTTCGGAATAGCAGTGCAGCTGTCGAACAGTTTATTCATTACTATTGTCCTAACCCATTATCTAGTTTTAGAAATATTTTATTTAGTAAAGGAAGGTAACTAAAGCCATAAAGATATATTTTATATTTGTATGTATACTATACACTACAATATTTTAAAGCAAGAAACGAGCGTCAGTTTGTCGTTGTACGTTTGACCGTGCGCTTGTCATTGTAGAATTTTTTCAAAAAAATTTTTGTACAAAAATACCGAAAGTAAGCAAAGTTTCGAGAGAAGACCGACAAAGTGGAAGGATTTATTTGTGTAGATCAAGAAAAAGGTTTAATCCGAATATAATAATTAAAGATGAGGTTACCACAAAAAGTGCTTCATCGAAGAAAATCAAGCTAAATACCAGTGCAAGTGTACCAGAAGACGTTGAAAAGAGGCAGAAGACATCGACAATGTCGCAGGAAGTTTGCTGTATTGAGCTAGAATCGATGATTCTGTGTAAGTTGGAAAAAAAAATTTTTTTCTTCACTTTTTTAGTTCATAAACTTTGAACGCGTTTTTCTCAAAACTACTTTTTCAAAGTCCGTGTTCACTGCCATTTAAAAACTACTCGACCGATTCATTTCAAACTTTGTACACATTTTCTACATATAAAATACCTCCCCCCTACGTTTAGTAAAATTTTTTTTTTACATTAAGGGTGTTTCCCACCCACAAAATAGCGGAAATTTTCGTGGAAAATAACGGTTGACACTTTAGATGGCCGCCAAAAATTTTTAAATTAAAAAAAAAAATAATCAGAGAACGTAGGGGGGAGGATTTGATTATAATTTGACTAAATTTTCATGGTTTTTCATTTTCAGATAATTCTCAGCCGAGTTACAGTGAACACCGCAAATTGTTTTTTTTTCAAGACGCTCTGGGGGAAGCTCTGCTACGGGCTAATGCTTCAATATTTCTGCATGAAAAATTTACAGAACATTGTCAAAACTATGCTCAATAATGTATAGAAGGTTTGAATAAAATTGCTCAATCCATATTTGAGAAAAAAAATCGGAAAAAAGTGTTTTTTTTTTTTACGCTGAAACCCTTACCCCTCCCTTAATCGCCGATGTCGAGTTATTCTTGAGAATCTTGTTTTTATATAAACAATAGTAAAACAAAAAGTTGTCTAACACTCGATAATAGTAGCACACAAAAATTTCCTTAATTCTTGTTTTTATATTATATTTATATAAATATTTTCTATAATATTTTTAATATATAATAATTTTGTCTATCAAAGAGCATAAAAACTAGTTATTAGGAATAAAAAAAGACAAAGAAATATAATTCGAAGATTCGCCCAGTTTACTAATCGAACAAAATTAAAGGATAACAGGCAAGAAGAGAATCAGAAGATTTTCTCCCACGATTAGAAGGATCGTAATCGACGTATCGTTTTAATAGATCAAACCTCGAAGGTTCCGTTTAGTCTTTCTTTTCCTTTACCGTCATTAATCTTTCTTCGTTTTTTATCTTTTTCTTTTAATTCAACACAAGAGAATTCGTAGATGCGCAGAAAATACGACTTCTTCCTTCCATTTCGTTCTGATCACCGATCTGTGATTCCTCTTCCCTTTCAAGTACTTTTCGAATCTTTACTCTTGTCCTGCGTTCTCTTCTTTTCCTTCCTCGAGGCTATTGTCTTTGAGAATTTCAACGCTTCTTTAACCGGCGAAATCTAAAAAAGTGATCTCATGCTGCTTTCTTTTTCTTTTTTAAACAGATAAGCACCTTTCATGCATATCCAAGTTAGTGAACACTTTTGAAACTTTACTGTACGTAAAATTTGATGTTTCTTAAATTTGGTTTTAAAATAAATATATTCTTAATAACATAATACACATAATCATAGAATAAAAATCTTGATTTTAATTTAATAAACAAAAACTATTCAAATTACAGTGTGATTTGTCATTCTTATGTATAGGTAAATTTGAGATAATTAAACGATTTTAAAATTTAATCAAATAATTTTGAAATACAACTTAAGACAAATAATTCAAGCAAAAGAAAATTTTAATTTATAAATATGACGAAAAGAAAATCATTTAATATCATGATCGTATTTAATGTTGCAGAGATTGTAAAAAGAAAGTAAATATATCGCCAAGAAAAAGAACAAGTTGGTGAAAATGCATTAGGAAAAACTAAGAGAATCGATTATCGTTAAAAGAAAACAAAAAAGAAAAAAGAAAATGATTCATGCCCGTTCCACTCACAAGGCACTAACTTCTTTTTCTACTACTTTGGTCTTTCATAGTTTTTTTTTTTTTTTTTTTTAATATTTCTATCGGATTCGAGCGATCTTCCTGAGCAAAGCTGGAACGACGAAAGGATCGACGTAACGATTCGTGTCCGGTCGACGCCGCAATAAAGAGAACACATGCATACACATATATTATCCACACAAGAAAAGCACATAGAAACATAGTAACATATATATGTAATTTACAAAGAAATGCACACCCACGCGTGAATACAATTTTTATCGAGGAAAGTTGTTTCTGTGACTTCCTGCGAAAAGCACCCAAGCAAATCGAAAATATCGCTTAGAAACGAAATTTGTTTTTTCCCATTAAAAAAAAAAAAAAAAAGAATATGATCGTTCTCATTTGATTTGCTCGAATAATTCTTCGCTCGACATCTGTCGTGTTTATTTCGTGATCGGAAAAACACGGGCGCGCGCGCACGTGGCTTTGTTTTTATTTTTCTTAATCCTATTTAATCCTCTCTTTTGTTTTGCATTTCTGCTAACAAAATTATTTAAACGAAACGTAAAACTAGTATGAATATATTATAAATTTAATTAATATATTCATTATAAATATATAATTTATTATCTTATATTAAATATAAATTAACTTTATTAAATTAGAAATATAATTTGTACTTAAAATTGGTAAACATTAATACTTTTATATGAAAAATAATATTTAAAGATTAATTTTAAAATAAAAATCTACTAAAAATCAAACGGAGATATATAAATTAAACGTTACATGACTTTATAAAGAATTAAACACGAATTTGAAGTCACCCAACTGACGAAAATTGGCGATTAATAATAGCACGTAAGAGAAACAAGCTTCCGTGCGAGCAACACCGTGAAAAATCGTGATCCTACTGCGTAATGATTACGAGCGATTCATGATGGTCTCATTAAAAGGATAAAACGCTTGATGTAGAAAAAAGAAAGATCGCAGAAAAGATCCTTGATTAATCGCTCGCATTCAGGATGCAAAAGAAAATCATATGAAGAAATAATCATCCGTTCGAGAACATCTGTCGAAGAAGCAGTTTAAAAATTTATCCCATTTAAGCAAGTAAAATTACGATTAATGTTTTTTTATTATTTCCTCTTTATCTTATACATGAATTTTTTTTTCATATAATATATACATATATATATATATATCCAACAGTGATTACATTGACCCCTTTTTAATATTATGTAACTCACAAAATAAAATTACAATTATCTGAAGATTAATGATAATGCTAAATATATTTCACATTATACAATATTGTTTTATTAGATAGATCAAAATTAAGATAAAAATATACGATTTATAAACAAATTAATCGTAATCAATGATTTGATACACTAAACACAAGATTTAATAAAAAGAAACGTTAATGATAATTAAATAGATAGTTCAGTTTAGTGTATATTAGAGCTGAATTAGTGGTGAGAATCTCGTGATATTAAAGAAGTTCATGTTTACGGGCATTTATAGGTAAAGCTTTCACTGCCGATTGTCGGTAAGCTATAACAGGAGAAAGAGAAAGAGAGAGAGAGAGAGAGAAAGAGAGAGAGAGAGAGAGAGAGAGAAAGAGGGCGATATACATAAATAGATAACATTCGAGTCACGACAAATCCTTCGTTTCAGCCTCGATCAACGACGTATAGCATGATGCAACTTTGCATTTGCATCGATTGCCCTGCAACTTCTTGATTCAAAAATAATGTAAATTCATGTAAACGAAAAAAGAAAATTAAAATGAAGATTAATTTATTTACCAAACTGTTTCCAACTAGCTTCGACATTGACTCGGTTTATTTATTATATTTACGTTACCACGATCATAAAATTCGTTGCATACTAATCATAGATACTTGCTATAGTCGCAAAAATTATATCTTTTTTTTTTTACCAAACTTCTTCTCTCATAAGTTTTTAAATTTTATGGTACCAGAGGTTATGGTTGAATTTACTGTTATAACGTCGTCCATAAAGTAGCATGAATATATAGACTCATCATAGTTGCCTCTAAAACATGCAAATATATATATATACATATGTGAATACTACATACACAAACACATATCTACACATATTTATATGCATACGTGCTGATGCAAAGACGTGAGCCAATATTACTCAACTTATTAATTTATACTGACGAACGTAACGACGTGTGAGAATGAAAGAAAAATGTGTATCTCTTTCTCTCTCTTTCTTGACAATAGACATAAAAAAGCCATAATTTAAATTCGCTAAGAATAAACCTATGGAAGATTTCGCATCTAAAGTTTATCGATCTCCGTTTCGTAGGTAAGTATTATAAAATCCTTTCTCCCAACTACGAAACACACATATCGGCTTACGTCATGTTGGTTTCAATGACCCTAACAGAGAAGGTTTGTGACTAATTGTAGGTATGCCTTAATATACGTGTACGTATGTGTTCATATGCGGTTCAAATGAGAAAAACAAATTATTGTTATAAGTTAAAATAAATTACTTTCAATAGATCATAAGAAAAATTGTGAATGAACGAATATATTTAAATGTATATCATCATTTCATTCCTCTTTCTTTCTATGCTTATCTTTATTCTTTATCTCGTTATTCGATCGTAATGTACTTTGCAACCAATACTTTTATCTTCGTGATACGATAGAACATCATTACTCCAAAGCCATCAGATTTAAATGTTATGAATTTAATATATCAAGGCATCGAATTAATTGCTATACCTAATATTTGTTTGTCGCATCAATAATCGATCTCTCATACGATAGTATAAAATATATAAACGATGTGAATTAAGATAAAAACGGGAATTTGTCGATGATGAATTATTTGCCGAAGAGAAAAAAATAAAATTAATTATCAAATTGATCACGAACGTTTTTTTTTTTTTTTTTTTTTTAAAAGAAAGGAAAATAAATTATCGTTTTTAATCGATCACGTGAAATGGTATAAAATAAAATAAAGAAAAATAATATTAATAAATGTAATTGAAAGAAAATCAAATATATGAATATGATGTGATAGATAATGTGAGAAAATGAGATAAAATTGAATTTTAATTGTATAAATGTTCATCGATAATTGTGAGTTGATTATCGAAAATAAGTTATACTACGTAAAGGTATTCAAAGAGAGCCCTTGCTCCAACTCATGGATCATGGAGAGCAGCTGAAACGAATAAGTATATGTATACTGAACAAGACTTGCTCGAGGGCGTATAAGAGTACAGGCGAATGCAGCTGCATCACATCGTGCTTGAAAAGAGTAGCCAAATTATAACAAAGCCGAGCACAGTCCGATACAAGAGCATTTAAATCCTCGATTTTTCATTCTATCTACAGAATAAACCGTAAGATTTATTAAATCAATATGTGGATTGAATTCAAATGTTTTCCTTTACGATTATGTCTATTAACAAAAGTTTTTTCAATCATAAAAGAAATATTAAAGAAGTATTTATAAAAAGTGTTGAAGAAAAAATGTAAAAAAAAAATGTCTACAGTAAAAAACTTTTAATAGAGAGATTATGATAATAGGCGAGTCGAGTATTTAAGTAATAAATCATATAAAATAAAATCATGTAAAATATATTAAAGAAATGCATACTTTATAAGCTTGAATACCATCGAAAAATATTACAATTCTATAATCCACATCTATTTTTAAATAAAGTTTAATTGAATGAACGCAGAAATAATTTATTCAACGTTTTAATAAATTTAGTTTTATCGGAGAAAGATAACAAAAACAAAATAAACGACGAATAAAACAAAAGAATTTAAAAACAAAAAGATATAATCGAGTGTTTTATTAACAATCATTTGATAGGAAAATCTTCATAGTACTCGCGTTTCTCGTCGAAGTCTCCGAGTTCATGTGAGCCTATCGAATAAAGCCACGACTCGCGAAGCGACATACTGAAATAGAAAGGCCGAGGAAGAAGGTATGTATGCACATAAGAGAGAAAGAGTAAGAAAGAGAGAGAGAGAGAGAAAGAAGTTTGCGTTGACCCAGAAAATTAAATCGAGTTGTACATAGGAAACAGTGCAAATCCATATCGTTCTTACGGCTTCTCTATGTAATCACAACTGTAATTCACCTATTGGGATCATCGGTATATTTAACAATGAGATTTTATCATGAGTATCTACTTATGTATGTTCTCAAACAAAGATAAATACATTTGCGATGCAAATCCAATGTAACTTTTCTACTTTTGACCGATACATTCGACCCTGAGAACTTTCTTAATTACGTGCATGGATTGAAAAGTTTTAAATGTAACATTGAAACAATCCTTTTTTATTTAAATTCATTTTTATTTTTCTACATAGTCTCAAAACTTGTTAACCCATCCTCGTATATTATTCGATAATTGTAATTGTACACTAATTTTTAATGTATTATTTTTATCGTTTACGTTTTATTTTTTAACATAAATAATTGTAATATAAAATAAATCATGAATTCAATTTTGACAATTTTTTTACATATATTATTGTTGACACTGTCACTATATTCCCGATACAATTGATTACGTTCTTCATTAATAGCTATTTTAAGAAGCTAATTTGGTTAAAACTAATAATTATGCTTGATACATTATGAAACCATTCTAAATAAGATCAGAATTTATAATCATCATCCTAAAGGAATGCCGTTTATTAAATAACGATTAATAGAAAAGTTAAACAAGATCTACACAGTAGGAGATCGATGACTAATCTATCGATGAAAGTGATTCTACCTGATGAGAAATGCGTCATTCGGAAGGATCATTGATAACATGTTTGATTCACTTGAGTCAATGGAATAAAAATTTTCTTTAATATTCATATAATATACATGTCCGCGAAAGCTCCAAAGCCGTTAATGTACACATTACCTTGCTAATCTGCAGAATAACTGATTTTAGCGGAAACATATATATATATATATATATATATATAAAATCTGATATACATACGTATCACATATTTATATTTCTAACAATTTTCTCAAACATCTATGAAACTTGATGATGCGTAGGATAATACTAAGAAATATTTCCAATAAAGATTAAATAATACAGGTCTAAATTATATTCATTATAATATAATATGATTTTATACCTAATTTTTTTGATAGTGGACGCAAGAGAACATACTAAAGTCAACTGTATATATTGTGATTTTGATCTAATAGATCAGTGTAGTTTGAAATTCTTCATAAAGAATACTACATATCGAAAGATATGAGAGAGAAGTTAAAGATATATTTAAATTAAAATAGTATTGTATAAGAAATGATCATCCTTTTACTACCAACGTTAGACAATATATACATAGATAACATACATTGATCGAGGAGATTAATTTAAATGATCCTTTTGTATATATAAATATGCATATATATATATATATATATATTTCATACGTAAACTGTATGTAATATTTCAAGATGTAATCTCGAATCTATTTAAAAAAAAAAGAAAATTCGTGAAGCTCTACAAAGATACGATCGCAAGGAGTTGTCGAACGGGAAGATGTAAAAGAAGAACGCGTATTTAAGAGAGGTGGGGATTCGGACATGAAGTTAAAACGATGAATCGATGTAGTGTACGGTGAGTTTCAAGAGCGACGATGCTGAGAGAGGGAAAGAGGAAGCTGAGGTGCCGTTACTTCGAAGAGTCACTCGGGGCAAGCCTAACCCAACGGAGAGAAACGAAAGGTGCAAGAGAAAAAGGAGGAAGATACGAAAAGAAAGAGAGAGAGGGAAAGAGGAACCTTTTTACCGTGTGCTTCTCATTATTCCCCTTTCCATGGAGGGCGAACACCCGAATGCCAGTAACCCAATACCACTTTGTCCTATGTAAAATTATCAATTTAGACATTTTTTATTCTTTTTTTTTCCATGATTCATATTTAATGTCTAGTATTGATATTATAATTTGTTGCAAATAAGTATATATTTTTATCAAAAGAATTTTCATCATTTTTCTATACGTTACGATTAATATAATATACAAAATGATTAAATACGTGTCGTGTTTAGTTCATTATGCATCATCTACTTTATTATCAACATTTATTTATTGTCATTTTTATAAAATCAAGAAAAATTGATTAGAAAATCTTACAGATGTAAATTTGTATAATTTATAACAAACAATTATACAAAAGAAAAGAACCGTTATTGTCGTTATATTATAGTTTTCTTTTCCTTTATTTTTTTTTTTTTTTAAATTAAATATGGTATTAGAACGATGTTCTTTTGCGTAAGTCGTTATGATTTTTATGTGACTTATGAACAATTTTCTTTACAAAACGATTCACATTAACGTATGACCGTTAATCAACTTGAAACTCGACTACACTTGGATCCTTAATGATTCTTAATGAATTCGAGCACAGAGTGAATTGCGAGCATCGACGCTTTTCATCAGAGATTTAACTAGAACGATAACGAGAGAAATCTTGATACATGTTCGCGTATAGAATATCCAATTACAAGTGGAGCAATAAATTAATAAAATATAAAAATAGAAAAGAAAAATGTTAGTTATTATACATATATATATATATATATCGTTCATAATTGCGTAAAGATCTTCGAAACTTGATTTTCTTAAAAACCTTTCAGTGGAATGATAAAATGTTTAGAACGATTAGAGAGCATTAAAAAAGCATGCGATAGCCGAGTAAGTTAATAACACGCATGTGTGTATGTGTGTGTATAGCATGTATATTTTATGGTCTGACTATTTTACTCCATTTTTAGTAAATATAACGTTCATATTATTTTTTAGTATACTTATGTTAGAGTGGAAAAAAAAAGAAAATCGTTTTTTAAATTGAACATTTTAAGCTTGCGTTTAGTTTATATATACTTACCAATTGGTGATAAATTATTAATCATATCTAATAATAGTTGTTCTAATCAAATCTTAAATATTTTGTGTGTATAGTACACCGAATGATTTATTTAGTAATAATATATTAATACATAAATAAAATAGTCTAATAATAAAGTCGATGTAACACCTGAAATAATTAATACAAATTTTAAATCATGATAGTGATTAATAATGAACATTATAAAAATAAATAATTGTATTTTGTAATTAATTAATTGTTGCATTGGGAATAGTGTATTAGTAGATAAGTTAATAATATTTTAATAATTGAATAAACTAATGCCGCAAGTGAATTTTTTATTCTTTTTTCTTCTTAACTTCTCTTCGTCTTTTTCGTACACGAAATGTCCATTCGTACGGCTTAGGGTAAACCATCAAAAATAGGTATACCACACGCAAAGCCAGTGAAGATGAACAGCTGCGTGTTGAAGCGGCGCGTGTCGTGGATATAAAGATTAACTACTACCACTACTTCTATTACTACTACAACTACTGTTACTTTGAATAAAACGTTAGAACTGCTCGACGCTACAAAATCTAACAATAAAGGAAAACGTTTCGTATGAATGACAAATTTTTGGATGAAATTTTCACCGTTTAAAAGATGAAAACTCAAAAAAATCATTTTCTATAATACGTGTTTTTTTTTAATCAATGTTTAATAAAAATTATATTTTAGATATTTGTAACAGAACATTATCTTTGAAATTATATTTTCGAAGATTTTTTGTTAAATTTCATATGTATATATATATTATTATCATTATAATATTAAAAAAAGTTTCTATAAATATGAATATGAAAGCACTTTGCTCAACTCTACTCAAGTAACAATTTAATTTGAATTTTTGTTTCAAAAATATGGTGAATATTTTTAAATTAAAAATTTTTATACAGAATTACGCGTAATAAAATGAGAAGCATTCATACTCTGGGGAAATAATTTTAATAACGCTAGAAATTATTTTTGATGATGCCTTACTTTGATGAAATTAATTTTTTTCTAACAATAAGAAAAATCAATATAATAAACAAATGACGGCTTTAACCGTATATTTTCATTTTAAACTTGCATCAACAAAGGAAAACTAAAAAAAAAAAAAATAATAAATCAAGGTATTAAAAAACAATTACAATAATATGAATAATTTCTCATATTTCGTTATGAGTGCTTTGAAAAATAGCATGAACCAACTCATTAGATATAATTTTGAGAAAAACTCTGTAGAGAATCGTACAGATTTTTGTCAATTTTCCTTAGACCAATTTTGAAAGTGGATCCTTTACACTTTTGCCTTTGTAGGTTCAACAAGAGACAGATTATTAAAATGTATTTATTTTATTACCAAATACTGGGTATTTTCAGAGAAAATGATAAAATATGGAATAGTTTAGCTTGATTCTAAAAGCTTCATATACATTCACATCAATAGTATAGATAATATTTTATACATTCAAATAAATTCAATGAAATTAATATTTAATAATTTCCAAACTAAAAGCATACTGTAAATCTTGTACTTTGAGCGTAAAGAAAAAAAAAACAATAGAATGAACGGATCATACAAACATAATATAAGTGTACGATATGATAATTTCCCGTATGCCAGGTGACGTTGGCATCTCGATGCGTTTTGCTCGCTTGATAACTTTACTCGCGTTTAAACGCTCGCGCGAGTATGCTTCGGTGAATGTTTTACAGTTAGCCGTGCGTCCTTTTGTAACAGTATATTCTGTTGGCTTCCGAAAGAAAAATAAGGACAAAAGAGGAGAAGGAGGAGGAGGAGATAGAGTAGGAGGAAAAGAATAAAAAGGAAGAAAGAATGAAATAAAGAAGGAAGAAGAAAAGGATAAAATAAGCGTGTAGTTTATCGCGAGAGAAGAAGAAGAAGAAGAAGAAGAAGAAGAAGAAGAAGAAGAAGAAGAAGAGGAAAAATAAGAAGGAGAAACGTAATAGTAATAGTAAAGTCGCTTTTCGTGGGAAAAAGAGATCGTGAGAAGAAAGAGGAGTAGCTCAGCGCATAGATCTTGGATGCTCGTTATATTCGCCTCTTGCATCCTTATGAGACGTTTTCTACTTTCTCTTCCTTCTTTCTCTTTCTTTCCTTATGTCTTTTCTCCTTTTTTTTCTTTTTATATTTTTTCCTCACTCTAAAAGAGCACCTTCTTCGCTCGCATTTGTTTTAAGAACTTCGGCCTCCTCCTCTAGCTGTGAAATTCTTACTTTAGAATACTTTATTCTGAACAAAGATGATTACTTATATGACTGGACTAGATTTATCGACAAAATAAATTGTGTCATAAGTAAAAATGGAATCTATATATTTGACTTTTAAATCACTATCATTATCATTAACTCAAATATTATAATATTATTTTAAAGTTCAACTAAACGTTAATGAAAGATCTGAGAAATATACAAGGGGACAACGATTAATTAAAGTCTTCGTTATTCTTTATGTTATGGTTTTTAACGAATATTCAGGTTGACAGATTGTTATTTATTTTTTATTACTAAACGTTCAAAAATCGAATCGAGTGCACAATAGGAACTTAATTTATTGATTTTGTTTGTTCCCCAATCACGCTGATTAATCAAGATTCTATTGTACTCATAATTATAAAATAATTGTGTATAATTTTATGCAAAGAACCGAAATATAATAAAACATTGGTAAAGTTAACAAAATATTTTCTACAAAATATTACTGCATAAGAAATAACTTTCCAATAAATCATACAAAATGTTGTAAATATATTAAATGTGTTATCATTTTTTAAGCTTAAAATATATCTAAAACAATAAAAGCACTTTTAAATTAAGTTGCTACAATTGAAAGATAAAAGAAATAAAAATAAAATTAAAAATAACGTTGACTAACAAGATGCAATTTTTCTTTAAAAAAGGGTAAAAAGATAGATAGACATAGAGAGAGAAAGAGAGAGAGAGAGAGAAAAAAGAGATAGAGGGATACTGAACACTCCGACTTTCTCTGTCGCGCCGCAGGATTAAAATATGCACCCCGAAGCGTTTTTCACGCTCCCACAGTTTCGCGCGAAGGAAACGCTTTTCCATTCATTCCGAGACCCTTCTACGTTGCCTTCGATGCTTTCCTGCGAAGGGGGATATCGCGGTATATGCCCAGGAATGCGTTCATATCTCATGCGTTCCTCTTTGTGTTCCTGCCATTCACTCATAAACAATACAGCGAAGACGATGAATACCGAATGGTCTGTCGTCTACTATGCTTCATACTGTCATGCTGGACCACCGAAGTGTCATGATCCTTTTCCTTAAAAAAAAAACGCCATTTCTTTTGCAGAAAGATTTTTTAAGAAAAATTTTTCTCTTATCTTACACTACACATTTTTTCGTTCATATTTAAACTATACATTAGATTCGAAATAAATATTTATTAAAAATATTAATTAATTATATTTAATAAATATAGTGAACATTATTTTGTTAATTGAAATGTTTTTCAATTCATTCATTCATACTCGAATTCATTGTTATATAGGAATATGTATAATATTTAAATAAAACTGATTAGCACATAACAAAGGAAGAGCACGTCTCAAGAGGATGACCCGCATAGATCCTTCGAACCGAACGGGATCGGGTTTGCGATCACGGCACGACGATAAAGTTGGGAAGAGTTCAAAATAAAGGGACTACTACTCTCCGGATGGTCCCCGACGAACCACCCAGAGGTCAATCGCCGCATCCGGCTCTAATTAATTGCGTTCGGCTGCGTTTAAAGAACCTGTATCCTGCCTTACGCGGCCGCTGCACGATAACTTCTAATAACTCGATGATGCGGGAAAGGGTTATCGTTGCAGGAAATCGTCTAGCCGGTAACGTCCTTATTTATTCATCGTATAGAATAATCATTGAAAAATTATTGATACTCTATTGTCTTTTTAATTACAAAAGAAAAAAATAATAATAACAAATTATTATCAAAATACAGTCGAATGAAGATATAGTATATTGTGCAACTAGTGCGAAAAGTTGTCGATTGCCCTCGAGAGCGAAGTTGTGCGCACAAGCGAAGCGAGTCATAGCGACCGCAAAGATAGTACTTTTCTCGCATGAGTAATAAAAAAAATTTATCTAAATGAAATCGTTTGTAACCATTTGTTTCGTTATTAATTTCTTATTGTTAATTGTTATATTATGTGAAAAAAATATTACAGTAAAATATATTTAGATTGAATTTATTTACATTTATAATATTTTATTATTATACTAGTAAAAGTCGATTATAAAATGAATTAAACGCCATTGAATGATTATTCAAGATTTATTATAATATATTTTTCACGCGGTACTAGTCTCGCACTAATGTTCACCATTACGATAAATTCACAACTACTGTATCATAATATCTCGAAGGATATTAATAATGGCGAATGCTGTGAAACTACATAACGTTACGGAGTACCGCGTTCTGTGCATTCAATTTTTCTTTCATAAACTAGTGACTAGCCTGGATGACTTGTATGAAACGATAATCGAAGCGTATCGAGTTAGTAAATAAGTAACGTGAAATTGTATCGTCGTTTAAATTTATTGGAGCATACTTCGCACAACTGATACACCAGTTGCCCTCAAAAGCAGACAAATTGTTTTTTTGAATATCTTTTAAATCGTACATTAAATTCAAGTTATACATGTATGGTTTTTCTTATTACATCAGTTTGCAATAAAAGTAATTATTAGTTCATATTAGAAAGTTAATATTTGCGAAGTTTAAGTAATACTATACAGAATGGTTCAAATAAAGTATTCCAAATTCTTTTTCCATAATCTAATGAGAATATCTGATGAGGATATCATATTTTGAAAATGATTTAATAGAGAGAGAAATGGAAAAGGTGAGTCCTCTATATTCTTTAAATGAAAGATAATATTAGTTCTATTATATTTCAATATAATAAAAAAAAAGTTGAGTAACTATTATTCAGTTTTATGAGAGCTTTCAGAAAATCAAAAGTTGAATATCATTTTCCATATAAAAAAAAAAAAAATCGAAACATTTTTATAATGTTCTCTAAACATGGGCTCAACAAAATCATGCTAAAGGATTTTGTTTTGCCACCTTTTTCATTATTTTATTGTTATAAAAATTGAATTAATATCGTCTTTAGTTTTTGAGAAAACACCTTTTAATATATGTATATATATATATTAAAGAAGTTAAATTATAAAATCGAAATTTTATATATCAAATATTCTAAAATATTCTAAAACATTTGTTACAGTATATATTAAATATATATGAAATATTTTCAAGTGTTTGTTAAAGTGTATTCGAATTTTTAGTAAGACTATTGAAAATACTTAAGAATGTTCTATAGAAAAAATGTTATCTAAAATATAAAGAAGGTTCTCAAGAAGGTTCTCTCTTTCGATGGGCTTGGTAAAAGTTCCCAAGCGAAAGAGACGTGACCTCGAGATATTAGGAGCCATCATCGGAGTTTCCTACTCCCTTTTAATTCCACCATCCCTTACATCTTTACATACATATATTCAAGTGATAAGTGGATTTTTTTTTCTTTTTTTAATGTTCCACCCGATGCTAAACGAAAAGCTCGTTGAAGGGTAAAAGAAAAAAAGAGGGTCGAGAGGATTGGAGGATGAGCTCGGCTTCCAGACAAATCCATCTCGAGACGAAAGAAGAAAAAGAACATAAGGAAGAACAAGAAGAAGAGAAAAGTGAAGTAAAGGGTAAAGGAAGGGCACAAATGGAAGATGTGGTTCCTGTTCGATTCACTATTTTCGATTCTTTTTTTTTCTCTTATCAACAAAAGGAAACTCGCCAAGTTTTCTTACTTAATTCTCATTTCTTTTTGCGGTGTTACAAAGTGAAAACATCTTAGTAGACCAAGAAGCCTAACGCTTCGTCGAACACGAAGACGAACGTTTATCATCGAACAGAAGAAGTCAATGCACTTACACTTTGAGTTACACACCGACCGGAGTATAACGATCATCGTGAGTGCATCTTTAGGTTGGTGCAACACATGCATATGTGTCACTGACAATGAAATGTTCCTATATTCTTTTTATTTCTTTTAATGTCATCGTGCATATATGTATATAATATTATTATATATGTCTTTCTTTTTACGTTCTTATAACTTTCTATGAATACTATTCGATACTTTTTGTCGAGTTAAACGCTATTCTTTACTTTCTATTTCGATCGTATTTCAATTTTTTTTCATTTTATTTTTTATAGTATTACTTTTTAAAAATGTAAAGCACTGAATCTTGTTATGTATTATTATTCGAACTTGATATTACCTATTTTCTTGAAACCTACTTTCTCTACGATAGTAATGTTATAATTAGGTCACTTTCCAGTAGTACACGAAGGTTTATTTTTCTATTCAATGATCTATGCATAATCTACACGTAACACGCTGTCTAATCATCGAATATCTTAATACAAGCTGTTTATTTTTACATGATATATGTGAAATGCTAACGTACGGAATATTGCGCGTGAAGTATGAAATTAATCTTACAAAAATATTTAATCCATCGTAAAGATTAGTCCGTTTATAGCACATATATGTAATTATATTTATAAAACTTGACTTTTCTTTTTCAACTATTTCTTAGAAAAATAAAAAAATTGAAAAAATTATTTATTTAATCTGATAAAATATAGTGATTCTAATTTTGTTAAAGGTCTCACATAAATAGAAAAATAATAAACATAAGTATTTAAATCGAGAGTAGCTATTCGAAATTCTATGAAAAAAGAGGGTCACAGCCCTGTCTGAAATACGAATAAACGTAATATACCATCTTACATACACAATACAATCCTGGCACCGGATCCGTTCAGGTATGCGCTTGCAGCTGTCCTCGGATCCCGAGGAAGGCAAGCAAGAGCGCATCGGTATTTTAGAATAGAAGCTCGTTTTAAACAGCCAAGAGAACTTCCTTCTTATTTTTTCCTATTTAAAATGTTTCCTACGACAGAGAAAAAAAAATTCACATAGCTTATAGTAATCCTCGTATATTTTTTATCGCATATTTTCAAAATATAAAACAATCCTAGATTTTTTGTTTAAAACAATAAACGTTGACACAAATTTGAAATATTTATTCAATACTGTATTTATGAAACTTATTTTTGTGTGTTTTTATACGATTCAATTAAATTTTAATAAATAAAATATTTTAGAACAATTTCTAGTATTGTACCTTTAAATAAAAAAATTATAAATTAATTTATATTAAGTTTCTATTTAAATTATAATATTAATATCCCAATTTTGTATGTTTTAAATTTTATGTAAAATATTCTATCTAATTTTAAAGAAACAATAAGAAAGAAATTATTTATTCATTCGTTTAAACATTCTAAAATACAAATTTTACAGAAGAAAATTCTATCTCGGTTGTTTCCATTTATAATCGGACAAAATAATGATAATTATAAAGGACGAATTAAAATAAGACAGTCTTATATAAGAAAAAATGAAAATAACAATTAAAACATATTAGCTTATAAAATAAAAGAAAAAATAACAAATCATCTCTAATAAAAGATAAAAATATATCTATTTATCTCAAACAAAAAAGAAAAGAATAAATAGAAACAAAAAGAAATCAGTAAGGAAAAACATTATTTGTAATATTTATACAGGATGCATTGGAGAAGCATATTTAAGGGAGTAGTCATTTCGATGGAACCATCGAGTGAACGGAAGTAGGCGTAATAACGAACTACCATTGGCTATACGTGACCGGAATACAATAACTTCTACTCACATATATACACATATAGATTCTACGAGTATAGGAGCATAGAAATATATATAGAAGTATACATATATAAGTTCTTTCTTTTTCCCTGTCATATAACGACCGTTGGACGATCCGGTCCGTTTCGGACCGCTACGAATTCCTCAGCGAATCATCTTCCGAGTGGGAGTGGTCGACTCTTTTGTAGAATTTTACTGACATGAGAGACAGAAGAGAACAACACGTGTGTACCTGATCGCACATGTATAAACACATATAACACATAGGACACGGGAACAGATACTTCCTGTTGCGAACGACTTCGTTCTTCCGGTCTGATCGCAAATAGTCACATATGCGTATATGTAGTATGTACACGTGTGTGTATGTGTGTGTCATTATTTCGCAACGTCTCGGAATAACAAATAACAATCGAAGAATCAAGGACGTCTACACGATATGCTTCTAGGTCAAGAACGTCACTGAATTTTTTCTACTTGTATTAGCTTATCCGGACATATATGTGTATACGTGTATATTTTTTAATATACGTCAATTTTTTTCAAAATCAACACGAACTTTTCGAACATTTTAATAATAGGTTTAATAATAGGTGAATTGATAAGTTTTGAGCCTAACATTGAAAGAATTTTTATTCGATCGAATTCATTATTATTTAAAAAAGAAATAAAAGTTTTTTTGTTGAGACTCAAAACTTTTCAATATCCTTTCTCATAAGTCCTAGATTATTTGAAAAATTCCTGCTGATTTTGAAACAAAATATATGTATAATTTATTATAAATATAAATCGAATATATGCATTCATAAATCAGCATGATATTTCCGCTGCAATTCAATATTTTTTCTGTACAATATTCCTAATTGAAAGAGAATATGAAAAAAGAAAATCGAGTTAATTAAAACGTAACATAACATAATAATCGTTTTACCGTTCGATAAGATAATATTATTTTCAAAAGAAAGATACGAAGCGATGTGATTGATAAGAAAAACTTGCGATTTTTATCACGTGTTTTCAACAACGTAACTCGAATTGATAATAAGGTGAATAAACGGTTAAATAATAGAAAGACGAATAAAGATTTACTACCTATGGATAGATTGAATGAATGAGAACGGTAATGAATGAGCGTCGTGCGATGAATTTACGATTAAATATACATCGATTAATATTTAAAAATGAATTTTTTAAGATATAATTTCAACGATCCATATGTTGGTATTAGATAATTCGTAAATTATAAATATCGATAAGTGTATCAAATTAATTGAATTAACTTGTTGGAAATTAGATAAAAAAGAAATAAGACAAAGAGGATTCACGAGTGTTAGTATATTCTTTTAATTAAAATTATGGAGAAATACATAGATTCGATTCATTTTTATTTTCTATTTTTAATACAAAAAGAGAACGATTTATTGAGTCACATTATTTACTACGAGGGTGGGTTAGAAAGTTTTTAGCCGTAATCAAAGAAATTTTTCTTTTTCTTTTAAATATAAGTATGTATAACCGAAAAAAATCAACTTACCCACATAGAGTACCTATTGAAATTTATAGAAGAAAAAAAAATAAACTATAAAATAGAGCAAAAAAGCTACAGATATATATTTATAAATCTATTCGTATAATATTTGTAAAAAAAAAAAGAAAAATAAAACAAAAACAATCGTAAGTAAACCAGTACGAAGTTAAACAAGCAAAGAGAAAAAGAAAGAGATACAATGATGAGTTCGCGGAAGTCATGGTTGTTCTGTTTAATTTTTTAAGTCGCCCACGAGAGCCGCGACTTGATTATTCTTTCACAGGCTCTCTTTCATACATGCACACACACACACACACACACACACATGTAACATTCGAATACACAGCAACACACTCGCCCACACACGATCTTCATCGGTTACGCGTGCGCTTACTCTCATGAAATAGCCTGCCAGTTTTATTCATTCGACAGATCACTTACGAAGTCTCACTTATGGAAAAATTTCGTCAAATTTTTAATTCATTCGTATTTTTTTCGAAACGAGTTAAACGGATGATTGTGATTTATCATCAACCCACGTAAATTTGAAAAAAAAAAAAAATTAAAACCCACGCAAGAACGATATCGAAAAATACAATTAACGAGAAATCAAGAGGATAACCTTCAGATGATGAGTTTACATTGATTTATTTTATAAAGATTTTGGAGTAATTTGAAAAAAATCGTTAGTCGACGTTAGTTTGCAATGGTGGAAAACACGCTTGAAATAATCCGGTCATTGTCCCTATCGATGGCACATGACACCGTGCGTATGTACAAATTACCGGCAATAACGACCCCACACTTTATTCTCGCGCTTGTTAAAGTTACGCCGATCAACAAGGATGCTCACTTTTTGAACTGTCTGACTCTGAACATTATTCTACAAAATTTTGAAACACAGCAAATAAAATAAAATAAAATAACATAAAGTAGCCGTTTTATGAGCTAAATTTAAACAAAAATAATTGAAGTTTTCACTCGAATAATTAACTCAAAACATTTTACAAAATCAAAATTATTTTTATTAATTAATTTTTTATAAAATAATTAAAATCTCGTAAAATCGACAAAATTTGTATTAGAATAAAGCGTTTAAAAAAAAAAATGTAAAAGTATATTATGTAAATTTTTATGATAATTTTATCAAGAGTTTTAAATTCATATTAAAAGGAAATCTCGGAAACTATAAAAAGTATTCTCTATTATCGCATCAAACGATGCAAAAGATCAAACCAAAGAATCCTTTTATTATCATCATCCTCGAAAGGCTCATGGAAAGTTTAGATATACCTATAGCGAAGATTTTAACGAGACCTTAACGAGGTTCACTGTGCAGCAATGTTCATATCCGATCGTCCGTGCGTGATTATGCAACGCAGGAAAGATCTTCGACAACTCTACACGTCCCACGTGTCGGTCAATAACGAGAAACCTGACAAAGATTCTTCCACATACTGATACCGTCTAATTAAAATTTTACACATCCTTCTTCCCTTTTTAGGTAAAATTTTCTTATTCAATAATCCTTTTCTCAAAAAAAAAAAAAAAAAATAGTATATATAGTATATTTTTCTATATACCTTCATTGTACGAAACTATTATATTTTACTTTTTTAACTAACCATAAAATACGCGTTCTGAAAACGTTATATAATAGTTTTGTAACACAAACATATTCGGTTAATGTATCGTTTGCAATTATCTTCGTCATTTAGCGTGAATATTTATCAATGCTACCGGTTATAGCATTCCGTACATCTTTTCGTTTTACAAGAACGTTCCTCATTGCTAAAACATGACACCGAGTCATTCATAAGAAACTTTATCGCGTACACTGTTGGTTTTAGCTAAAATGCTATATTTTTTTTTTTTTGATAATTTCGTTAATATTAAGGCTAAGATAATAGTATTTTAAAAATGAAACTTACACAGAGTAATAATGAATTTAAAAAAAAAAAATGCAAACATTTGTATAACTTTAATATTCGTGGGCAAAGGCATACTTTCAAACGTTTTGAGAATTATTGAAGTAAGATAAACTTCTGACAGGCTAGTGTGCAACGTTCGAACGTTTCCGGCGAATTTAGATAAGACTCATATCCTGCTCGTATTTTAACTATCGCCTTTGCTCTTTTAAAATATATCTATTCACGTTCGTCGTTCAATATTTTCGGAAATATAATCAACTGAAAGTATTAGAAAAATATAATAAAAAAAATAACGCAATAGTTATGCATTCTATAAATATAATAATTTTGTCTAAAAATATCCTATTATATAATAATTCTAATTAAACATACATGAAAGATTAAATAAAAACATTTGTTTTAATATGAAGATAGACCGATTTAATTATCTCTTTAAATTCGAAATGCATTTGTTGACATGAACATTCATTCTGACAACTGGGAATTTCGGAGCAGCTGTCATGTGAGCATTTATTTTCAAGTAATTTAGATAAAATAATGTATAAACGATAAATTTTAGTGTTTTATACTTTCAATTGATATAAAAAAAAGTTATCATATACATTTTTCTTAATAAATTACATACATACTTATATATTCCCTAGTAGCACAAAATATTGAATACATGTGTTCAATATTTTGTGCTACTAGGGTTATTACCGAATTGGTGGATGGAAATATGTTAAAATAATTTCCAAGTGCAAAAATGGTTAATGTCAACGGTTATATAAATAAAAGTGAATAAAAATATTACATACGTTTTCCGGCTGTGACGATCGTCTCTGTCGCGGCACACAGAAGAGCGGCACGCCGCTTTCCCTCTTCCTCTCCAATATAGTGACTTCTCGTTTTCCTTGCACAAAAACACCAGGACGATCACCTTTCTTAGAAATTTTTCCTGTTCTTCTTTTTTCTTTTTTATCACACAGTTAGATATAAAACGTTGGAATAAAATAAAAAACAAATTCACGAAGGTTCACCAAATCGATCAATGTATTATATCAAAGTAGTATCTTAAGAACTATCTTGATACCAAATGTTTTGTTCTTATTTTACTACCGTAGCAAGGAAGAAGAAAAATCGTCAAACTTTGAAAACGTGACTTCTGCTGGTTGGAACGTTCGACGCTAGGATATCGACGACGCATCGATTCCTCGTAACTCGATCCCTTCGCTTCTTTTCTCCCGTCCCTTCTCTTCCCTTACCGGCCCTTCCTTTTTCTTTTTCTTCTTCGTTTCTTCACGATGGTGTGGTGTGCTGCCTTCTTTCGATACGAGAGTGCGCGCGCGAGCACACACAGATAGAAAGAGGGAGAGAGAGACAGGGAGACAGTGACACAGGTAAAGAAATAAAGTGAGAGACAGATAGAGATAGAAAGATAGAAAGAAGACAGAGAAAGAGGAGACACTGAAGAAATTTAGCTTTGTTTACCTCCTCTTCTTTTTTTCTTAATGAACTCTCCTCTTCGCGTAAAGAACAGTGACACGTTGCGAATAAAAAGAGATAAAAAGAGAGAGAGTGAAGAAACAAAATAAAGGATTTCACGAGGAGTCATACATTCGTTGTTCGTATAGAAACACAATGTGTGTATCCGTGGGACGACGACGACGACGACGACGACGAAGAGGTAGAGGGTTCGTCAACCCGGACGTGACCACTCGACTCACTCGTAGCAGATCGAGGACTTTCGGTAACGGTTATCCCGATTTCCGATCTGATCCGGCTTATTCCTTTTAAGAAAAAGATGATAAAGTAAGAATAAATACACTGTTATAATTCGATAGTGCGTTTTATGTCTTATTGTTAAATAAAAATCTAATTAACGCGGAAACCGTATATTTTACACGAGAACGAATTTTCTTTTGAGAAAAAACGAAAATTGACAGAAACAATGCTAACAGGTTGCGCTCCGCAGAACGACTGAGGCGCCCCACCGCTCACTCGCTGTTGGAGCCTCTCCCCACTCCAATTCACTACTTGCCGTCCCCACCACTATAGTCAAAGAACGCGTGCCGACGTGCGGAGTCTTACTTCGATTGATGCGATCGAAGGATCGATGTCAATGAGATATCCTATGTCTATAAATTTGTTGCTTTTTTTTATGGCTTTTTATATTCGGATTAACATTAGTTAAAATACTTTTCTATAGAAGAGTTTCCAATTTGTATAAATTTTTATACGTATGTATTATTTATATTTATAATTTATCTAATGTTTTAATAATAAATTATTTTAATTTCAACTCTTATCAAATGTAAATAAAATATTGCAATTACATTTATTAATTATGATTGCTAAATTGATTGTAATAGAAATAATATAAAATATCGATTTTTAGTTATTTTCTTTATACAATTTATCTTTCCTGTTATAACTTTACTAATTACCTTTATTACTTAGCACGTATTTATTGTTTATTATTTTTTGATATTTCAAAACTATGAAAAATCCAAATTATTACAAAATTCATCATTTATATAAATATTTTAATTCGAGCATGACTTTTTAAATTTAATTTAATTTTATATTGTACAAAGTGTAACTTTGTACAATTGAATACAGTTAATAATCAATTTGAGATACTAGTTTAAATAATAACTCAAATAATATTTTTATTTATAATTTTCATAAAATAAAATAAAAAAATATGTGTAATATTGAATGCAGAATTAAAACTCAAAAACTATATAGAAGTAATTTGACCGATCATAATATGTTCACATTATTTATCTAAAAACTCAATTTAGAGAACTTAGAAAAATTTTTTAACAAAATTTATTATATACTCCTTCATTCACCAGCAAACAGCAAACTTTTACATTGTCTCAACATAATTCTTTACGTCTTATCGATATTCTTTCATCTAAAAACTTTAAGAATAAGTTTTTTGATGCGTATGTCTTTCTTGATATAGAGAGATGCGGGCTTGTAGAGTTCGTTCTGTAGAAAACTACGCGTGTGGCACGAGTTTGAGACGGGCAAGAGATACGATCTGCTTTGCTCTCCTGCAGCACGAGGTCCCGCATTACTTGCGTATCTCGATTTCAAACCTCCTGTCCTACATGTCACGCAACTAACCACGCTAATTAGTCCATTATCATTGTCATGTCAGTAACGGCGACTCATCGTATCTCTTTATATAATAAGTACCGCTCTTAGCACGTTCGCGAGTAAGTACGCCTTTCGTGACCCAACTCACTTCGACAAAAAACATCTCATTATTGTTAATGCTTAATCGTCATATTTATATTTTTTATTATTTTTTTTTTAAACAACAAACATATAAAATAATATTTCTGTTAAAAAATTTCAATACAATTTAAATGAAATATATATATATATAAGACAAATTTTTGACTCTATCAATATAAACGCAAACATTATCAACAAAAATTCTTATTATTTTATTGGTAATATAAATTAAAAAACATCTTCTATAAGATGAGATATTATTTACAAATCATATCTATTGTTAAAGAAGTGAAGAAATACCTCCTACAAAGTACAAATACATTTTCATAGAAATGTTTAGAAAAATTGGTAACTCTTCATTTTCTTGTTTTTTTTTTTTACAATTTAAAATTTTATTAAATAATGTTTTTTAGTTTGTAATTAAACGAATTGTTTACAACGTAAAAAGTATATTTATTATAGACAAAAATACATTCATAGGATAAAAAATAACTATTATATACTGATTTTAAATGCATCTTTCAAGCAAATTTGATTATTACCATACTTCGTTTATAACGCATATAAGTATAATCTTAAATGCATTAGGGTTTATAAATGACCTCTTTAGTTTTTAATTGTTATTTTGTAATGTAAATTCTATCTTTTCTTTCCTTATTATTCTATTTTAATGCTAATGAAATGTCTATGTTTTTGTAACTTATTTCCTTTCTCTTTAATTTCTTCGACATTTCCGGTAATCCCTTTCTATTTTTTCTCACCGTTCTACATGAGTTAGTTCTTTTATTAAGAAACACAATGAATAAGATTCGTTAATCAGTTATCGATCAATAATATTTCACATTTTTCAAATGTGAGATTGCAATAACGTAATAATAATTTTTATCTCTATTCCTAATACTGTAAATGATGCTTCTAAATTTGTTTAAAAGCTCTTGTATAAACAATCAGGATTAGAATATTGCACTAATTGGTAGTTGTATAATACAAATATTTTAGTGTTTCTTCAAATCTACTTTGTTTAAATGGTACGTACTATTTTATTAAAAAATAATTATGATCAATATTACATTTGAAAATGTTAGTTGTTACTTTCAGTGCTCTTTCAGATTAAACTTTTTTACGCGTGTGATACGTCAACATCGTAGCAATACAAAAATAATTAATATCAATGCATTTTTTTATTTAGGTAATCGAAGTTTTTTTCCACCCGTTGTATAAGAAAGCTCTTGCAATAAAATCTTGCTTTTGCTAAAGCTGAATTTATTAAATCTTAAACGAAAAGAATTAGAAAGTATTATAGAATAGTAAATACGAGAATAGGTTGAAAAATATTGAACCTATTTGTTTTTACTGTAAGTTAAAAAAAATAATAGGCAATTTGACAAAAAAAAAACATCGTTTCTATGTTAGGCTCAAAACTTGTCAACCCACCTATGTATATAAATCATTTATCATCTACTACGATTTGTCTAAAAAATATCCTTTATTCTACTTCTTTTAATGTACAAATTATTGTTTTTTTAATACAATAATAAAGTTAACATTTTTTTCTTTTTAACTTTTTAAACTTTAAATAAATGAACAAATTATCTAAAGATATATTTTAATACGATTTATGTTCATTGGTACAATTTTATGTAAAATTATTCTTATCTTCATTATCACTTTTTATATAAACATCTATTATAAATTAAAGATTTTCTCTTTTTAGTTTTCTTATTCTATAAAACTTCTCATTCGTTTTAGAAGCTTCCTTAAAAATATATGAAAATATTTTAACCATTACTTTATAAATATTGCAAAATTATAAAAAGATTAGTTCATCAGAAGTAAATTTGTTACTTACATAGGATTTTATAATATTTACCGCGTGCAAATTTCCTGAATGTGTATCCTATACGCACCCATAACATCAGAAAGGGTTAAATGAAACCTTTGAGTTTAATTTGGAAAGGTGAGTACCAGTAGTTCATTCAAAAGAGATAAGAAACACGCGAAGATATTGTTTAGCGACACCATTTCAACTGCTATGGCACACCCACATGGTCAAACCTGGCTAAAGTAAAACAGCAGCGTGCACTGACCACCTTTAATTTCACTAAAACGCAAAGTGAGTAATAAACTGGTCTAGACGTATGTTCTGGCTTATAGTATTTCTATTTACTATGCGTGGGTGTCCAGTGTGGGTGTGTCAGTAGACACGACAGAATACTACACCTATGAATGGACATAAGCCTTTCTGCTACCTTTTTATTTAAACTTTGGAATTTAAAAAAAAATTCGCGCAAACTAGTCAAAATAATGTTAAAATACCTATTTTAATAAGTCTTAAAATTAAAAAAAAAACTAAGATAAAAAATCTCATCGAAACTTTAAAACATCATATTTAACTATATGATGTAGAATATTTTATTAGCGAAAAAGGATAAAATCCGTTTTATAAGATCATATGAAATTAGGAGTAGTGATACCCATCTAATCAGATGATCGTGTTGGCAAGCATTGCGAGGGTTTCATCATTGCATTCTTACACGAAAAATTAACCACATTGACCTCATATAAACTAATGAAATTAGAAAACGAATGTATGTTAGACGAGGGAGATAGATATTTTCTCACATACATATACATCCTCTTACAATTTTGGGTCAAGTGATTAAACCTTACATACACTAGGATTATTAATATATTTACCAATTTATAAAAAATTCTTTTGAAATTGTATGTCATATATTTTATTATTATAATTTATATATCAAGTTTTCAGTAAGGAATACTATCCTCATCATTTATGTCTTCAATTATATCGTCTTCTTGGGCATCATCAGGAGAAGATAAAGGTTCAAGATTATCTTCTACATGTTCATTCATTATATTAAAAATAGGTATAGGTTTTCTTTTGCGGATGGCTTTTTCAATCTTTTGAACCATTCTAATTTCTAGAGGACTGCTAATGAAATTGACTATTTTACAGTCTTGATGACTGCCTACTCTTCCAACTCTACCACATCTAAAAATACAGGAAATTAATTACATATTGTCTGAGATCATTATACTGAACTAAACAAGCCTTACCGATGAATATAATCAGCAGTATCCATTGGAAATTCATAATTTAATATGTGTCGGACCATGATAGTATCCAATCCTCTAGATCCCATATTCGTGGTTGATAATATATTAACTTTTCCATTTTTAAATTCTTTGTATTTTCCTTGTTTTAATTCCAAAGGCATGTTACCATTTAAACAAACGTTATTGATACCACAATCTTCTAAGAACATATTAATAAAGTCGCAAGTAGCGGTATTATTACTAAATATTATTACTGGTTCCTTAGATTTAACTTTTGGTTTTATAAACTTTAATAACTGGTACGGTTTTTGACTTGGACCCATTCTCACAAAAGTCTGAGGTACGGAAATACGATGCAATTGTTCTGTAACTATTTTAACCAAAGAATCGGCCTAGAATTTGAATATATAATGCTTATATACATATATTTTAAAGATTATATCCATAAATTTATTTAAAAGACCTACATTTACTATGTTTCCTAAGACTTCAGAGATTCTTTGAGGCATTGTGGCAGAAGCTAATGTCAATTGAGCATTTTTAGGCATTCCGTTTTCATCTATTGTTTGTTGATAAGCAATCTATATTACGATATAAACAGATTATTATAATCTCATCTGCAAAATTGTATACGAAATATTTAAAATTTATACACACCGGTAGTCTCTTCATAAATACATTAAGTTTTTCTTCAAATGTTTCATGAAATAATGCATCTGCTTCATCCAGAACAATATGTTTGACACAATTTAATTTATAAAGTTTAGAAGTAGTCAATTTACTGATAACTCCAAAACTTGCTATAACGAGATCGACATCGTTCATAGGTAACTTAAGTATCATTCTTTTTGTTTTACCACCTGTTAAGATTTTTGTTGAAATATCAAGACCATTTGACAACTTTCTAGCTTCTTCCTGTATTATAAATGAATATATATTTATATTCATTTATATATTCATATTAAAAATTATTTATATTATAGTAAAGAGAATTATGTAAAAATAAAAAAACAAACCCCTATCTGAATAGCTAATTCTCGACTTGGTGTAACGATTAATCCTAATGGAGAATTATAAGATCTTTCTAACATTGGTTTCCAATTTAAAATTTGATCTATTAAAGGAACAAGATAAGCCATTGTTTTGCCACATCCGGTTTCAGCAGCTATTATAGTATTTAGACCCCTCAAAATTTTTGGTATAGCACGTTTCTGAATTTCCAACGGCGTTGTATACTCTAATTCCTCTAATTTCTTGTACAACGAAGGATCTAAATTGAATTCTTCAAAAGTAGACTTTTGAATATCTTCATTTGATGTTAAAGTTTTTTCCTAAAAAGATTAGCATTTGTTAACCGTGTTCTTTAAGTATGATATTATATAAAAACACTTAAACAAATGATACAAACTGGATAAATACAAAAATGATCTCCTTTAGAATCTGAACGATTCCATCCTTTGCTGTTTAAGGGTATTGGTTCATATTTTGAATAAACATCACCTTTGTAGAAATTAAACATCGGACGTTTGCAAAGGATTATTGGTGTTTTTAATTTTCTTTCTTCGGGAGTAAGTGCTATCTGCTTTTTAACTTCACGTTTCTTAAAACGTTTGGCACCAACTCTTTTCTAAATTCAATAAAAATATATTATTATTTTTATAAATAAAGAATATAGAAAGGAAATGATAACCTAAAAGAAACATAACCTAAAAAAACATAACCTATCAAAAATCATGCTAAAATTAAAGTTTACTAACCCCATACTTCCGCAAATTTATAATTGACACAGTTATGTTCTGATAACATAAATTACAATATCTAAAAAGCATTTTAGAATGCTGTTATTTTTACAATCTTATTCCACTAGAAGATTATAGAATTCATTACCATAAACACAAAATGTTTATAAATGTTGAATCACATAATCATGAATCAATTATCAATAGATATTCCCATTCTCGTAAGATTTGAAACGAAAGCTTCTTTATCTAATGTTAGTAATATCACTTTTTTCTAAAGCAAAAAATACAAAAGTACATAAAAGCTCACAAATCCCCTTTTTATCTATCAAAATTCATCTTAGTTACTACCTGAACCACCAGTTGGCAATAGTAGGTAGAAAACTGTATTTTTTGATAGTATTGTACTATTCTTTGATAGTATGTACTGTCATCGCGTAAAGTACCGACTTTCGCCTACTGATGGTCCCGGTCCTAACTAAGATGCAGTTTTTACAAGAAAAGTGCACTTTTATTGTTTTATATTATTATATATTCTTTATTTCAAATATTTACAAAAGTAAACAAAGATTATGGTCGTTTGATGTTTATCTTACCGATAATCAATACACACATTTAGGATTTGCAAGTTGTCGATATTGCAGTTCACGTGTTTATCATTGCAATAAATAAGTCTATATTATAGATACCGTGGTTAGTATAACGATCGATAACACAAATATTTATTTTAACAACTTAAAAATCTAACTTCTAAATATTCATTATTTATTATACCTATTATTACTGTAAATAAAATTAAAAAAGATAATAAACAATATAAAGAGAAAAGAGCGAACAACAATAATATTAATTATTTACATATAATTGATCGCTTTTTTATTTTTCTATTTAAAATAAATATTGAATGAAAATTTCAAAGAAAAGAAGAAGAAAAATCTGAAATTGTAAGTTCATGAGGACAATCAATAGATTTCGATTAGTGTTTATACCAGCAAGTAAGAGGACGAACAAGGTAGGGTGTCACACTTTCGTTCTCCCCAGGTTCGATTGTTGTTGGTGCCAGCAGGTTTTCTAGTCGTCAACGGCAATAGACGGCGGCGTTCGACCCAGGAAAGGCGAAAGTGCGAGTAAGAAGAAGAAGAAAAGTCGTCGAAAGTCAGTCAGAAGACGAAGGAGAATGTTTGTCTTTTGTCGAGGTCGGAACGATCGCTGTAAGCGATAGTCTTTGCGAATAAAAGCGAGGAGGATGGCCGATCGCGAAGAGGACGACGATGAAGAGAATGAGGAGGGGGATGGGGTGGAAGGGGTGAAGAAGGAGAACAAGATGGTGTTGAGGAGGAGTCACGAGAGGATGAAGGAGAGGAAGGAGAATAAGGAGCCGAAGGAGACCGACGAGTTTACTACCGACGAGAATCTCAGGATATTCGAGACTCTTTGCATCTCGTCTCCTCACAAGGTCTACCCATCTCACAACACGATTCACAACACTATCGCACTCAACTTGAATATTGTGAAGCGCACCTTGCTCTCTCTTTTTTCTTTCTTTTTTAAAATATTTTCTCACCTGTATACATATATGTGCCGGTAATCACGACAGTTCACTCATTGTTAGGCAGAAATTTAAAAAAATTGATTTGTTTTATATTACAATTATTTATATTACAAAATAAATCATATAATTAATTTTTTTTCTTTCATTTTTTTATATATTATATAATCCACGGTCATAATTAACGGCACAATTATAGTTAAATAAATATATATATATTTAATTTTAACGTAGAATTAAGTATATTAGAAAATTTTCAATTTATGTCACGATAAAAAATACACCTTTTTAAACAAATAACGCACGAATAAATGCACATAGAAAAAAATTAATCAAATCTATCAAAGATGAGGGTTAGTCTACTTTCATCGAGTGATAAGTTTCGTTACTGAGCTCTTGAAAATCGTCGCTTTCCCTACGTTTTCTCATAGAAGCATCAGCCCGTCAAAACCCTTTGGAATTTCATCATGGATAGGATTTACGAGTGGCTCGTTTAATTGATGCGTCCAATCGTAATTTCGTAATTTCGTCACGCGTAAGCGTCGTTATCGTAGCCCTCGAAACATTGCCCTCTCTTTTTATCCCTACTCTGATCCTCTTTCTCTTTCTCTTTCTTTCTCTTTCTCTCTCTTTCTCTCTCTCGTTCTCGGTTTCTTTATCTATCTATATTTATCGCTGTCTCTATTTCTCTTATTCGCTTCAGTGTGACGTATACGAGGTACACCAGTGAAACGCAAATGTATTGAGTTGCATGCGAACAAGGGTTGCGTTGCCATAGCGTTACACAGAATCGATTTTAGCAGTTCCACTAAAGGTCCGTGTGTACGCGCCTTTTCGATCCTCCGCGTTTTCGCGTGGAAACCATTAAGGAAGCCTCAATTTATATTTTATTTCTTTTAGATTATTTTAATTTTCCTTCACAATTATCTACCTTTCCGTTCACATTTTTACTATTTTTGATTTATTCTCAAATGAATCTTTTTACTCGTTAACTCTTTAATTGTGTTATTAGAACGAGGCGATAATGATGATACTTGTTAAATACAGAAACCGTTCTGTTAACTGTTATTGTATTCAATACAAGTTATAACGAAATAATAATTGATTTTTATTAAAAATTATTATCAATCGATAAACTAGAGACATAATAAAAAGAAAATAACTGATCCCTAAAGGATCTGCTAGAAAGGAAAAATTTAAATGATGATTCTTTATTACAATACCTATATTAAATATGTTTCTTAAAATAAGTAAAATTTTTATCTTTCTGATTTTTTTTTTTTTAAAGAAATCCCGTTTATTTCATTATTGTTTTAAAATATTTAAAAATATCTACTTATACTTATTTCTATTTATAAATAACATTAATTTATAACAACAAATTTAATACAAATACCAAATGGTAGTTACGAGTTACATGACGAGTATAATTGCCATTTACAGTTAAGAGGATAACGAATAATAACCAATTTTAATTTAGTTTTCTACGTTGATTCGTTACGAGTTCGAGATAAATGAATTGCATTCAAATTCGCTTAATGTTAACTAATTAAGAGTTACTACAAATATTTATTTAATGAATACAATTTTTTAATAAATTACACAAAGAATTTTTTTTAATTTGTAGGAAATAAATATATATATTTATATCTGTATTAATTACTACGATATTATCTATATTGAATAATAATAAACGATAGTTATCATGAAAGATGTCACGGACTACTCATTCGTGCCATTATTTCCGTAGTATCTCTCATGTTCGAATTCGTATAAATATCCTCGCAATTTAAGTTGACAGTAATATCTTGAATATTTATAAAAACATTCAAGAGAGTAAGACCTCCTTTTACTTTTTTTTTCGACAGAAGAAAATATCTATCTTTATTCATTTGTAATTGTCAAATTAAAATACTATAAAATACGAGGATGGGTTGAAAGTTTTGAGTCTTGAAAAGAATTGTTTCTATTTTAGGCTCAAAACTTTTCAATCAATTCACGTATATTATACGTATTATTACATAAGAAAAAAAATAAAATAAATGTCATTATTAGTATAAACAAGCAACTAATGATTACTTTATTTTTTGACATTGTTTTAACAATGATTGTATTTGTAAACCATTTTTTAATGAAATTAAATATTTTATACAAGTTGTTTTAAAAGTATGCTGACAAAGTTTAAATAGTATATGAAAGATTTAAAATAGCTAAACTTTTTGAAGAATTATAATTTTGATAACTTACCAATGAAATATTTTTCATTTATACAAGATATTTAAAAAAAAAAATATGAATTTCTGTTCGGAAAATATACTATATATAGTAGAGTATAGATTATTCGAATAAACTGAATGAGTTAAGCAAATATGCTAATAAGCAATCCTGATCAGGAATTAAATATCGATCGCAAAACAATTTCAAACCATTCGGAGAAGACTGGATACGAAATATGAAAAAAGATATAGTATGATAAATTATATGATATGAAAAAATTAAAATACAAAGGCATTTTTTACTCAATCCAGTATATATTACCGTACATGAGTATACCATAGTATATAAAAATCAGAAGTCAAACAGTATAAATAATTAACTTTTAATGAAAATAAGAGATAACTATATATTTTCTTATTTTTTCTTTTCATCAAATGCAGAGTCGTTAATTTAATGATTTCTTCTAGTTAGATAGCATATAATTACTAGTTATATCTAGTTAGTTATAAATCATATCGGTAGAGAGATTTAAGGGAATATATTTAAGGTCGTGTACGTCTTATAGTTGATATCAGTGGGTATTTAGAGTCGGGTCGCGGTGGCTCCTTGTGCGAAGTACGGAATGAGAATCACGTAAGCCTTCGTTATCCTTGGAAGGCAAGAATATACCTTACCTATTCGCGAATACTCTTCCCGTTCGTTATATAAAACAGGAACGATGAATTGTTTAGGGTTGACTAGTCAGACCTTTTGAGAATGAAAACGACGACGATAATCGTCCATTTAGTTCAAAGTTCGTCAAGAAAATGTGAATTCGATAATGGATTAAGACGTACAACAAAACAAAAGTAAATAAATCAAAAATATCTCTTATAAATTTATTTTCCAACAAATAATGAATTGAAATCAAATAACAATTGAACAAAATTCAATGTTATTTTTTTTACTTTGATTGTAAGATGTGTTTTATCTTAGAAATTAAATTTATATATTAGAAAAGAAATAGAATTTATCAAATTACCATCCGTATATGGATTTCAATGAATAATTTGTTTTTTCTTCGTTACATATTTTTTATTTGTAAGATGTGTAATATAATAATTAAATAACTTTCATCAATATAAGGTTGTATAAGAGATATTTACTTTTTTTTTTAAAGAAAGTTAAAACATGATCATAATGAAATGAAAAGGGATTTCATGACAATTTTTCCTTAAATATTTTTCTAAGATAATCAAATAAAAAATATACACAATAGATATATTAACGTGTTAGGAAAATAATCTTCTTGGATAAATTGCAAATTCAAAGAAGTGATTGTTAATGCGTAAGCATTAACGCTTAAGAGAGATGAAATGTAATTACCGTTCCTTCTAGCGTACGTATTAGATGAGAAAATATCTTTTCAACTGTGGTTAACGGTGAGGATAAGATAATCCACGTGGTAGGAACAGTGATTTTCACTCGGCGTTTATGAAGGAGGAGGAGATAAAGAAGAATGTGGCCGTCTTCCGCCAAGTAAACTAATTTTTTACTCTTAACGACCAACTTCCCAGATACAGTAATAAATCATTTTAACTAAATCCACTATGGTAGAAGGGAGTCACGATTTATGAATTTGTTCAGCATCTTTCTTTTTTTCTTTTCCTTTCTCTTATTATCTTTAAGTCTATTTAAAAAACAAAAAAATTCTTTTTGAAAACTATGATTATAATACTAAAATCGAAATTGTATTAGTTTTTATTAATCAAAGAAATTAAAATGATTGTTTTCCAAAAATTGTTAAAATATTATGTAAATTTATTGCGTCATGCATACGTTAGATATTTAAGCCAATGGTATGAAAGGTAAACACACGACCTTCTTATAAGTGTAAATAGATATTTTAGGATAAGTGAAGATGTTTTTCTATTTTGATGAAAGTATAAGAAATATAATTCCTTATTATTCTGAAGAAGGAAGAGAATATATGTGTGTTGTGCATGTGTACGTGAGAACACGGGTGATAAATCTAATAAGGATGGATATAAGACAGTTTTGAATAAATATATTATAATGAATGGATAGAAATAAGGATGTTAGAAAAAGTGAAGAAAAGGATGTTGTATTAAACGGATTTGATAAAGATGTTGGTTTGAAAACTCGGAAAATTTTAACAAGAATAAATTCAATTTTAAGAGAAATTTATTAAAGATTTTCAAATGATTCTACGTCATGTGAAAAGTTAATTTCCTTAAGTATGATGATGTCTTTTGTATCGGTTTTACTCTTATACTTACCAAACATAATTTTTATTTAAACTTGATTAAGTGTACGGGTATTCGATAAATTTAAAAATTTATTTTTCTCGAAAAGAATGAACACACTTATATAAACACATTCTATTTTATATTTTCGACTTGTTAATTTTTCATGTAAAAACACTTCTCTTTTCGTTTTTTCCATCATTTTACAGGATATCCTGTATATTATTTTACATATATGAAACATTTTTTGATACTTCGTTTTGTTTTAAACAAAAATTTCTGTGGTCACTATATACGGTTAACCCTGTATATTAATTTTTATTTTAAATCTAATTTAAATATAACTTTATTTTTTGTAAATTTCTCGTTCATTTCTCTTTATCAGTTTCGATTTTTAAAAGTCGTCGAAGAAACCAGAAATATAAGAGAGAAAAAAAAGAATAAAATGGAGGAAGCCGTGTAAGGATCTTTTCTTTGGTTACAGTTGGACACAGGAGATGCGATGACTCACGATTTGACGACGACGTTGAGGAGCGAACTGGCAGCTCTCGAATACAAACGAGATAGGTTGATGTTCGAGGTAAAACGATTTCCGTGCTGTTCCGACTGCTAAATCGGCTGGATTATTAATTCAACGGCTTTTCCTCCTTAGCTGCAGGAGATGAAGAACACCGTCAGATCAAGAGACCAAAGGGTCGGAGAACTTCAGGTGGAAGCTGATCAGTTGAGGGAACAAGCTGCCAGACAGAATTCTATCATTTCCAGTCTTAAGAAACTCATAAAGGCGAGAAATTTGTTTGTTTTTTTTATTAAATATATATAATCCGTTTATTTCATTTATAAATACATGATTTTTTGTGCGTGTCCATAGATATAGTATTCATTAATTTAAATAAAATATTTAGATAATTTGTGTGTGTAAAAATCTGAGCTTATTTGAATTATAATCCTTATGTAAGTTATAATTCTTACGTAAGTAATAATTATATTATTATAATTTTATATAAATGATTAAAAATTGGTCTCACACGAATATTTATACTTACATAAGATATAATAAAAATATAATTATAATTTTTGTAAGTAGTATTTGGTTAGACCTTTTACATTTTATAATGTTTTTGAGACGATTGGGCATATTTTTATGATACCAATTTTATTATCTCAATTATGTAAAATTATTTTTCTCTTATAATAAAATTTATATCTATTTACAAGTTTAATAATCCTAAAATATGTTCCTTTGTATTCAAATTTGAAAACATTAGTATTACAAGCAGAAATCAATTGTTTAATATTGACAGTGGTAGTACAAATACTCTCGTGACTCATTTCATATACATACTTTGGAAATATTTGTTATTTATGTATCTTATTTATAAATATATATAGATATATACATATTTATATATTTATAAGTTATTTCATAGGAATTGGAAGAGCGTGAGAAAAATCTTTATGCGTCTCAAGGAAGAAATGAAATTTCGATACAAGGATTACAACGAGACGTTAAGTATCACGAAGAAAAGGTCAGAGAATACGAGAAGAAAATTCGACAACTTGAGCATAATTTATCCGAAGAGATACAATTAAAAGAAAGAGCGAGATTAAATCTTCAGGTATTCTTTTTTATGTAAATTTACATTTATTAAATTGAAAAGATATTTGTTAAAATTAAACGTAAAAATAAATATTTTAATGAGAAATTATTTCTTTACGTATTTATCATTTACAAATAAACCAACAAGAATAATTATTTAATAGATAATTTTCATTATTGTTGTAATAAATATTTTACAAATTAATAAACAATCACAAAGGTAAAATATTCTCATTAAAATACTCGAAACTTTTGATATAAAATGAGAATGAAATTTTCATGCTTTATTGAAAAATGAATTATTCGTTTTACTGAATATCGTTGGAAAATTAACGGAATTCAATTAAATCGAATTCACATTAAAAAGGATTTTGTACGGCGTCTGGCACACGCATTGAACGTCGAGTACTGTGAAACGGTTCACCATAGTCCGGAAGTGGTTATCCACAAGGCGGAAGAATTAGTGCAAGAAGTAAATCGGTTGCGGAACAGGAGTACTACAATCGAGACGCAACTTAGCGGTATTGAGAATGATTTTCGAAATTGTAAAGACGCGCTAAATCGTCTTACAACTGAAAAAGAACAACTTCAGAGGCAAATGTCTACACAACTGGTTGATTTGGAACGCTTACGGCAGGTATATTTACAATGGAATGTGTATATAAAGAAAAAAGTTTATTTTCAGGATGATACCTTATATTGAATATATTTCTCCAATAGATTCATAATTAATAACGATATTTGTAATTAATTGTAAGTGTAAAATGTAAGTAAATGTGAAATTTGAGTATTTATTTTTAAGATGTAAACTTTATCATAATAAAGGTATCGTTTTTGTTTCTTGTCCCTAAAATCTAGTATTTTATGGGTAAATAAGTTCAATTAAAAGTTTTACCAGTTAAATAGAGGTTTTTTAGCCAATTTGTAAAAAATAGAGCGTAGTTAAAGAACATTTATTTTAGAATTTAACTAACTAATATTATATTCTATAATTAGAATTTGTATAGTTATATAAACTTATATAGTTATCGAATTGATTCATAAATAAATGTCATATATAATAATTGTATTAATTTCTAACTTACAATGAATTTGATTCGTTAATCAATATTTGAAAACTATTGAAAATATATCATTATAAATACTTTAAAACACATAGAATGATAAATAAACTACAAAAATGATGTTATGTTAAGTTATATATTATGTTTATCAGGATAAAGAATGTTTAGAAATGCAGCATAGAGTAGCTGAAAGAGAGATGAACGATTTACGAGATAAATTGGTGAATGCTAACAGAAATATAACAAGTGCTACGGGAAACATATCTAATCAGGAAGCAATGATCTGCCAATTACGAGGTAAACTTTAAATGAATGCTTGTTTCATTAGAAATAAATACAATTGATTTTTTATTATTTCTTCACAGACGATTTGAAGAATCGCGAAGAAAAAGAGCAACGCCTGCAAACAGAACTGAGACACTTACTGGAATCTTTAGCAATTCTTTTGAGTACACCGAGTAGATTTGTGGAATCTCATGAAAATGCGATAAAGGATAGGATTAGAGAGATCCTTGACGAGAGCAAAGATCAAGCACTGGTATTGTGCTTCTATTCGTAATATATTATTTAGATACTTTAGAAAAAAAGATTATTAAATAATTTAGACATCCAGATTATATTCGATTTGTATAAATATTGGATTGCTCGGAAAGTTGTGTGACGATTTATAAATATGAAAATATTTTATATTAAATAAATTTTGGTTTAAATAGTCAACGATCTAATCACGTTGGATTATTAGTTTTCGTTAGATCATTAAAGTCAAACAACGTGGGCACGGTTAGTAAAGTGGATTGGTAATCTATCCGAAATAAATAAAAACCATATGTCGTTGACTTCATGGAGGCAATAAAGAGACACGACCTTTTTGGTAGTATTGGATAAGTGTGAGAAGGTTTTAGTAGAAAAGTAATTCGAACCCGTAAAAGGGAGAAGTAAAAAAGATACGATATATATATTTTTTAAATAAACATATTACCTTGATCAAAATAAATATACACTTTCCGGGCAATTTGTATATTTTTCTTTGGAAATTTTTAAATTTGAATAATTTAATATTCAGAAAATTCAAAGTCTACGAGAGAAGGTGAACTCTGCCACGGAATCTGCCAATCGTCAAAGCGAAATGCTCGAGACGAGTATGATGAAGATGCGACATTTAGAAGAGGAACGATCTAGTCTCGAGGCAAAGATACACAAATTGGAGACTGAATTAACCAGTTGTGAACTTTCCAAAGAATCTTTACGTAGAGACAAACAAACGGTGATAAAAATTTGGTTTATTTTAAATGTTTTAAAAAACAAAGCAAACTATGTTTGCCGAAATTGAACGAATGTTTTAGTTCACGACGTTTCTCGATCGATTGGGAAAAGCCATGCAGATCGAGGAAATTTCGGAAGACGTCGGAATCGAATTACAAACCGAATCCTTACTTGTACGAGCCGAACAACTTGCCAGATTAGAAACGGATAAATTAGTCGATAAGGTGAAGGACACGATCGATAGATAAATTTGTATTTTTTTTTCTACCAATCTTTAAAATATCTCTCTTCTTGTTTTTTTCTTTTATTTCAAATCCTATGAAAATTCTACCGTTCGTGTACTTCAGTACATGTACTCCAGCTACGCGATCTTACCAAGGATTCGTCGTGAGAGATCCTTTCATGAGCTTCCCTCCCCGAAAGACGTAAGCCCAAGCTCCAAACCAGTCGAGAAAAACCTTCCCGTTTAGCGCTTTATCGTACTTCTCATTTCGAATTCGGTTCCTTTTGACTTCTCTTTTCTTTTTTACTATTCCACGCTTGAACGAAAAATCCTCCGGCTTTCTCGTGAAACTCACGTAGAAATCCAACTCCAACCGATTTTGCTCGCTTCGTATATAAATAGTTCATTAGTTTCTTTCAAGGATTATTCCATTACCTTTTTTATACTTTTTCATTTTAGATATCAGCACGAGATCTTTTCTTTTTCTTTTTTTTTCTTTTAAAATACATACTTTTTCATATAACATGTTTCACGATAAATTGTTAATAAAATTTAAAAAAAAAATGGATCATTCTATTCTTGGTAAAATAATTTCATTTTTTTTTTTGCAATTCCATCGTAGTATTAGATTAATTATTGTCATTCGTAATTAGAAGATTCATTTATTACATTTAGAAAGAATTTTTTTTTCACAGATGTTCGCACCTTCGAGCATATATGTACTTTTTATTTTATGTCGCTTAGACGTCTGTGGTCTATCAATTGCAACGACGTGTGAGAACCCTTAGGGAGCAACTACAGAGGCGAGATCTTCACTTGGATCTACTGCGAAGAAAATTGTCTCTTCAAGAGGACAGTGTGAGAATAAAAACGTTGTTACAAAGTGAGAGAGACGAAGCGAATCTCCGGTGAATGTTGCATCAAATAAAATTTTTTAAATAATAAAGCAAAAAAAAATATTATCATTATTTTGATTTATTAGGGCGAAAAAATTAACAAAACAGGTGGAACGAACACAATCACAACTGTTAGAAGAAAAATCACGAAATCGAGAACTGAGTGCTCAATTAACAGAAGCGGCTGATTACAAGGTTTTATACATTTTAATAATGAAAATATAAACAAAGAAATCGGCCAAATTCAATCATTTGGTATAATATATATATATATTATATTTTCTATTTGATAAATATTAGTATAAATTAATATTGGAAATTATAGCCTAATGTATAATATATATATATATATATATATATATTAGATATTATTTTATTATTTATATAATAATAAGAACAAATTCATATTAAATATTTTAAACAACTGTGTTTCATAACTTTTAAAATATCTTTTTCATTATATGTATATATGCTATATATAATTCATTTTGATTTCTTTCGTTGCAATTCAATCTATTACGACGTCAACTACTTTAAAATTGAAATACACGAATTTTATGTTTCCATGATACAGATAGCGGCATTGGAAAGGAGTAGGAAAATAGAAGAGCTCCAGAAACGTCTTGTAGAAAGCGAGATGTTGAGAACGCGTTACAGTAGAAAGCTATCTATGTTGAAAGAGCAAATGAGAACGACATCTGAAACGGCTGATCAAGAAAGATCTATCAACGATCATTCTTTACAACTCCTTAGAGATGAATTGGCTCAAGTGAAACAAAATCTCGCCGAAGTTACTAGAAGGGAATCTCAGGTAATCGTATAAATACACGTACACATACATAAATTCAACGGAATCAATGATACTTAATTTTCGATCAATTTATGTTAATATTTATTTACTAATATTTAATATATAAAATTATGATAATTTTTTATTTTTATTTTTAAAACTTTTTCGAAATTCACAGTATAAAATAATCAAATTACAAAAAATATAACATAAGAGAAAAATAATACATTAAATAAGTGATAAATTATTTTACGAAGAAAGTTTTAATTCCTACATTTCCGATATGTATATGCAGAATATTTATATTTTACAGTTTAATTTTTATTATACAAATAATATTTATAAATATTTATTTTTTCGAAATTCTTACAGTAAGATTCTTGCCAAATAAGATATTACGTATTCGGCACGCAAAGCCGAATTCACGCAATCTTGATTTATAGTGATTCCTCTATAAACCTACTTGCATTCGACCCCTGTAAGAGAGTTCGGACGCGGTACGCTTGGCGATCTGTATTTTTGAATTTGATATGCCTGTTAAAATGCAAAACCCTTTGACTCCGTCATTTCACTTCGTCCGTAAAATTAGAACTGAAACGAGAGCGTGAAAGTATCTTCTTCATTTATCAAAATCAATCTCCGGAGAATATACGGGCCACTTACAAAATATCCGTCACTTCTCGTGACAGATAGCGTTATTAAAGAAGAAAAAATTCCTTTTCTTCTCGTGACTCATTTTTCATGTTATTTTCCTTTATTTTCTTTTTTTTAATAGGCATACAGGAGATTACTCCAATGTAAGGGAAATTTAAAAAAAAAAGAAAAAGACAGGAGCAATCTTTTCCGAATAAAAATAAAATATAGAATGAATAAAAGAAAATAGAATAACACGTATCGCGACGTAACATCTTATTCATTGATATAATTGACAATCAACCTAAATCATTTTATCTGATAAAGATGATCTATATAAATATACATATACGTATATTGAATACACATGCACAGTATCCCTTTTGGTGTTCTCGAAAGGCAAGAATCTCGCTTATGATCTAGAGTTGGTAACGTTGTACCTCGAGGTCAGAGGGCAAACTGACTCGTTAATTCATTGAAGCAATCTCACCGACTATACGCAGATGACATCTATTCGCGTTGTTGTTACTCGTTCTCTCTCTCGTAGGAAATGCATAAACCTGCTGCTCCTCAAGATAAGGCAAGACTTTATCTCTTTCTTTCTTCCAACGAGTACGACATCGTTGTTCGTCGATCATTTATTCGAATCACGTTTACGTTCACCGAAGTATATACTTTGAAATGACTCGCGAAACTGCCTTTTTTGCCTTTCTTCAAGTTAGCACGTGCCACCCACTAGTCGACCCGTTACGAATTCAAACCTTTCGAATAGTATTTCTAAAATAATACATTTTTTAAAATGTTTTTTTTCCTTATTTTACATGTAGAAGGAATAATTTTCAATCTAACTTTTATAGCATAATAATTGCATATAGAACTTTCACCTGCGTATAAATATAATTAAATTTAACGTATTTAAATTTTCTCCTATATATCTCGATACTTTCGTTTATGATTAACCAACGTAACTCTAAATAACTTGGCAAAGCAACGAAGCGCCGAGAAGGATGCTCTGTGATCATTCGAACGAATCGGACCCTTGTAATTTTATTGAAACCTTTTTTCCTGCCTTCTCGAAAACGACCAAAAGTGTCAGGTCGCAAGCGTTGACCCTCACCCAGAAGCATAGAATCGATTTTCGATAGGTCCTTCATTATTTTTCATTACCTCAACTGATTTGAACGTAAAGCAATTTTTGATGATCTAACTTGTAATGGAGAGCGTGTTAATGGAGTAGTAGTAGTAGTAGTAGTAATTGTAGTAGTATGCATAGATATATCTATTTATCTATCTATCTATGTATCTATACAACTTGCAAATCGTTCATATCCTATTTCAGTTGCAGAGCTTCCGTGTCTCCGTAGCGAAATTATTGTCGGAGCCAATCTGCACTCCGGATTACGAGATCATTACGCGACTGCAGAAAATGGTTGCAGCTCATCGCGACTTCACCATGCTCTCCCGTAGATACGATGAACCGTTGGAAGCGAGTCCCTCAAGGTGCACAAGGTAATCCTTGTTAAATATTAACGAGAATGAGAATAACTTTGAAAGCAAACGTGTTTTAACCATTCTAAGCAGGTAAATATGGAAACTATTCTGAAAGTATTTACAGTTGAAAAATATTCTATAGAAAATAAATTCTTAGTTTATCTTTTCTCGTATGTTTTTCTTCGTTTATGTCTCGTTAATTTTTACTCAAGATAAAAAACTTTAACGATTACGTTGTTATAACTATCTAATAAAGATATTTTATATTAATAAATAATTTAATGATCTAAATATTATTCGTTATTTGTATTTAAATAAAAGTGAATTAGGTCAATTATATTTTTTATTATTCTATTGTATAATCGGTAATTATAAAGACAATCTAAGTTATATATACATATTTAAGTATATATTTATGTATTTTTTTTTTTTTAATTTATTTCTAGGTCACTTTTATTAATACTGGCATATGCGAGAAGATTTATCAGATTTCAAATCTTATATTCTTTAATTTAATTAATTTCCTTCGAAATATTTTTAATAATCCGATTAAAATGCAAATAAAACATAGAACAATTAAATAAATTATTTAACTTTTTGTTAAATTAAACTTATCGTTAGAGAAAAGAAGTATGTATATAAAAGTATGTTAAAGTATTGAAATTAATAAAAAAAAAATGTTAACAGCATTCATCCGATCCATTCGGTGCATCCACCGAGATCACCCGGTTCTCGATGTACCCGTTACGAAGACAGCGGATTTGCAGATCCACCAGATTTGCACGATATCGAGGAGGATTTTAACAAGAGACCAGTAAGGAGCAGCCTACTTCCGTGACGTCGGCCAAGATTCAACGTTTGAACGGTTGTCTGCTTGAATCAATGACGACAGCATCTGATCGTCGATCTCCTCTTCTTATTAGATTTATATACGAATGAAACGATGCGTAAAGCGAACCGTTTACTTCGTCTAAACGGACGACTTCTACAGTCGTTTTCCTGGAACTTCTAAAAAGACTTTTCTTGCATACGAATACAACATACAAGACATTATCCTGTCACGTTCAATCAAATAATTCATTTTTTCGTGATAAGAAATAATGTTCAAATATATAGATGATAGGGTAAGTTCTAACTCAAAGTTTTAATTTACAAATATAAAATTGAACATTTAACTAATACAAATAATCGAACATTCGTATTGTATATTTGTATTGGCATCAATCTAGAATAATTATTTATTATTCTTTAGAAATAACTTTGTAATGTAACTTTTTATACGAAGAATTATTTCTATTTATACCCAAATTCTAAAGTAGCATTTTTTGATTATATAACTTTTCTCGCAATTATTAATATAAAATAGAATTGAAAAATACACAAATATGTGTAACGAAAAAAATGTGACATTTAATAGAAATTTGGTACCCATTTTAATGCGTTTTCTTATGACTTATATACGTTGAAAGTTAAATAATCGTAAATAAGTAATACTTTTCAGTTTAGCAAACTCGGAAGTTCAAACATTAATCGTGATTAAAATCGTTTAACGATCTATAACGATCGTTTGATATTTGATAATTTTTTTGTTCCTTTCTAATATTGTTTTCTGTTACAATAATTTTGTTTGCTAGGATGTGTAATCATCGATCAATCTGTATAATTAATTTGAAATGTAACTTTTATAAAATTGTATACCTTAAGCATTGCTACGATTCAGATCTGTTCAATTCCACATTAAAGATGAAATAAAAGAATAAATTGTGAAACTGGTTTTCCGAGCTACTTAAACATCGCATCATTCTCAACTGTTTTGCGAATTTTCAACAAATATTTCTTTTTAATACCGGATTAAATATAATCATTCTCACTTCGAAGAACTGGTTCTTAAAAGAGGAACACGTTCGGATTATCGGAACTTAATAAAATCATCAACATCACAAATTTCAACTTTACTTTCTATTATATATCTATAAATACAAAAAAAGATTCAAACAATGACAATGAAATAAAGATAATAAAATTTTGTATCAAGTATCTCACATCTGTTCATGTTCAAGAAAACATTATTAATAAAAAAGAAAAAGTTATAAGTGTAAATAATATAAAAACGAATATAGAAAAGTTTGCAAAAGATGTGTGTCATTATTTTTACTCATTTATCTTATACTATAAACATTTAGTGTGTGTTATGTATATTAATGTAACAATTATACATTCAAATCTATTCCGAGAACATAATTATTATAGAAGACTTATTAATTTGTTTTTAAACGATTTTTTAAACGCGATCACGATCGGCCGAGTTCCCCTATTTAAATAACACGCGAGGCAGACCCACATTTCTTTCAAGTTGCTTCTTGTATAGCCGATAATTCGAAGCTTCACTTCCGCCGACACGGTTCCAATTTCCATGCGTGGTCCTACGCTGTGAATAGGCAACCATAAGTGGTTGCAAGTTGATATGAATGTGTGTGTGTGTGTGTGTGTGTGTATGTGTGTAACGGTACATAATCGAATATCGTAATTACTCTTCAAAGATCGCATTGCCAAAACTCAGATCGTCCTCTGTTATGTATGTATATATATATATACCTAGTTCACTTGATTGCTCATTCTTTTGTAAAATGAGATAATGTTACGGTCTTTATTGCATCCTCATTATCCATCATCGTTAACGATATCGTTCGAAGGGCGAACAGTTTTTTAGTTTTTAAGGTCTCCTTTTTTTTAAATACATATATAAAAAAAGAGGAACTATATATTAAAACAAAATAATAATAGATAATAAATACTAATAAATTCAGAATTGTGCAACTTTTTATTTTGACAAAACAAATAATGTAAACAATTATTTTTATCGGAATAAAAAATTGATCATTCAATGCCGAAAATCCCATGTTATTTAGATGGGAAACTTACATCGTTGTTCGGCTAATGTAAGATTAAAATTAAGATAAAGACTTGAAACTTGAGGGATATTTTGTTTTTTCTTTATTTTTAATCATATAAGCCTAGGAAAGAATAAAAATTCAAAAACTCCCAAAATAAGAATTACTCAAATGTACCTACATGTATATGTATCCCATGCATGTGATATATAAATATATCACTATGACTGACGAACCCATATATGTTACAATCAAAATTTATATCCCTAATAAAATGTGTTGTTAAAAGATTAATTATTTTATTACTAATCTTGTTCATACGTCCAGAATTGGGCATATTGGAGTGCTGTAAGTACTCCAGGCATTGACAATTTTTAAGGACTATCACAACTGTTTCACGGAACACTTGATTTCGAAGAGTTTCGTCTGCAAAGGATTAAAGTAATGTGATCATAAAAATGATACTACCTGTGATACCTTGTATTGTTAATGGAAAATAATAGAATTGTTTTCTGAATCAAAAGAAAACATAAATTTAAGAGCAATAAAGTAAATGGAAATTCGACAAATACTTCCCGATTATATGGGTGATCTTTGGAGACGCGTAAATTTGACTAGACGTTTCTTACATCACACACAGGTATCGTAGCGTAAGACAAGCTTCGTAGTAAGTATGTAGGCGGTAGTTGTATCGCTACGGAGTGGAACAACCACATTCCAGAATGCAGACGGCGAAGTGAGTAAGAGGATGCGAATCGCAGAAGGGTAGACATGAAAGAGAGAAGCCGAGAAGGTGGGACAAAGGGAGAAGAGGAATGGAAGAATTCAGGTTCGTGAATACCTTCAGGGATTCGAACCTTCCTGCCGTAGACGTTCAACGTGTGCGTTTCAAATACTCCAACGTTCACGAAACATTCATTCTTACTGATTCACTTTCAAACATCATTGTAGTATCAAATCTCTATGTTAAGATTACTTGTACAATAAAGATAACTTTGATTCAATTGAGACTACTTTAATGAGTTTTAATGAATAATAGTTTTCACGAAGATATCTATTATTTTCCTTTTCATATAAGACAGAAATAATTCCCTATAATTTATAAGGAATTATATATCTATATTTTATAAATACGTAGATAATTGTAAAAGGATGAGTAATTGTTAGTAGAATAATTGAAAAATTCATTTTTTATGATTTATTTTATATGATAATTATTGATACAAAATGAATCGTAAAAAATTTTTTATTCTATTTTTTCATTATTCAAGACAGTATCATTATTTATGGTGCAAATTTTATTTTATTTTATCACGGAATGAATTGTTTGCCCTTAATGTTAAATTTAAATTGTTAGTCTACAAATTAGTGTTCTTCTACTTAAATTGGTGTTCTACAATTTTTGTTTATAAGAATGAAAGAAAGTAAATTGTAATAGATTAAAATGTTTTTTTATTTATATTGGATCATATTTGATCGCGTTCTTATTTCTTTTTTTTTTTATTAGATCGTGTTAGATTAAAATTTGAAAATAAAAGTACAAATTTTCTAAGAACAAATTTGAAAGAGGAACATTTTCAAGTCTCTCACTTACGAAAAGCAAATAGAGAAACGAGTTAAGTTTAATGCGATTCTGGGAAGTGTTCGACCGAACGACGAAGTTACGCTTCGCCTACGTAAGCGCCTAACACAGAACCCTCGTGAATGGTTGATCTCGTTATTGTACAAGCAGACATTCGTGTGCGACTTTCGAGATCTGGGTTAGTGCATATCTAAACTCTGAACTTAAGAGTACTTATTTATGCCAAAGCAGTGAGTTAAAGATAGATTATTTTTGTGTCACGAACTAGATTGTTACATGTGATACAATTTACACGTAAATTGATGAATAAATCTCATAGAATTAGCTCCCCTATCATTTTCCTATTGAAAAGAAAAATGTACGGAAAATTAAATAGAAAAGCTATAATTTAAATATTATCTTAAATGAATATAAGAAAGAAAATAAATATAGTATTATAAATACAATTTTAATCAACTTAAGTTATTAAAATATCGCAAGGCTTCTTATTTTCAATCCTGCAAAAGGATGCTTGAAAATACGAAGCCAATCGAAGGACGAACATCTGGTGACTTTGCGAGCCATGTCGAAACCTTTCAATGTAGTTAATTGTAAGTTCAGATATTTGATCTGAAAATATAACAAACTATCTAATAGGTAAAATTTTCAAATTATCTTTTATGAGGTCTCACAAATTATTTGACCTTTCTCCAAATGGAATTAATCGAGTTATGATAAATGAACACCTATCCAAGTTCAACGGACATTTAGAAGAAAATCTTAGAACATCTGCTCACGTGAAAGTATTTCCTCGATGCAAGCTAAACGCTTTTAATGTCGACCGACCAAGCGAGACCGATTGACGACAACGTTTCCTGGATTCCTCTATGAGATTTCCTTCTAATTAGCTTCGCTCCTTCCTTGTGTCGCATTATTACGCTGGAATACTTTTAATAAGTATTTATCTAACCGACATACAATTATAATGGTAATACCATAAATGAAAATACTGGTGGGAGGATTAAAGATACAAAACTTTAAAAAAAGTAGAAATAAATTTTATAGAAGTGTGGGATGTTTTTTACAGAAGTTCTTTATGGAAATCATCATTTCGTAAAAAATTCCACTAAAATATATGCTAATTAATTTATATCTTTTTCAATGTGAATCTGAAACAGAAAGGATTAAGCTCAATCATTTGTATTAATCAAATTGAATGCATATTTACTATACGAGAAAATAAATTGATTTAATTTTCATATTATAAACCAATTATTCCTATGTTTGAATTTTATTGTTAATATGTATATTGAACTCGGAACATCTATAATACTAATAAGTTTTTCGTATATTGCAGGATACATTTATTATATATTCTTGGCTTAAATGTGAAAACATATTTTTAATGGTATCACACTATAAAATATTATTATTCATAATATTATTATTATCACAGTTTAAAATAATTTATGGATAAAATATATAATTTTTTGAAATCATATTCAGATCAGATGCAATTGAGCTAAGAAAAAGCTCACAAACAATGTATTAATATTTATTAATTATGTATTAATATTTTTTCTAGTCAATCGAATAAAAAAAAGACTTAAAAAAAAAGATTTTAAATAAATTATTTCAATTGTAGTAATTATGTCCAACTTTAGTATGTGTGAATGAAATAGAAATAAATTGGTTAGTAAGAATGAACGTTTTTAACTGTACTTAAGAATTCCAGTAGCTTTGATTTTCTAATCTAAATAGCCCTAAATTCTATGGACACTTATTAATAATAAAATATCTCTTTTCAACGACTCATGAAAACACCTCCATTAACTCTATTGCGCTCGAAAAATTCTAGTTGGAATCTGCTAGATGTTTCTAGCCGTCCAATGTGTACATAATGTAGCTCTCGGTAAATTAAGGTCGTACGGTGCAAGAAGTTCACGATCATAGCAAAAAATGTACCACAAATTGTAAGAAGGTTGAAGAAATCGAGTGATCATTGGCAGAAGCTATGAAATTCTTATCGTTTTGTTTGTTAATGTTGAGCGTCACTAATGATGCCCGGTAGGGGTGCTATTTCTAGATCGCTGCAATAACGTTATGTTTTTTTTCATAAAAGATTGTTTTCTATTACTGTTAGTATAAAAGTATATACTATAGTATATACATATTATATTTTACATTTTAAATTTTAGAATATAAATAACGATACTTTAATGTTCGATTAATATTTCGATATTAACAAGTATAAAAACTAATAAATAAAATATAAAGCAACATATATATATATATATATATATATATATATATTCGTAAAACAATAGTAAATATATTCAAGTCGTATTCACATTGATATAAATATTAAATTTGTAATATGAAATATTGGAGTTCTAACGAATTATTCATTGAATTTTATATGAGCGGGATTAATGAAAAATATTAACTATCGTAAAACATTCACGAATCCATATAGTTCATCGGAGATAGATGGAAAATAAATTTGTCTTAGTCAGTTAAAACTAAAACCCGTTCTATCTTTGAATGTATCTCTGAGACAGCACGAAAATTACATATTCTTTTGCTCGAGAGTCATTTCACGCTTCTTCGTTCAAAAACTCTTTCCTCAAGCTTCGAACTGCAGAAAAGTACACACATAAATATATGTGTATTCACCGGTGGTACTGGAAAGAGTTAAAATTAGTAACGGTCGAGGGACAGTTAAACGGCTCTTTGCTTTAAGGTATAGTACATCTTATCGATTCTGTCAAGAGAAAACAACGTTAAAAAAAATAAACTTCTTTTTGCTAATAAATAACAAATAAAATCCTTCCTTAAATAAAAATAACAACAATTCCATTAACTTTTCACAATCAACAGTTGGTTTTAAAAGCATAAAACGTTCATAAAATGCATATTCATTGATTTTTACCGGACTGTAATCATATGTTATATAAAATAATAAAATATAACATGTTCTTTTTAAAAGTATTTAAAAAAAATATTGTCAAAAATTATACGAACTTATTGATTTATATAAATAAAATTGACTTGATTGATCAGTGTTAATGAAATCGACTTAAAGGAGTGTACTTGAACGTATGTCATTTGAAGAGAGAAACTGACCATGAGTTAATAGGCATTTAAAAAGAGAGAAAGAGGAATAATTATAAGAAGAAGAAGAAGAAGATAAGGAGATGAGAGTGTAATAGGCAAAGAAAGAGAGAGAAAGAAGCTGGAGGGTCAAAAGCAAGATAAAACGAGTGAATAGCGGGCAACTCTGAACACGTGAAAATAAAAAAGAAAGGAAAATAAGAAGAAGAAGGAGGTTGTGGTCGAAGTAATGCCGAGGTTTAACATGGAGTCCTTTTACGCGAAGAGAAAAGGAGGGCCTTATGCAGAGGCTGCCTTCGAGCGTGCAAAGAGTCAGGATAGGATTGGATCTTGTTAGCCCTGAACTTGGCCACCAATGTCTTTCCTTCCCTTCAAACTTAAAGGTAGTATAGGCTCTACGACGGGTTTGGCCTTACTGCATTCACGATCTCTTAGTATCGAGGTTTAAATACTCGTAAGAGTTTATGCAACGTTTTCATTTCAATTCCTAATTCGTTATACAAAAAAGTATTTCAAGTAGAATGAATTTTATTTAATCTAGATAAAATTTGTAATCATCACAATGTGCCTTCTAAGAAATAAATAATTTCTGCTTGAATAATTTCTTACATCTATTATTTATCTAAAGATGAATAGAATTTATTTTCAATCGTAATTGTTATATAAATGTAAATTCAAGGAAAAATGATTTCTTTGAATAAAAAAGATAAGTAAAATTTCGTTTTATTATACTCATAAATTTGAAATTATTTCAAGAGACAATAATAATATTTGAATATTTTTATAAACGACAAAACATAAACTTTCTAATAATTATAAAGAACATTAATATAGTATTAATATAAAACATTTATCGGTTTGAAAATATAATTCTTTATGGATATAAAATATTTCTTTTTGCTTTATCTAAAATGGTAAATGGACGCAGAACGAAGTTTCCGGTTGTTTGTTTATTCTTTATTTTAATTTAGTAAAAGATGATCGAAAATTTTCTCCTTAAATTTTTGACGTTGATCGATAAGTACGTTGAAGTGAAAGTCAAAAGAGAAAGATAAAAAGTAGAGGAAAAGAGAAAGAGAGAGAGAGAGAGAGAAAGAGAGAGAGAGAGAGAGAAAGAGAGAGAGAGAGAGAGAGCGACAGACAAACAGACAGACAGAAAGAGAACGTACGTGGAATCTTGTTTTGTAATTTTAATAGCAGATCCGATCTTGTTGGCCCTGAACTTGGCCGTGAGCCTTACTTCGCGTAATCCTTCGACGTAGGCGCGTCACGTTTCGAGTTCTTGCTCGATCGTTTGCCACCGGCCGAGTTCTCATCTCAGAGTGCTTAGAACTATATTGCAAGATTTGACCCATGTTATTTCGACTATAATATTTTGTACTCTGAGCTAATTATAAGATACATCTAATTATTAGGAATTAATTGCATAAACGATACTTAAAATTCTATAATTAATGCTAAATGTCTATCGTATTATTATTAAATGTAAATTAACATTGGGAAATATAGTTCAAACAATTTAATGATAGGAAAAAAATTATAAAGTATGTATGAATATTTTTTTAAATTTATTATATATTTATAATTAAATTTTATAAAAAGTTCTTGTATTATAATATAAACTTATATATAATTAAAACATAAAATGAAACAAAATTACAAAATTTTCTGACTTCACGCCTACTTTATTATCATATAATAAGTAAAGCGGAACATATCGATGCAATGGCGAATCAAGTCAAGTGGATACCCCAAGCGGTAAAAAGTTCGAGACCCTTAAATTGAGAGTAGAAAAAAATATTTCAGGAACTTTAAGAACATCATTAAGTTATTAATTAAAAAAAAGTAATTATAAATTTGATATTGCGATAATTGTCAATACTTAAGAAACATGTCATATAATGTTGCTCAAAAATGCTCTTCAGAGAGGGAAAATGTTTGATGGTTGATTTATGCAAATAATGATTTGAATTAAACACATCTGAATAATAGAAATAAAATATTTAGACTTTTTAAAGGGTGAATATAACCAATTAGCTATTACAAGATTTTGATAACATAACAATAACTAATGAGGAAATAATCATGTAAGTGTTAATATTAGTAACCAATAAAATAAGTTAATTTAAATCAACAGATTTTAGAATGAACTAAGTATTGCCTTATATTTAAATAATAAATAAATAGATTTATATTAAAAAATATAATTTTCTTCGAACCCCAATGAAAAGAAATTTTAATATCTCGAAGATCCTTAGAGGCTCTTTTTTATTCCGCGGTCCCATGCGGCCGCTTATGTTAATTCCCTTAACGCTTAATCCGCCATTTTATCAATGTATGTTAAATACTAACGATTATCATTTAAAATTCGAAATAATTGTTTTTTTTTTTGCAATTATGATCCATAAAATACTAAAAATACAAAAGATAATGTGTTATTCCCTTGAAATCACGTTTTCTATTCTCACTATCGATCATTTGGATTAATAAATCGTGCGAAGTTGTAATATATGTGTTATTTTTTATATTACTTATCATTATTATATATTTCATAAATTGATTTATCCATTTCTGCCTTATCGAAGAGATAATACCTTTTGATAACAACATTCTTATCATGAGAATATAAAAGCTTTGTAATATTTTACTGTTCTGTACAATTGTATTACAATTACATTCGAGTTAATGCAAAATATTCCTTATCATCAGGATGTTTACGATTGATGCCAACTAGTAGAAAAAAAATGATTTCCGACGCTCTTTGTTTCCTGTTTTTTTTTTTTTTTTTTTTTTTTTTTTAATTAAAAAGCACGCAATTTCCAGTATCAGAGTCGTTTGTGTATCTTTCTGATATAACAAAATATATTGTATTATATGCATTACTATGAGAATTGTGATATTGAAAATAGAGATAAATAAATACATTAACGTATGGAAATATTCGATGTTCATTTTTCATTATAACAATAAAATTAAATAACTTTTGTTCTGTATTTATAATCGATCTTAAAAAAATACTACCTCGTATTGTTATCTTGACTGATTCTCGATACAAAGATCGAGTATCTAACGAGTACCGTTTATTACATCGCTAAATTTAATTTCTATCTAACGAGGAAAGACAAAATTATTAAAGTAATACAGTAACTTAAGAAATAAGAAGAAAAATCTTTTCTCCTTATCAAAAGTATTTTACAATAAAACTTTCGATAACATTCAATTTTTAATTGAAAAGCAAATAAAGTATCATTGTTCAAATTAATCAATACAGCATACAAATAAAACTTATTTATTTTTTCTTATCATAAAAAACAGGTTATAAAATTATTAAGATCGATCTTTTTTGAAAGAACCAGTTAAGTTGGATTCTATACAATTAATATTTTAATTTTTCTTTCTCTCATTTCTTACTCTTACATTATTTACAAGCCTTTGTCATAGACAAAGGTTAATTAAAAAAAGAAAAAGAAGTCTTTGAAACCTCGTTGCGAACATCGCACAATGTATTCTATGCAGTCCCTCTTCTATCCTTCGAGTTCACGCACGGAATAACCCTCATTAAGGGCACATTTGCGGCTAATGCGAATTAGGAGGATATATTAGTCACGCTGGGAATTGCAGATGTGTGGGAGTGGAATGTTATAATATATAAATCGGAGTCCAAGACGAGGGAATTAAGGAAGTTCAGTATGTATGCTTTTTAAATAATATTTTAAACCTTTTACAATCGTTTATATGTTTCTTATGTTTCATTATGGTATTTTGCAATAAAATAGTAACATATGAGGGCATATACATTACATATAACGTGTGTGTATATTAGGGCAGTTCTTATATTGGATCTGAAAAAAATGTCATGTTAGAACGCGTCAAATCGGTTTCAAATATTCAAACAAATGCCCTAATTTTTATTAACCATATATATAGAGGTATATATTGTACATATAATTTTTATTTTGAACACCTGTGGGAAATCTAGTTCAACACATCTGTGTGACATTGAAACGGACGACTCGTAAAATATGCCATGACCCGTGCCAAGTTGTTAAAGATAAATCCTGAAATAACAATAAAATGATGCTTTCTCTGTCGTTGCTTTCACCTTTCTGCGGGATTTGCCAAGTAAACTCGTTTCTTTTATAGGTCAAAATATAGATAGTTATATATATATAATTATTATATATGTATATGTACCAAATGAGTCATTTTGTATCGGGATTGTTAGTAATTCTATTACTTATGATAATTCCTCAATGAAAATAGATTTGATTTGGAGGAAGAAAACACTGTTAAATGTATAAGATTTTTTATTTATGAAACAAAGAATATGAAATGATCAATTTAAATGACAAATTAAAAAGACGAGGACGAATGAAAAAAAAAATAAATTATTACTTTTATTCTACGATATCGATGTATTGTTATATTTTCAGTACTTATTTATTCCGTTAGAATAATAAAATACATCTTACTAATAGGATACATGTGATTATACTATGGTAATATTTACAATTAAAATTGATAAGGTGAAAAGCAGCAACTTACGTCGCTCCTCACAAGAAAACTCATGAAGGCGAAAAAATCTTTTACGAAAGTTTTGGTTGCTATCATATTTTTAAAGTTTCTTTTACATTTTTTAACTTCCACATTTTTTAAATAAATATAATACTAGATTTTATCGATTTTTTTAATATCCATTATCTGAGTATTAAAAACATAGAAAATTGCAATAATATTATCGCAATTTTTTTTCTCTTAAAATTATTTGTAATTTCATATAAATAGTCATCATAACTTTGAAAATTTTCCAGATAAGTTGTGCTTGACCGATGATAATTGCATTGCTATTTTCTTTTGTATTGAAAGTATCAACGTAATGATAAGGAATTTTTCAATAGCAGCGAGATATAAACTATTCTAATGATATCATATCTATATCAGACTAAAGCCTAGCGAGCTGATTGCGTATTTATCAGAACATTGTTAAAAAATTAATTATGATCTTTTGAAAAAAAAAAAAACATACAATTGATGGAAAAGAAAATGTTCAATTTTTAATAAAAATCATTATTTAATTTAAAATTCGAACGAATAATTTTATAATTGATTTATTACGTTTATTTGCTTTATGGTAGCAACAGTAAAATAACAATTAGAAAAATAAAAACAAACCACTTATCAGTGTTTAACCATGAAATTTATTTGTGATGACCATGAAAAATAAAAACTATTAGAATATATAGGTGCTTCTATATTTATTTAGGTAATATTTCTGTACCCTAATTAATAAAGTATTTACAAGGTAAATTAACAACACAGTTCAATTATCGAAAAGCGAGTGCTGATCAATTATCTATCGTAACGACAACTTCCGTTTGTTAGAATTGTTTTGTTAGTCAGTTTGACTCATTGCATGGTTCAGATTTGGGTTATCGATGAATCATTTTCGAAGATTTGTAGCTTGTAACAGATTTCAATGTTAAAATCATATAGTACATTATCTTGACCTGTATTGCAACGTATTGTATCAAATGGTAATTAAATTTACCATAATCTATGTTAACGTAAATATTACCAAGAGAAGTAGATATTAACTACGAATTTTATAAATATTTTTATTAATTTACAAATAATATTTTCTTTAAAAATTATTCATATATTTTTGCATAAATTCTAACATTAATGTTAACCAAAAACATCTTAATTATTAGTAGCATATAGATAAAAAGAAAACTACATTTGTTAGTGTTAAGACGTTTCAGTTATTTGTTGTAAAATATTAAAGCAATTTTTATATTTTTAATAATTTTAATTTACAATAACGTTTAGACATAAAATAATAATGCTGATTATTAGTTATTGCATGAAGTATTAATAAAACATACGATTTGTACCGCATTAAATTACGTTCGAAGTATACCAGGATATACTTTTCTAAATGTTCGATGAGCGATCATTTTTAATAATGAACTAGTTGATTACTTAGGATTAAAAATTAACAATTAAAATTACAAGTATTTGTTTTTTTTTTTACAGTGCTTTCTTTTTTCTTTTTTTACCAATGTTTTTTAATAGTTCTTCAAGCAATATGAAATAACGTGCATTTTAAGTGGAAGTGGTAATGACATTCATATCAGCAATCCCCCATGATCATTGTTATTCTTTTGCTTTATCGTTGAAAGCGAATACCTTCACGTACAAACAACGCAATAGTCTCTCATCTTTCTCGCATATATCTTTCTCTTTCCTTAGAATAAATTAAAATCAGTATTCGTCTTATATTCTCCTTATGAATCTTTTTCTTTTCGATAAGGAAGAAGAAAATTTACGTAAAATTGTTAATATTTTGAATTTTTAGTCTCAATTAATTTTTCTTAAATAATACATAATATTTTTTTTAAATCGTGACTACAATTCAATTAGATTTATATTTTTAGTGAATTTTATTTTACAATATTGTCTCTATAATTTATTCCGTCGTAAAATAAAAGTATACGTATTTAATAAATGTGGGTCGTATTAAAAAAATTTATCCTTTGACAGATAGGAAATTATTGTAAAAGAAAATTTGATATTATTTAACAATTTTTATCATCAAGTAGTGTGAGTTTTCTGCAGGAGTTTATAGGTGTAGAAATCTAATTAATTTCTTCTATGTGCGAAAAGAATTAAGTTTTATTATGGTCCACAGCTTGTAAAAATACTTACATTAGAAGCTGAAATTCCATTCTATTGACAATCGTTCTTATGACGAGCGATTTTTAATATTAGCAAGAAGAAAAATAATATCGATATTATCTTCGATCGTAGATAAGGATCAAAAAGAAGCAGCAGTACGATAGATAATATTCAATATCTTATCGTTATGAGCAAATGAGGATACTTTAACGGAGAAACGGAAAATATAATGATAAAGTTTTTCCAAAGAAGTTCTTTTAATCACAACTCTCCAAGGATAGCGATATCGATTGGTGCTCTTTATCGAGATAAACTGTTATGTAGAGCCAATCGATTGATAGGAAAACGATAAGGATTAATAAAAAATGTTTGTTCTCTTGCAGTTTCGCGTCAGTCAAAGAGAGGTAGTTAAACTTATTACCTGAAAGTCCAGGAAAATCTCGTGCAACATGTCACGAAAACGATCTTACACTCTAATTGTGCCGTGTCTTTTATTCAGTTTTCTTTTTGTATCAATCGAGTTAGGTAAACGATTGCATATTCTAATTTCTTGCTTTTAAGCGATCACAACTTTTAAGAAAAATAAAACAATTGGCTTTTTATTATGCGATCACAAATAGAATATTTATTTGAATAGGTTATAATTCTTATTTGTTTGTAACAGGTGAAGCATTAAAGTGTTATGAATGTGTTCCTGGAACATCAGATTGTACAAAAAATCTAGGCGAACTCAAGGAATGCCCAAACATTCCGACAACAGAGATGACGACAGAAGGAACGACAAAAGGAACGACAACAGAGATGACGACAGAAGGAACGACAGGAGGAACGACAAAAGGAACGACAAAAGGAACGACAGGAGGAACGACAGGAGGAACGACAAAAGGAACGACAAAAGGAACGACAAAAGAAACGACAGAAGGAACGACAAAAGGAACGACAAAAGAAACGACAGAAGGAACGACAAAAGGAACGACAAAAGAAACGACAGAAGGAACGACAAAAGGAACGACAAAAGGAACGACAGGAGAATCGATGGCAAAGAATCCTGTATTGAATCTAGGGAAATCAGATTTTATATCTAATGGTATTGTATATGTACATACAAAATAGAGTTGGATTATAATATATTTTTAATACATCCAATAAATTCTATAACATATAACTATCTAAATTGACAACTAATAATAATTTATAAATTTTTAATTATTATATTTGAAGATTATTAATATTGTTACGCATACAAACAGATTTGCTTGAAGAACTTTCCACTTCTACAGACCAAACGCATGAATGCTTCGAGTTACGTGTAACTGTACAAAATGGTAAGTAATATATATCATATAACTCATTTTAAATGTCGAAATAATCATTAGTAACTAATATGTACGTTAAAGTCTTGAGATTTATTGAAAATTTTATTCATTTTATCATTTTACAATAAATATTTATATATCATTAAATTTCATTCAGTATCATATGACATTCAAATGTGAATTTGAATTTATTATATTATAGATACAGTTTCCAAGCAAGTAGTAGGTCGAGGATGTATGATGAAGAACAGTTTTGGTTGTCAAGATATGCGCATTAAAGATATGCAGATAACAAATTGTGCTTTGAAAACTTGTAAAAGCGATAGCTGCAATTCTTCAAGTATGAAAAAGATGGGAATAGTTTCCTTACTTTTTCCTTTAATTACAGTGTTACTGCGCATAAGATAGATATTCCATTATACTGATATAATGACATGACGTGAATTGTATTTCTATAACAAGTAGGCAATAAAAATTGATTGAAAAATATTAAAGTTATTATAGTAACATATTTCGATCAAAAATATATTTCTATTAAATTTAAATCTAAGAAGTTTATTGAAATGTACAATATTTTGGTAATGAATGTTAACATAAATTATACTATTAATAAATGAAAATCCTTTATATATTAAAACTTCAACAAAGAATTTCCAATTGAAATTGAAAGACAAAATGTTGATCTGAGATTAATTTGAACCTTTTATCAAAGTAAAAAATTTGTTCTGCACATTTAAGAATGGCGGACCTATTTGTGAGATCACGGTACAATGACCACTTACTAAGAGGCATCATATACATATCATTCATGATACAACAATCACAACGCTATGGCCTAAGCATAGAACAATTATACATTATGTATAATTCCATTTTTGTAAAGGTATATCAATTTAAAAATGTCATGTTTTCCAATCCGTACTGAAAACAAATCCATTAGAACATATTGTATAAATAAATTAAATATACATATGTAGGATCATTTCAAAAATTAAAATAAGCAATTAATAAATAAAGTAACTTATCTTTATTTAATTCGAATATAATCGTCAATATGTGTAGGTAAGGAAAATAAGATAATAACAAAGTAAGCAATAAAATTTTATTATTCTATTGTATACCAAGATTAATATTGAGATTATAAGATATACTACAACTGTATGCCCTTGAATACAGTAAGTATGCAATAATAAGGAGAAATGCATTACTTCTCATCATTTTATGCAACCGTTCAATTTCCTTAGAACGAAAGATTTGCAAGATAAACAGAAATTTGCGTACAACTTTCTCGGTCGCTATGCGTTCTTCAATGTCCGTCAAAAGTACGACTAACATAAGTTTACGTGGAATCGTGTTACATTTACGCGGATAATGCTATAGAGTTATGTAAAACTGGGCCGCGATGCTGTGAGAAATTCTTCGTGCATCTGCCAACGGCAACGGACCAAACTCCTACCTCCTTTTCTCCTCCCTTCTCTCTTTCTATCTCATTCCAGTTTGCTTCCGGGTACCACGATCTACCGGGAATTCTCGTATTTCCTTCATCATAAATTTTCCAAGTAAGTATCAGGAATACGTCACTCGAAACATCTGATAATAAATTTTTCTAACGTTAGATCGGAAATTTTTCTCCACTTAAAAAATAACCTACGGTGAAATTAAAAGTCATATAAAGTAAACAGATATAAGATAGACAGTTCATATCAATCTATCGCCCTTAGCATTGATCAATTATCTCTATCCTCTTTAAAGCATTGTAATTCGTTTGTAAGTTCGAAACTTTCAGTTGATACAGTTATCTAATTGATTTTCGTGGTACGTCGGCGGAACTATTTGAAGCGAGTTATTAATTTTGCTTGGCATGTATCTATCGCCGATGAACCCGATATGGGAAAGTTGATATTTTGTTATTAATGATGCTCGATCAAGTCTACATTGTTGGTAAATACTTAAACACAATTTTTTCCTATGAACAACATTACCAATATAACGAAAGTCTCATTTGCTTCTTTTCAATGCAAATACTTTATAATTTTATTATAATCAAGTTATTAAATACTATAATAATCGTTTTTTTTTACTATTATATAGAAATTATCATTTAAATTCGTTTATTTATTCAATTTTTCGTTGCAGATACGTAGATCGTATACTATAAGAATATGATACTATACCTTCTATCTATCTCCAAATTTTCATAAGCCATCGTAGGGAGTGGTAAACAAAATTCAATTATGACAATCTCGTAAAGTTCCAATATTATGGATGAGAAAGCAACGTTCTCGTAATCTGTAAGAGTAGCTCTATTCGTATCTTCCCTCTGGCGAATGTCTCTTCTTCGGATTCTTTTTAAATGTCTACCAAATTCAAAATATTTCGAAATAATTCGAATGAGTTATAAATAATAATCAATAAAAATCGGTACCAAAAGGTCAATTTAACTATTTTATCTGTGACCACGATGTCTTATCTTAAAAAAATAAATAAATAAAATAAAATAAAAAATAGTATAAATGTAGATAAGCGTAAAGGAAAACGAGGGAAATTTCTATAACGATTCGGACAAGCATTAGACAATATTCATGAACAAATTTTTCATATAAATCATTGGTAAAAAAGGACATAATAAGTTTGTAGCGACATTCCCGTCCATCGAGTTGCAGTCACAGCATGTAAAATGCAAATATGCGAATACACCGACAAAAAGACATATTACCGTCCTTTCTTTCATTACGCCTAGTAAACAAAAGCTTCCACCGGGATAACTCTTATCCTCTCGTTAGTTCCATTCATGTTTCTTTCATTTCTCTTCTACAAAGGAAAGAAACAAGGAAGAAAGCAAGAAAGGAAAGAAGGAAGGAAGGAAGGAAGGAAGAAAGGAAAGAAAGAAAAAAAGAAATAGAAATCACCCTCGATTCGAACTGCGGTCGGTAATGGCTTGCTACTTTTTAGTGATAAATTATTCGATTGAGTATTCAACTATGAAGATCTAACAAATTTGTTTTTATATGAAATTATGAAAAGAAACGTTATAAGATAAAAATAAACAATGAGTAAATATTTATCAAGATTAATATTGAATATAGAAAAATATCAATATGATATTCATTACTTATATTTCGTATGGTATACTTAGTATAATCTTAGCGGATTGAATTATTTATACTGTTTCAATAATTATTTTCAGATTACGGATATATTGTATAAATACTATTTATTTTCTTGAAGCTTTAGAATATGCAATATTCAATTTAAAAAAATATTGATTATCATACAGTATAAATAATTTTGATATATAATTGAATATCGCATAGAATATCTTCAATATTCTTTGATTTCGTATGAAAGAAAAAAATAAGATTTGAAAAAGAATTGGTCGAATTTTGTTGTTGAGATAACATATAGATACATCCCCATGGAGGTTGAGTAATATGGTAGTATTCTTCTCGAATTCTCATTGGAGTGTGCGCGTTTTGAATTTCGAAGCGTAACCGAGCGCGGGAGGCTTGGCTAAGCAAGTTAACGTTTCGTGGGGCGCTTCAGTCGATGGTCATCCTTCGTAAGTGACGGTTCGTTTCGTTTTCTTGTCTCACTTTTCCTTCATAATAATCGTCTCTTTTATTTTTTTAACTATTCATTTAACTCGACATTTTATTAAGGATTTATTTTCTCAACGACTACAAAAAAATTCATCCTTCCAAATTTTTACGAATTATCTCGCGTATACATATGTATGTGACACCATTTCATTCAAAATAAGAAAATCAACAATAACAAAGACAACAACAACAACAAGAGTATCAGTGCCGAGCCTAAGTGTTTTAATTGCAGTTTCGATTATGATGCGCGATAGACGGCATTAATTTTTGTTTTTTGGTTTCTTTTTTTTGTTTCTTTTATAATTATACCTGTCACGAGTCAAACGTCCCAGGAATTTTGCGGCTGGATTATGAACGTGAGTATTTCAATTATCTTATTTTGTTTCCTCTTTCGTATTTAGAATATGACGTATGCCTGTGTGATTCTTTTAAGAAGAAGATTGTCATGTTTTTTCCATTTTAATTATCCTCATAAAAAATTTCTAATGCTTTTTCAGCACCCGGAAAAAAAGCCTCTAGACAATATTTAACTTTAATTTGTTTTATTACGATGAAAGTTTTCTTTTCAAAGAAATTATATTTCATATTTCGTTAAGTTATTAACAATTTTCTATACAATTTTAATACAACAACATTTTTCAAAAGAAAATTTATATATCTCTAAATAAAGATATTCCAATAGATATACTGTAATATAATATGTAAAAGCAATGTATATATTATTCTATTTATACATATAAATATTTTCTTCCGATTATTATTAACAATTATTATAAATTTCTTGAAAACAGAAACAATATCGTTAATTATAGTAATAAAAAATGAAGAGATAAGTGAATATTAATCGAGTAATAATATTTATATTGAATTTATTTAAAAAAAAAAAAAAAGAAAGGAAATGAATTTATAAGAAAAGAAAAAGCCGCAAAAAGGAAGGCACACATTTCAAAAGCAACCGGACGAGATCATTTCCAAGGTACAATTCTTGCAGGCTTTTAGTAGAAGAAAAAACATTCCGAGATATAAGACGAGACTCGTTCATTTTAAGGAATCTAGCGTGCGTATGTCTCACGACACACTTATACAAATCACATGCTATTTCCTCGGAGGAAAAATATTGTGTGAAATCGTAACGAGACGACTACGTAATATATAACTAATTCGTTAATAATTCTAATGTTTTTCTTATGTTATTTCAGAATTTCTATAGAAATTTACAAATAAAAATAAAATCAAATATAGATCAAATAAAATATATGATAAGTTTATTTAAAAACATTAACCTTACTTTCTATTGCTATAATTATTTGATTAAAATTAGCCTTTTACAAATTATCGTAGATAAACTACATATATTCTTTGAGCGATCAGGATGAACGTAAGATAATCATAAAATATATATAATGTATTTATATCTAAAATCTCATGAGAACTTTTAACGATTTGATTATCAATAGATTTGCTTATTATTTTGAATTAATTTCTTTGTTGAGAGTATTGCGAGGGTATTGATAATGCAAACTAAATGCCACAATAACAGACATGAAAAGGACTAGCATTTGAAACGACGAAGAAGAAAATCGAAGATAAAGTTATTTAGAGAGAGAGAGAGAGGAAGAGAGAGAGACAGATACTGAGACAGACAGACAGACAGACAGACAGACAGAGTTACTTTTGAAGAGAAGTTTGAGATAGTCTCCGTTTCCATTATACAATTTATATAAAGGAAAACTTCTTCTATATCAATTGTACGAAATATTCGCAAGAACATTTGCAAGTGAAAGAGGTTCTTACTTCGAATTAGTCTTGCCATTTTGTTGGACCGAGTTATCGAAACTTCGACATTCTCGTTCACTGAAAATCGAAGATTTCTGCTTCATCAAGCTCATGATAAACACTAGAATTTGCATATTCGTTTACTCTTTACTAATGAGAATTACAAAGAGTTCATTTTACCGGTAAAATAACGTCATCCGAGTGTGTCGATATGTAAATACTCGCACGTGTCGCATGCACAACAACAAATATAAAGAGAATCATTGAAAAGAAAAGGAAAGAGAATGCATTTCAATTTTCTTCTCTTTCGTTTAGTCATCTTCTTCAAATTCCCTAGACCGAAATAATCATCTTGATTAGAGTGTACTTTAAACGATAATTTGTAATACTTACATACAAAGGACTTTCTTGAAATTATCTTTCTGTTTCTTTATTTCTTTCTATCTCTCTTTTCTTTTATATATTTTTCTTTTATTTCTATGATCACCTGATTTTCTAATTTTTGTTTTTTTTTATTCCCACACGCGAGAAAACGGATATCCTGAATAGCCCGTGCGAACGATCCAAAGAAAGTTTTCCGTGGAAAGTACACTTCCTCGTGCTATGGCACTCTCGTGCAAAGTGTTCCTTATTCTCAAAGCTTCTCACATTACGATACTTTTCGCGAGCTTCTTTGGACATCCATAATTATTATAATGAAATTCAAAAATCCATTATTATCAAACAATTTTCAAATTGTTGCAATGAAAGTTGCAGGTAAAAAGTAAGAAAATTCTTTCCTAATATATATTTACAATTTTTCTCGGATCTTTTCCATATCTGCCGTTTACTTTTTGTTTATCGCAATAACGCAGTAATCATTTCCAACGCGGAACGGTTACCACGAGAATTTCGTAACTAAAAGCGATCGACATATTTGTTTTCTTTTTTCTCTACTATCTGACAGTAGGAAAAAAATAGTTCGACAGGAATCGTATTAAGCCAAGAGTCGTTAAACAATCTGGAACATGATCTGTCATTGCGCGTCGGATTATTACAAAAGCAATTCGTCTCTCGTAATTATGAGTGTTTGGTGAAAAAGTGACGAGGTCAGCCAATCGAAAGAAAGAAATAAAAGTAAAAGGAGAGGGAGAGAGAGAGAGACAGGGTGAGAGAGAGAACCTAACCACGGGATACACGGGATATAAAAGAAACATTTATTTTTTTCTGTTACATCGACTCCCGATTTCACGATTGTACCAAGTTCTATCGTAGTATTAAATTACTTGCTCGATTGCTTGAAACACGTAAGTAAGTACGAACTTATGGCATTCTTCAAGTGATAATTAATTCTCTCGGTCGATTCTCACGAGAGTCAATCGAACCGAATATGGAAATACCTATCCGTTCTTACCTGGCGAATTTGTATACAATAAAGTGACCGGTTTCAAGTCACCGAACGTTTCAAATTTTTATCCACAAATACACCTATTTATAAGTTCATCAATACACATTTTATTGTTCTTACGACATCGTTAACAAGATAAAGGGCTCAAAGTCTTACAAAACTGTATCGTTCAAAATAAACGTATTTTTGATATATAATTTTCCATAAAAATTATTTTATTCATGTTGAAAAAAATCTATTTTATTTGATTATTAATAATAATAAGAATAATAAAATCAATGCTGCTTTTTTAATCATCAATATACAAAATTTATTATCATTTCATCAACGTTTTTCAAAGAATAGATTTATTGTATCTTATAGATCGCATGAAGAAATGTTCGAAGCTTTGGACGAATGATATAATCGAGGAATTTTGATTTCAGGGAAACATTCACATATATTATTGTGTATATAGTCACAGTTAAGCAGTCAGGATAGAGATATGAGAGAGGGGCGAAAATACGAAGGAAAGAACTATAAAGAATAAAAGGAATAAACACGCGAAACCACGATTCTGATAAGTTGTATATACGCACGGCACATATGGAAATTGGATTAGTGTGTCACGTATATGCAATACCACCATGCGCAAGCATGAGCGGAACTAAATTGGTTTGTTTGCAAATTTTTTTCCGTTCTTTTTCTCTTTTTTCTTACTTTCTTCGATAAATAATTTGTTCTTTCTTGGAATTATAAATGAGTTTTCATTTCATTTAATATTAACTATGAATGCGTTTTTCTCGAAACACGATTTTTCTAACTTTCATAAAAAAAAAAAAGAAAAGCAACTATAAAACTCGTTATGCTAAAATTCTTATACGTTATTTTTTACATCATTAGATATTAAAAAGAATTTAATTTATAGTGAAAGGTACAAAATTACAAATTTTTTATAAAATAAAAAACATAGAAAAGCGGTAGAAAATTTTCATTGAGCGTGAATGATTTTGACAAATTTTAATTTAATTTTATATATATAAGTCTAATTCGTGTCGATATATTGACCATATTAAAAACAAATTTACTCGAATTTTTCGAATTGGATCATTAGATTATGGATCAATAAAACAGGGGAAATCATTTACATAAGTAACTGGGAAATTTTCTAGAAACATCAAATTATAGGCAAATATTTATAAAAAAAAAAAAGAAAAAATATAAAACTTTTTGTATAAATTTATTTTCAATTAATTAACAGTGTAATAATGATAAAGCACCACAAAAAATCCAAAAATTTAGATTTGTTATTTTCATAGAATAAAAAAAAAAATTCACGGAAAAACTTTTAATTTTGTGAATATGCTTTGAAAAAAGAAAAAAATAACTCTTGAATGATCTTATCGCATTAAATATGAATTCTCTTTAATGATGTATATTATCATCATCGTGGATCATAACGCACGTTTTTGATTTCCATACTTGTTTCTATATTAAAGAATATAACCATGTAACAAACGTTATTTCAAACAGGAACTGCGCAGATTAACGTTGTAGTCGAGATTTGTCGCTATTTCCTAGGAAACGATTTAGTAAGGAAAACGATGGTACATTTTTTTTAACGAACAATGAAGATAATGATAGTAATTATTGTCTATTCGTTTGCAAGCTAACAATAAGGAAAAGCATAAATAACGTGATCAAATCCACGCTTCGTCGAAGTTTATTCTTGGCTAATTATAAGTAAAAGAAAAATTGATTTTTTTTTCAGTATTGTTTGATTTCGTTACGATCGACATGCAATAAAATTTATTGAAAATGATCAAGCTTGAAAATTACAATAAAAAGTACTCTATACGTTATATACGAATACTATAATATACATTTTTATTAGTTATATAGTAAAAACGTTGTTTTGTTGATAAAAGATAGGACGTAAGATGGAAATGAACGCTTAACAAACAGAGGCGCGACGATCATTCATCTCAACTTTAAGACACAGTGATATCATCTTGCTGATGCGATGAGCAAACAAGCTTCGCGGAATATACGTCATAGCGTAATACTAATATTGACGAAGCTTATAATATGTTTTTTTGATATTTTCAGATATTTATTAATTGATAAGATTGGGTGACAAATTTTGGACGTAAATTGGCTGGTGTATATATGAAATAATACTCGATTATAATCGATTCGAGTAAGATAGATATTTGTCATAATAATAATTTAATATATATAAACGTTTAAAATACTATAATTTCTAAAAATGTTACTCGATATTTAAGAATATGAAATCTTTATATCGTCAGATATAACTTTGATAGCGTCTGTAATCAATGACATTCTATAAATGATATTAAAATAACTTTAGAAATAAGATCTCGAAAGATGTACAATAATAAAATATTGTAAGTTAATAAATACGTACATCTTACAATTAGGTATTAAGGAAAAAATATGAACTATATATACTATATATATAAATTTGTTTACTTCCATCGAATTCTCATAATAAGTTTTTTAGTTAATAATTGACCAAAATGATGCTTAATTAATGATCTTTTAACGTTCAACGATTTCTAATTCACGCCTACGACTTTCTAACAAATCTCACGTACTCGGAAGGATCATGCATGGAGTGGCATAATTAGCGTAGCCATAACGAGATTGTTATTTTATTTTGATTCGATCGATTAGTTCAATTTTATTATTATATATGAAATATTTTTCATCGAAGTAGCATGTCATTTTTTTATCTTACAAAAATGAAAAATCTTATGGTGACACACATTTAGGATAATTCACACGTAAAGAATAAACAAGTATACTGTATATACAGCTTGTATCTTTCGAAAGAGAAAGCATGCGGGTCGATGGTAAACCACAAATTAGATCAAATCGGTGATAAACGTTAAGCCGAAAATAAGGGAATAATTGCTTTACCGATTGGTGTCAAGGTATGCGGAAATGATATCTGGGCCATTTCGAAAGTTAGTTGAATATATATGTGCCGGCAATTAGAGTTAAAAAAATTGAAAAAATGAAAATATTCATTTTAGAATTTATTTGATAATATAAATAATTGAAATGTAAAATCAAATTTTGCAAACTTTCTGACTCATTATCAGTCCACTGCCATAACCACTAGTAAATATATACTTTATACGATGGAATTTTTACGAAATCAGAAAAGTCTTGCCTTCATTGACAAGAATAACAATTACCATACGGCACTTCGTATTTCCTTTTGATTTATATACAAATAGAATGCATTTATACGAATTCATGATACGTTGATTTGATTCGATTGTTGATTTTAGTAATGAACAATAACAATGAGATCTCTCTGATTTCGAGGTGTATATATGCACTCTTTACGAATAAATGAAACGTTTATTATTAAAGAATTTAATTGATTATTGTTTAAGAGAAAGTTTATAAACATCAAAATTTTATAACAAGATAAATATTTATTTAAATTAAGAAATATTTATTTACTGAAATTAATATCACATTTTTAAAAATTAAATAACACTTTTCGACAGATAGAACAATCTAAATAATATAATTATTATCGTAAAAATAAATAAGGTAATATAATGCAATGGATATCATCAAATCTAATCTTCGAAGTCGCCGATAGGTAAATGAAGTTCAATTATTAATAATGTAATATGATTTAATAGTAAAACCAAACAGACAAATTTCAAGGCTTTCAAATTGTGATTATTTGGTCTAATAAATTCTTTTTATCACAACAGTAAACGTAACGATATTGATAGTGTAATCTAAATTATACGAAAACACCGATATGTTGTTTTATTTTTATATCTTATGAACCGTCATGTTTTCTTGTTTGTTTTTTTTTTTCTTTTTTTTTTTCTGAGAATGGTTCAAGGGACCTGAAGACAAGGTACAGCGTGAGAAAGAACAGTCCTGTCGAATTCAGGTGCCACTATGCAAAAATTTGCCGCTAAGAGATACGAGTAAGAAAGAGAGACGATGAAGAAAAGAAAAAAGTAAATGAGAGAGAAAAGAGAGGGGAAAAAAAAGAAAGAACGACCAAGGGCCACCCGAGGCCCTGGGGGCCTCAAGTTCATTGACCGATACGTTTTTTTTCTTCTTCTTCTTCTGCTTCTTCTCTTTCTCTTTCTCCCTCTTTTTCTTCCTTGGTGACTGCTTCTTCCTCCTCATTCTCGTCTCATTTCTCTTCACCCTTCTTGCCCTTTTTCCACTCACTTCTTACCGCTTCAAATACGCCTCTCTGTCTGAGACGGGAAGAAAAATATTGATCTTTTTTGAGATCGCATAAAAAAACAGTAATTAAAAAAAAATAAAGAGAGAGGTGTGTATATATAATATAGAGAAAAAGATACAACTATTGTTAACCAAGATTCAATATAACAAAGAAGAAGAATGTACAAACGGCATCGTGATCATAGATAAAAATGATTTAATAGGCAATATAAAATGGAATGTAGGATAGATATAAATATATAAATGATAGTTACCTGATTGTAAATCTAATATCTACATTAAAAATATCAAATTAATAAGATAACTAATATGTAAAAAGAAGGATTAAAATAAAAATCAATCGCATTTCTGAGCGATCTGTGATGATGATAGAACAGGTGCTGTAACATTAAATTCAATAATAACGAAATAACACATTTCATTTTCTTGAAAATTATTATTAATCAATAAACTAGAAGCATAATAAAGAGAAAATAATTGATCTCTAAAACCTGTTAGTAAGGAATAATTCAAGTGACCGTTATTTATCACAATACAATAAGCTACATTTTTTTATCTTTCTATTTCTCTGAAAAAAGTTTTGCTTCGTCAAGAATAAAACACTAATACTTTGAGACAATAGGTAAAAAATAAAGAAAAAATATAATCAGAAATTTATAAATATATTATAGAATACGATGTGCGTGGGTTTTCTTTCATTTTTATCTAAAGACATTGCAAAATATTAAAAATAACCAAATGAATACGTGTCAGATTAGATCAACAGAAAGAAGTAGATACAATACTTATAACATGTCGAAAAAATCGTAGACTTTTAAAATTTGATTGGTCAGCTGATAAAACTCTTTCTCGATCGACGGGGATAAAGGAAGATAAATATCTCGCCGTTCGATATTGGTGCGCTTCCATTTTCATCCGTTCGAGATTCACGCGGAAATTACGAAGACTACGAGAATATTGCTGCGAGAGATCGATGTGTGTGTCTTTGTCTGTGTCTTTGTGTCTCGTTCCTTCTTTCTTTCTTCTCGAAAGGTCTAAAGCTTTCATACATTGACGGAGATCAATTGAGTTCGAAGGTTTTTCGATAGAAGAGAATGGAGCAACGTTTACGGGTTAATGCGCTTATTATAGTGAAAATGGTCGCTCGGTAAATATTTAATCCTCGTTTCAAAGTAATATCGTCGACTTTTATCTAACACATCCAAATATTTAATCTAACTGGTAATAATGATAAATTATATTTCTTATTAATGATACTTAATAATACAAGTTTGTTGTATTACAAATATTTATTAAGTATTGGTTGCACGTAAAACGATATATAATATTTTATTATAGGAATTCGTATTATAAAGTAAGTATTTCTTATTTTTTAGATTGAATTATAAATTAAGTGATAGTTTATATAGTAATAAACTATTTATTTATAACGGAAACTTATATTTTGAGCGCTCATTTATCAAATCGATCAATTTGACAAGACAAAATGTAGAGAAAATTCATCAAGTTATATCTACATTGTCGTATCATTTATTATTGAACGGTAGTAGAAATTGTTTTCATTTACTAATATTAAGCTTAATTGTCAATGAAATTTATTATGAATATAAAAAGTTCAGTATCAATTAAGTGCTTTGATAATAAAATTGTTCAAAATTCTAAAAATACTATTAATCGTTTTAATCTTTGAATTACTCACTTATAAATAATTTTTGCAATTTTACACGTATACTTGGTTCGTTAATCATCAGAAATGCCTTCAATTTTCATCGATAAGAGGTTTACGTCATAAAATCATGAGTGATAAAGATAAACGACATGGATTTTAGGCAGAAATTATTACAAAATTTAATCAAAAATGAATTACAGTTTTCTAAAGATGCCACTAATTATGAACAGACTTTCTTTCGATATATACGGAAGAATACGCTTCCGTTTTCCCTACCTCTCCCAAGAAATCGATGAACGAATCGACGGGGTGCGAACCCAGTCCCGGGCTCGACGAGCTGCCCGCGACTTCGATCGTAATTAACTGGGGCTCGATTAAAGCTGGCCATCGATTAAGTCACACCTCGAATTACACCTCATTTGACTGCTATCAAAAATCTTAGAAAAACTTTTTTTCTAATTTTCCCTTTCTTATTTTATCAATAGACACTCTTTTGATGAATTTTCTTTCAATTTTTTTTTAAACATTTCTTTAATCAAATCAATTTCATTAAAAATGATATTTTTTGTTTATTTGTAATCTTACATAACTTTTAGTTAAATCAAATTAAATAACATTTTAGAGACAATAATCGAATTTTGTTTTACTTATTTGTCAAAGAACTGAGGTATGATGTAAAAATAACTGTAATATTTTGTTGAAATAAATAGAATATTATTTAATTATTTAAAAGATCGTAATTCGTGTCTTTTATTGTCTTATTACTCTCTTTTTTATGAGTTCGAGTCATTTCTCTACTAATACTTTCTCACTCTATTCAATACTACCAAAAAGGTCACGTGTCTTTTTACCGTGTTTTTGGAGTCAACAACACACGGCTTTTGTTTTTATTTTTCCGGACGAATTATCCATGTTACTAACCATACCCACGTTGTTTGACTTTAGTGATCGGCTCAGAATTATTAATCCAATATAGTAGAAATAGAAACGTGTTTATTTTAGGCACATAAGAATGATGATCCAACGTGACTGAGCCTTTGACTAATTAGTATTTTATATAAATTCTATAACAAATTGATTGATGTAAAACAACAAACGAAAGAGTATTTATGAAAGAAGATGAAACGAAGGCAAATCATACCTTTACATTACTTTAACCATGGACTGGCCCATTATTCTGGGCATGTGTAGTCTGAAAGAAAAGCACTAGTTGGTTTTCCAGTAAAACCATTCATTTCTTTGACTATTTATCGTACCGCAAAGGCATCTCACTTTCTTTGCTTTCATCGAAATCAAAAAGCATTGACGACGCCCTACCTTTTAACGAATCTCATCCCGTATTTCACTTCATCTGTTTGACTTTGCGTTCGCACTGATTTCCAGCTGCGCATAAACGATGTTCAACGTTATTGGAATACATGTCTCGGTAGCAGCAGCAGGAGGACGCTAGTAATTATTGGAGATTCCTTTATACGTAGTTCAATCCACCTAGCGTTCCTCTTTTTAATAGGAAAACCATAGAATATTGGAAAATATAACGTACTTTAGATATATTGTTTCTCTATTAATCGCGTCGTCCAGCTTTTAGGGATCTCTATTGAAATGAAATTTAATATTATGATGAGAGAAAATTCGAGTGTGAGAAGAACTTTTAGAATGTGCGAAGTTGTTGGTTAGATAATATTATTTTTCTCGCTTACTGTTGTCGGCTGTACTTTTTTACGAGCATCACACATCCGTTTCTCTTATTCATCTCGTTCGTTTCGAGGTACACTCGTAACTCAGCGAAAAGAAAAGCAAGAAGCGAGGGAACGTAAAGAAGAAGAAGAAGAAGAAGAACAAAAAGAAAAAGAAGAAAAAGAAGAAAACGAGACGAGTTGCAGGAGCACCGGACGAGTACCCATTGGCAAAGTATTGTCCATAGAAATTCCCCTCTCCTTGCAGTATACTGAAATTAATTGACACAAAATTAAACCGGTTCTTCAGTACCTCTTTCTGCGGTCGGATGAAAAGAGATAAATAAAAATCAAACTACGATTCAGAATGCTACGAATCAGAGAATTAATCTGCCAATGTAGACCGCAAAGGGAAAACGATCGAGATATCGGTAAGTAATATCGATTGCTACTTCTCTTCAAACAGAATTGGAACGTCGAAAGCTCATGACTCTTTACCGTTGAGATGTATACCAAATTTCTTTAATTATCAATGTGACGATTGCATAAAAAATGTCATCATTTACCTAAAGGTATTAATTAAATTTACAAATTATGATAATTTGTTAATTTGAATAATCAACTATTATACTCGGTTACATTATAAAATTTTCATTGTACTATCGATTGACGTAGTATTGTTAAAGAGACAATATTTTTTATTTGTTACAAAATGTATATTTATTCACAATAAAAAGCTAACGACGTTTCGTTCCTAATATTAATTGACATTCGTATATCAAATTTTCACATATGTTAGCTCGCATTAGAAATATAAAAAAAAAAAAATAAATACGATACTTTTGATGCTTTCGTTACTGGTTTCTTCACTATTTTTATTTTCTTCTTCGTTAAATAATAGAAAATAACGACGCAAAAAGAGGTTCAGCTCTTATCTCGATAGCCTACATTTTATGTTTTTTGCTTTTATTCTTGCAAAGTGAAATTCAAGATTTGAAATTCTTTTCGAAATTTTTGTTTATCTTTCTTTCTCTATCTCTTTCTATTCTCGATCGTGCCTGTGCATCGTTATTGGCTCATTATACTTGCCTAAATTCAGACACTATTTTTTTCGATACTATGCTAAATTTGATGTCATAAATTTGTTCAGAACGAGGCGTAAGATACTTTCTATGTCCTCAAAAAAATTTGTCTAATTTTTCTTCTTCGTTTCATTCTTCCTAAGTTTAACATATTCGTTTCCGGGATACAATGGTGAACGCATTGTTCGTATCAAACAGACCCCAAAGCTCGTCTATTCTTTTTCCTTTCTGTTTAAAACGTATTCGCCACACACGACTTCCTATGAATCTTCGAAAACACTTTTTTAACATCCAAAAAGTAGCCCGTAATCGGAAATATTCTATTGTGAAGCTTTAGAGAGTACCCTTTAGAAAGTTAATTAAATCTGTTCTATTATTAGGATCACACTTCTTATCTTTTTATTCTCGAGAATTTAAATATTCTAATTCATTGAGAAAAAATTCATGTGTTTGTGGGATGGATAAATCATATTTTATTCGTATTATAAATAATTATTTAGTTATTAAACTTGACATGGTATACATAACTTACAGAAAACTAGTTATTTCTTATCACGCTTTTCTCCTGATAAGGGAAATTATGCGATCGTTTCACTAAATGCTTCAATATATCGCATATGTAAATACTTTTTACTTTAGATATCAAAAAAAAAAGAAGGAGAAAGAGACAGAGAAAGAAAGAGAGAGAGAGAGTGAAAGAAAAAGACACTATACAATTTAACACTAACAATAAATGTACTACAATTAGTCAAGTGACACCTTATAAATTTTTAATTAACTATCTGCATCTAATATTGTTATTTTTCTTCATTCAACTTTACGACAATTAAAATTAGAAATATTACTTTGTTCTTATTAAAAAATGGTTTTATTTATTTTTTAGGCCAATAACTAATTGACTATTATTTGCATTCAATTGTAACTAAATATAACTCTTGTCAAGTATCGAACATTTAACTGATTATATATAAGAATAAGTTATACCATTTTTATTAAATAACGGTAAGAGTTTAATGTTGAAAAAACGTTCCGACAATCGAAAATCCTAGTATCTATGTGAACATATGAAAAATTTCATTATTCTAAAGCATAATGAAAAAAAGTCACTATTTAATTTCTTTTCATTCCTAAATGAAATTTTCCGAATACTAAGTCTGATAATAGGATTTTATGAGAAAAATTTCCGGATTCTGCATTCTACGTTCTCCCAGCGGGTTTTCGCTTTTTTTTTTCTTCATAAACTCCATCAGTCGCTTACGAAGCCTTGTGTTTTACTGAAAATTTCAAGCGATTATTTCGTGCTCTAACTAGACATTCTACAACTCGTGCGTGTAACGAAATGAACATTTAAAGGATATGAAAAGTCTTTTTATCTAAATTATAACAACTAGTACAATCTGCCTTATAGCACACTATACACGTAAAAATATAATATGAAATGTAATAATATAAAATTTATTATATTTTATCCAAAGTTAGTTATATATGATATATAGGTTATATAGGTATATGATAATTTGTCTTTTTTTATTGAGAATAATCTTAATAGTTAAATACTCGATAAATAATGTATTTGATTTTAATTGAAACTATAAATAAATAAATTCGTGTAAGTATACTAAAAACATACTTGGTAGGAACTCACGTTAGTTATTAATTTTAAATAAAAAGAAACGTTTGCAAAAGAACTTTGAATATTCCTTATCGAATATGCTAATGAATGTAAGGCCCACGTTCCATTTAGGTAAAGTGTCATGTGTCAAGACCCTGAAACCTCCTTCGGAACAGGAAGAACGCCGCAAAGACGAGTTCGAGCAAACTCGAACCTTACGATTTCTGGGACAAGAGGCTACATCGGCAAGTAAACGAAAAAAACATTTAAAAAACGCATTCCTGTACAAGCACAATCCACCCAAAGCATAAGTAAGTTTCAAAATCACAAATTAAAAAAAATTGTTCACTTATAAAATAACATTGACATTTATAATCGAATTGAAACAATGGAAGTGAAATAATTTTGATTTTGCTAAGATTTTAATTCTTATTATATAAAATATGTATTTATTTCTATTAAACTATTATCGTATACTCTGTTGTAATTTTATTATAATTTTATGCTGAGTTTATTGAGATACTCTAAATATTCATATTAATTTATAAATACATGCATTTTAATTTTATTTCTATTTGATAAAATGACAATATTTAATTAAAATATTTGTAAATAAAAATATATATCGAATATTTATATGTATGTGCATACGCGTATACATGATATTTAATGTAAATAAAAATATAAATGATGTAGAAAAATGTATAATACCTATAATAGGAACATATCCAAACACTGGTCTGGTCTAAAGCTTATACAAATGACGACTAACCATGAAAGGTTAAGTTTATCGAAAGAATATTCTCTCAGTCATTTAATGTTTTATTTATACATACAAACTTCCCTCACTTCTCAACCGGCGTCTCTATTCCAATGTTATTGTTTTTATTCTATTAAGAATCTCTTTGTCGAATTTGTAAACACATTGACTTTCGTGTTCGTTGAGAAGGTGATCAGGTATCCGTTCAGTGTAGCTGTTTTTATACTCGGTCTTCTTTAAACAACGAGAAACGTAAAAACGAAATTAGATAAGTTAAAAATTTATTTCTCGTATACATATGCTTGCTTTATTACTATATGAATAATATGCATATGTGGGAATGTATATATACTGCTGACGAATGATATATAATATGTGCTTACGTATATATGTTTGCGTTGAATTGTATAATTTAGTTAAATCGTAGAAACCCGAATAAATAGATGTTTTTGGGAAATCATATAAAAAAAATTTTACTATACACTAAACTAATATTTTTACGAAATAAGAAGATAATATGAATCACAAGAGTCGAGTAGTTATAATAGTATAAGATTGAAATTTGATCATAAGTATAAAAAGCAACAACACGACTAACTGAAAATCTGTTCTCGAGTAAAGAAAAAGATAAAAATAGATTTATGAGCACTCATTGATTACGTTTATTTTTGTTTTTATAGTTTTCGAAGAAAATGTAATTTAATCTCCTAAATCAATAGGAAAACTATATCTCGTGATTAAATAAGCCTTAAAACGAAGAAACACATATTTTCTATCTCTGGATTTGCAACAATACAATATAGACAAATATTGAAACAAAATTGAAGAATATTTTTATTATACTTTTAATGAAATTTCAATTTCATGCTTTAATTACTCACAGTTCTTGAATTTATACACTACCTAATTGAAGTATATAATTCTGCCTTCTTTTATACTTAAATGGGTCAGTTTATTTATTTCATCTAATAGCTATTTATTTCATAAATTCACGCCAACATATATATTATAAATAAAAGTGTTGTTCTTGAATATTTTAAATCCGTATGTGAAATTTCTGAACAACTAAATATTTCTGTATAAACACGTATAACAATCATCTGAAAACATTCTAAAACAATGATCAATCAAGATGTTTCTCTTCTCTAAACATTAGTAAAGGAACAAATATCTGCAATTGACATTGGCCAGTTACCGTCAAAGCGCAAGAGAGATAGATCGTTAGCTGGCTTGAAGCTCGTACAAACTAATGAATCATTAGCGTCCCTATTAGCCCATTAACGTCTTTTAACCCTTGGGGGTCTGTTCCATATCCGGTTGGCCAAAGCAGACGGGAGCAGATGATATGGACTGGCTGCACTTGCGTCATTTATATGCGTGTAACGTTCGTAATGTTAACCAGACTAACGTATAGCAACTTCATACGATCTACCAAGATGATTAATTTTCATTCTCTGATGCTATGTTGGTTCTATTAATCAGCAATGTCTACTTTTGTCGTCGTTAAGAAAATATTTGCTTTCGTTACTTCAAGTAGAATGAGAATATCTTTTGTGAAATGAATCAAATTCTATTTCTTTTTCTTTTTCTTCTTCTTTATAGATCATCTTTCACGATTAAAAAACATTTTTCTCCTTATGCGTATCTAGTTAGCATATCTAGTGAAATTCTTTGCCAAGTTTTTTTTAATGAATTTGTCTACATCTTTCTTTGATTTTAAAAACTAACGAGATCACATTTGTCAGAAATTTTGGAATAACGTAGAAAGATATTTTATATGACTGTCATAATTTTAAAATGTACGCATTGGATTATTATCTTTTCCCTAAAGTACTCGACCTTCTTAGAATTCCAATATTCCTTTTACCCACGTAACTTTATATCATTCTTTCAGTTACTCGAAAGCTATCATTAATAAAAGAGACCTCCTTAACTTTTCGTCTCTCGTATCGATTTCTTGCTATGTGTGCACATTTGAGAAAGCTTGTTATTGTTCTCAAAAAGTGATAAGCCGCGTACGTGAAACGTGATCGGCATGCTCCATAAATTGCATTTGTAATAGCCTTGTGCAACGATTACGCATGTAATATTCGACATGTAAAAAAATTCTACACTTACAATCGCATGGACAATGAGCCATTAAATAAAAAAATTTTACAACTTTAAACATATAAAAAAGAAATATTCACAAGTTCACGTTATTCGCTATTTACACTTTTGTTATAGTGAAATGTTTGTATAATAATAAACAAATGATTATTTAAAAATTATTCTCGTTTACATTTTTATGCTCTGACGTGTTGCACATGATTATTATTTTCCACGATCTTCTGGAGTCTACTATTCGATAGTAATCATTGAGAGAGCTTGAATGAGATCGTAAACATTGACCTTCTTGAGTGCGATTAGCAACGATGAGGTGACGTCATCAAATAAATTCAATTCGTAGTGTCACGATTTACTACTACGATGATGACTACGAACGGGTCAAAAAGACGTTGACACAGGAAGTAATTAAATTTTCTTTATATTTTCGTAATTTTTTCTAATTATTATCCTTAGCTGTTTTTTTATTTTGTTTATTTTTTTTGTTTATGAAAAGTTTTAACATTAAAAAAAAATGAGAATTTGCGTAGGGTCTTTGTTTTAAAATTATCTTCTTCTAAAATTGGTATCGTTAAATGTTCGAAACTTTTGTTTTAACGAGATTCGTTAGATCGAGGATTTCACTTGACAAGAAAACTTTGATCTCTCGTAGGACCAAAATTTTAATCCATAATCTGTAAAACATCACGTGGACGACAAAACAAGTCATCCAACTCGTACCTCCAATTTCAAGTTTTCAAGAATAAAGTTTGTTTGTTCTTTCTACCAATCGATCGTTATCTTTATATTGCTCTTTATCTTCACATGTTTATCCTTCTTCTTCGTATCTAATATTATTTTCCTGTTTTCAACGAATTCATTGTTCCAAGTTTATTCGTATCTAATATTTGTGATGAAATCACTGAATGGAATATTCTTCAATCATGAAGATTGTATTAACGCGATCAATCTTAAGAAGAAACAATTTTCTTACAAACCTGACACAACATAAGATATGACACAAATTTTCTCTCATCGATTTATAACATGGAACTAAAAACATGAGAGAAAGCGCGTTGATTTAAACATTAAAATATTAGACAAAATGTATCGTAAAAAATGACTGAACATTACTATAATGTTCCCAGAAATAACGAAAATTCAATAATAATAGTCCACAGTCAGGGAATATAATAAATGATAATAATTTCCCGTGTAAAAATGAATTCCAATAGAATTTGATATAATTTCTATTATTCAATGCTGACTAAAACATCGATCGATGAAGCAGAAAGAATATGAATATTTTAGTTGCGTTCTCACGCGTTAGCTTATTCATTGACAAAACCACTCTCGATCGAGTCAGTGCATATCTCGTTTGCATTTCTCGTATATGCATTGCGAGAAAGAAATTACGTATACGAACACGTGTCGTTATGTCGCATAACATCTAATGCATATATGTGTATGTAAATGCAAATAGTATGTAAATACGTATATACTCATTCGATGGATGGATTAGATTAATCGACTTCAATGTTGGTCCCTCGGAAGGTAAGACGTGACATCAGAATTTCTGAGAAGTAAACTCTTCGCTTGTGTTCACATTTTGCATTTACGACGCACTTGGAATATTTATACACGAAGAGATAATAATGCTTGTATTTTTCTCTCTCTCTTTCTGTGTGTGTGTGTACATATATATAGATGTATGGTTGTGTAGTTCTGATGTACACTACATGTATACGGTTGTTATTCCCCGACGAAAGATTTTCCCGCGCTTCGAAGGCCAACAAGATAAAGATAACTAGGAATAATGACGGTCAAAAGTTACGAAGGACGACAAAAAACAAGCTGAGATTATAAAATTACGGATATTATAGCGCTGAGAAATTGTTTTTATGACGAGGACAACGACTAACAAGATGGCTGTTGAGCCATGCTTTGAAACGTGCTTGGCCAACTATTCGATTTCTACAATGACTATCAACTCCCTTTGTCGTTCGACTATAACGAGATCCGATGACTAAGAGGCTGCAAAGACGGAAGCAAATCATCAGCTCTGAATTGATATCGTGCACATCCTTAGAGATCTACGCGCTCTTATCTCTTCCAGTCGATTTCTTTCTCACGTTGCGTCAGATTTATTCAAACATTGATACCTTTCTTTATTTCCATAAAATTCAGAGAATACTAAAATTCTCTGAAATTTACCGCATCGCACGTATATATGAGCCATTTATTTACCACATCGATTAATTCAAAAAAAAAAAAAATATATAAACAAAATTGATAAAGTAATAATATTGCCTTATCATTTTTTATTATATGGCTAAAAAAATTATTCTAATTTAATACTATTATGTGCCTAATCATTAAGGAAATTGATTATAAATTTAAAAAGAAAAATATTGATCGACTGTTTTGATAATAAAATTTCAAAAAATATTCTAATAGTAGAGTGAGTTAATTGCTTTGGTCTGTAAACAACTCATACGTCATAATAGTTTATCTATTAATATGTATCCTAGTTTATATATCCAACATATATGTATATGCAAAGAAGAGTCAGTAAAATCGTATAACTTAAAATATTTTACGTAATATATTATTTTCATAATAAATGGTACGTTTTATATTATACTAATGTATATTACATTCTTCATTAATTTTATATATTCATTGTTATAAATATTATTTATGCTTGACAATAAAAACAAAATTGTTAAGCTACAATTTAAATATGCAATGTGTATTTTCCAACTGTCTTCCTTATATTAATTTTATATATTACAAGCAACGTATTATAATTCTGTGACAGAAATAATCTGTTCAAAGTTTTAAATTGAAATATTTTAACACCGTGAGAAAAAAAGATCTGAGAAACGTGACCTACTGTCCGATCGACCTATTATCATCGATCATGCACGAGAATAAAAAAGAAAACGAGAATAATCCAAAAGTTATGGAATACAATGAGCGCACAAATTTTTGTCCCGCGGCTAAATTTGACCGAAATAGTAGAAGGGATTTCTAGAAGACTGGATTTACGTCTTTGTAGTAAGAAGTTTCTTTGTAAAGAAACTTTCCCAATCGCACATACGAGTTCGTTTAAGTTCCCTTCTTTTTCTTTCCTGAGTAACATTACAATAGACATCGGCTTTGTCATTATTAAACTTATTTGTGCTATTGTCGGCAAATCTGTTCGTCTAGACCAATCAACACTTTTCCATCAAAGAACTTTTTCAGGTTCATACTCTAATCCATTCAATCTGAAGAATTCAATCAATTTTTTCAATGAAATAACACGAACAAAGAATGGTATTATTAAATGAAAAAAGTTATTTATTAAGACGTAATTCGCATGGTTTTCTTGTACCTTTTGAAGTTAATATTGTCTACAGTTCTCTGGGTTCTTTGTAAAATGCGTTAGAAGATAGACCACGTGTTACATTATTCAAAAATACAAATACATACACACGCATACAAAGCATCATAATATCCTCTGAAGCGTAGAAAGCACATCCTCGTAAAATAGTTCTATTTGCGAGATTGAGCTCGTCGAGTACGTACTGGTGAGAAAATCGGTGCACTATAAGATCCTTCTTTAGGAGTAATAAATACTTGGGTACATTGCTTCAAAAGTTTACGAGATTCACATATACATACGCACTAACTAGATTCGTAGATAATATTATCTTCAAAATAACGAGGACGAAATATAGCATGAAATTTTCTCTACTATTGAAAATAAGAATGAACAAATTATGTAGCTGGAATGAGAATTTTCACGAAGAGGAAATTAAAATCCACCTGGATTTTCTAGTGAATTTTGTGGGCCTATATGATTCTTCAAACGCATCCATCCTACGTTACTTTCCCGCTTGGATTTAATACTTCCTGAATTTTATCCCGCATGTAATATACCTAAGATTAATCTTGGGCGACGAAACTGCACATTTTCATAGTACAGAATGAGAAAGGCTAAAACCGAGACGGTGTATATATATGTGAATATTCATAAATACATGCATTATATTCGTAAACACATACGAACAATATATTGTATTATGTTATCACGTATTTTCGTATATCTCATAGTTACGAATATACATATTATGAATGTACGATAGGTATATGTATGTATATATGTATATGCTCCCATATCATTAGACAACCGATACTCATAATCAGTCATTATAATTTCAGTTGGAAATTTTGTCAAATAGTCTAGCCCAAATTAGTAACGAATCGTCAAAGCAGAGATTCTCCCATGATTACGTTGTTGATGTTTAATCTATCGATTAATACACCATTGGCAGTTGGCTTAAGTTTTCGTATTATTATACGTTCTAGTTTTTGTTCAACATAATCCACATAATTAGTGGTAATTAGTAATAGTTTAATTAAACTTTAAATCTTATTCGTATTTAGCTATACTATTATCACTTGACTCTTACATTTCAATTTTTTATACCGAATAAAACGATAATATCGGTATGAAAAGCTACATGGAATAATAAGGATAATGAGCTTGCATAATGAACATATAAAACAAAAGAACGTACGCGACCGTATGCTCTTTGATGCATTATAATGACGGACCTTATACATTTCGTTCAGTCAAACGTTAATAAAAAAAACATAAGTATTACTCTCTGTACATAACGAACCCGGAAAAATGTGAAAGGAATTTAAATTCTTACGACTATACTACTGTCACGTTATGCATAAATTATCAATTATATTTTATTTATTCTTAATTATACAATATACGTAAATATAGATATTTTTGAATCATTTTTAACTTATTATGCAATACTTATTAATGAATAATTTCGAATGTTTAAATAAGTTAATACGAAGATATAAATAAAATTGAAAACTCGATGTTTCACACACTCAAACATGAATTAGTTCATTATATTTCAATAGTCATTATCTTAGTGTGTGTATAAGTCAAGGACCCTGTTGACACTTGTAAAGAAACTTTTTCATTTTCAAGGACCGTACTTCGTTTGAGAGATCACTCATAGAATCAACTCACAGTGCTTTTCGTTGCAATTTAATAAAGTTAACTTTTATATCAATCTAACAAACGAGTAAAAAGTTACGGTTTTAGTACATTTTTCAATGTCCATACGAATATAAATTTTATTTATATTTTTATTTCCTTTTTTTATGGATCCACGGTATTCTCCAGTCGAGTTTGTTATTTTCCTACATTGAGCATACGCTATATGAATGACTCATGGCCTTGCCGCCATTTCACGCGTATAACTCTACGTCTAATAACACCGTCGTAACTTCTGACTCATGTTCAAATTATACGGGGCTATTGCGTCCTATTACTCGCAATAAATACCTGTAGATATATATGTTGTATGCTAACGACGACTCAAATATATGTATACATGCATATATGCATGAATTATTGGAAATTAGATAACTTTGATAATCTAACGACGATATGAAAATGATCGTCAAACGGATTATGCAAATGTAACCTAATCGGACAGTGTCATAAACATTTTCACATTTTCGGTTTACTCGATATATTTAACGTAATAATTTCACCTTGAATTTAATACTTCTATCAATAATTTGTACTAAAATTGTGATAAAAAATACGGGTAATGTCTTTCAAATCAAAAAAGTTAAATTTAGATAAATAAGTACTCTATAGATAAAGATGATTAGATATATTTCTAATAAAACTGTGTATAGGTCTATTAAATTGTTTTACACGTGAGTTTTACGCTTATTTAAAATGACCATATAAAAAGTAAGTTTGAGTTGACGAGTACTGTCATAATTGACAATCAAAATTAATATTTAACGATTTTCTGATGATTGTTTAAAATTAATAATAATAAAAAATGTTGTTTTCCAAATTTTTGCAATATAAAATCTATCGATTCGTGGCATCAAGAGCTATCTCCAATATCCACAACAGCTTTTGTTTCGATATCGAACAAATATAGGAATTACTTCGGTGATTTCGACAGCTGTCACGATGACATGTATTCCATCGTAACTTTGCTACCATTGAATCTCTACACGAAGTACGATGCCATTCTCTGAAGCTTCACCGGTCGTGTTCATACCCAAGAACAATTACGTTAATACCTCTCACGTTTCTATGTAGCACGTGATACTATGTCTGCTTGTAAATCGATGCTCTAATAAAGTTTGTAAACATTGCTTTCACGGTGTATGCACTTCGCGTGATACTTTGAAAATATTTTTCAAGTTTGAATTTCTATACCTGATCAGATATCTCATGCATCACGTGATACAACTTTGAACTCTAATATTAATTATAAAGAGTAAGATTTCTATGCATTAGTAATTAAAATGAACTTCGATAGATTTGATATGCAAATCTATTTCTATGATTAACGTCTTTGAAATTTATGTTTTACAATAATAAAATAAAAAATATTATATTCAATATGTAATCAAGAAAATAAATTTCGAAAAGATCATAATATTATACGTTTCTATCCAATAAGTCGCGTGGTAATAATAAATTAAAATGAGATTTTTAAATAACAACTCACAAACAAATAAAATTTTATTTGATTTCTCTGATATTTATGTTTAATTACAAAAAAGAAATTAAAAAATTGTCTTAAATGTGTAATCTTATCATTATTAAATTATTCGTCCCTATTCGGCAAACTACTTAATATTTTTTGGCACTAATTGATATTATGATTTGATCAAAACTAATAAAATTGTACGATTTTTATGGACACGAAATGTATTGCATAAATAATCGAAGAAATAAATTCTTAAGAATTAAGCAATAATGAGCAATTGTGAATTCAGCTATTTGTGCAGATTCAAGATCTCTCGTCGAAGAAAGTTAAAGTCGATTGAATTCGTGACATTTCACGATTGGTAGTTGGCTGCGCATCTAAACGAATCGCAGCATCTTTTAAATTTATGCATCCAGCAAAAGGGACGCATGCCTATTTAAAAGGTGTGCTAGAAACGAGTTTCATATTTTACAACGCGTCTACGCTTAATTTACAATTACAAGCTGGGTAGTCCGGATTACTGCGTTACATATCAGTGTAACATGTATAAATGTTGCGTTTCGCTTTGTTCTTCTTCGTCTGTACGTAAATTTCACTTAACGATTTATAATACTCGTTTAATTTGCACGTTGATAAGGGAGGTTGGTTATTTATTTCTTATTACATTAGATAAAAATAATTTATCTTTAAAGGAAAAAACAGGAATTCAAGAGAGACAATATTCACGAGTTCGGATTAACGCGTTAGCTGAAGTACGATATTCCCTTTTGTTTCTTTGATTAATGCTCGCCTGCTACTTCACCCGTCAAATCAGAAGGAAGATCTTTAACAGGGAAAGCGACAGCCATTGTCTGCTATTTTACAGAGGTCAAATAAATTTCGCACGCTATTCGTTACGATGCTAAATCGGCCAATGAATATGAGAGAGAAGATTTAAACAATTTGCTGGTATCGCTAATCAAATTCTAATATTTTATATTTCATATTAAAGTCGTATCATTTGTCTATTCGCTTTATATTTTTCAATTAAAATATTCGCATTTTTTTTTTCATAACGAATTTAACCGTTTAACACGTTGAATAAATTTACAATTATTGATGACAATTACTTTTATAGATTTTATATTAAATGTTTCTAAGTAAGATATCTGTTGTGATTTATAAAACTAAAAGTACACTTCCTAATAATAATGAAATCTTATTTTAAAATAATGATAATAAATTATCTAGTATTTTCTATTCATAAAATATAAAAAGTTATGAAATTTATTAGATTCATATAATTGTTATTATAAAATTGGTTCAACAATAAATGTGTTAATGAATAATTTGTATGAATAAATAAAATTATATTACCTATTAGTTGTATCGTACATTAAGTGGAAAATAATAATAATTTATGTAAACATAATAATAAAGAAAAAATTATTTCAAATACTTTATATTAAGTATTAATCTACGTTTAACATTAATATGTTGGAATTCTACAATCACACGCAGTACGAGATTTAAAATATAAAAATCAAAAGCAATTATTCGCTTGAGTTGAAGAAAAGTAGCGTAAAATGATTTTATCTCTATCGTTAGATACGAATAAATATTTCTATCGAGCTTGATTATTCTTTATAATACAATAAAAATAGATCTCAAGCGTTAATGAGATCTTCCGGCTGTAAGAACTAGATTATAGGCGACTTCTCAGGCTTTTCTATGTTTCGAAATGATTTCGAACGTGCGAGAGAATAAGTTGTTTTATTTAAAAGCGATTCATATAGTTATACATACGTATATACTTATGAATATATGTATGTATATGTACTCTATGTAGGTATATAGAAACGACCTGGATCGTGAGGAAGTACAGACGAGTTGGTTAGAGGATAGATCCGATATACGACTAAACACATAACTCTGGTCTAACGTTATAACCGCTTTCTGTGTGTTCTGTTTCCTATTCGCAAGGTATACCACGTTAGTTTCCCCTGCGGTTTTCATCTATTTCTATATAAATGTATACGCATATACACGCATATACATATACATACACATATATTCTTATAACCGTAGATATTAAGAACGAGATAAAAAATCAAAAAGAAAATTAATTTTCTTACCATCAGAAACATTTATAAGATTTAATTGGTACTTATTAAATTTTGACAGCTTTTGTTATCAAGGCTACGTAGTTTTTTTTTCTTTTTTTTTCTATTTAACAAAGTAAGTTTTCATAGCTTTTCTTTTTAACCTTTTAAAAACTGAACACATAAAATACAATGATACTTAACGTGAAAAATGGCACGCTCTCAGACAGTGAGAAAACGTTGCATAAAACTCGACTCATGACACAATGTTCGCATTGAGAGTGTTTACATTTCGCGCAGCACATCTCGTTCTTCCGTGATGAAACTTCTTGAGATTGTTAAGGTAGGTGATTTTTGCAGAAAAATACGATAGATAGTTTAATAGATAAAATTCACTTTACTAATCGTTAGGAATTTCTATGTAATCATTGTTAATTAAAACATTAAATATTTAATCGGTTGCACCGTGCAGATTTATGTAACTTTTATATTAACGAGTGAGTGTGCTTTTTTTTCTTTTTTTTTTTTTTTTTGAAATAGTTAAAATCTTATCTTCGACTCTTCTATGATTTTTGTGAACTAATATTGTACGGTTTAACGATTCAAGACGAAAATTGCTGTAAAAGACTGACGAACGAGATAACGAAAGCTTTCACATCGCATCACGTTTCTGCAATCTTTTTGATTGCCCTTAAAGGAATAGAAAGAGAGAGAGAGAGAGACAATGATTTCCCTTCAACGTCGATCCCTTAAGGAAAGACTCGTTAAAATTCTATCTCAGTGATCATCTTGGTCGATTAAGAGAACCGAACTACGAGGGGATAATTTAATCGACCACAAAATCGTGCTTAGCAACTTGATACTCGTCCTATGAACATTTTGCGGTGGAAGAAAAGGTATTAAGATCGATGACGACGAGTCAATGAAAGATCACGTTTTACTCCTTCAAATTTATCGATAAGATATTATTTTTGCAAGATAAACAATTACCTATATTTAATCTATCTAAAATCTTTTTATTATTAAATTGTTCAATTGTTAACCCATTTGCATCTGTAAACGTAATAATTCGCACATGAAAATTTACTTGTCACCGAGCGTGAAATAATTTTCACGCGTTTAGAGAGCAGTACGTATAATTATGCGGAAATGGTAATAAACTACTAGGAAATTTGAACTCTTTAACTCATTCAATGCCAACTACGAGATGTAGGAATTCTATTGGATGGTAGACATTAACTACGAGATATTTCGTAGATATTTTATTTTCTTTTTTTTTTATCAAATCATAAATATATCACTCAAATACTATATCTTCAGCTAATGAATATTAATATTGAATAAATTTATGTTTTCTTTATAAATAAACTTTTACCATTCAAGATGATTTGTGTTTAATTTTCTTGATAGTGAATGAGTTAATCGTTATTCAGACGTTTTCTGTAATTGGTGATAAATTATATTGGTATTTCTTATTGAAATTAAAATTTATAAACAATTAAATTTTATAACTCAAAATAAAATCTATAATTTACAAGGAAGATGATTTTCAATTAAACGTCTTTGATTGATCAAATTAATAGAACAATTATAACTCTGATACAAATAGGTTAATGTTGTCTTTAACTTAATATTAGTATACTAATAAAAAAATATTTATATCTATTATAATATTTAACTTAATGATTTCGTATATATTAATGATGATAATAATATACTCTACGATTTGAAAGAAATATTTTCAAAGTAAAAAGTAAAAAAAAAGATTTATATATAATATTATTATACATCTACAAATGTTCATGTAATTATTTTAAAATAATTAATTTTTTACTAGCATCGTATATTATCGTATACATCTATAGATGACATATTTTAAATGAAATTCATAACAAAAGAGAAACGAGAATTTCGAATCAACGATACTCTACGCCTGCTTCAACGTGATTCATGAATGATCGAAGATCTACGAGAGAGAAAGAGAGGCACGCGAGTCGACAACGAGAACGACGACATCGAGAAAGTGAATTCTCTTCGGACTCTCTTGGTTCACATTTCCGAGAGAGTATCGTCCTCTCGATTTCTCCAGCGAACAACCGTTCACGAAGATGACGTCATTTCTCTCATTACGACCATTCACGAGCCTGTAATAATTACACTTACTACTAGTATTCAACTCCTTCCCTTTGAAAAAGAAGACTCATAGCGTTGAAACTTTTGTCATGCGTACAAACACGTCGTCTTTACCCTTCATCGTTCATATTGTCAATAATAAACCAGCCTAAATGAATCAACGTACTTCTTTAATAATGACGGGTTCGTTGTCTTCTCACACGTTATTTTCGACGACATTTAATTGGTCGAACAATTATCCTCAATCTCCTTGTATCTCTTTATCCCTCTCTTTATTTCTCTCTTTTTTCTCGTTTTGCTTATTTTTCGAATGAGAATAATTTGTTACGCCAACGTACGAAACCAAGCTAAATAACTACTTTTTTACTCTATCGAATATTCCTTGACACGGTTTTCTAAAACGGTTTATCGAGACTACGTTACGATTAGCGGCACGTTCGTGAACTTTGAGGATAAGCAACAAGATAAACAGGTTAACACGGTATTTACTCGTTTTACCAGGACACGTAAGTATTTGACCGGTCATGAGAAATATTAAAAATGATTTCAATAGGTTTGGCATTGACCTAAAAAGTGATAATGCTTTAAAATGTACTAATAATAAAACTATTTACATTGGACGAATTTTTTATTTCATATAATTTTTTTATATGAATTAATATTGGAAATACTAATTTGATACTTAGGACACTTACTATAATACCAGATTTTTAATCTTTCTTCAAAAATAAATTTAACCGTTATAAGTCTTCTTATATTGCAGTCTATCACACTTAGAGAACAACGTATTTTGTATTAATAACAAAATAAAAATATTAATAAATATTGAATCCTATTTACTAATATATTTTATTAATAGATAAAAATATTTAACGTACAGTAATTAATAATTGATTTAATTGATTTAAATCTCATAATAAGTAAACAATAATAGATTTTATTATTTTCTACAAATGTCATGAATCTGTTATTTGTATTTTATATATTTGATTGTATTTTCTTTTCTACACGTTAGAGTAACATATACGTACAGTGAATCCAATTCATACCCTCCCACCCACGTCAATTTAAAACAATCAATATTTTCTCGTAATACAATATTTTTAAATTCTTATATATAAACAAAAATATATATTATAATTATTAAACTTGTGAAGTGATATAAATTTTGTTATAAAGAAACATTTCTTTTTTAAGAGAAGAACTATTTGACATAACAGATAAGAAAATTACTCTTGCAAGTTATGCCCAATTGTCTCAAGAGCATTATAAGGGGTAAAGGAGGGCCAACCAAGTACTACTTACAAAAAAGAATGATTTTATTTTCAGTATATCTTATGTAAGTATATATAAGTATATATACTTTCGGAAATCCAATTTTTTATTTCTATCATTTAAGTAAAATTACATTTTTCAAATAACAAAATGTTTTTCTACAAAAAAAACTTATATCAATTTAAAAGTTTAATTATTTTAAAATAAGTTTCTATGTATAAGAATTTTATAGTTTCTTATTATAAATAATTACCAATTATTTAGCATTTAGAATGAAAACCGATATGAATATTCTTTTGACTGACTGTATATGATAATAATTCATGTATAATATAACCTACATATAATATGATAAGCCAGATGTATGAAAACAAAAGTATCAAATACAAATTTCAAAATAGTATTATAATAAAATTAGATTTAGCAATTTAGGAAAATATTAATGAATAATAATTAAAAAAAAAAACAATATTTGGCAATTTTTCCCAACATGTCTTACCAATCGATTTCACTTCGTGCGTGAGAGAAAACTTTCTTCAAGCGGAAGACGTCACGGAACGTCTACTTCGAAATCATTATCGTCCCACGAAAAAGCTTATGTACCTTTTCCTTATATACGCGGGTCTCTCAAGGTCATAGGCCGCTTAACAACCTGGAACCTCGGAGTTTCCTGCATCGTCACGCGTACTATTCTTCTCTCGGCGGTCGTTGCACCGGAGAACGGTAATCCTTGGGATAAGTGCAACGACGATGGAGCACCACGTGCGTGCTTCGACAAACGTTTGACTTATAAATGTATATGCGTGTGATTATGTATATGTGTTTGTAGATTTTGTGTATGCACTACCAGCTGCGTAACGTTCCCAAGATATAATGTATACTCTGTGTAATAGCGTAAACACAGTACTAACGTGGAATAGACAATGCAACGTTGGAAAGGGTCTGAAATACAAAGAGAGAAAGAAAAGAAAATATAAAATAGGAAAAAGAGAAAGATTGAGAAGAAGAAGAAGAAGAAGAAGAAGAAGAAGAAGAAGAAGAAGAAGAAGAAGAAGAAGAAGAAGAAGAAGGGCTAGCAAGAATCGTGTTGTGTCGATAGATTGCGTCTCGTTCGCATTCGTGTTTATTGTCCTATCACGAAATACGACGTGCCTTGAGAATGGAGAGAAACCATGAAGGGAACGAAGAGGTGAAAAGAGTAACTTCACAAGATATAGAAAGTAGAAACAGCAGGTAAAGAAAAAGAGAATGAGATAGAGAGAGAAATAGAGATGGATAGATAGATAGAGAAAGATTCCATCGGAAGGGTGTCGAGATCAAAGGAGTATGTGCTTTTGCCTTTAGGCGACAACGAATTTACTGATAATACACCACACACTTTGTACGTGTTATTCTTCCAAAGAAATACTTACTGAAGAACAAACATTTGATTATTTTCTTTTAAAGGAATTATAATAGTTACATCATCAATAAACCATCTCTTTGATCTACCGAAAAATTTTTTAAATTATTTTTGTACGACTATGAACAAGAAATCTTAAATCCATCATTTTGAAGTGTTTCAAAGTTTCTTAATATTATATTTATATACTTGCTATGCATATATGTATAAATAAATAATTCCAGGACGTGTATTATTAATTTTCTAATGATAAATTATGTAAGATTTTTTTGAAATTTTCTTATTTCCTAGAAAACTTAATGATTTTTTGTTGTTGAAGAAAAACTCTTATGGAAGAATATTAAAAAATGATTTTAAATTACAAATTCTTACGTATGCGTTATTTTAATGAGTTAAGTTTACTCATATATCAAGATGAGATAAAAATGTTTAAAAAACAACTTTTGTAATGACACATTTACTTGCGAAAACTTTACAAAGTCGTTCGATTTAGTCCAACGAATACGATGCTAATTCTACTTGACTAATCACACGCAATAAAATGTTCAACGACGTCGTAACGAGGCATCTTGTTTCCTGTCTAAAGAAAACAAAATACAGGTGAAAAAGAAGTACAAGAAAATACATTTAGGATTCTTGTTCGTTCTCACACTCATACATTTACGATTACTATAGTGTCACGCAGGGTTATATCAGTGACGTGTTTGCTACATTCCAACGAGGGATGGCTTTTCGAGCCATTAATTTAGCGAGTATGTTCTACTCGACAGACAACGTTTCCTAATCGCACTAAAATGCATCCTGCTAGTGTGATAGCACTATCTTCAAATGCAGCTGCACACGTGATTTTAGCGTTCTATTTCTACGTTTATTATTAGTATTAATGATTAATCTGCTTCTTTTCGGTGACATATTTTCATAGCTTTCAAAGGATTTTTCCTTTTAGTCATTTTTTACGTATAGTAAAAGTTACTGTGGGACTGTTTTCTGTTCTTACCCCATTCACATGAAAAGCTTATTACTATTATTATTATTCTATGACGGATAATAATTATTATCAAATTTATAATTAACATTGAAAGAAAATTTGCAGTTTAATTATGTACTTTGTATTTAAGATAAAAACTTCACATTGCGCTTATTACAAATAATATTTATAGTTACGTGCTCATTTATTATATTATTACGAGAAAAATATATGTTCGAAATATGCAGTTATTAGCTCATAGATTATTACTAGACAGGTAGTCATAAAAAAGAAAGAATTAAAATAGAAATGCAGAAAAATCATTATGGAAATCCGTCTTATTCTTTTTTATTTTACAAACCATAAAATCTTAGCTGTCTCTTGTATAGAAATTTCCTGCTCAGAGATAGAAAAAAATTCTTGAACCATTTAAAAAGTTTCTACTTTTTACTAACTCAAATATCATACAGAAGCATCCACAAATCTGTAATTTGTCTAGCAACTCAAGTATGACGATGTCGCTGGTTCATTTATCGTGTATCGCAAAACGTTATCGATTACTGTTTTCCGCTATATACATTAAATGCGATTATACGTACCATTTACAATGCGTAGAAATGAATATATGTGTACTCGTTAGGAAGCTCGTTATGAATCGAACAATAAATAGAGCGTGTCTGATTCCATCGATTCCATCAACGAATATTACAATACAAAAATCTTAACAGATTATAATAAGCATTTATTTATATAGGTACGTGAATATATATCTTTAGATATCTATATAACTAAATATATAAGAAATTATAACTATTTTGTCATGCTCGATTAAGATCATAATAATTAGGAATTATGTGTCGATATTCATGATACTAATAAATAACAAATTAAAAATATAATCATTATATCAATATTCTTTAATTAAAAAATAAATATTCATCTTAAAATAATGCAAAAAACAAAATTAAACGTACAGATAAAGCCTACAGATTTATATATCAACATAAATAGAATATAAATACGAATTGTTATTCACAAATCAATATTTTGTTCATCTATATTTATTTAATTGAATTTTTTTTTATAATTATATTTTAAATTTTTTGTTCACTATCGTTGATAATACATCGATAATCTTCAATTTAGCGATTTATCACGCTTGGGAAAATATTATTGCATTCCTCTTACCATTAAACGATACAAAATACGAACAATATACTTCCGGGTATAGATTTCAGATCATACCTCTCGTGTTTCAATTCCTATCGTTATATCGAAGCGATATAATAGTAAATCCTTTGGTAAAAGATCTATACTAAAAGATCATTTCAAACACATGCGGGTTTATTGTGACACCAAAAGAGTATCTACCCTCATCGATTTCATTTTTCAAAAGACGATACATCCTGTTGGGAAAGATGCCCGTACACACATATACACACACCCATGTTATTGAAGCTTTTTTAGCTGCTTGTACCCTTACGATTGAACAGAAAAAAAAGTTTGATACGTTTTAAAAAAAGAACAGAGATAAAAAAGGGATACATTTGCAGGTTTTACGAGAATGTATTGCAAACTTTTGAGATTGTCGAAAAATAGAACTGAATATGACCGTCAAAAACATTTTTTCTATGTTAAGCTCAAAACTTTTCAATCCACCTACGAAGTTTTGTTTAGTTTCAAAGGAAAAAAAGAAGAAAAAAGAATAGAAATAACAAATACGCAATAAAATATTAAAGATTAAAAAAACTGATAGATAAAAAATATTTCGAGAAGTGATTAATAGTGTGTTAATAAATGAAAAGAATGAAGGAATAAAATGTTGTTAAGAAATTGTAAAGCAAATTTTATTCGTGGCTGTGCAGTTAAAAAAAGACATTATTATTGTTGTTTTTGTATTTTTGTATATAAACATTTATGTAAAATATTAATCATTTATTGTTTCCTAATGAGTATACTGTATTTTCGTGTATAAAATCATCAATTATTTATTTTTTTTATTAAAAAAACACATTTCAAATAAACTTGAAAGCGTAAATCCAACATTTGTCCTTTTTTTTTCTTTTGGTAGAAATAAATCATTATAACGATCATGTTAAAAGTAACTTCCTAGAACGATCATCGGATAAAAGTGAAATCAGCGTATTACAGGTGACGCGTGCTCGTGGATGCAAAGATGAAAGTTCAGAGTCGCCGAAGAGACTTATGCATCAGCTATCATCATTGTCATCGATAAACAAGAAAAGGATTAGAGATCGTTTGCTTCTCTCTAACTCTTCGTTGAATATCGTTTTAATTTATTAGAAGGAGCTTATAATAAGTGGATGATCCTTATATCTAATAATATCTAATAAATATCGTAGGCCCGATGTTTACGATAATTGACCAAGTTCGATCGGTTAATCGAAAAAAAGATGAGAATTGGGGCGAGAATATTCGAAGAGTGCAACGATGATGTTTACACACTTTGGTAGGTTATATTGAAACTCTGATTCATCTTCCCCTTTATTTAAACACTGTGGCGTTAAATTACAAGCGAACATCTATTAATTGATCATGTAGGTATTTACGTAGGTGATTATAAGCAGTGAGATGAAATTAAGGCCATCGGGGAAGGTAGATTTTCTCGTTCAGGTTAAGTGGGTCGTTGTCGGTACGCCATTGACTGATTAGTTCTTTTACGAACTTGCTACTATCTCTTGCGTCACAGCATCGAAGTCGACGACCCAGTTTTTTCCACCACCGAGGTCAATTAACAGGAGAAAGAAAGAAAAAAAGAGAAAAAGAAAAAAGAAGAGAAAGATTGATAGGATTCAAACAGTTTCTCTTTCTTTCCTTCTTCCTATATTTTGTTAGCACACATTTTTCTTATTTTACATGCAAACAATTGCAATGAAATCTTTTTATGAAGATATTCTTGATAACAAAAGATATTTATATCTGTTAACGAAGTCCTTGACATTGACCAAGAAATTTTATTTTATTGTTATTCAGATTAAATTATTTTTTCGTTTACTATTGATTACTTATATATATACTTATCATATTTATAAATATTCAAGTATTTTCTTTGTAACTCTTTCTTCTTGAATCGTAAAGTTCAAACTCGTATAACATTTAAGGATAAAATCGAAAGGAAATGAGTCGATACAAATACTGCTGAGATATTTATAGAAGAATTTAAACTTCAGACCTGGGACTTTCATGAAATCGATAAGCTTTCATATATAACATAAACGCAAAAGAGGAGCAGCAATTCTTTCTCTATCAGACAAAAAGTTCCCTCGCTTTTAGACGAAATCGAGCGTAATATTTTCTAAGGCTTACCTATCTATTCGATTTCTATGTCATACTGACGGAAAGAGAGAAGATAAGAGCATGATAAATGGAGTTGAGAGTCGGTGTGGCCATTGAACACATTTGAACGCGGAGAAAAAGCCAACCTACTCATATATCCAACTCGAAACTCTAACTATTCGCCTCCGTTTAAATAGGATTTAACGTTCCACCGATAACGTATGTTCAAAGTCCATTCACTATTTGATTTGCGATATTTAGCTGAATGTAATTCATCGAACATATTCGATCTAAAGGACTCAGACATCAAATAATTGGAAAATCGGTGAAATACTAAAAAAATTCTTAAAAATATTCTTATACATGTATATATCAAAAATATAATATATATCTAACATAGAAAAACCGAAAACTGTCGACCCATACCCTCCTCCCCAACAGCAGCAAAACATATAATATTATATACTGTATTTCTCGTAATGTTGAAAAACAATCAATAAACCATTACTGAATTAAAATTTATTCTGATATCGATCCGAAAATATATGCAATTTAATAGATAATACAAACGATGTTTAATAGAAAAAAAAAGTAATAAAATCTAATAGTGTTATTTTTTTTGTTTTTAGGGCAAAATGAACGGACCGGTGTATGCGTCCTCCTGTCCTGCACTACAATCGAATCTTTCTTTACATAGCTCATCATACTATAGCGAATACAGTGGCACAACCAGAAGACGACTGTCTTCGACTGGCGAGGCCGATACTTCCGCTACTTCGAGCTACGAAGGAAGTGATAGCTCCGAAAACAGCGACGAATCACGATTAGATCCGGTCAGCCAAATGGAACGCGAACAATTGGAGACTTTCTTTCGTGGACTTAAATCACAGGTATCATATATAACCCAATGCATATATATATGCTATTCAAAATATGTGGACATAATATCAGAGGTGGTTTATAATTATATAAACGATATTATCTTATTTTCAAATTATAGCTGTCTTCTTATTATAATATTATCAATGTAAATTATCGCAGAAGTGTATTAGCAAATTTTCATAGCTAGTCTTATCAACGACAGAATTTAATGAACTGATTAAAAATAATGTTTATACAGCAGACAAGAAAGTCGTATATGAAATAAGAAGCTTCCCTAGTAGCACATAATATTGAAAAATATTGAATACATATGTATTTAATGTCTTTTCAATATTAAATACACATGTATTCAATAATGAATTCAAAATGCTTGTAAAATGTGAAGCAAGAATTAGGTTAAAAAACAATTGAGATAGTTACATTTAATATTATGGTAAAATGAATTTGAGATGCAGTTCAAGAAATTAATAAAAATTAACATAATATTCGTCATATAATAAACAGAATACTACAGCAATATTATACTTGCATTTAAATAGGCGACCAAAATTTTAAACAGTATATTTAGATATTTTTACCATTTTTCTTTTGTAACTTTTGAATACAGATTTAAATATTTATATAACTTCTTTTTTTTATTTTTAACGTAGAATAAGCGTTCACAAAATTTTTACGAACTTTCTGAACAATTCAATATTATACGAAAATTCATGAATGTTCGAATATCCATATATAGGCATACAATATTATCTTATTTGATGTTTCTGACAAAATTCTATTCCTTATTCAAAAAAGTGTTTCTAGTAAAACTTATTTTATTTCAAAAAAGACATCTTGTGATAGCCATCTTATTTAAATAAACATGCCTCCGAGATTTCAAGGCGATTATTTTCTTTTTTTTAAATTATACTTTTTATATTTACCTTTTTTTTATTTTTTAAATAAAATTATATATTCTTACTTACATTAAGAAAACTAATAATAAGTAAAAAACATAATTCCAATACAGACAAAAAGGTGAACCACAACAGACTCTTAAAGGTACTTTCATTTCATTAAGATTTTTACTATAAAGAAACGTTCCCTCTCGAGATAAAGTATGTTCTACTTGAAACATTTGTTTTGAAATAACAAATATTCTGTAAGTTAATTGCGTTTAATGCTTTACATAATACACTTTGTATATATAAAATATTTTAACATATTAAAACATTTCTTTATCTTTATCCTTGAATTTACAGGTATTCGTATGCGAATCACTAGCAAACTTGTATCTTGGTAGCGCTTCGCAAACAGAAAGGTGGGAACTTCGATTCACTGGAATACCGGTCGTTGTCCTTGATCTTGGAGAGACACGATCAAGATCCAAAAGACGTATTCAGATTTTGCTAGCCGAGCGAGGTACTTGCTTCACATTATGGCGAGAAACTATTGATAATCTTTCATCTTATAAGGTATGCTTCTTCTCCTCTTTTTTTCATTTCTAATTTGAAATATATTACATATGTATATATATATTTATAAGATTACATAATATTTATATTATTTCAAAATCTAATATAAACTAACATTTGTTTATTTATTAACTAAAGAAATTCATGAAATCGTTAATTAAAAAAAAAAAAACAGAAAGAATATAAAGTTAGATGTTTCATCATAATAAGAATAATAAGATCTTAGTTAACGAATTAATGTTACTTTCTTATTTAATATATAAAAAATAAAATGAAACAAAATAAAAAAAAAACAATATATTATAATTTGATATAGGTATCCGGACCAGCATTTCACACAATGTGTCTCTCGTCGGACCACACACGTTTGGCTGGACTGAGTTTTGACAATCCGAAAGCAGCAAACGATTTGTGGCAGCACATAGAACGACTGGTCTCGTGTCCAGAGAACATAAGTCTTTCTGTGCCAGGTAAAAAGAAAAAGAAGGTGCCGCAAAAGAAGGTCGTCCTACCAGCGAAGAGCAATATAAGCCAGCCGTGCCAATTCCAGCACGTGACGAGCGTTGATGCTGCCGATCGATCGCGATATTTTTCCCTTCAAACGTTGGTGCCAGCCTTGAGTGAGCTAGAGAACTCCCTCGAGGCAAGTTTCTGAGTCACGGACAGCCTCGCAAAATCCTCGTAGTTTCTCTTCACCTCTTCACCTTAACCAATCGAATCTTCTTCCTTTTTTTTTATTTCTCTCTCTCTCTCTCTCTCTCCTTTTTTATCTTTCCTTTCTTTTCACGAAGAGAAAAGAAAGTTTGTGAAGTTGACAAAAGAGTAAAAGAGAGGGAGAGAGAAAGATAAAGTTTTGTTTTTAAATACACGAGCATTGTGCTTAATTAAAAATAAAAAATAATTTATTAAAGAAAAATAATCGATAATAGAAATCGATCAATTTTCATTTAAACCAAAACTATATTTACTTTCTTTCAATAATTTTACACGAACTCTTGGATATTTCATCTACTTCATCACACGGATTTTTTGTTACAAGAATGTCGATGTTGAATATTAAATAAATCGAAGATTGAAATTCATTTAAGTTTTTGGGTGGATCATTTATTTTTATTACCAAATATAACTGTATAGATGAAATATCAGGTTATTTTGAAATTCTTTCAATAGCTAAACGTTGTCTTCCATCAATTTACAATATAAAGATTAAAATTGGACTTTTTGTTAAGAGAATATTATTGTTTCATATCGAAATAATGCTCGTTTAATATGAGAAACTACGATGACATTGCTTATAACTTGAAAGAAACGTTCGATATTTACATTTAATTATTTTACGTTGAATAATGAAAAACGAACGTTTCAAAAAAAAAATATGCGAGGCGTGACAGAAAATGATAAAATATAATGAACGAAAAAATTTCAAAAAGTAACATTAAAAAATTCATTGTTTCGTTTCTGTATATTCATTATTATACAATATTGTATATTATGTCATAACGAATAATGTTACTTTGATAAAACGTTAAAATGAAATCCTTGACGTTTGAAACTTTTGAAATAAGAATACCTTTGAAAATAAGAATTTAATTCATGAAGTTTCGATGTGTGTTTTCTTTCTTATTAACGAATTTAAATAAAAATCACAAGGTTGTTATCCGACGATACAATCACTATGTAAACGTGATCGTTGAAAAATATTAGATCTTAGATATGTCTTTAATAATAAATTTTAAATCTAATAGACGTTCTAAATGATAAAATTCGTTCAATCATAAATCATCATTACAATGTTATTACATTATACGCGATATATGTGTGCGTAAGTTTAAAAACTCGTGTAATGTGTATGTAGATATACTTCTCATAACTTTCCCTATTAAGACATTATAATGTTTGTAGAAATTGTAAAATTTCTCTCTGCGTTTGTTAACGCGATCTGCTTTTACGATTTTAGCCAATCATTAGAAAAAGATATCCACGTAAAAATATTTCTCGTGATTTATAACTTCCTTCTTTAAAACAGTCGATAAGGTTGATCGCTATACTTCCATATTGTAAAGCTTTCAATTATTAATATTTAAAACTTATCAATAATTAGAAATTTGAATAAAAAAAGATAAAAGCTTACCGAAAAATTAATGTCACGATAAAAACTTGAAAATTATATCGCAATACTTTTGAATATTATAATATATCTATGATCTACAAGTAGAAAACATTAAATGAAATAATACAGTTTCCGATATTATCGATGCATGTAACGAGTGACAATCCTTATGATCCGAAGTAGCGAACTTTTCTTCTATCTTGGTGTTAAATTTTGTCGGCTTAAAAAACAATTACTCCAAAATATAAATGAAAAGCATTTCTCTTTGAAAATTATTCAAAAAATAATTATCGATATGCATTATCTTATCGCTAATATAGGGTCACGGCTAACATTACAAAATATTTCGTATGCAGATTGTTAATTAACAGCGATTGCAATAAGACTGGTCTTATCATCCACATTGAAATATTCTACAGTTAATAAACGTGGATCAGAGGACTCATTTATATATCAAGCTATCATTATAAATAATAGAAGTATCATTTATTCTAATCTCATTTTACTTTTTAAAATATGTATATGTTAAGAATAATTTTTTTTAATTTTTAAGAATACATTAGTATTTCGTTTTACTGATTATCTCGCCAATCAAATTAATTATACTTAAGATTAATTAAATCTTACGATGCGTTATAATCTCAATGGAATTTACGCTGCGATTATGTTAAATTTATTATGATGTTTTTTGCACGAGCATAATCGTAATCAATTGATTAACGAATTTATAAATTACGTAAATTCTAGAAAGATTTAAACGTTTTTATGTAAGCTATTTTCGAAACATTAATTAGTGTTAATTTCTTTATCCACGACTGTGATATAAATATATTTGTATCGTTACGTTTCATAATATGTATCAGCATTAATCACAAATCTCGTTATCTATGTAACAATTGTGGTAATAAATAGTATCTTAAATCTTAGATCAATTTCATTAATGGATTATATATATAATATGGAAAATAAAGAAAAATTATACTATCCTAAAATTTCCTTTCTGATTTTCCTAATGCATTCTATATTATCGATAGAAATTAATTTCTCACGCACATCAACAGATGGCTCTCTATTTAATTTTTATTACAAAACAATTTTTAATTTAATAAATAAATCGTTTATTTTGAAAGTGGCCTAAGTCTATTTTAATATTTTTCTTGTTGTTGAATAACATCCACAATTGGAAATTAACTAATTAACTGTCATAAAAAATAGAATTAGGTCACTATCAAAATAAACGGCTCAAATAATCCAGAATAAAATTCTTATCATAATCAAGCCTTATTAAAGATTCAATAAGTTTCAAATTATACATGACAATTAACAAATATCTTTTTATTGTTAGTTTCAAAAATTAGTATGTGCTTTCTCGCTATCAATCTATAATATAAATTAAATTAACATATTTTATTTTGAATCCAATAATTTTTAGTTTATAATAAAAATTCATTCTATATTGCAATCTCGAACAATGAAAAGGAAAATTACGATGATTATGAATTATTGTCTGTATGTCTAGTTTTTATCTAATATAAACGTATTCATATTATAATCGCATTATCATTATCATTATTTTTACAATAATTAATGGTGGTTCATAAATTTATAAATTGACAGTCTCATTAGTTCGTACTTTGATGAAACTTTGTTAATTTCTAATTACATGGAATATATTCGATGCATTTTATCAGCATGAGAATATTCCATTGACGGAGCCATTCAATTTAAATCATTTCCAAGTGTGTTAACACCATCAATAGATTCAATGTTTGTATTGTAATGTGTGATAAACTGTTGCCATTTCTCATACGTACAATAAAATTCATGACCGCATATCGTAGGTCATTGTGAACAAAACGAAGATAAGAGAAGATTGTTTTTTAAATATTCCAAAGTCTCAAAAAATCCATCGTTGTCATTTTAACAACAAAGGAAATTCACTATGCAAATGTCTTATAAAATGAGTGAGTTTCATGTATAGTGTGTTTTCATATATCTATACGATATTGTAACTAACACATACAAAAATAAAGACAAAATAATATTAATATCTCTAAATTATAGTTTTTTTTTTTTTACACAAAATTGATCTGACCGCAATTCTGTAATTATTATTTCATTAGTCCATTAATCATATTTAGAAACAGGACAAAGAACATCGTGTTAATTAACTACGTTTGCAGCCAATTATAAAATAATGGGCTGTAGAATCTCAAGCATTTTTTCTAATCAACGAAGTAAAAATGAAGTATTTTTTTTATAACCGTATATAATAAATTTAAATTTAAATTTAAATTCTATTTTTTATTTAATCTGTAATAACAATAATAAATTTAATATAATGTTCAAATATTTTATGAAAATCCTGTAAGTCTATTATATCTGTTTACTGAAGACTTCTTACTTTATAACGATTAATATGAAACATTCAACGAATTAATTAAATTCAAACCAATTTGTGCCTCGCATATACGAAAATTATTCTACATCTATTAGGAACACGTGGACCGTCCTTCAAAGTAATTGTCTAAAAATTTTCTAAGAAGGATGTTTCTTAATTGAGTTCAATGATATCATTTTCTAAAAATTTATAAATAATTCTGATGAAATATTCATTTACGAAAAAGATGATAAGTGTATATTTTATATTCAAAAAAATTTGAATCTTCTATATTTACATATATTATGCGTTCAAATTAATAACATAGAAAATACGAATAAATAAAGTAAAATAATGCACAATCAAAATATAAACATTTCATTGCATATTTATATTTTCACACAATACAAGAATATTATTTTATTCCAAAAATCTATACTTTCATCTTATAAATAATAAATAGATTAACAATTATAAATTTCTAATAGATACAAAGCTACATTTCGAAATAATCTTAACAAAAAGAAATTAGTCTATACAAAGTTTAAACTATCACTAATGGTGTATCAAGAATTCCTCTAAAAGAATTTGTATAAATAAAGTACATAAAAGGTGGAAGAGGAACTATTGTTACAGAATTTCTACGAGATCGTTAGATGATATTCACATATATATACAATACATAAATGGGCGCTTGAAGATATACGTATAAATATACGTACAAATATTCACACACACAGACACACACACTCTTGCACGCATGTACACGTGTACAAACACATGCACCCATATACACACATAAATAACTCTCATAAAGAGATCCCGTTTTCTTGGATGTCGCGACGCCAAGATGGACTCCATCGGTTGTGACGCCTCGTCGTGTTCTCCGTCGAGGCGCTTTGGTGCAGCTTCAATGCTTCCCTCCGTCCTCTTCGTCTTTTCATAAGCATCCTACAACCTCTACCACATCACCACCACCACCACCTTCTCTATCTCCACCTCTTGATATTCTCTGGCGCCCGCGGATGGTGAACGCGCGTTAGTATAAGCAAAAGAAACGTAAAACACACAGAAGAGTCGTCGTTAAAAAGCCTTCTCGTTTGTCAGTTTCGAACAAGCTAGCAACGCGAGTTAACGCATCAACTCGCTTATTCGTCTAATAGCGTTACTCTTTTCAAAATACTAACATAAGTAATATATTCGGGTCCACTTCTTTTTCATTTTTTTCTTCTTCTTCTTCTTCTTTCTTATTTTCTTACATTCTCTTTCATATTTTTAGTTTTATTTTTTGTTTATCATTTTCGATCAAATTTAATATATTCTTATTTCCTTTTATTATTTATTTTTTATTTTTACTTCCTTTCTTTTTTTTTTTTTAAATAAAATAAATTGTATCAAAAACAATAATCATACTGGTTAATAATATACACTTTCGTGAAATTCTACACTTTCTCTCTTTACTTTTTCCGAGTAAGGTGACTTTCGTCCGCATTTAGACGCTTTATCGTTCACCAAACTCTCTTTGCGCATTGTCGCGTTTATATCTTCTTAGTTTGCGTTCATCCGACATTTAACAAGCTATGAATTTAAGAATCTTAACTGACAGCATGTAAACTTTCTTTTCGTGAAATAAGATCAATCATAAAGATAAATAATATTTCAATTCGAAGCTTCGGTTCAATAGAATCACTTTGTTGTACGAAAATCGATCGAGTGTCTATCGCGTTAAAATTTATTAATGTAAGTGATCTTTGTTTGAAGAATAAAAGAAAAATACGAAAATAAAATCTACTTATGACCACGTTGATCTTCAAGCAATCAATCAGGTAACGTTATATCGAATTATAATATTTTATCTTCCTTTTAATTTTATCAATTTCAATGGAACTTTATAAAGTTATAATAGGTAATTAAAATCGTGTTTAATCCACGTCAACTCTTATTCAATCATGCATTTGTAATAAATTCGAGTATTTTAACAGTATTTGATAATAGGCGCTTAATTACATTTATTCTAAAGTAAATTCAATAATGTGGAAACTTTGATAATAAGAACAAAATTAACATTTTTATAATGATCGATGATGGATCGATTAATTGAAAGTACTTCATATTTTTTCACTTCGACGTACATGCTTACATGCATACATACATACATAGATATTTAAAGGGGAGTCACAGAAATGGTCAATGTAAGCATTACTGGAAAAACAGTCGTTACTACTTTTTTCGTTGGCTGTACAAGAGGTTGCACGACCGTTCAAAGCAATATACGTTTAAAGAATGAATAATTGTTGAATGAGTCAGTGCATTCTAAAAAGTGTAATTGGTTCAATCGTTTTCTCCTAATTTCTTTTCTAGATTTTCGTAATCCACGATCTTATCTAGATCTCTCGTACTTTTCCCGATATAACATTATCGAAATTAATCCTTTGTTTTTATTAAGCAACATGTCTCTCAACGAAAGTCAAAACAAAAACAAAACAAGATAATTCTGTCATCGAATTATTTATTAAACGATAATGATATTTAACACATATGCATCCACAAGAACGAAAACAACTGCAATTTAGAAAAAGGCTTTTTATCTATCATTTGTAGAATCTTGATTTTCTGAAATTCAACACGTGACAATTTGCGTGAATGAATAAACAATGGATGCCAGATTTGTTTTCCGTCTTTATTCGTGTTATATCTCGCGAAATATAAACTAGGTGTTTTATATATACATATTTATGTACATAAATATTTTATGTATATATTTTTTCGTTATGACAGATTGTATTGTTTTTTGTTTTAATAAGTTTCTCTCTCTCTATCTCTCTCTCTCTCTCTCTCTCTCTCTTTTCGTTTCTTTGATCTCCTTATACGCAGCATATTTATACAATAAAATTTTCCATTTATCTAATGATTTCATACAATAAGGTCACAGTAAAGTTGACAAACGCTGTTAACACCCTCTACTGCATCCTCAGAATATTTAAACAGTTCGCGTAATTCTATTCGTTGTAGCCAAATGCAGTTATGGACGAAGTTCAATGCCGGGATTTTCGAGTTCTTTAGCGAAACCTGTTCTTTCTCTGTCTCTCTCTCTCTCTCTCTCTCTCTCTCTCTCTCACTTCCATTCTTTCTCTCTCAAATTTTCGTTTAGCATATGTTGCCAATGTCGAGTAGTTCATCTCGGCAATTCTACGATTATGTTTATTTAAAGATCTCGCTTGTAATCTGTTAACCAATGAGAAGAAATTACCTCCCCACGGATATTTAACTTCTCTCGTGATAAAAGAATAAATCAATCTTATTTTTATCACTTACATTGACTCTACACTTTTAAAACTTTTTATTACATGGTTACTTTCTTTATTATTTAAAATTATATTTACTGACGAACAATTACAATAGCCCTTAAAGTAATCATTTATTTTAAAAAATAAGAAAAATTATAAGAAATGCATCTTCATAATATGATATTATTATAAATTAAAACAAAATATGTTTGGTTATAAAATAATTTCTAGTTTTTTTGTAATGAATTTCGGAATAAATAAGTTAAAGAAGTTTAATTCTGTAGACTGCGCTATCAATACGAGGAACAATTAGAAAATTATAAAAATATGTGTATTACATAAAAATGAGCATTAAGTTATGCTAATACTCGTATGGATTAAGACTCTAAACTTTGTTCTTTATTTATTTGTTGTATTTGATATTCATATTATAATATAATGATCTATGTGTGGTAAATAAGATAAGATACGTAGAGCTCATTTGCTAAAATATGATGAAATACTCTTTGCCAGAAATATTTAACTTTTCGACTACAAATTACTAAAAGAACATTATTTACACATATCCATTTATTGATTTATCTAAAACTTTCTATTTTGTTGAGTATATAATACTTTTTATTTTTAATTAAAATAAACTTCACACACATTTATATTCAAATTTATTAATCAAAAATCTTTCCAATGAAGAAATTTTTTAACTTTAATAGTAGTCTCGTCATCGAGTGAAATGCTAAAGTTCATCAATTGATACAAAAATCTTACATAATTCTAAAGATAAAAAAACGTTGAATTTTTTGCAAGAAATTTAAATTTTGTTTATTAAAACGAATCGTGTATTAATTCAACAACATGTTTGCCTAATTCGTTGTGATTACAACTGTATAACGAGTTTTATCGTATTTCTTTTTTTTCACTTCAGCAAACCCACTAATCTACCATAGATCTATATCTATAAACTTTATTTGCTCATTTGTTCTTTTTAGGAATATTTAAATATGTCTGTTATATTTTTTATTCAATGTGTGTTATTTAACAGCTAATAAAAAAATTATTATAAATTTATCACTGAAATCTGAGAAACATGATAGAAATGAAACATGAACAATGAATGAAATACAAATACAAATATATTTAATAATAAATGAAATTATTGTATATAATAATTATAAGTAAAAGGTGAATTCATTTATATCGAATTAACATAACAAATATATTATTTTATAAACTTAATCTTATCATTTTGCATAACTATTGATTTGACTCATAGTTCTGTTGTAATAAATTATATTTTATTACGCTTCTAAATTATTAGTATATAAATCTTATACATATTAATAAATCAGCATATTTCTAAATATTATTTTTTCAATTCTACTTATAACATACTTATAAATTAATTTTATAAATAATATTATTATGTAGAATAAAACAAAACAAAATGAATTAATCGAATTAACAATTATTTCATTTACGATACTTTCCAAACATTTGTTCGTTTCGATTTCTATATTTTATTATTCATTTATCAAATATTTTATCTAAATCTGCATAAGGAAGGTGGTCGATTTGAACCATGTAATGGACACGCGCTATAGATTGCTTTACGCATAGCACTAAGTGATGCGTCGGAGTGCGAAGATATTCTTTCGCATAGATAAATGTATTAACGAGTATATTTGATCCACTCTTATATACAATATATGTCTGCGTAGACGTTATTATGCATGGTGTATACGATAGATCAAGCACGAGGCAAGTCGATGCAAAACTTAGCTTTAATTCGAGTCGGTCAAGATGCAAGGACGTAACTTTATAGTTCTCATTCTCATGAACAAGATTCTAATCATATATTACGTTATTATTTAATATCTCTGTTTCTATTTAATCCTCTCTTTCTCTTTCCGTTCATTTGATTGTCGCATAACAATGCATTTAATTGACAAAGCGTATATTTTGACGAACTTAATTGCGTCTTGATCAATTACGAGTTGTTCGTATTTTCTCAATTGATCCCACTTTGACTGACAAAGAAGATAACTTTCTTTAATTAAAATGTAATTATACAATTCTTAAGATCAAATTCTTTCGAAATATTTTCTCTTTTATTATTTTCTATTTATTTTCTTATTTCTAAGTTATACAAATGTATACAATATTAATCAAGAGAAAATATTAAAATTTTTCAAGAAATTTTTTTAACAAATCATGACTCAAATTTATAATTCTATTTTAAGAAAATCTTTAAAAGAACAGTAGTTTCTAGCTAAATGTGATACGTAATTTTAATCTTGAATCAATGTAATTGTATGTTACTTTATAAAACTTTTTACTAAATTTATTCATTATTAATACGTTGCTCTCTAATGCTTAAATATTTCTTTTAACCCTACATTCCTTGTAAGTAACAAAATAAATTATTAAATAATATTCTAAAGACCCTAAAGAGTACTAATAAATTTATTCAAATATTTTAAATAACAATAATATTGAAAGAACCCAACCGCTATATTGACGAAAGGTTAATAACATTTTACATAAAAATATAATTTTAATCCACGAAACGCTAAAAATATCGACATTTTCTCGAATAAACGGTAAGTAAGATAGAGGCGCCTACCTCGGAAAAGGTAGGACATTAAAGTTGTCTGCAAAAATTTACAGGGGTATAGAAGGGGGCCTTGATTGTAGCTTGACGCCAATCTTGCGCAGATTCCACGCCAGTTGTTAGTCATAATTAGCCCTCAGCGGGCGCGATAACTATAATCAAGAGGTAATAACCGATGGAACACCTTCCTTCTTTGAGGATTGTTAAGCGTTGTGCCATTCGCTGTTACCTGCAGATAACTGCAATTGCAAAATTGTCTCTCTCTCTCTCTTTTTCTCACGTTTTCTCCTTGTCCCTTTTTTTCTCTCTCTATCTCTTTTTTTCACTGCTAACCAACGCTTTCGAATAGGTCGTTAACTTCGAGCACGAATGAATGAAGCGTTCGTTGTCAGCTACAAAGTCCTTCATGACACGTTACATGTAACTCCCTTGTATATCGTGTAAAACAAGAAAATCTTCAACTTGTTAAATAAACTGGAAAAGTATAATTATTTTTCAATAAACAAGAAACATTTTATCGGATAACATGAATGCATAAACACGTATAAAACAACAACAGTAAACATCAAATGCTAATGACTCGACGTCAGAGTTAATTGTTTTCCTGTAGAAATAAATAAGGAAAACAAATATACAAATTATCAGATAAACGTTGACTCAAAGGTTAGTGTAAACATTCCGAAGAAAAATATTTTTCATTTTTTTAACACTCATTTGACGTTAAGCAAGGAACCGTTAGACTTGTCGATATCGTCATATTGCATTCGAAAAACTCGTTCATACGTGGTATATATATACATATATGTATAATAAATATATACTTGTGATATTATGTACCTGCTTATATGACAAAAGTGGCCCTGATTTCATATAGGATAAAAGATAAGATGAATATTATAAGAATGGGTAGGACTTATAATAAACAAATTAAATATTCAAATAGTATGAATAAATAAGAATTAATTAAGTAATAAAGTTAAATATATCTTTGAACTTTATTAACGACAACCAATGTGATTTCATATATTATATATGAATTAATTTTTGTATTTGCTATCCGAATCGATTTACTTTTTATAGATCAAAGGTCATTCAAATTTCTCGTTCTTCCTTATGTTACAGATAAAAAATTATCGTGAAAAATTGGACGTAATATTTCAGCGCTAACCAGTGAAATATCAACGAAACCAAACAGTGATATGAAGAATACGCAAACTAATGGATATGGTATGAATTATTCTGTTTTTTTTTTTTAATGTCCTTTTTTTCTTCCTTCTTCTTTTCTTATCTCTAACATTCAGACAGATCGGCGTAAAAATAAAAAAAAAGAATAATAAATAAAATAAAACAAATATAAAAGAAATTGCGATTATATGTTTCGAATCGTTGGAAAGAAAATTTACGACATTATTATCAGCGAAGCTCGATTAATCGAGACGAGTTACAATGAGCGACCGCAAAATATACATCGATTCCAAGAAAATCGATCTCGAATTGAGGAGAAGACAAGAAAGGCTTCTGTCGAACAACATAATGCTTACATGCATATGTATGTACGCAACTACACATGTACGTGTGTGTATGTGGTCGACCTTTTACGTCTCCTAAGAAGGAAAATAAAATATGTGTTGCGCTTAAGATGCGAAGGCTGAATATCTCGAGGTTAACGTGCGTGTTATAGTTCGTATAGACCTCATTCACCTTTTTATTATTATTTTTTTCTTTTTTTTTTATTATAATTTTCTTCTTGTCTTCTCTATTTTTTTCGTACTTACGAGCTTGTTGTTTTTCGTCCTAGTCTCCACGTATTGTATTAATCATGAACGTTATTTTTCCTCTTTAATAATGATCATCAAGAAAGCCCGGTCTAGAACTTGAACGATATTTACAAATAATATCGCAGGAAATTTATCGTCGAAGGAAATCGGATTTTCCATGATTTATTTTCAATAATTCTTCTAAATTCTGATGCAATTTCATTGGGACTTGCTATCATATAAATTATAATTTATTGATATAATCGTTGTTTTTTTTTTATTATTGTTATTATTATTACTGCTACTTAGCATAAACGGTACAAATGAAATGCGTAGAAACTTCTATAATTTGTTATTTTGTTTTCTTTGTTTATGTGTTAGTTTCATATATAACATTTGTTACACTCGTGGTAGATATACAATGCAACGTAATGGAAAACACAGAAAATTATAATATTATTGAGTAATGACTATGGATAGCCTACTTTTCCTCAAACATGTGTTGATAAATTTATTCAATCGATCTATGCTCTCTTCAAGTCTTTTTTTCTAAATTAAGAATAAAATTATTTATAATAATAAATAAGAAAAAAGAATTATTACAAAGCAGAATATAATAAAATAATTGAAAATCTGAATCATTCAAAAGTACGATGCATCAAGAATGTGCAAATAACTAATAAAATGCAATATTTCGTAACATTTGGTCGATTGCAACTATTCTTCTACTTTGTATTCGTTTGCTATAACTATAAGACTTATTATGTACCTACGTTAAAATATAATTACTTGAATCGAAAAAGATATTTTCTTTCGTAATTTAAATAATGTGGCCTTACGTTTTGAGTCACGTGCATCCGTGTTGTGAATGCAAATTCGATCTACGAGGAGGTAGAACATCTGTCTATTCTCAACAATGAGAAACAATACCATTGGCGAATAAAATCGGAACGACCTTCGGTGAAAATGTCTTTTCTTGATTTATATTGTTCATGTAGAACTTGAATTTCAAATGATTCGAATACCCTCCGTTTTTCACCAATGATTTCTTGTTCTAAATTCCAGTGGACTTGCTTTCGTACTGTGCAAGCATGCACGAGTAAAAAGATGTATAAAAGAAGAAACAAAAGTGAGAATAAGTAAAATACCCGTCGACCTTCTTTTTCTTACAAAGTAGAACTCAACTTTATTGCTTGTCATAAATTATTTTTCTTTTTGTCATTTTTTTTTTTTTTTTTATAAACTCCTTCTGTGATAACGCTGTATTTCCCCTTTAGATAGTATTATAGCAATAATAATTGTCATCAAGAAATGTGTTTCACGTAAATAAAAGTTTTATCACCAACTACTAATTACTACTTCCGGCAAGTTTACGCGTCGAACTAGCGACGAATCAAACGTCGTCGGCAAGTTCTTTCGTAAATGATAAATCGTCCACACGTGCTAAAGAGTTGTCGAGTAGAGTAAAGGATAAGTACTCTGTAGATATAAGCTCGACCAATCCTGAGACTTTCTCATACGCACACCCACTTGTTGCACAAGAAACCGACGCAACCCTGACGTCAACGACACTCCTACTCCCAGCAATACATTCTTCATATGTACATTGCCATATTATACAGATGTATACATGCCTATATATATATATATATAGATACGTAGACAATACAAGTAAGTAAAGTACGATTACGAACGGCGAATATTTACTAGTAAGCAAATTAATTCAAATCACTTCACAAATGAAATATCATTATTTTATTTTATAAAGCACGAATATTTTTCATTGGATTGACTATACCCAGGACAATGATCCTCATAATGTGTGTGTATATGTATATATGTAATCGATATTTCAAATATTAATATCTTGAGGAAAATTTGCTTCATTTAACAACAGCATTGAGTTAAATGTATATATATATATATATATATATATGATAACAATAATTGATATTTCATTTTTTTTTATTAGAAAATATAAAGAAACTTGCAGATAATATATACTTTCTGTCATTGAGAAACTTTAGATAAGTTAGTCTTTATCGTATCTTTATTGTCAAAATTTTAAAAAATACATATGCATATACCTTCAATCGTAATATATTACATGGATTATATTTAATTACTAAGATAATATTTTTAATCCAAGTTTAAGTTCTTTGCTTTTCTCGAGTCTCGAATGACTTTTCTCAATGTGAGATATAATAAAAGTAAGATTATTAGATTCTACTGAAAACTCATGTGATATCGAAATAATACATATTTATTTAACACAATTTTTGCACATATTGTCTACCTAAACTCATATTTCTATATAACCATTGTTAAAACTTAAGTCTTAACAATAAAAGATTTAAAACGACAATATATCTGATGATATGTCTATAAGATTGAGATATGTCTGATCAGTGTATTCACATTTACATCTGGATTACCAGTACGATTAAAATGAGTAAATATTACACCCCTACATTGAAGATCGGAAGCTCCTATTATTTTGATGACTATGCGAAAGTAATGACCGAGCTAAAGATGTTCATCTTTTGAGCTCCTGACATTTAACCCACAATATAGACTTTAATCATTACCACCACAATGATACTTACACATGGTAAAGACCAAGACTTGCCCGACGTGCTTCCTAATCCCGCGATAACAGTCTAAGTCGCAGATTGTACTTTGTGTAACAAGTCACTTTCAATCGACTTTGTTGGTCTTGCTCGGATATATGGAATCAATAAATTTTTAAATGTCTCTCAAAAATTTTAGACTTGAATTTGCTTTAATCTTTCTACCTGTCGTATCCTTTTGTAAAATCTTTATGTCAACAAGATCATAAATACATAAAAAACGTAGCTGGAAAAAACCATTAACTGCCAAACAAAATACCTTGTCAAATATACACTATAAATCACGTAATTAGGGAAATATTTATCTACAAATATTTGATCTACAGATTAACAGAAAAATACTTTTCCTACATTTAAATGGTTGACATCGTTAATTGTGACTTGCATGCCCACTTGTTTATATTCGTTCTGTCGGTAACCATCAAAACGGAATTTTCTCATCAAATTCAGTTATCCACCAGTTTTCACAATGTTTATTTAAACTCCACCTTCATTTCCCTGAGAAAAGTAAAAAGAATTCTTAAATAGATTATTATATAACTAAAGAAAACTCTCGTCAGTTACAATCTAAATTAAATGAGCCATACGTTAGTCTAACTGTTGTAAATTAATAAGTAACTAAAAAATAGTACTATTTATACAATATGCTAAGACGGTTCAACTAATATCTCTTGAGACACTTATGATTTACGTAAAAAATATGAAAAATACATTATTCTATAACTTCTCCTAAATAATAAAGTCACTATGAAATATAAACATTTTAATTTTAATGATAATAATAATAATAATAATAATAATAATAATAATAATAATAATAATAATAATAATAAAGTGTCAAATATATTAAATTCCAATTGAAACATTGTCGATGAAAAATATTTTTTATTTTTTTAAATACCGAATCCAAAAGAGAGAAAATGATTTATTTTCTTTGTTTTCAGTGGATGTGAACGTTAAACAAGTTCAGAACGGAAAAGATAAAAAAATCGATGAGGACTATGGCGAAGACATTGACGCCGTGCAACAGGCAATCGGCGATCTCGGAAGATGGCAAATCCTCGTTTGCCTGGCGATCTCACTCGTTAAGTTTCCAGTTGCTTGGCATCAACTGGCGATCGTCTTCATGGCACCTCATCAAAAATACAATTGCACAACACCAGCAAAAACAGAATCATTGGATCAATGTATGGTCAGCATTAATGAAACAGATATAGAATGTACAGAATGGGAATACGACAGAAGTATATTTCCAGAGACTATAATATCGCAGGTATTTTACAAATTGTCTTACAATGTTTGTCTTTAATATTTTATGTATAAATTATTATCGTTTTAGTGGAATTTAGTGTGCAGTAGAACGCACTATGCTAATATTCAACAATCGATCTTAATGTTCGGTGTACTACTTGGAAATGTCATTTTTGGAAGCCTGGCCGATAGGTATTCAACAAAATGTATACAAATGAAATTAATTATTCAAGTAATCAATTAAATTATTACACCGATAATTTCATCTTTTATGTAGGTATGGTAGAAAATTACCTTTGATGGCCTCAGTCATTTTACAACTGATTTCGGGTATCGGTTGTGCTGTAGTTCCATGGTTTCCAGCATTGTTAGCACTAAAATTACTTAGTGCCATGGCTACAGGTGGAACAATGGTCACTAGTTATGTCATTTGTAAGTTATAACTTTGTTCTATTTTAACACTTTAAATTGATTTGTAAAGAACGATATTTAAAAATCTATCATGTTTCTAGGTATGGAAATAGTCGGTACAAAGTGGCGAGCAGCTATCACTGTACTTTATCAAATTCCTTTTAGCTTAGGCCAAATGTCTTTGGCTGGAATCGCTTATATGTTTCGCCATTGGCAACACCTTCAAATTGCCATTACGGTACCTTCTATTATTCTTTTAAGTTATTGGTGGATCGTGCCTGAATCCCCAAGATGGTTACTTGCCATGGGTAGACAAAAGGCTGCTTGTAAAATTTTAGAAAAAGTAGCTATTATCAATAAGATAGATAATAAAGACATTCCAGATACAGTAAGAAGACATTGTCTTCATCAGGTATGTTTATTCAATACAGTTGAATTGTAAGTTACTGCTATTATATCTTTAAATGATTTCAAAAGATTAAGTAATTTTCTCGTGCTATTAGAATTCCAGAAGAACAGCCCAGGATCATAATGCATCTTTCCTAGACTTGTTCCGCACACCTAACATGAGAGTGAAATCATTATCGATCTTCTTTAATTGGATCGTTTGTGGAATGGGTCTTTTTGGAATGTCACAGTACATTGGTCAAGTAGGTGGCGATATTTTCATCAATTTTGCTATCTCTGGAGCGATGCAAGTACCAGGAAATTTCGTAGCTTGGTGGGCAATGAACAAATTAGGAAGGAAAATAACTTTAATTAGCAGCAACGTAATAGCTGGTATTTCTTCTCTCGCCCTCATCATTGTACCACATGGTAAATTATTATAAAACATATAGGACGTTCCATTGAAATCTATCAACAGAAAAATTGAATTTCCTAATTATAAAAAATATGTTCACATAAATTTTTAAATTCAGATAACGATCTTATAGTTATGAGTTTAATTGATTATTGATTTGAAACTAATTAATGTTTTAACATATTCTGTAATAACTAAGAATTTCGATGATTTTCCAAAAAATAGATTCTGATGAAATGTCTTATATTTTGAGGAAAGTTGACCTAATCTTAGTCAGTAATTATCATCTTTTTCAGATCTCGCATGGCTAAGACTAGTCCTCGTTTGTTTCGGAATTGTCGGTATGTCGGTAGCTTTCACTTCGGTTTATCTTTTTTCGGGCGAATTATTTCCGACAGTCGTTAGAAACATGGGTGTTGGTACTAGTAGCATGTGTGCAAGGATAGGTTCTATTGTGGCCCCTTTTGTCGTTTCTTTGGTATGTTAAAACATAAAAAACAATTGTTTAATTGTGTCTGTATTTTTTTGTATACGTATAATAAATAACAATATTATTTACATGTATAAAGAATCACGTGGCAGAATGGTTACCACCAATTATTTTTGGAAGTTTGCCGATTATGGGAGCTATGCTTTGTCTCTTATTACCAGAAACTGCAGGTTGTACACTTCCGGAAACACTTCAAGATGGAGAAGATTTTGGCAAGTAAGTAAAACATGTTCGCAGGATAAATAACATAAATAAAAAGTTAATAAAAAACTTACACTTTCATAAACTTCGTTTCATTTTACAGAAAATCTAAGAAAACGAAGAAAACAAATGTAAAAGACGTAATGGAGCATAATGAAGAGGAAAAATCTATCGTTTAAGGACGATCAAAAAACTTCAATTGACAAATCTTTTGTTTTACAATTAAATAATATATAATATTATATAAATACTACGGTCATTCCACGTCCTTATTTATTACATTGTGTATATGTGCAAATTGGAGATCGATCACGAAGAAATCGTTCGTTTTGCCTTGAAAAAAAGGATCATTTCAAATTTATAAACACTCAACATTGACATCTCAACACTATCATACATGTGATAGTTTTTAATTCGTATAAAACATTACTGCCAAATAGAAATTTGAAAGAACAATGTTTTGTACGGTTTGTACGAGAACATGTAAATAGAAATTTCTTTTTTTATATAATAACTATCGTTATCCTTTTATTTTTATTTCCTATCTTTTCTTCTTTCCTTATTTCTTTGATTCATTGAAATAATTCAATTTTATTATTGATATTTTAGAAAAGATACATTTTACGATATATTATTTTAATTAAACAATTTAATTTTACTTTTTAATAACAAATTTAAACGAAAACATTACGGTTTTTAATCTACTTATCATTGTTTATTCGTGCAATCTCATCACTCTTTACGTGATATATGTAGGTATACCTATTGAAGGTAATACGTCAAATACGATACTCATACACGAATGTAAATATTATCGAGTATATACAATATCTCGACAACAAGATAATATGATTTAAAATTATAATAAGTGTTTATAATATGACTGACATTTTAAAAATTTGTTAAATATAATGGCTTATTTTTTATTTTAAATTGTTCATAGAAAAACAAAAAAATATTTCCAAAATAACGAACAAAAATATATTAACAAATTATACAAAATTATATGAAAATTATATACGAAATAGTATTAATAATTTCAGCGTTTAATTTATTTATATCTGAATTTTTTTGATTCTCGAAGTAACGATTCGTTCGGAACTTATACATGTTTTCACGTCAAACACATACAACAACATATACTACACTATGTTTCCTGCTTATATAGGACTGGTCGTCGTACTACACAGCCATTCCACCTTGTACCGCTCTCTAGAAGACCAGTTCTTCGCTGCCAAACGGTAAGTATAGCCAGTCCGTCTACTAGTTATCGGATTCACAAAATTTTTATACCAATCTCAACATTTCAAAAATCTTTTCTGTTATTCATATTGCTGTTTTATATCATTCGCGAGAGATTATCATTTTTACGTTACGAATTATTAATAAATAATTTTCGTTTGGTATAATTCAATTAAAAAAATAGAATTGATAAAACGTTAATTCCAAAAGTATTTATTTATTCCATTTCGATAGTGAAGGTTTCGAAAAGGAATAAAAAATACACGCTTAATAATGTGTTAATACATTTCTTTGAACCTTTATTTCGTTTAACGTAGGATTTATTTTCATTCTTTATTACTTCATATTTTTACGAGTTGTCACATAAAAACCAAAAGGAATGTTGATTCTTTTAAATAACTTTTTTATTCTAATATCTTCCATTAAGAAACTATCAAATTTTTAATATATACATAAAATTAAAAAGCTATAAACCATGTTTTTATTATCTTCACCTGTCTCAAAATTTAATAGTTATTCTTTTCATAACATAGAAGAATTTTTATTAAATATCTAATATTTATGGAAGAATTTTCTAATGTCTATGATAAATATTACATTCTATAAATTTACATAATTTAATATAACATAATAATATAATAATATCTAAATATATAATGATAAGATCAACATAAATAAACAGTAATTCAATTCCGATATTACGAAATAAATTTGATAAATATTAAATACTATGAACCAATGAAACATGACGTTACAAAAATTAATGTTGTTTACATTTTTAGAAGAGAGAAAGTATAGTTCTCTTCAATTCAAATGTATAACGAGGAAGTGTAAAACACTTTCACATTTGATACATTGAATGATTCGATGTACACTAAATTACTATTACCTTCATATTTTACAAAAGAATTATATAGTTAACTGTAATGAAATTATGTTCAAAATCATTTATAATTTATTCACTAATTACGAATCTAAATCAAGTACTAAAAATATTGTAAAAAATGACTATAAAATATTGTAAAAATATCGTAACAATTGACTATACGAATAGAATTTTTATAAATCATTATCTTTTCTTTAAATCTAGGTAGAATGTATATTTTATTTTTATCATTACTGGCTGTTGCCAGTGGCAATACTTTCGATAAACTTTATTCCTGGAAACAAGTTAATTTTAATTTTCCGAATGAAAATATACGAGAATCTTACATCAAATCAGGAGATTACATAGAAGAAAATAATTTACCTCTGGGTCTGGCAGTTTCTAAAGATAAAATGATAATTACTATTCCTAGATGGAAGACCGGTGTGTTTTCCAATTTAAATTATGTATGGTTAAATGATACTAGTGGTAAGTTACGAAATAAAAAAGAAATGATGTAATAAAAAAAGATATATGAAAATAATAATAATAATAATAATAATAAAAATTAATTATTTATAGAATCACCAATATTAACTCCGTATCCTGATTTTGAAACGAACGATATACATTTGCCAGATAGTATAGTAAGCATCTTTCGTCTTAGAATCGATGAATGTAATCGTCTTTGGGCTGTCGATACAGGAATAGACAATATTTATGGTAACTCTAGAGTTTTACAACCTACCAGAATCATAGTGTTCGATTTAAATACAGATAAGGTTAATATATATACAAGTAATTTATTTACATTCGTATTAGTTTAATATATTGAAATACAAACATAAGAAATTTATCTATTATTCAATAATATGATATTATTTTCAAATTAGATCATTCGGAAATATACTTTAAAGGATTCTGATCAAAAGCCCAATTCCTTTATAGCTGATCTCGTTGTGGACTCGAAACCTGATGCTTGCGAAGATGCTTATGCTTATCTTTCAGATTTTTCAGGCTACGGTTTGGTAGTTTACAGTTGGGCTAAGAATGATTCCTGGAGAATCGAACATAATTACTTTTACTTTGATCCATTACATGGTGAGGATTTTTATAATTTAACGCTTAACAATGTCATGTTACTTTAAAATCATATACTTATACACATTAATATTTTTTAAATCTTATAGCATTATTTTCGGCACTAAATTAATTATCTTATTCAAAGATTAATATTTATAAATTATAAATAATATAATATAATTATACTAGTATAAATTACAAATATATATTGCAAGTTTTTCACATTATAGGTATAATTCGTTTTTCAAACATCATAAATATTGGATTACAGTATGTTCGTAAACTAAATGTAATGTTAAATAATAAGAGAAAAAAGAAATAAAGAAATAAATAATAATCGATTTTATATTTTGTCGCAGGTGATTACAATATCAGTGGTTATAATTTTCAATGGACCGATGGTCTCTTTGGTCTTGCCTTGACTCCGTTCCAAGTTGACGGATACAGGACTCTTTACTTTCACGCTATGTCTGGAATAACAGAGTTCTACGTGTCAACTAAGGTTTTACAAGATGATACGTTAATTCTATCAAATAATTACCATGCGTTCCACGTTGCTGGAAACAAAGGACCAAAGAGTCAAGGACCTTCGTCGGTAATTGATCAAAATACTCGAATCGCCTATTTCACTCAAGTACAAAAGAATGGAATAGGTTGTTGGGACACCGATTTGAAATTAACTCCAGAAACATTTAGTAAGTACACTCTAATTTTATATCCAATAATTATAACCAAATTTAAAATTTCCATTATTTTTTATTTTATGAAAAAAATGATGAAAACATATTTACATTTTTTTGAGAGACACACATGAAAAGAATTTTTTTTTTTTCAAGATTAAATTTTACGAGATTTCAGGGTTATCAGGATTTTTTTAAATAGAACTTTATAATTCGTTTTTTTCCAAATTAATTCCTTGAGCCATTTTGAATAAAAAAGTATTGAAGTATTATGTTTTAAAAGAAAGTTGAAGTGTTTTGAGAAAAAATCTGACGGTTGATGTAACTGTAACAAGTCATATCTTTTTTTGCTTTAAATTTACCAAAATCTACCAGAGAAAAGATGGACATATTTATGATTATATTTTTATCACCAATTATCAATTCACGCAAAAATATTTTAGAATTTGTCATATATGAATGTCCTTCCAAACCAGAAATAACTGAGATATTTCATATGATAATAATTATTAGATCATCCTTAATAATAGATAGATATTTACAATTACTTGTTTAAAAAAAAGATTTATTAGATTTAAGAGATTACATAATATTAGACTTAATCAATTATTCCAAAGAATTTAGATATATTAGTAAGATTATTAGAGAAAATTATGATTCCCAGTCTATAGAATTAATTGCAAGAAAATAAATTATCAATAATGATAGTCACATAAATCAAATGTTAAAACCATAGGCGCTATGTACGAACTATTTTTTATATCAAGGAAATTCCAATATCCTGTTGCATAAAAAATAGAAATCCTTACGTATATTGTATAAATTTATTTATGTTCTTTTCATACTTCATTACGTAAGATCTTTCTCAGAAATCTTAAAAGTATCAATCAACAATGACATTAAATTAAATAATGTTTTTATCCTTAAACATGCGCTATTTATCACTGCATACGTAATAGTAATCATTTTTTCTTTCAGTTCTGATAGGCCAAGATAATGAAACAATGGCTTATCCAAATGATTTAGCCATCGATAATGATTCAAGAAAATTATATGTGCTATCTGATAATTTACCTAAATTTGAACACTCTAATTTAAGTAAGAAAGAAAGTAATTATTTCATTACCGTAGCTTCTTTGGATTTGATTTCTAAATATTGTAAAGCTTAAATTATAACATAATTGCGTTAAATTGCAATAGAATTGTTTTATAATGCATTTAAAACACATTCTACGTACATAAAATGTTTAATTATTAAATATTTTTATATATAATTTCTAAAATAACAAAAGAGTCTTTGATATGAATGTAAAAAATGAAGTTTATATTATTTACTTTATATTTTACAATTTTATATTTTGCTCCTTATAATTACTTTATATAATTAGTAATAATGAACATGGATATATTAATTAGTTATTAATTTAAAAATGAAATAATTAAGTGAATTCTAATATTTGCATATTTCACATTGTTAATGATCTATTTTGAACAATTTATTTCTTATGAATAATATGTATAATTCTAGACATTGACGTTTCATAATATAATCAAATAAATGTATTATGAATAAAATATTATACTACACTATATTTTACACTTATGTGTACCCGCATACATTTTTTTAATATAATCAATTAATTGTAAGATTCATGCATATCACACAAGTTAGAAGTGAAACCTTCAAATAAACAAATTTCGAGGATAATTTATTATATAATATTATTATAATATTATTTGTATTTTTAATTTGTAATTATTTATTTAATTATTAATTTAATTATAAAAATGCGCGCCTGTTCATATGCAACCCTTCAGACACACTTGGAAAATGTTGCTTGCGACTGCCATCTACTGTTTATACGCGTATATATGACAGGTTGCTTATCTTTCGGGCAGAAAAAAAATTCCGTCCCGACACTAGCGCCGTTTCTCCTTATACAGAAACCGTCCGAGTAATAAGACACTCTGGTGTCCAAGAGTATCCATATAATGGATCCTATCCATATAATAAATTTTATATTTTCTTTATTCGTAAATTCGGAAAGTGTATGTAAATTCTCCGGGTAACATTAATCTACCTTTTTGGTTCCCGATACGACTGTATTTACTAGCGCCATCATGTGAACACCTTATTTACTAATCATTTTTCTTCCACTTTATCAATCTTTAAAACGAATAATTCAATTTTTTAAATAGAGTAATTCAAAAATATAACTATTTTATAATAAAAATTATAAATAAATTTCTAATAAATATGAATGTTTTTTTATATGTCGCTTTGTTAAGCTGTTGCATTATATTAACATCATGTGAAGTTTTAACAACGCTAGGAGTAATGACAGGTGCTAGTGTCTTAGGAGGTTATGTCTATAATAAAATTCAATGCAAATATTTTGAATGCTGTACAGATGAATATATCAAATTTGATTTGGAAAGTAAGTGTAAATTGCATATTATTTATCTTAACAAGTTATAAAAGAAATATGAAGAAATATTATTGATTTCAACCTTTTTATATTTACATCTATCCTTAGAACTTGACAAACTTATGCAAAATAAGCTGTACGGTCAGCACATTGCTTATAAAACAATATTAAATGCATTACATGGTTATTTAAATAATAAGGAAAACAAAAAAGCATTATCATTAAGTTTTCATGGTCCACAAGGAACTGGTAAGAACTATGTAACTCAGTTTATCGCACAATCCTTATACAGAAAAGGGACTGAAAGTAAATTCTTTCATTTTTTTAATGGAAGAGAGGATTTTCCATTAACAAATGAAACTGAAAATTATAAGGTGAATAAAATGATTAATATTAATATTATATTGCGACTTCAGAAATAAAAGAAATTAAATTTTACTTATAATTTATAAAATATAGATAGCACTGCAGACAAAAATCAAAGCTGCATTAAAAGCTTGTCCAAGATCATTATTTGTTTTTGATGAAGTAGATAAAATGCCAGAAGGAATACTAAACGCCATTGTACATTATTTGGATTATAATACATGGCCAAAAGATTATGTAGGAAATGAAGCAATTTTCCTATTTTTATCAAACACCGGTAGTAGACAAATTGTACAAAGGTTATTAAATCTTTGGGAAAGCGGTGTAAAGAGGCAAAATACTAAGCTTCAAGATTTTGAAAATTTAATATCCATCGGAGCGTTTAATGAAAAAGGAGGATTTCATCTTAGTGATACTATAGAAACTAGTGTTATTGATCATTATATTCCTTTTCTTCCATTGGAAGAAGAAGACGTTAAAAAGTGTATAAGGCATGCATTTAAAAAAAGATTAACTGAAGAAACTAAAGTAACTGAAATAACTCCAGAAATGGTAGAGGAAGCCTTATCGCATTTGACATTTGATCCACCACCTCATAATTTATATTCCAAATCTGGTTGTAAAAGAATAGAACAAAAAGTAGCTATTATTATGCATCCTTATAAAAAATAATTGTTTTTTATTATATTTATATTAAGAAGTATTAAGAAAATCTTTACAATGTAATATATTCTGTGCTACATGTAACATCGATGGTACGTGTTAAACTTTCCATTTATGACTTGGGTACCACTGGTGGCACACTATAAGATATTTATTTAAATGCCAAAACATCAAATGGCTTTGATGAAAAGTCGAGCAAAAATGGCTCTGTATGAAATGTGTTAAAAGAAAAATATAATTAATTTATTTGGTTTTATCTTTGTTTATTTTTTCTAAGGAAAATTCATCGCTTAGCTTAATTATGATTGGTCATTTGTCCAATCAACAAATTTACATTTTTTTTCTAAACTTTTCTGCCTAGTATTTTTGCTCTGAACTCAAATAAGATTTACGCAACTCTAGTTACATGCATATGAATGTGATATATATTTGGGTTTGTTCCAAAAATTGTATAATGCGAAAGAGTCTATATCGGATTATAATGGAGTCGTATCGAAGATTTAAAAAAAATACTACTTATATTTTATCAAATGTTTATCATTTGAAACGTTAACACAGAAGAGAAATTAAATACAACAAGTAATAAATAATCTTTTAATATTAACTAGATTTGTTTGGTATTTTTTTTTTTTTTATCTTTGAATATGTTCACACATTCTGCGAGAAAATGATAGAAAATTATACAAAATGTAAGTAAAGAATATTAAAATGAGCGAAATTCTGAGTCTGAAAATAAACAAATTGAAAGTGAGGATAATTTGTTTGAATTGAATATTGAATATCCGTAGAGGGGATAAAAAAGCATCGAAGATTTTTATTTAATTTCGAAAATTAAAATGATCAAAATTTCCAGAAAATTAAAATGACTTTGGATGGTACTATATATGCTTAGCAACAAATAAAATAAAGTCAAATAACTAACAAATTGACATAAGTATTTAAAATTTGTAAGTTTATCAAATACTTTTCACAACAAAAAATAATTCCAACTTTTTGATAACAAACGAGAAAACAATTGTAGTTTTTCTTTTATACTGTTTTAGTTTAGTTTTTAGTTGTATAACTCCCCCCCCTGGTGGTCAGGGTACTAACTAAGATGAATCTGGAAGGAAAAAAGTAAACAAGTGAACTTCTATATACTTTTGATTCTTTGCTTAGGATTAGAAACTTCTTTACCATTGGTACAACCAAAGAATATAGAATTATATAGAACATCAGAAGTCCACTTTTCGTTTAAAAAATTCATTTTTTAACACTGGAACACCGGAACCACCAATGGGCGATAATAAATAGAATATTGTATTCTTTGACAATACTGTATCTTTCTTTAATAGTATTGTACCTTCTTTGATAGTTTCTACTAAGGGTTCCTAGTTTCTACTAGAGACCCTTCAGGAGGGACGCGCCATACATATTGCTGGGCTGAAAATTTGGGGGACAGCTTCCGATGCAACGCGCAGCCATGTTTATCTTTAGTATGTATGAACGGCTGTGGTTAGTTTAAGTTTGGAATACTTATAGTTTTTATTGTGATATTTATATTTAATTGTTTTGTTTTTTTTTAGTAGTTTTCTATAAGCGTAAGTTTAATTTACTCATTTAATAATTACAAGTATAAATGTACAAACCTAACCTATAACTTATCTTTTGTTTACAGACTAAAATGTTTGAATCATTCGCGCGCAATCACGTGACTACACGAGTTCCTGTCCCCAAAAATGCTTTGACGCGTTCCTCCTATAGGTCTCTAGTTTCTACCACCTACTATCGCCTACTGGTGGTCCCGGTACTAACTAGGATGAAATTTTTACTCAAAAAGTGAGCTTCTAATGTTCTATATTATTCTATATTCTTTGGTACAATTAATCTGATAGGATAGTACATTTGAAGAATATAATTTATCATTCGTCGATAAGAAAACGCAATTGTAAAGTCAAAAAAAAATTAATTAGAAGGTATACATCATCTTTATTAATTAATATGAATTATAGAATATCATTTTTTTGTTTAAAAATTATTAATGTTTAAGACTTTATTTAAAACAATGTTCTAAAAAATGTTAATTATTTTCTAACAAAATTTTTAAATATCTATTTAAATAGAATTGTACAGTGGCTCTGCACAGCGGATAAACATCGTATATTATAGCAAAATATACAATTTACCTTAAGATATTTTAAACTTACAAACGAATATTTTAAACTAAATAATATGTCGTTAACGTTAATAAACGCTAAATAAAATTTATCCTTGTTTTAAATACATCATACTAGGTGAAATAATATAGAAGTTTAAGATTTGAAAAGCAAGAGTATGTTTCTTCAAAAAATGTATAAATTAATATGATAGAGCCGCTTAAGCCTAAACCATCATAATAATATATAGAAACAAGCGCAAACGAGCGTTTGAGCGGTATAGAATAGTCAGAATTGTCATTAAGCCCCATGGATGGTATTCCGTTGGGACCCGTGGGATCACCCGGCTGCGTAACATGCTCCCATACATACACGTATATAAACATACACAACAAAGAATTTTACATGTACGTGTACGTCTATATGTATATGATCTCTGGATTCAGCCGATTTTCCTCCCTACGATTCTTACTTCGACCCCGACAGATCCGATATCATCCGGCGTCATCCCAAGGGCTCTCACTCATCTGCCGACAAAAGAGCATCTGTGCAATCCGATCCGTAATGTTTGGTGCAACCTGTTCACAAATAGCTCACCCAGTGGCATAGCAAGGACCATGAATTCATTATCAGTCTAGTATAAACATATTGCTACTAGCCTGTCAGTCAATGTAAAAGATGCTTTTTGGATACGAGTCATGTTCATCCCTATTATCACCGTTCCATTCACCAATCTGGATCACCCTATCTCTTTCATCGTAACGGTGCTGGACCGAGTCAGAATGTTTCCCGATAAAATCGATTGTTGATAGGCATGAATTAAAAATATTTATTATATAGTATACATCGTAATATTAATCGTATTATTTTTATTATTGATATTTTTTATTATAATCTTTACTTACGTCTCACAAGGATCTTACAGTAAGCCAAATGCAGTTTTTCAACCATAACGATAATTTCATCAAATCGGTATCAACGGTTTATAATGTTCACTTGATACGGATTTTTGAACAATTGAATATCGACTGAATCACATTTTTTACTGAATGGTTGCAAGAGGTTATTGGCAGAACCGCAAAAATGAACGTACAAAATTGCCGAATTTATGATTTTACCATATATGGTTAACGGCAATATCGTGTGAATCTGTAAATATATATATAAAATATATTGTAAAAGACAATAAAATAACTGATTCGCGCGGAAGAAAAACTGATTTGGTGTCGTGTGAACTATCTGTTACACGTTTCTCTCGTAAGACCGCGTTGTGAGTAAGACGATATCGTTACCCTGATGGTTATCGATAATAAATGACTTTCTTTGAGTATTGGTTTAAGAAATAGTTCATCGTAGAACTATAAACAAAATGAAGTTGGAAAACATTGGAATTACTTTACTATTTCTTTTTTTTCTTGGTCGTGATTTTCTTGAATATAGGCTTAGAAAGACATGTTCCGTTATCTTACTAATGTCACAGAGGACACCGAGAAAATGGAGACAGGGTAAACGTATAGAATACGTATGTGGTCAATGCTAGCACAGCGGCTGTGTCTATGCAGGACTGCGGTGGCAGGTGACGGCGTGTTGTGAGCTGCATAATGAATAATGCCAAAGCCGAACCACAAGCCGTTCCTGTCCTTCCACTTGGCTGACTGAATGACAGGCAGTCTAGGAAAAACCGCTGATTGGCCGTACATGCTCCTAGCTCTCGTGCCTGTCACATTCTCCATGTCTACTTTTGTGTGCCTCGATCGAAATTACCTTCCGATATGACCGAAACCAATTTTGAAATCCTTCAAAACTATGCCGACAATTATAACGATAAAGATTTTATTCTAATACATTTTAATTGAAGATTTTGATCATCTTTTCTTATTTCCTTAAATATTTTCTTTCATTTTTCTCGATTCATTTAGAATCGTTTTTAAAGTTTATCCAACGTTCGAATACCACTTGCCATCTTCTCTGATGTTCTGGCATGGTCGATGTGATGTTGTTACTGCCACGATATAAATTATAATTAGTGGAGCCCGTAATACCCTTTGAATAAATAATCAACGAGCACCGGCAACTACCCGTACGCTCGCCTCCATTTAAGTCAAGGTCTCGCTACTCATTTCTTGTCACACCTTTATGCCCCCGTTAAACATGAATTTATACGATGCTCTTTCTCTCTTTCTCCTACCTCCCTCACTCTTTTTCTTTACGCGAGAGAAAAGTTATTCTGGAAAAAAGAATCACGTTGTCGAGACATTTAATTAAATACGTTTTTATATTTATTTATAATTTTTATTCTTTTATTTACAGTTTAATGCTTAAAAAAGAACCTTTAGAATTGTCTAAATGCACAATATTGTTCGAATCGAATTCAAAGATTCGATTTAAAAGATTTTTCAATCGTCGCGTTGGATTCCCCTTCGATAAGCCTGGCGTTCTACTCGGGGAATCGAAAACTACTTTAAAGTAATTAGAGGATTGTCAACCCATCCCGAGCCAGTGCCTGTTCCCATTAGGGATGTCCTTCGAGTGGCGGCTCGAGTGGGATGAGATCGGAGAAATCTGCCTGTAGATTCTTTCCTATCAAAAATCGATTTTAACCAATGCGATAGACTTTTGTTAACGAAATTTAATTCAATTCAAAATATTTTCAAATAATTATTGATATTAATGTTAATTTATTCGTTCGCAGGCATTGTAAAATCATTTAAACGCTGATTAAAAGGCTATAAAATTAAATGAACTGTAAAAGAAAAATTATAGTCGATCGAGTTTTATTTAATCTTTTAAAGCTGTTATTAAAATGATCAGAACATTATTACTATCATGGATGAAATTTCATTGCATTCAATTATTTTTTATTTTAGAAACAATAAGAAAATTATCAAACACCTTGATGTAAATTTTTTCGATTATTATTCAAAGACATGATACGTACGATAATATTAGAAATATTTTCGATTTTTTATCTAGGAAAGTAAGAAGATAAAATTTTTTGAGAAAATTCTCTATTTCAAAATTGTCGCGAAAGCGCCGATTCACTTTCCTAGAACGCTCCTTGCACGCAAATTGGGTTCAACGTGAATACTTAATGCGAAACTGTGGTCGAGCAAGAGTCAAGGTGCAGCGATGGGAGACAGAGAGGAAAAGGTCGTTTGCTGTCCGTCCAAGGTGTCAACTAAGTTAGGGCCGTCTAACCGAACGACTTCACACGCTATATCACCATACCGAAAGTGCTCAAAACGTTTTCCTTTCGGACACTAAAATTCCGAAATTTTCATCTTCGAATTAAGTTAAGCTAGAACATACGAAATTTCCTTTCAAATTCCTTCTTGTAACTAAAGTTAAGTGCTAGGAAAAATGTTGGGGTTTAAACATTACTTTGACAAAAAGTTTTTTCAAATGAAGACAATTTTCTTTGTGAGATATCCTTTTTCTTCTAGAACTTCCTAGAGTAAGGCTCTCATCGTATCGTGGTCACTGCAGTCGCATTAGTTAGGACTAACAACGCTGGCGGACAATCAAAAGCTGATGGGCCATGATTCGCTATGATAATGAACCATGAATATCGCATGAGTCGAGCGAGCTGGGGACGGTGAGTTCTCGCATCGTTCGCTGCCTCTCATGTCGTGGAAGCTCGCTTTACTCGAAGGGATGGGTTAAAGGGAGCCACAACATGGCGGGAAGGGAGAAATCAAGAGAGAGAAAGAAAGAGAAAGAGAGAAAGATAGATGAGGACAGCAATGCGCGGTAATACCTCTGTTGACATTCGAGTTAAAGTCCTTTCTAATGTAGCCAACTAACTAGAAATTGACCATTTTCTCACATATGTACAACAGAGAAGACGATACCTAAGTCAGTAAAACATTCTCACAACCTTATCGGTTTTGTCCGTGTACACGATTAAGATCCTCATAAACTTCCGCATACACGTTCTTTTACCAAGTTCGTTGAATTTCAAATTTCATTGAAATCTACAAAGAGATATCAACTGATTATGTATTTAAAATAGAACTCGTTAAATATTATTCGAAGGAAGAAAAAAAAAGAAGAGAGAGAGAGAGAGAGAGAGAGAAAGAGGTGGGAGAAAATATGCAGTTATGTAGAGATAGAAGCAAAGCGATTAATCCTCCAAGTCGAGAAGAAGAGGAAGCTTAGGACTAGAAAGTAAAAACGTAGAAGAAGGAAAGGGTGAAAGCTTTAAGGGCGCGTGCGTGAGAATTACCAAGGTATATCTCTGTATACGAAGTTGTAGAGAGATAGATAGATAGATAGAAGAACAAGTGGGGTTGAAGAGAAACAGAGATAGTTGATAGTAACGGAGAAGGGAGTAAAAAAGTTGGAAGAGAGGAAACGATCGTTGGCTGGTAGGGAGATGGAACGATGGTAGAAAAGGAATGAATATGCGTGCATGCGTGCGTGCGTGGGTGGGTGGGTGCGTGCGTGCGTGCGTTGCTTTCGTGCGTTGCGTACGCGCGGAAGCTCACCGTTTGAGCGTTTCAGAACCGAGCGGAGCCGAATGACTGAGCGAGGGTGCGGGCCCGCGTGGCCCGCATTGGCTGCTGAATTATAAATGAATGGAGCGTAAGGGCTGTTGCCTAGCAACCGCATACACCGCGTTAAGACAAAATGGAGAAGCGCGCAGGCAGCATCCGCGCGGCCTTCCTCCAACTTTCTTTCCTCCGTCGGAACGAGTTCTTTCTTTTTCTTCTTCTTCTTTTATTTCTTCTTCTTCTTCTTCTTCTTCTGTTTCTTTTTTCAGAGAATCTCGGTTCGACATTTTCTCTCTTTCTCGAACCTTTCCCTTTTCGATCATCTTTCCTCGTCTTCGTCATCGATCGTTTTCCTAAAGGGTTTTAACTCCTTTTCAAGCTTTTTCTGGGTCATTAATCGTATCTCTTAAAACGAAAATAAATCTTTTCTGATAATATGTATTTGCAAAAAATGAATTGTTTTTTTTATTAATTCAATTTTTTAAGAGAAAAATTCATATTTTTGTATAAAGATAAAATTTGGCAATGCAAGAGGGAAGAGAAGCAAATAGATAAAAGTACAGATAGATCTAACGAAGATCTAATAGACAGATAAATAGATAAATTTATTAGATAATTTTTTATTGTAAAATTATTAAAAAAAATATTCTCAAATGTTTGTTTTAAGAAAAACTTGTACATTTTAATAAATTCTTTGATGTAGTTTTTTATTTCTCGGTATTATTTTAATGCATTGTCATATCACCTATTTCTCTCTCTCTTTCTCTCTCTCTCTCTCCCTCTTTCTGATTTTTCATGGGCGGTTATTAAGCTGATAAGTAGACGTATCTTTGACGTGAAATGGACGTCCATTAGCAAGCACTGCGTCGATCTGTACAGCTCTCATCCCCTTTCTCCCCTTCTCTATCCCTGAACATTATGTCCCCAGCTCCCTACCTCGTGGTGAGCCACGTACTCTGTTCTTCTTCTTCCCTAGAGCACCATTCCTCGTTCCTCTTTCTTCCGAATATACTTGAATTGCTTCTTAGGTTGGCCCGTTTTATGTACACGATCGCATCGCAGATCACTTGGAGTTTCCATTTCTTTCTCTCTTTTTCCATCTCTTCTTTTCTTTATTTTTTTTTCCTTCTTTCTTCTCCTTCGTTTTTCACCTTGACGTAATACGCGTGAACCTACTGGCAACAAAAATCTTCGCATCCTCTTGAATTATTCCATTACGAATACCATCGGTCGTTTTTGTAGTATATAAGTCGTTGGTAGAAAGAAATGTAACTTTATACTCGAGTCCGAATTACCTTTGATGATATTTTTTCAAACGAGTTAAGTATTGTTTATTTGAACAATTATAAACGATAACAATAATCGTACTCTAATTATATGAAATATTTAAAATTATATGTACATATAAGTAAGTCTATTGCATGATTTTATCCAATTTATTTGAGAAATAGGAAAACCTTATTTATATAAAAATAATAATATATTTAACAAATATATTTGTTTTAGTAAACATATTTAATTCGATTAAATTGATAATTAATCTTAGGATATTCGAAACGAAAAAAGAAATATTGATTATGTATTAATTAAGATTATGTATTTCTTGTTTACAAAGTACACCGACGGCTAGTCTTAGACCGACGATTTACTGACTCAAGTGACATCTGCATATATTATTTAAACACAAGAAACTAAATAAGAACCGTGCCATATCTTCTTCCCTAAACAAACAAAACCGAAGTTGATCATTGAAATATTATTGTTACTTTAACTCAGAAGTATTAAAATTCTTCTTATTATATTGTACATATAAATACATGTATTGTATTATAATTATCACATTCATTTCCAATTACACAGATGTGTCAGACGAAAAGTGTTATCAATAATTTATAATTTTTTTATTGAAACTTCATCTCACACCACAATTATTTCTTTATTTCAAATTAATGATAAGATTTTTTAACTTTCAACATGTAGCCGATCGAAATCCATTAATAGATTTCACTGCGGATTAGATTCACGATTACACATACGGTTATATTTTACGTCTGTACATCAGCTCCGGAACGTATTTTTCTTTCTCCCAAGGGCATCGCCCTTCCTCCTACACCTTTGAAACTCGCTTTAAGTCGTATCCGTTTTTCTTTTTGTTCCTTTTTTTCCCCCCTTTTTTCATTCGTAAGACTACTCTCTGATAATAATCTCATATCTGTTATTTTGCAATTTTGACTTGTGCAGATCTTTTTAAGAAAAAAATATTTCTTACAAACTGTCGAGCATAATATTTACATAACAACAATTCGTAATAAATGTAAATCGAATATTGCAATAGGATTTTAACATAATGCGATTTCTTACTTATAACTAAACGTATTAAAATATATTAATGCATGTAGTTTTAAATGATTTATATAAACCATGTTATCAATTACAATAAAAATTATTAATATCTAATATTTGTTAATAATAATGATAAAAATATATAGCTAATACATATTATGTAAGGGGTATTTTTTTTATGTCTGCATTGTGTTATGTTACATAAGAATCTACTTAGGTATTGTGTTTTTAATTTCAAAGTTATTTCAAATTTTTGTAGAAATATCCAACCGACCACGTAGACATTTTTTTTCTCCCGGGAGCATCGTCCCTTCGTTTGTTTTCCTTCAGAATCTACTTGAACTGTCCTTCCCGTAGAACTTTTTCACCCACTGAAATACATCGCAGATCACCGCTACTTCTGGTGACACGTGTGACAGAGACCTAGAGTCCCGCTACGCTCGAAGCAAGCCGATCATCTCAAATTACAAAGGGTATCGGAAACGGATTTATTTCGACACCCTTTTACGGCCCATTATACTTAATGGTTTATATAAAGCAAAAGAAGGTTGTCTCGGCGTATTCTTGACATTTTCTTTGGTCAGAATGTAAAACAATTGTAAATATTTACTACTTTTATTATTAAATTTGGTAAGTATCTACTCACCTAAGAAGAAATGATTTTTCCTTTTCATCGAATATTCCTTTTTTGATCAAGAGGATCTAGTTTGTCCAGGTTCTTTTACCTTTTTATAATTTCTACTTTATGTTATTATATTAAATCATGAATCTATAGTGAAAATTAAAAAGAGAAAAAGAAGATTCTTCGTAAGAAAAGTTTCTTATTTGAAGCAAAGGCAAAATATTTTTATTTGACTATATGCTCTTCCATAGTAAACTTTTTGAAATTTTCATGAGTAAAACTTGTCATGACTTTAAACACGAGAGAAATCAAAATTGACGTGTTTCGGACATAGAAATCCTCCTTCCTTCAATCATTCTAAGTAATTATACAAAAAAATGACGGTTCAATATTATTCATATCATCAAAAATGTCTATTAACGTATATTTCAACGAACTTACTCTTTCTTGGCATATTTTATTCATTCTTTTCTTCTCTTTCTTCTTTTCTCGATAATTGATAACATAACGAAAATGGCATGTAGGACTTTAAGAGAATAGTTACTTATATATTTTGACCTCTTTTTCTTATACAAAAGAACTTTATAAAGTGAACGATTTTCATTTCGGAAAATGTCCGACCTATAGTCAGATTAAAAGGGTAATAATCAAATATGGTACGCTTAATTCCCTTGTATCTCCCCATAATTTCATGGAAAATATATTCCACCCCCGATCTAAAGACCCCACCCAGGCTGTTAAATATAATCTGGTACCGCGTTTGTTACTTCTTACTCTTCCATCTCTTCTCCTCGTAGTATTCAACTTCCCAGTTTCCTGGTAGGCTTTTGTAGGCGCGGAACAAGGGGTTAACCTCCTACATTATTCACACGTTCATTATATATGAATAAATTTTCGAGTAATGCCGAGATAAAGCTGCCAAGTTTTAGGTGCCCGCTTCGCTTGAATATTTAGGAGACACTGTCACGCAGTACCGTTATGCCCCCGTCTTCTTCTTAACTTTCCGAGATTCGTATATAGTCTTCTCTTCGTCGATATGCATTATGGTACTTTGTATTATTTTCTTTAACCCCTTTATAACTTTTGAAAATTTTCTTTTTCTTTAAAATAAATATCAATATGTTATATATTATTATTAACGCATTGACAACACTACGATGGTCAGTTGTGATTATTAATTATTTTCTCAGTGGGGCTATAATTGTTATCGATGAACATCGCTGCAAAATGTATAATTTAATTATAATATAAGTCGAACAATATCAAATAAAAAATATTAAATAATGCAAATGACTAGTTAATAGTGAAAAGTAAAACGCCCGTTATGCAACAATTAATAACTAATTATTATTAATCATTTTTACTTCAGTTACAAATAGAATAATGGAACTCTGAATAAAGAATATTTGTATTAATGTATTTATTATGTACATATAAAGTATTATTTCGTATATTTGCGATCAATTAACTCGTTTTCATTCATTTAAAATTTAACAAATATAATATTTGATAAAAATTAGATCTTTCAATGAAGCATATTAAAACATAAATGGATCTGATCATCGTAATCTTTACAATATGTTGATATTTTTTTTCTGTAATTTTTTGTAATTTTCGTATCAAAAAATTTAACTTATCAGATAAAATAATTGTCGAGTGCAATTTAATGCATAATAGATTCAAATTATTACTCTAAACTTATAACAATAAAATTCTTTCATGGCACTTAGTGTTAAGCGTTAAAAGATTTCTTGGCATTAAACGTGGTAAATAATGTATGCAAACTTATATTTATTTTGATTACATAGCCAAAAATTTATTCTCTATAGTAAAAGTTTGAGTAAAATTTTGTAAGTAAAAATGAAAGAACAACCCAAATAAGCGATAAAATAATCAAATATATATTAAAAAGTATCTGTAATAGAAATAAATTTTTCTAGATCTACGAATATGTGTATGAAGAATATTTACTTATTATAATTACTAACGAAAATTAAGACAATCGAATAGTCGATGTAGTAACTAATTGGAGATATTTCGATCGATTGTGTTCAAAGCTGTGAGCAATCCGTGAACACTCGGTATTGTTTCGACAAACGTCGACGCGCGAGGATTCATAGGGTAAATCCGCGGGAAATATTTATCGTACAGCAAATAAACACACGTATATAGGTATCGTATAGAGACGACTCGAAGCGCGAGTCGATACTCGTTACTCTCGACTAATTTAACGTGATAACGGGACAGCAGACGGGTCAATAGGAATTTACAGTGTTTGCCGACGGAAATCAAAGCGGGGCACTTAACTGTGTAGACAGACGACAGGCGAAGGTGGTCTGGGGTGGGGTTAAAAGAGATGGGGAACGGGTGGAAGAAAGAAAAGAGATGGAACGAGAGTTAAATAGAAAGAGAAACTGAAAGGAAGTCCGTGTGGAGTTAGAAGGCGTTCGTTGAAGAGGGACAAGATAGAGATAGAAAGATAGAAACACATATACCATATACATGTATACAGATAAAGTGTGTGGTAAACAGGAAACAGCGTATCTTTTAAGAAAAGAAGGAAACAAGTTAAAACTTGAAGTCATTCTAACTACTCAGCTGTCTAAAAGTATAGGGAACGATCAAAGAGCCAACCAGAGAAAATCAGAGAATGTCTTTCAATGGCCGACCATAGACTGAACAAATGAGCAAAAGACAGATCGAACATCGAGTGAGTATACCAACGACGATTTAGGTACCTATTTGTTACTGCTGCTGCTGCTGATGTTGCTTGAGTCAAGTCAACGTAGTTTTTTCTTTCTAATGTCACGTTACTCTACTTAGAAAAGGAACGAGTTAATCTTTGAAGAGTATTCACCGACCAGCCCTCTCTTGGCAATTCTCTGGGTGAACCGCTACCGCCTCGATTGACCATTTCAACAAGTTTTATAGACACAGGCTCGATGGTATAGGTACTCTATCCTACTATTTTTTCATCGGTATGTGTATGTAAGTGTGGTGTCAGTTCTGACTTCTCCTACAGTGTACGACCGACCACCTTTCAATGGATTAAAATGCGAGATGTCGACGAGATAACTGAACTCTAGAAAAGAAATTAATTGATTTTTTAAATATTTTCTTTTTCCTACGATTTATTATTTTTGAAAATAATATTAAACTTCTCATGTTTGACGATAAGAAGAAAAACATTGACATAGTTCTTTCTAATTCGAATTGTCCTAATCGCGTTATCTTGCAAATTCCAATTGAAATAATTTAATCGATGATAGATATGTTAAACGTAAATGAAAGATATCGATTGTAAATGTTTGTTGATAAAACGGTGCACTTGTCGATCGGTATCAATTGAGAAGAAAAGAAAAAGAAAAAAGATGGAGATGAACAAGGAAAGAAAAAAAGTGTTAATAAGATGATAGAAAGCGTGGGGGTTTGGACCGGAACGATTCGAAGTGGTTAGAGAAGAATGGAAGAGGGGTGAGCGTATTTCACGATGGGGCGACCGTACGAGTTTTTGTATTATACGGAGATTATCAACCTGCTCGGCTCCCAATTCAAACATATATACATAGAAAGGGAAGTATGCTCGTAGACGAGAAAAAGAGAGCTAGAGAAAACGGGTGGAAAGGCGAGGGTTGAGAAGAGAACGGATACAAGAGAGAGAGAGAGAGAGAGAGAGAGAAGAAGAAGGGGTTTGTCCCAAGTTGGGGGTCGCGAATAGGGCATGCAAGCACGCACACGCTGCATCCCCTTGGGACGAGGCCGCTCTTTATGCTCGATATAATACCGCTCTCAAAACATACACACTTCGCTCGTTCTCTTAACGTGTGTAGCCGACACTCAGGGTGGGGTAGAAAGAGAGAGAGAGAGAGAGAAAGAAAGATATAGAAAAGAGAGAAAGAGAGAGGGAACTAGTAGAGGGATAAAGAAGAAAGAGGATAGCTGATGAACTGAGAAGGGGTAAGGGGATGCTACGAGCGAACATAGCTACGACAATACGGCTCTACATGTTCAGGGATAGGCGCGTGTACGACCAAGTGTACCTAACTTTGATCCATATGCACGGAGCACGCTCGCGAACGTTTTGCGCATGCGATGAGTTTCTCTTTCTCTTTCTTTTGAATATACATTTCTTTCTCTCTCTCTCTCTCTTTCTCTCTCTATGTCTCTCTTTTTCTTTCGAATATACATATTTGCTCTCTCTGTCTTTCTTTTTCTCGTTCGTTCTCATATTCATATTTGCTTTTTCTCTCTTTTTCTCTGTCTGTCTTTTCCTCTTTATCTCTGTCTTTATCATTTTTTTTTCTATCTTTCTCTTTCTTTCTCATATTCATATTTGCTCTTTCTCTTTTTTTCTGTCTTTATCACCCCCATCCCTGTTCCACCATTCTCTCTCTATCTCTCTTTATCTCTCTATTTCTATCTCTCTCTGTTGTCCCATCTGATTTTGTACGTTTCACTATCTCTGTGAATTGTTCCTTTACCTTCCTTTCTTCCTTCCAACTGCTTCATCGGTTCACTTTCTCTCTCATCTTCGACTCCCACGTGACATTTTTCCTTTCTCCTAGTTTCGTCTCTTCCCTACATCTACTCTTCCCCACTCCCTCATACCCTCCCACACATACCTTCCTCACTATTTCAACCCTCACTACGATCACAACCCCATGGCACTCGACTCGTTCCCGCGCACGTCATTGTCCCGCATTGCCACTAATTATAAGGCGATGCCTCCTCGGGTTTCGCGTGTCGTACGCCGTGCATTGTCACCCAACGCTTTTCCTCTCAGCTTTCCCACAAGCGTTCTCCTCGAGTTTTCAACGTTTTATTTCAGCTACTTCGGTGAATTCTCCATTCACGATAAAAAAAAAGTTCATTCGTTAGAATATCTTATTCATTAGAAAGTTGTCAAATACGTACTGATTACTTTAATCGTAAAATTTACGTTTTATTTATTAACAAATTTGAACGTTTCATAATAGGTATTCTAAATATCGAACTGCAAAATTTTCAATATTAAATCTTAAATATATAAATTGTATGAATGCAGAATTAAAATACATTATTGCTTTTAATATTGTTTAAACGCTATGTAATAATACATGTTCAATGATATAGTTTTTTATTAGAAAAATTAATTCATTAAAAAGAAATATGATCAAATATTTGTCTGTATTTTAACATTTTAATATTATTTAATAGTTAATAACCATAATATTTATTTCATGTAATAATTTCATACAAAAAAATTCATTTATACTAAAAAATATTGTTTAAATGATAAAATTTTGACAACTTTGACCTATATAACTACTTTCTTAAAGTTTTTTTTTTTTTTTTAAATAGTTTTTAACATGTTCTCATCAATCTCTTTTGATACTTTGAACTTAGCCATATATATATACACGTAAAAAGAAAACTCCTTTTCGGTCTTATCCTATTACAACGAAGCTCGGCACTTCCTAGCTAAGCCGAAGACAAGACCCTTCATCGCTCCCATTTACTAATCCTCGACATTGGCCAGGAGTTTACAAGGAATATTTAAGTCTCCGCTAAGCTAGGATTAAGGCTAAGGCTAAAGCTAAGGCGAAGACGAAGGCGAAGACGAAAGCACTTTGATTAGCAGAGACAAGCTTTTGTTTTTACCTACCACGACTATTATGAAACACCAGTAAGATCTTTACCATCGTGGCAATTAAGATACAATTTGATTTACAATGCCGAGTATAAATAAAATATTTAGCATTTGCAAGAACATTCATTTTTCTTATGTTGAAAATAACATTAAATCAATTTGCTTTTACATTTATAACATCATCTTCCAACGAACGGATTTATCGATAAAAAATCGACGTTTCAACTGATTAAATGTATGACTACTGTGGTCTATAATCATACTTGATTCTAACGTACTTTATCTCTATTTCTCTTTGCTAGCTCTCAATTATCCCGACCGAGATTTATTTCCTTTAATCGAGAATACAAAACGAACGAGTACTAGGCAATCGGACTCGATGAAATTCATGTTTGCGTTAAGCAAGTTCGTAGTTGCGATTCGATGGTTGAGAAGCAATCGTACCTAGATATCGACCAAAAGAAACGATCGATCATACTGAACTAGTTCTTATCTAGTCGCCGTCGTCATTCGTTATACTACGTTATTACGCCTTACCATTTCTAGGACGAAAATTGCGATACTTAGGGCCAACATTACATACAGTTATATACCCTATAACACGATTAATTTCAAAGAAGAAATTGTTTTGGTCTTCCCTCAAGAACGTCTACTTTCATTTTGTTTAATTACACTCGACGCCTCAACTTTATTTTTTCCATGCTTTCCGCGCTTGTAAAACTGCAATATTTCGTAATAACTCGTTGGTGTTGGTAGCGTATTCGTGTAAAATGAAGTACTCTCAAGTGACGACAAAAAAAAAAAGAGAAAAGCGGGAAGAAGTTCGTATTTTTTCAATTAAGACGAGGGAAAAAAGCCAAGGATGGGTGGGTAAATTCAATGCGAGAACGAGTAAGAAGGAAAACAAGAAAAAGAAAGAGAGAGAAACAGGTCTTTCGACTCCATTAACACGCTCGTAAAAATACAGGATAGAATGAGTAAGAAATAGAGAGACAGAGTGGGAAATAGAAAGAAGGAGAGAAAGAAATAGGGTGAAAGAGAAAAAAAGAAACGACAGTTAACGTTGGCGCACTAAAATAAATCCTTACCGCTTAAATATGAGATCAAGGATTAACAGGGGCAGGAAGGCGGTAGTCTTTCCCGTTTAACGTTAACTTAACTTAAGTACGTAGCAAACCAATATAAGGTTACTATTTAGAATTTATTATTTTTCTTTGAATTCCACACCTATGAGATTTCCCATCGTCTTCTTCTAATCCCCATATTTTTAACGAACAGCACTTTCACCTTAATTAGATCTATAATATATTTCATTGAAGGGAGACTACATTACGTTCACGTTTGAAGCTAAGTTATCAGCACATATCGCGAATATAATACGTCGAAAGCTTTTAAGCGAGCATGTATACCTATGCCAATATATCTGTTATAGATATGTATAATATTCACCTACATGTATACATAAGTAGATAAAGAGAGAGAGAGAGAGAGAGAGAGAGAGAGAGAGGACACTTTCAATCAAGTATCCCTACTAATTTCTGCCAGTTAAGTTATACTATTTATCAAATCGATAATTGCCAGCGTCTCTTGTATATATCTAAATACATAGATATGTATAATACATAAATGTTTTCGCAGAGAGCATAAACCTTTGAACGAAAGGTGGGAAAGCATGGATGAGAATCGACATCGACGGGCTTTATCCTCATAATATCCATCAACTGCGCAGCGATTTTCGGTCAACATCGAAATTCGTGATCGGGTTAGCGAGACAGATAGAAAGAGAGAGAGAGAGAGAGAGAAAGTACGAAAGATAGAAAGAGACAGAGAGAGGTTCGCGACAGGTCGAATGACAGCAGACGGGTGGAGCTCTAGCTGAGTGTTGGTATCCGTACGGCCAGTTGGATGCTGCGGGGGCGGTTTTCGGGAGGGCTAGAAAGGACGACGCTGGCCGTAAGAGTGGGAGAGGGAGGGTGATTGTGTTCTGTTTCATGTATAATTCACCCCCATCGCTCGGGTCTCGCGTCAGCAACTCCAGTGTGTCGTGCCCGTTATATCTGCCGTTGCAGTGGCTCATAGAATGGAATATCCGACCCCTCACTGTCACGACATCTTCGAGACCCTCGGCCTTCTCGTTTCTTCCCTTCCCTATCTTTACTTTCTCTTTCTTTCCTTTTCTTCCTTTCTCTTTCTTTTTGTCTGTCTGTCTCTCTCTCTCTATATATATATATATATATTTCTCTTTCCACTACTCACGTTCGTTTCTCTCCTTTCTTTGGTCAATTTCGCGTGTCAGGACGCCCTTTGTCCGCGATACACGTATCTCGCGACCGAACAATGTCGCAAAACTCTGGCAATTCTGCGAAAGATGCATTATTTATGGGACGGTCATTGTATCGCAATAACTTCTATGATGAGGGAGTCCATAGCGCTCGGAAGTTCTTGGAAAGTTGCAACTCATGCTTCTTTCCTTTTTCTTACTCTTTTCTTATTCTTATTCTTATTCTCTTTCCTCCTCTTCTTTTTCTTCTTCTTATCCTTCTTCATTCTTCTTCTTTTTAACCTCTGATAGTTGCGTCCTTGTGTCAGTTCGTTCTCTCTTTCTTCCTTATTTTCTTCCATTTCGATCCCCTTTTGACCTGCAAACTCAGTCGATCGAGCCTTAAGAAAACCACCTCCAGAGACGGTCGATCAAAAGTTGAAAAACATTTCCAAGTTAGAAGAAAAAACTTGAAATCGTTCACGTTGAAAGGACGTACCTAGGAATCCTCATGACGTAGTATTTTATTGTCTAGAATAACGGTAACGAGATTCGATTCTACCGGTTAAACGTTTCACGACCAAATCGATAATACCTTCGACGAAGAAGTCTAGCCTACTTTCGATTGAACCACCTATCGCGGTGCTACGTACGACGGTAGTATTATTAACATCGGGGGCTATCATTAAAACAATTACGTTTCTACTGTTTCCATCTCCATTCCCGTAATTACCTCCTGACAGTTGCATTTTCAACATTTGCCAGTATACTACGCTTTCTACTCTCTCAAGTCGACTACGTATCCTCTTCTATTCCCTGTAATCTACCAGCTGTCAGCCGTCTAATATTCACGTTGCTTCTTGCATAGATATATGTAGGTATGTCTCTCGCACTTCGAATTATTCGTCTCATTCTCCTTTCTAAAATGTTTTCACACGCATCAATGACGTTTTTATATGTATGTATATAGTTACACACCTACTACTTCTTCTTCTTCTTCTTCTTCTTCTTCTTCTTCTTCTAAGTACCCTGTCAGGCCCTCCTGACGTTGGTTATCACTACTATCAAAATATTATGACTTTCTACCAAGTAGAATGATACTCCTTCGTTTTTAATTCCCATCTATTCACTCATGGTTTACAACGAAGAAGCTTGTTTTCTTTCGATAATTCATAGACTACTTATCTTCTTTTTTAATATAAACTGAAGAATTGTAATTACACATATAGATAGAATAATTATATACATTTAATCATTAGAATCGATTTTTATTCTAGTTTGACTCTTATAAGAATTTGCCAATTTATCTATCGAACAACTCAGGGTATTTCAATATATAACGATAAACCCACGCTTTGACTTCCTTTACTTTATTTATTATTGAGATTTTCAGGGTTTTGGATTCTACACACAACTAGATTGACCGCATATAGTATTTAATGATTCATTGTCTAGGTTTCAAGTTTAGAATGCTGTTACTAGATAAAATATCTAGATATATAAAGGATTTTTTTGAACTTTTTTTTTTTTAATATCAAAATCGAAACGATCAAATACGAATCCTAAAATCAAACTAATCAACGTGCTACGTAGACGAACAAATTGGCTACCGATTATCCTCGGGCTATTTTATCGGTAGGGAAACGAGTACACTCGGTTCGTAAGTGTAGCGCTAATGTAAACATGATTTGTAACACAAAAGCTACACGAGTTAGGCACGCCTGCCACATGTTCACCGAAAGAGAGAAAGAGAGAGAATGAGTATACGTCGCATAAGAGTGTTCGTGTCGTGCACATTCATGTATTGAACGAGGCTCGTTGCGAACATGAGTCCTTACCAAGAGAGCTGCAGTGGTGCTAACCGAGCTAGCAGTAACGCAGTAGCAGCCAATATGTATACATACACGAGCAAACAAGCCTTAGGTCTCGATAGTTGTTTACACGAGATGCCAATTAATCAGCAGATACCGTAAGCTCGTTTCGCTCGCGGCACTTTCGGCCTCCTGAGTTTTTCCAATATCGTCCTACAATGTCGAGGAGGGTTCTTTTTTCTTCTTTAACAGGTACTTTGATGATGGTCCTTGTGTTCTTCAAGATCTAAGTATTCCACGTGTACCAGCTGGACGTCTCGATTTTCGAGACATTAGGCAGAGATATATATATATATATATATATATATATATATCGTTGATAAGGAAACTAAGCTACTTTCGTATACATAGGTATATGTTTTTAGCAGCTCGTAATGGGGCACATGGAATCCCGAAGCGTGATGAGCCTTCATAAACGTGAGAGTGGCCAAACGATACGATCCAAGTTCGACAAATTTCAGAGAGAGCACGTACCACTAACCTAATTAACTCTCCGTGGTAATATAGAGTATATAGCAGTAACGACTTTTGTGAAAGTTTAAAGAGACTTATCGCATCGCTAGCATATATGATAGATATACGTATATATGTATACACGTATGTGGAAGAATGAAATGTTGGACGTTTTACATGAAAGCCCAGCACGATTTTCTGATTTGGATAAATAATCTTTTTAACAGTGTATTCGTGTCCTTCCTATAAATTTGTAATATCATGCACCGGTTGATAGCCGTGGGACACGCAACCTACTCGAACCTAGATTAGGTTCAATAAAAGAGCATTGCATGATGGTGATATTTCCGCTTAGGAACGTAAAAAATATTTTTTCTCTTCTCTTTTTTTTTTTCTTATAATATTCAAAAGTGCGTGTGAATGGTAGCATCGTGTACCACACTTGTCTGAGTACTTTGATGTTTTCGAACTATCAGATTGCTGTATGAGAATATCGTATTTGTAGTGTCACGATGGAATTAATTTTCTATATAAAAAAATATAAACTAATAAAAATTTCTGTTAGTGTTACGTTAAGTTTGATTCAATATTACGGGATAAAGAAATACGAAATTATCAATAACATCAAGGTTTACTTTATTATACTATAATATTTATAGTTGAGTAGGTACTTAGAACAAAGTTGGACACAAAGTATGGTAAATGAGTTATGGCACATGATATGTACAATTATGGAGGATTCTTCTTTCCCCTTGTTTTACATTGCGCGCAATTTGGTGTAGTTAGAAAACGAATATTATAGTAGTTATTATTCACTCGAGAGATAGTGTTTTATATTTTTTTGTTCTTTCTTTTTATTAAGAATGTTCTCTCCGTTTTTTTTTCTTCCTTTCTTTCTTTCTCTTTACACGTAGTTTAATATTTCGTTTATGATGTCTATCGAATGGTTATTATACGTATGATTTGTTGGTTATTCATTGATGAAATAAGACGGGAAAGCTCGAATCAGATGACTGTAAGTTTAGAAAAATATGTCTCCTTGATATGGGACAACACGAACGAGATGTCAAGTTTTCCGTGAATATGCGTTATATTAATATTTATGTGGATACATTAGACTAAAGCGAATAGAATTTAACTAGTGAATTAATTATTATATAACAATTTACAAATAGATTTACAATTTTTCAATTATTATTTACAGATTATTGAAAGTGCCTACAAATGTAAGGCAATGCAAGCTCAATCGAATGAAAACAAATATTTTAATAAATACAACGTGAAGTAGGCAACTACCATTTCGACAATTGTTTTGCTAATAATTTTATCGTAACTCTTAAGAGCTTCTCCTCTCCAAGTTGCACGCAACATATTTACATATAAATCTCTACAATGTTAGGCAATTAAACTAATATTTTATGATATGTCTTTATTATATTATTATATCGTTTCACAATTATAGTCTTACTCATAAATGGTGTTTCAATGTTACTACGCTGTGTCAATAAGAGACGACTTTAACGATAATTTGAAGAATAAAATCAGAGTTATACCTATATATATATATATATTTATTTATGTACAATACGTAATATAAATTTGCGAGGAAAGTTTTACTTATTCGTCGGTGTAATTTCTAAAGTTTTAAATTGCTTTTATAATACTCATTGTCAGAATGTTTATACGCATTTCGACGTCTTTAACATTTTTCTATCATCATACTTCACACACTATATCGAATAATGACAGAAAAGAACGAACGCAATTATTTTTTCATGAAAGTTTTACGTAGAGATAGAGCACCTATGAGTAAGACTTTAAGACTTTAACAATTCATTTTGGCTTCTTTTTGTTTAAATTTGTATAAACATTTAAACTAATTACCGATAATAATTATTTATAATAATTAGTAATTCTCGTAATCTTTTTATACAAATTTCGTACGCTTTAACGTAATACTTTTACGGTTTCTATCTTTTATTTTATCTTGTTAACAAATCACCTAAAAAATGATCCTCGATCGTCGTTACGAAAATCATTTCGCAAAATAAAGAAAAGAATATGCGCGCGCGTGTATGCACTTTTAAACATTTTTTTTTCATCTTCAACTTATCGATGAAAACGCAACCTGATCATTCGCATTTTTTCAAAAATAAATTAATTAATTACCGTTTGTTCGCCTAATTGTTTTAGAAATAACCGAACCTTTTCTTCTTACCAACATTTTTTTTTTGTTATATAGTTTTTCAAAAATTAACGTAAATCATACACAAGAACGTTGAATAATAATACGAGAGTAATCCATATAATACAATAGAATGATTATGCTCGTTCGATGTAACTGTATTCATGGAATCTGCAAAGTTAAATATTATTATATTAATTATCATTTTCGCTTGAAATTTCTTCACATTTGCTTATCGCTAATCTTGAAATTCGTAGAACTTGTTAAAATATATAGTTTACTTTTCATTAAGAAACGGCAGAGACAGACGCTGTTTTTTAAAACGGACTTGGCACACAGATTACTGTTTTTTTTTTTTTTTTTTTAGTTTTGTTTATATACGCGGAAGGACCGAGACATAAAATTTCTCTCAAAGTTCTTCGCGAACAAATAAGAGAAAAATTTCAAGAATTTCACGAGCCGCAAATGAAAACTCTTTCTCTTTTAGATAAATTCATCTTTTAAAATAAGCATAATTACACGATTCAAACATCCACTCATGTAACAATATTCTTCTCTCGTTTCTTCCTTATATTTGTTTCTCTTGCGAAATCATTTTCTCATCATTTTTTATATGAAGATATATAAAATATGCGAATATTTAGATGAATAATTGCGAGAATTATAATTTCGTTTATATGCGACATTTTTTGTCTTTGCGATAGAAAACAGAAAGTGGTTGGAAATTTCGCGTTAATCGTGACACGTTGCCAAGGTTTTTAGCTGTACTTCATAATGATGAGATAATGATGATAATGATAATGGCGATGATAATAAATAATAATTATAATAATACTAATAATGAGCCCTGTGTGAAACTGGTATAAGAACAAAATAGTTTCATAGTAATCTCTGCTAATCATAAAAGGCAACTGAAAGAGAAAACTCATGAAAGTGGTGAGAAAAAAATGTCTCCTAACAGAGAGATTAAATAATAATAATAATAATAATAATAATAATAATAATAATAATAATTATAATAATTATAATAATAGTTATCATGGGAGAAACATATTGCAATATGACTTGATTACCCTGTTTTTATTATTTATAGAATACTTTTCTCATTTTTTATAAAGCATTTCCTTTAAACTAAACGAATATGTGAGAATGTATCGGTTACTGCATAAGTTACCCTTTCTTAATCCCATTACAGCGAACAGATTGTTATTGTACAATTTGTGACAGTTAAATCGGATTGTGTCGATCCGACTTGATATTATTATTATAATTGTTATTATTTTTATCATCAAATTACAGAAAAGAAACGTGTCTTGTCTACCATTGTAAGTGAAAGATCATTTATTTCTGGATCAAATGGAACGTGGACCGTATTTTCGTAATTTCCAAATTTCTGCTGCAAGTGAAAAATTCGTCTCAAGGGTAAAAAAAACAGTAATAAAAATAATAAAATATAACTTTACTTGCTATATCAATTGTCGATAATATTTTTGTTCAATTAGAATGCCGTCTTTTCGAAATCATGAAAACAAGACGAGCTAACGATTTTGTGGTTCGAAATTGGCGAGAAAACGATCGCTCAATGCTCGAAATGGAAAGCAAATAAATTACCAAACTGGAATTCGGTCCATACTGTCGAACAAATATCCGCGATACGAGTATAAAGGAAAAGTGGGTCGGACAAATTACGGAGTCCTTTAAGCGTGTATGCACGTTCATGAAAGGATTGGCTAACAAATAATCTCGATTTCGGTTCGGACTATCGATTTGTCATATCGTCGCGAACGAATGCATACGAAAATAACACGTTTAGTCGTAGAGAAGTAAATCTATATCTATATGATATCAATTATAATTCGAGTCGAAGTATCGTTCGTTAATAAACGAACGAGAGAAAGACAAACCAAATAATAAGGGAAGGAAGAAAGATAAACAACAAATACAAAAAATAACTATAATCATGACAATAATAATAATAATAATAATAATAATAATAATAAAGAATCGCGACTAGTTACTATATTGCACTAAAGTTTTTTTATCGATTATCTAATCGAAAGTTAATTGGACTATTATCCCTCTAGAAAATACTTATCCTTTTACTTATTTACACGTTTTTTTAAAAATGATTACCACTTGTCATCCTTTTTTCTCTCTTTCTTTCTCTCTCTCTTTCTCTCTCTCTCTCTCTCTCTTTCTTTCTCTCTTTCTCTTTCTCGCAATCTATCTCTCTTTTTCATGCACCCTTTCTCTCTCATTCTCCCTCTCTCTTTTTCTATCTCGTGTCTTTGTTCAGCTATTACACAACGACTCGCGTATTAAGTTCTTAATATGATACTTTTTCTCGTGGTATTGCTCGATGCACGAGATAACTTTTAAGCAAAAGTCGAGCTGTCCACTGATTGGTCTTATCGCTCTTGCAATCTTCTTCTCTCTTTTCAAAGTCGTTACAATGGAGTGTCAACGAGTATCGATCGTTCGTATCGTTTAAAACGTGCCCTTATGTGCCGATTCCGTTGTCGATAGGTAGACAGCGTAATTTACCGAGAAGAAAAATATATATATATATATATAAATATATATTTATATATATTTATATACATATACATATACATATGTATATATTTATATATGTATTCGTTTATACAGAAGACGAGATCATCTTCATGAAATTCGAATCGGTCGATTCCTCGATTTTCATTTTATTTGCGATCGTCCGAGAGACGATTTCGAAAGATTTTCGACGAGACTCTTTTGAAAATTTTGTGTATGCTAAGTACAAATGTATATTCATGTATATGTGTATATTATGTGTGTAAGTATGTATTTATGTAAATAGTATATGCACATTCTTTTAGAGAATAGGAAGTAAATAGTAAAAAGAGAGAGAGACGATCGTTTTCCGATGTAAATTATTTACGATTCCTGATTAGACGAAAGAGGGAAATAATAGAAATCGATCGACTATAATCGATCTTTGTACTCGTCGATTTTACATTCGATCAAACGTCCATGTACGATCGCGGAAAATACGAGGAACGGTTATATGCGTGGTCGCTCTTTCTTGTTATCTCTCATTCTTTTCTTTTTTTTTTCTTTTCATTTAATTCGACAACTAATGCTACTGTGTATTGCTTTAATATGATATGATACAGTCTTTTCACTGATTGTCCAACATCACTACATAAAACATATTCTCCTATTTTTATTTTCTTCCATTTTATCAATTTGTCTATCACATTCACAGATTCTTTCCCAGTCATATTTTTCTTTCACACATTCATTTTCTCTATCTTGCTTTTGCGTACACACATACACACACACACACACACACACACACATACATTTCTCTCTCTCTCTCTTTCTCTCCCTCTCTTTCTTTCCCTTTTTCTCTCTTTCTCTCTCGCTCTCTCTCTCTCTTTCTTTCTACCTTTCTTTCCTTTCACTTCTTTACAACACTTCACTGAGCGTCATTATTAGGATTAATATCACTTTTTGTTTACTTCGCCGCTACGTGAACGTGCGACGATTTTATAACAATACATATGTACTTTATATTTTTTTTTTTTATGTTTCGAATTGTACTTTCCAAGACGCGTTTTATTTCCGTTTCCGCTCTTTTTCTTTCTCGATTTTTCGATCGATCGATTGATTAATTAATTATTCAAGAGAGGATTCTCTCGCGTGTGTCTATGTTTTTCATCGTAAAAAGAAAAAAAAACAGAAAAAAAATGAAGCAGTCAGTACAGAAAGATTCGATTCGTTGATGGGGCGACACATTTTGCTCGAGAGAGGAGGCGTATACGATGACGACGAAAGGGGTAAAACGAGCTCGTAAAACGTTTTATCGTGGGATCGCTTCGTAAAATCGAAGTATTCGCTGTTCCGGTTGTTATAGAGAACGGAGATTTTTTTTTTCTAGAGTTTTTATTTACTCTGCCGATTATGAGGTAGGAAGGCAATATTGAAAAAAGAAACTAGAAAAGAAAAATAAAGATAAAAAAGATAAAGCGTAAAAAACGAAGACAGGAGAAAATCCTCCCTGTTGTTTAAACAGAGCTAAACAAGATCGTCCTTTAATCGACACACCAAAACACGGTAGGTTCGTTCAATGTCACAACGCGTCGAGAGAGACCGTCTAATGCGGCTTTTCGTAGCCACTTTTCGATATCAGCCTGCGACAGTATCACTGACGATAGCTGATCGTTGTACCAGATGGCCACAGTATCAAGCCGTAAAAATCTCGGGCCGTTTTATCGAGACACATCGAAGAAAAAAAAGAAGAAGAAGAAGAAGAGGAGGAGGAGGAGGAAGGAGGAGAAGAAGATCTGGATAAAGAAAATAAATGACGAAGATATTTGTATTTAAATCTTCACGGCCAACCCTGAAATTCGGTCAGGGGTTCGGGTTTCGGCTCGAGACTGGGCAACTGGTAGGGTCAGTTCTGCTGTCACAAGCCACCCTCGGGTCAATGCTGAGCAGCAAACTTCATCCTCTTCTGCTTCTGCCGTTGATTACAAAACCAGACCCTGACGACGTTTTTCTTGAGATCGAGTTTTTCCGCGATTGCGGCGATTTTCTCACCGGATGGTCTCGGTTGTACCGCGAAGTATGCTTCTAATGAGCGTTTTTCCGGCGCCGCGATGCTAGTCCTCTTTCGCTTTTTTTCACCGGCTGGTAAAACCGATGGTGCGTCTGGATCACGTCTTTTATTTTTTGCTTGCGCTTCGGCTTCTTCCAGCCAGGCTTGTAGTATCGGTTTAAGTGCTATCATGTTGTTATGTGATAGAGTAAGTGACTCGAAGCGACATATCGTCGATTGGGATAGTGCACCCACACCTGGTAACTTCAAATTCGCTAAAGCCTTGCCTACGTCAGCTTGTGTTACGCCCAATTTGATACGTCTCTGCTTGAAACGTTCCGCGAACGCTTCCAATTCACGTGGATCCGTATCAGCGTCAGGATGAAGACCGGCTGCTGCTGCCGCCGCCGCTGCTGCTGCCATTGCTGGATGATGATGAGCTGGATGCGGTACACTTCCACCTCCACCACCGAGGTTGCCGTGATGATGATGATGTCCCATCATCCCATTCATTCCACCGTACACTGAAGGTCCATGTATACCTGCATGATGACCTGGACCACCACCAGCTCCCTCAGACATTGGTGTCAACGTTGTCATCGAGTTTGCTGGGTCCAACATATCCAAGCTTTCCATTCCAGGGTGACTCATCTGTAACAGATAATTTACGTACTTTTAATTCGCGTTCCTTCGTACTCGAAACTACCTAAATATATTACGGCTCGCGTCGTTATTCTTAGTGGCCTTTCTCTTTTCTTTAGTTTTCTTTTTTCGATTTTCCTTTGAGAAAGTTCACTAAGTTTTCCGACGGTTGCCGTTTTTATATTATTTTGTATAAGTTTATTAAAATATCAGAATGCGATATGGAATATAAGTTTTAAAGGTTGATGTAAAAACTATTTCATATTAATTCAAATGTCTTCTAATATGCAATCAAAATATAGTATAAATGTATTTAATTAATACAACCACAACAATATGATTGAACTTTTACTTGTAGATTACCGTAACACTATTTCTATCTCTTTTCACTCTCACTCTTCTCCCTCTCTCTCTCTCTCTCTCTTCCATCTACATATCAATATCTCCAATTATCCATATTATCTATATTTTCTATATTCTCGTTTACATACTTCTGCTCATTTTCAAACTCATGCTATGTACAGAATTTCTCATACATTAAATTTATACTAGCTCATTAGAGACAAGACATTTATTTCTAACAATAAGTTACGTTCGCATTTTGTTCTATTCCTTCAATGATCTGAAAATAAATGTTCAAGAATGGAAAGTATCAAAGGGGGCGATCGATCCAAGTACTATCCGAACTCGTTTTCGTTTTGACCGTTTAATAAAATCAGTTGAATTAAAAAAGATTTAGCGGGAAATCAAAAGTAATATTAAACTTATTAGGTTAAATTTGTGGGAAGAATAAGTAGAAACAACGCTTTTCTCGCTTTATGATTATATTATTTTACATCCTGATCGTAATTTGTTAATTAAAACTTCATGATTAATCGTGAAAAATAATATTTGATTCATTATTCTTAATCTAAAAATTCAAATTAAACCGAATTATTTTTAATACGAAATTAAAAATATATTCTTAAATAAATAAAAATGATAACAGTGATACATCTAACATTAACTATGAATTTTTTCGAAAAAAAAGATGGATATTTGATAGGATAAATAAGTTATGCATTACGATCGGATCTATTCATAGTATAAATGATTAATATTATCGGATTATTTAGGCTATTTGCGACTATGTTCACGATTGCTTGTATCATGTGATTGTAGCTTTAAATTTTCAAACTATTAGTAAATAATTAAAGGACCGTGCTTTTGTATGCATGCTTCGATTTCTGAAGCGTCAAACGATCGTGAAAGTCATCGTTGGTATCTTAAACATTTTTCCGAGTCTTCATCTCGAGAGTTATCTTCGTTAACAAGATAAATAAATAAAATTCTGGCTAAAGAAAAATGACAGCGATAGTAAAAGGAAGGTCACAGTTAAAATTCGTGCAAACGAATTATCTCAATATCTCGTAATAAAGAAGAAATATCATCGATATCGTCTCCATATGAAACTTCTGTCAAAATTAACTATCGTCACTAGGAGGTCACGATACAGATGAAAAAAGAATAAAAAAAAATCAGCGTAAAATGCCAAAATAACGTTGTCCAGAGACGACGGCCTTTCGAGGAATCGATTGTTACGAGTCTGCGCGTGTCGATTTACGAGCGTATTATTAGTTGAATGATATCAAAAGCATTTTCTCTTACTAACCGCCAAATTTTTATGTTAGATCGTATAAACAATCCAATGTTTTATTTTTTTTTCAAAATATAAGACAGAGAAATAGTCAGAAAGATAAATTGTTATGCAATTTTTATTTAAAAGTCATTTTAACAAATTTAACGAGGTAGACGCGTACTTATATTATTTACATTTTTATTACTGTATTCATGAAAAAAAAAAATGAAAAAAAAAAAAGAAGAAAGTAAAGAAAACAAATGCATTTATGCGTTTATATATAAAAGAAATAGAGAAAGAGAGAAGGAGGAAGAAAGAAGAAAGAATAAACAGGTACATGAATAACGAGAGAATGAGAAAGAGTGGGAAGTGTCTTTGGAGGGAGAAGAGAAAATGTATACAAGGCAGCTCACACAATTATGCAGCACGTGCCACGAGCGACGTCACAGCGCAGCAAGCGCGACCCCTTACAAATTATTTATGAGCTCCCTTCATATTTTTCACCGCTCTGAGTGGCGCTACCCCCCTTGTGAGTAGCACCTCGCATAAGGCCTTCTTCCTCTTTCTCTTCCTCTTATTTTCGTTTTTCTTCCTCTTCTTCTTCTTCTTCTTCCTCTTAGTTCTGTATCCTTGGGCTTCTTTGAAATGTTATGCCAATGATTTTTCTTTTTTTTTCTTTTTTTGCATACATCTCGCGTAATCAAATGATCCTCGAACCTTATTCTTAACTTTTCGAAATATTTCTTATTTGGTTGCATTTTAAAAACAATGGATTTTCATTTAAAAAATTTGTGCATTTGTAAAGTTATCTATTCATCTTTAAAGTCAATATAATTACGTACTATAGTGTAAATTTGATATTAATTATTTTTAGAGAGAATATTCAATAAGAGATTCGTTAATATTATTTAGATAAATCTTTTTTTGCAACATTTACTATTTAAAATATTGATGTTTATCAAAACATATTTGATGTATTCCTTTTTTACATTGCACACAAATTAGATGAAATATTTTTTTCTTAACAGAGATTAAGAATAGAACTTTCACGCCATTTAGATCTTTCCTCATCTCATTCAGAAAGCGTGTTTTTTTAAAACCTTTGATACTCAAAATTTAAAATCTGTTTTTTTTTTAATACAACGATACTTATAGTGATGCGTTCTTATTTTCTTCTGTACTTTGAAAACTAATGTTCTATTTAGTCGTATTGTTCTATCGAATTTAATATCTACAGATCAAATTTCAATTTCATACCTTAACTACTCGACTCCCGTGAAGTCTTATATTACCTAATAAAAGTATGTAATTCTGCTTTCTTTCATATTTAAACAGTATAATTATTTCAAAGTTTATTGAGTCATTTGACAAATTAACGGATTTCACAAAATAATTTCAAGATATATACACATCTATGTGAATCGAATCCAAAGTGTTTTCAGTTGTTAAGTCGAGATAAATTGGGCAAGAATAAGGTCGGTTCGGTATCGGTGTGTAAACGGTAGCACTCTGCGGCCTACTTTTACCTCCCAGGGATACGAGCGAAGAATAGAAAATTCAAATATCCTGTTCAGATATGAAAAGGATAAAGTACTTTTAATGGATATTCTCGTCCGGTAAGATAAAACGATGAACATGAAGTGGGGAGTGAGCGGGATAATTCTATAGCCGGCTTCCTCGTCATAAAAGTTAGCTCAAGTGTGGTGCACTTGCGCGAACACAAGCGAACAACCGAATCGGTTTTGCGAAAAGGTGAACGTGAGACCAGATATAACTCTGTCTTTCTTTCTTTCTCTTTCTCTTTCTCTCTCTCTCTCTCTCTCGCTCTCGCTCCCCTTCTCTCTTTTTGCATATACCAACGGAAAAATTACTTTCATTGAATAAATATTAACAAATATTATTAGTATTAATGCTATTATTATTTCGTTGAACGCTTAATGGCTAATAACGATAATTTAACTGGCAAACGCACCTGCTTCATTCTACCCCTTTCTTTTTCGTTTTAGAAAGGATGAATAAACTTTGCGTGGGAGCTACAAAATTCCTTCTAGAGTTAGTCCTAAAATAAATGTTTTTTTTTTTGTATATTCGTCGAAATTTTTTTGAAAAGAGAATTATACTAATTATAATTATAACCGCTTAACAAAGTAAAAATTGGTCAAATAATGTTGCCTAACTCTAAAATAATCTTGTAAATTCTTTAAAAACAATTGAAATATATCGTTTATTATTAAAAATGAATCGTTTATTCTAACGATTGTGTGTATTGAAAGATTAATTTATAATGTAGTGTTTATAATTTGTAATTACAGACATGTATCTTTTCTCTCAAGGTTTTTCTTACTTTCACCCTCGAAACACTATGAAGAGAAGTATCGTGATGAGTGCTCGTTCGCAAACGTCAATTCTCGCGAGAATAGGATGGTACGACAGTGTGCGAGCCGATGGTACTGGTACAGGACGAATTTTCGCAGGGTAGTTGTTAGCCAGGGTTGCGAGAAGTAGTACGATAGGGCCGCCAGAGAGAGTTTGACGGCAAATATAGAGTGGGTGAGGGACCAGGAGCAACATAGTGAGCGTAGGGCCCTAGAGACTCGCTGCAATATTTCATCATTAGACTGACACGATGCTAGGGTTAGTCGTCTTTCTCTCTCTCTATCTCTCTCTCTCTCTATCTATCTATCTATCTATCTTTTTCTTTTCTTCTTTCTCTTTCTCTCTTTTAGTCTAGGGTTATACGAAACTCGTTACATGCGTCCGTGAACGTAATACGTTGCCAGTTACACCACATTGCCACAGGGATAGCAAGAAGATCGTTGTTATTGAATTCGTCAGCGTCACAAATAAAAACAAAGTTTATGGGTGGCCTGGACCATCTGTAGTAACACAAGTAGGGTGGAAATGAGTAGAAGTCGAAAAATGGGACTACTCCTGGGTACTTAACGATCAACGAGCGTGCTTACAAATGAGGGAAGCGTTTTACTCATTAAATGAATAAAATTACAATTTTTTCATGCGATATCTATTCGCCTCTGTTTCGTGTAATATTATTTTTACATTTCATTGATTTTCTACTAATAACGATAAGATAATAATAATCTCCGTTAATCAATGATCGTATTTATAAGCATTAAAGAAAATTTTTATTAAAAAAAAAAAAAAGTATCTCAAATAATTTAATAGAAATTAACCGAATTAACCGAAGATTTAATAATTTCAAAACTTAAAATGAAGTTAATGGATAATTGTGGAAGAAAATCAAGCAAATATAGGAAAAGAAGCTAATAACATTATTTTCTATTTTTTTTTATTCTATCTAATTTGAACAAAATCAACTTCACGAGTATGTTTTGCCGTAAATCCGTGAATCCGATATATCTGGGAGTTACATGAAATGTATTTTTAACCTTCGCCGTACGAATGCGATCCACGATCCCTAAAGTTTATTGTATCCCGCAGAGAGCATTACAGGTCGTCCCAGTGCCGGGATATTATACAAGGAACGCCCCTACGCGATCATTCCGGGTCGAAGCACATTGGTTAGGGCACCCTCTTTCCATCCTATTCGTTTTCTCTTTCTCTCTCTCTTTTTCTCTCTCTCTCTCTCTCTCACTCTTTCATACTCTCGTTGAGCCTCAGATTGCGCTTGAATTAGCATAAATACCGCGAAAGGAGCATTCGACAAATTGAAGACCAGAACCTGAATATTGGCGAAGCCACAAATCATACCCTCTTTCTCTCTCTCTCTCTCTCTCTCTCTCTCTCTCTCTCTCTCTCTCTCTCGGTCTATATACATACGAGTATTTTAACCAGTAAAATTGCTTCTGCATTACAAACGAAGTTGCTGAACGTGGCATTCATGGCAATAATTAAATCGGACGAAAATTAAAATTTTCACTCATTCGTCTGTCTATTATTTAAGCTCGCCAATGAACATACTGCTTAAGTTACATTTTTCAACAGTCCCGATTAATTATAGACCACGATAAATGTCCGAGTCGATTAATTATTCTCAGCGATTTTAACTCACTGTCGGAACTCGTTTCATTTTATTGTTGCATGTGCACGAGCATTGGGGACCATAGACGATTCGTTAGTATGTATCTACGTGACTTTACTGTTTTCTACATTGCTGGAACCGAGTTTGTCATTAAAGCAATCGTTATATCGATGAATCAAACCAGTACGAAAGTCGATGTTAATAAAGTAACGTTATGCTTATGTTTCATTTACGATACCCATCAGGTAAACTTAACAGAATTGTGCATTATGTCTTTTTCATAGTATTATTTTTGAAATGATTTTCTATAGTTTCAATACATCATAATTGTTTATTGGTGTCATTGATTTAAATAACTATAAAAATAAACAATAGGAGATCATGTAAGATAGAGTAAATGAGTAGTATAAAATATTATAAAATAATGTAACACAATTTTATTCTAGAAACGCATAATACTTGAGTATTATTTTTAAAAATATTTTCTAGAATTAGTGATAGAATGTGAAATGAAATTAATGAAAGTTATTCAGAGATAATTTTTAACATATTGTGGAACAGTAATTTTCTTACTTTTAATGTTTCTTATATATTATTTCTATGTATTTATATATTAAATTATGTATAAATAAGAAATGATATTCTAATAAATATAATAATAATTTATTAACTGAATATTTACCAACGAATTGTATAAAAATGTATTTTTTTTTGCTTAAAAAAAATAAACAGAAATTATCAATAAAACAAATATAATATTTTGAAATATATTATACTTTCTTGACTACGTCATCAAACGCGATATCTCATCTTCAATAATTAATAACAATAAGTCATGGAAAATAAATATATTTTAATAGTAAACACTAAATAGATTAATTTTGAATAACTTTCCAAAATATTAAAGGGTCTTATCCGTAGGGACGAATGTAGTATAGCATAAATGCAAACTCACAAAGAGGTGTGATTGTACCTGATGATGCGGCCGGTTATTTGGATGGGGGGTTGGCATGTGAGTACCATGATGGTAAACGGAAACCGGATCGTGTTTCAAAGGCATTGGAGTGCCAGCGTTGTGCTTTCCCAAATCCGCGGCTAAAGCCTCCGCCCTCGAAAGTAAGCCGTCTTGCAGACCGCTGTTCAAGCCCCCGAATAAGTCACCCTGAAACAGAAAGCGTACCGTGCGTGACGGTAATTGAAGATGGGATTTCTTACATACGATCGATGGATAAGGACAAATACCTTTAACTAGATTCTTAAATTATCCTTAGACATTTATAAATATAAAAATCCACGTGAGTGATAATTTTTAACTTTTGATTTCAAAAAAAAAAATATGAATCTTAAATAGATTTCGATTTTTAGATTTTTCAAATAAAATTACCGCGAGATAATATTTTGTAATCTTAAATTTTTCAGATAATAAAAATATGTTATATATAATAGAAAATGTTTGTATGTAGAATATTTTCAATGTTATTCGATCGATACATCGATCTTAAATTATTTTAAGTAATGGTATTTCCATGATCATGTCGTATAAATGATTGACGTACATAAATATCGATACGTGTTACCTGTCAATTTAAGACACGTCATACGCGTATACATACATAGCTTTTACCTACAAAATTTTGAATATCCTATCGAAGAAACATTTCTTTTATTTATCGCTTGATTACGATGATCAGTGGGATCAATGTATTTCTTAAAATCAATTATAGTATATTACTCTAGTATTCTAAATAATATGTTAAAATATATAAACATTAAATAAAACGTCAAACGCTATATGTAAATATGAATAAATTGTATATATATGCAATCCGTACGTATCGTAGGATTTTTCATTCGTTTTTAAAACTATCCTATCGAACAGTATCCAGACAACAGACTGCTAGAGTATTCTGCAGCAGCGTGGCCGTACACGATCGATATTCCGAAAATAGTTTCTTCTCCCGAGACTCAAAGTAGTGTACTACGAACTTCTTCAGACTTTCGATTTGGTATAAAATCGTTCCTTGGAATTTTAAAATAACGTCTTACTCTTCATTATCTTTAATTACATTCCAAATATTATCTAATAATATTAACTAAGATTTTGACTAACGAAAATGGAAATGATCGAAAGTCCATATAAATTAAATAACGAAACTGATGCGCTATCAGTAAAACTTTTGTGCCATCTTGTTAGTTATATTATACATAACAATATACCAAGACTTCAGTAGTATGCCTGCGTGTTCTCTAATAGTATAGGTAGCATTGTTGACACACTTTCGATGTCGTTAACACGTATCTACTAAACGGTAAATTTCTTATTCACTAAAGGAAACGTATTCTCTCTGTTCGAAATACAAATTGTACAATATTATCATAACGTTAAAGTGTAACGATATCAATTTAGTAATCGCATTCGCGACAGCACCTACCCCAGAATATTCGCTAATCGAATTCATTCGTCACAAGTTAGCCAGGAGTTGATCTGAAAGATGGACACTTAACCAGACGACCCATGGGATAGTAGACGGGACAGTCAACGGTGTTAGTTATGAAACTGGACGATAGCAGTAAGGGTTCCTAGTCCCTTCTATGTATTTCCAAGTAGGACGATTCTAACCCTCCCCAAAAGTCAATTTTCGATGCCAATGAAAATAGCATGAAACGTAAGGTGAGGAAGATTGCACATGTAAACAGATTCGAATATATTTTCGAAGGAAATAAGTATTAAAAAGTTATACGATATTATTTTTAGTTAGTAATCTGGACGTTTGTTTACTTTTTTTTAATGGTATAATCAAAAAATCAATGTTTATGTTCTTTACCTTTTGAAAGTTATAGATTTACATTTGTATTTAATATAATTACAGGTAATATAAAAAATTCTAAGCAGTCAGGATTACACGTGTTAAAATAATCGAATTGATTTTAAAAGTAGTAAAATAATAAATTAGTTTTTAAAAATCGTTGAAAAATATTAACTTTTATCAACATTTTTGAAAGAACAACATGTTTCTATTCATACTTAATACATAATGTCATTATGTTTATTGATTTATGTACCTGTTGTCTGAGATCATTAATTTTGATTGTTTCTTACGAAAGGATACGACGTAAAAGGGATGCACAGAAGCAGTATCCGACGTGGCGTGATATATGTTATTTTTCTTCTGAACGTGAAGGGTTTGTTTCACCCATTTCGATAGGGGTTCTCTTAATAACGGTTATAAGTTGAATTCATGGTCGCTTTTTACACAGATACGCTTCTATAACGTGGCAATCGATATTATATGGGACATTTCGCGTCAACTACATCTGTCACTCGTGCTCGCGAAACTCGCAAGAATCGTACTTTGTTCGAAAAATATAAAACATTTTCTTCGACCAAGAATATATCAAATTCGAAAACATTGCCTACGTTCAATTATTATTTTCCTGTTCAATTAATCCCACGTAACACAGAATGTTTACAATATCAAGAATCAAATAATACAATGTGAAACTATCAAATATTTGCCAGACATTAAATAACAATTAATTTTAGGCGTTGAAATGAAATAAAATTTAACAAATACAGATTTATGAGTGTATGATTACCATCTTACATTTATTTGTTATTTTTACTTTTCAACGTAAAAAACATTAATGATTCTTTTGGTACAACGATTCGATAACTCGACCCGCGCGCTTCATTTTTAAGAAAGTTATATTATTTTTAATAAAACGATTCATTTAAGTTTTTCAACACAAAACAATTGTAGAAATTAATACTTCTGCGAACGTGACTATTGAAATGTATATTATGCGAATCGTTCGTAAAATGGGAAAAATTCATCGATAAAATACCTACCATGGACGAACAAAAGCGTTTCATTAATAAAAGAAAACTGTTAACGTGAATGTAGTCGACCTCTCTTTTATCCAAAGAATTATGAAAAGTTTAACGCCATAAAGCGGTATTGCTGATTATTTTTGTATTTTATAACTGCATTGTTTCAAAACTCGTAGTCGCATTATTAAACTTAAATTGGGTACCAACTGACGTGCAGAAAATGAGTCTTCAATGTTAACCTCCCACTCTGTAGAATTTTATTAATAATTTAACACGTCGATGAGGTCAATTCCCATAACGTCCTTTCTATAAAGTTAATTGAAATTACCGATAGACAGAGATTATGATATTCTTTGTTTTCTTTCTCCCCTCCCCCTTTTTCTCTCTCTCTCTCTCTCTCTCAGTCTTCTTTCCCACCTTCTTTTTTAAAAACAACAAAAGAATTAATTCGATAAATTTCTATAGAATATTTATTAGAAAGGTAAATGTTTTCTTTTTATCTGTAAAATAATATTTCGTATTTAACAATATTAAAAATAACGTAGACAACCTTTTTATATCTACGCAAATACAAATAAAAATAATAATCACTCTTATTTTAAATTCAAGTGAAAAAAAAAAAGGAAAGACCATACGCAAATTCGAAAGAAGAACGAAAGAAACAAATAGTATTAATAATATCTCAAATTGACCTTGAAAATTGTTCAAGCAAAAAATGCAATCGTTTAACGATTCTCGAAGATCTCATCAAAGTACGAGTATCGGTAACGAGGTCGAACCACGAAAATTTATACGTGGGAGTTATCAAAATATCGTTAGCACGATATGCTCGGTCGGACGGGGCCAAAGGTGATTCACTGCTCCTATATTCATTACGAGCGGTAACGTCCGCATTGCTCGATCAATGTTTCATGTGAAAACCACCGTCGTACTCTGGCGCTTCGATTATTTATGAACTTCTCGTGTCTTCGTCGGGTACAAGCACCACTACTACCTATATGCCCTGTTCGCTATCTCTAGGTTGCTGAACCGCCGCCACTTTTTCTAATCTTGTGACGGCAGCCCCTTTCGCCGTTTCTCTTCCTTTCTCTTTCGATCATCCCTAGATATACTTCGATTCCCTTGCGACACCTACTCCTACAAACGCAAAAAAAAGCGATTATCTGAACGGCTCTTACGAATGGTAAGCCTTACACTCGAACGAATATGCTAACAAATGCTAACGAAAATGCTAAACAAAAATACAAATTAATCTTGCATAAATATTATCATTGTTTAATTATATAATAATCATTTATTAATACTTTATCAAAGACTATTAGAATAATCTCTAGATCAAATAAAGATCATGATGAAAATTATATTAACCTGAACAAATTCGAAAGATTGATAATCGATCGAAGAGAGAACTTAAAGTAGCTATTTTTGTTGAAATTAGAAAAAGATCGAGGACTTCTCGTTTGTTCGACACTCTATTTATCCAATCCTAATTGACATTACTCAGAAACTAAAGATAAATGTTAGTCATTTGTGAGATAGACGTTGCGTTTGGTAGAAGAAAAAATGCCTTTTCTTCGTGTAAAGTGTTAACAGGGCGATAAATCGCGTAGGAGCTTTTGTTTCGTAAGTTTGTCTTCTTCTTCTTCTTCTTCTTCTTCTTGTTCGAATGGAAGGAAGAAGGCTTGTTTAGGGTCGGCCAAAGCACCTGAGATGATCATACGTTCTCTCGAATTTCAGGAACGATCCTTCCTATCCAGTAAGATGCTATAATGTACAGAACGAGAACGATAGAAAGAGAGAAAGAGAGACAGATAAAGAGAAAAATAGAGAAAGAGGGTGAGGTAGAGAAAAGGGGCAAAGATACAGATTGCTCTTGTTAAAGGACGTGGTTAACAGCTCGTAGAGTTGTTTAGCAAACTTTCTCATCGTCCCTTATCGCGTTTCGCTTTTCCACGTCGCCGCGGTTAATAGAGTCATTTTTCTGAGCTGCCTTTACAGGCAGGACCCCAAGCAGCAACTAAATACGTCTTCTGAGTGGAGCCACCGTTAAGGATTAGCCAATTACAATTGAATTACCGCACCCTGTCGGAAGATGGAGCAGGAGTTAATTTATCGATGCCCCCCTTCTCTCTGTGATGTGCCCACAAAAGCAATTAAATCGACGATATACAACTTATTAAATAGGTATCGTATCATAATTATTTTCATCAGTTTTTCCAATCAAAAATTTCAATATTTTATCTTATAAATGTTAATAATCATAATTAGCGAGTAAAAGCTAATTTGCTATATCATCAAACCATTTTTAATTCAAACTAAGAACAGTTAGGTAGCTATTTTAATTATGATTGATCCATCTCCTTGGAAAATTAATCATATGTAATTCGAACGTATTTAATTGATGTTGGTTATTGAAATTTGTTTACGCCTACCGATTATCGTATCGTAGAATTATTCGCTTGCTGATCGAACGATCATCAAAGTTGCATTAGAAGCTTCCGCTACGTTGTTATGCGTGGAATGAAAAGAGGAAGACAGAGAGAGAGAGAGAGAGAGAGAGAGAGAGAGAGAATGAGAGAAAGAAAGAGAAAAAGAGAGGAATAATAAGAGAAAGATAGTTTCCCTATTTATTTTCGATCTTTTTTTTCATTATTCTTATTTTCCTAATAAAAGAAAAAGGTAACCATCTGTGAATATCATGTAACAGTTGAGTATTTGAGTATATTTACGTCATTAATTACCGATCGAATCGTGGTTATGCCGATCTGAATATGAAGTATACTCGGGACCGACGACTATCGGATATTGCAAATTGGGACGATTACGTTATTTCCGTCCGATAACCTACATCGCGGAGTAGTCTGAGCCATGAATAAATAAATTCTTCCAGAAAATCTGACGTCTGACACGAAAACAAGCAGACTGTTCAAATTATCACTTGCATGGCGGAGTACCTACTGTCTAGAAAGGAATATTATTCTACTCTTCGTTATAGCGCGTTCAAAATTTGCTTAACTTCCCCGTCTACCACCATCTCCACCTCCGCTTTCACCTCCAACTCCTTTTTATCCTCCTTCTCCTCTCTCTCTCTCTCTCTCTCTCTCTCTTCCTGAGTAAAAATCCAATTAATGAAAAATTTGGATTAACATCGAACGTGATATCAAATAATAAAAGCTGTTCTCTGTCTGTCTGCCTGTTTGTCTACCTGCCTATCTCTCTTTATCTCTCTTCGTTTCTCTTCAATCAATACCGTAGCAAGAAGAAATTATAATTTATTTATATCTTCGACATTTTCTGAAAAAAAAAACTGACAAAAAAAAAATATAAGATTTGATAATATCAAAAAATGATTTTTCCGATTAGACGTCGCAAATGTTATGACAACTCAAAACAAAGCGTAATTCTTTAATCGGAGAAAAGAATATAACTTGTAAGGACTAGACGATTTTTTCTATATGTTTTTAACGAAGAAAAATAAAAGAATTAGAAAAATTAGTCAATGGAATAAATTATGTTCAGGTGCAGGTGTCTATTGCATCGATGGAAAGCATAAATAACACTTTGATCTTTTTATGACACTGAAACTATCCTCGTACAACCTCATCGTTTGTCTGAATAATCAATTTTCGGCCATAATCGTAACCACGAGATAGTAAGTTTATGCGTACCCTGCTATCATAACTACTTACGTGGTTTTGTAAGTCATAAATATCATTTTAATATTTTATACATGACGACAAAATATATGATCTTTTTATTATTTCTTTTAAAATTTCTATTTCTGATCTCAAGTTTCTTGACCAATAATAAATCAAGAATTTAAGAAATCAATCTTACAACTGCTTCTTTCAATTTGTCTAAGTTTTGTTGCAGCTATTATCACGATAGTTGATATCATAGGTACAATTGTATAATAATAATAATGCAAAGATGCCGTTTAAAAAACGAATTTCTCATTCATCACATTATAGGTAATTTAAATTAATAATAAATTCTTTTTTAAATAACATTCCAAATATTGAGACCATCTAATTTTTTTACATGATTTTTCGTTTAATTATTATTTATTTTAAACTTTTTGTTTTTATTGTTACGAATATATATAATGAGAGTATAATGGAATAACAAAATATAAAATACAACAACAAAATATGCATTTATAGAAAATTATAACAAATAAACAAATATTTTTTTACACTCGCTTCATATCATCGTTGATACAACTTCTTACGACCAACATTGAATAAAATTCATTATCAAAAATGAAACTCATGAAAATATTGCGTCGAGAAAATAATTTCTTATTATTTGATTTTCGTGCAATGATCCTTATTTAATTTAAATCAAATATATTACAAAGTAATTCGAGACAATGTCGTGCCAGTCGTTGTTCGTAGACTATGAACTAATTTATTAAATGAATAAAATGAACTAAAGGAAAGAAAAGGAACAAACTAAAATCTCAAACCAGTTCTTTCCCTCACTTCTATTTATGTTCTCGCATATTCGCATTTTTTGTTTATATATATATATATATTTCTTAACGGAAATGAATAAAATACTCACATTATGCCTTGGTGACCAAGAATTGCACATTATGGATGCATCTTCCAATATACGACTCTGCAATATCAAAAATTTCATTTTTAAAGAACGTGGCAAGTAATATGGACAAAAACATTGAGGATTGTCGAACATTATACTTTCAAATAAAAAAGAAAACAAGAAAACACGCATAAAAAAACCGTATTCTTTTAATGAAATTATAAGATACCTATACGTATGGTTATAACAATGATTCCAACGAAAAATAGAATTTTACCGTTACTTTCGTAGAAACTAGACACTGAAATTTGGTCAAAAAATACACCAACCGAACGAATCTTCACAAACCCATTAGTAAATCCAAAGCTTTTTCCGATGCTCATTCTTCTCGAATATAGATCGACGTAACTGGCGAAAAAAAGCATAGACAAGAGCTAAAAAAAATATATATATAAAAGAAAATTCCTCTATTCCTATAAAAATGACGAGCACCAACCCAACAAAAAACAAATCGATAAAAAAAATATGGCTCGAGGTAAACATCTCCAGTAGTTATCTTGAAAATCACATCGAACGACACAATTGCATATCCATCCGATTCGATTTATCGAATTTGACGAATGATAGGTAGCGATAAATGCGAAACTATACACTGTAAAAAGCGAAAGGAAGAGAGATAAAGAGAAAAAGAAAGAAATAAAAAGAGAGAGAGAGAGAAAAAATTTGCGTAAAACGATAGTCTCGGTGATTATTATCCTTAATGATGTTTAATATGAGTTTAATGACCGTTGCAGACGAAATATTTTCGATCGCAACGATTTTCGCAGAAGAGAACGCGAAGGATTTATCTGTCAACGAGACTTAATATTCATCCAATCTGCATATTTCATTTCCACCGATCGTATAATATGTATATTTAAAGCGAACAGTTAAGATTGACAGAATCGGGGCACACCGGCGTCGCGACGCCGTCGCAAATTAAATGAGTCATTTTTGGATACGCGCGCAGAACTAGGTAATTCAATATCGTCCTTATTAAAAAAGCGTCGGGTAATTCTCCATTCCCTGTCGTTCCCATCCCCTTACCATCACACTTTCATTCCTTTCTACTCTTTCCCTCCTGCTACATCTCATTGCACTTGCTTGACTGATGACAATGATCGCATTATTACAGTGAAACACATCACTTTACTGGATCAACGCAGCCAATCAACGGTGTCACGAACCTTCCAGACTATTGTTTGGGATCATCGACTTTTAGATATTTTGCTTTTTTTTCATTTCTTTTTATTATTTTTTTTTTTTTAATAAATTGTAGTCCTTTCTTTATCATTAGTCAATTTATTTATTCTTTATGCAAAAAAACTATAGATTTTCATTGTTGTTATAATGATTATTACCTATTTCAGATATTTTAAAATTGACCGATTAGACATTTTTAAAGATTAATCCAACTCTTACAGACTCTTAAAGATATTATATATAAGATACGCAATAAAGTAGTATTTATTATTGTTAGCAAGAGAAAGAGAGTATGAAAAAAAAATGTGTAATGCAAAATTTATTTAATTATCATATTTCATTCTATCTATTTATGTTATCGTTTAAAGAAGTTGTTTATATCAACTCCTTCATTCCTACTGAATTTTTAAATAGACTTCGTCACGATTAAAAGCATGCCACGATTTGATCTCAAAATCTCAAAATTTTTATTCTTCAATGTTTTGTAAATTCCAAATCTTGTCGTTATTTAAATTAGACAATAGTAATCAAGGTCTTATTATAAATTTCTGGATATCAAATTCATCTTCCTATAATTTATAAACACAGAACCTTATTTTAATTAAATTATTAGAGTTTTATATTCATTTCAGTAGTATAAGTAATAATATCTCATACTTTAATATAAGCAACTCTGTTTATTTTTCTAAATTTAATTATAATAATAATATTTTAATATCGCACATCGTATAGACATTTGCATCGCACTGTCGATGATCCCTTAACATATCTCGGAATAATTTTCAATTTGAAATAGACCGACAGAATTGTCATATCGCGTGACGTTCCCGAGGATGTCCCTTGAAAGCAGGATAGAAACTGACAAGAGGAATAGGATAGGGTGATTGTCAGGGACGCGTCGTGTTCCAGGCTTTACGAATTTTCCATCTCATAGTGGTTTTACCCTTTATCTCTACCTGATATAGAGTTCACTACGATCTTCTAAAAATATTACTTTAAAAAAAAAAGCAAAAAAAGAAAACACTACGTAGAAAATACATAACCCCTTTCCTGCAATATTAACTTTCTTTTTCATTTATAGAAAAGACAAATATTGTACATCCACTTATAAGTAACTATTAAGAATGAAAATATTATAATTATTAAATAAATTATAACACAAAACTACAGTAAACATCAATATGATGTTGTAATTCTACAAATACTTGTTTTTTCAACTATATAATAAACAAAATCTCAAAAGGGAAAAAAATAAAATCAACTGATAAATCATCTTAATGGTATACATTGCAAGCTTTTTATGATCTAGCAGATAGAACTTGGCAACGACCGTATCTAAAGTCATGATAATACTCTACAAATATTCAAAGAGGTCGTACAAACGTGTTTCTCCATCTTCTACGAACAAACGAACAAAGCATATACACGAAAATGTATATACTTTAACCGAAGTATATTTATATACCTACAGCTACACGTTTCCATATATGTATGGATAGATCATAGATCCCTCGTGGATGTTTATTTGTATGTGTGTGTGAGTGTGTGTGTGTGTGTGTTTATGTGTGTACTATGTGCTTTAGTACGCGTTGTACACATTGACGGTAAATACAAAGGTCCATCGAATCGTCAGTATGTGTATATCTGTTCTTGTACACAACGAATGTGTATATACATACATACATACATACATACATATAATGCTGTCTGTCAGTCATTACAAGTACATCTATTCGCTACATATATATATACATACATACATATATACATACGTATCTACATGCATACGATAGAAAGCATAGGACAGAACCACTCGCGAGCGAACAAACAGCCGCGACCGGATCAGTTAGCCCGGCTAATTGATTTTCCTTCGCTGTAGGAGTTAGTAGTAGTGGCACACGGTATTGCAACGCACGCTACAATATTGGGAGACGGTGCCGCGCACAACGGTCAAATCCAATCGGAAACTCCCGTTTGATTATCAGAGAACATGCATGGCCGATTGTAAATCAACCACAATCGTGTTTGGGAATGATTCCCGATCCTTTCCGAATACGACGAAATCCTATCTCTCTCTCTCTCTCTCTCTCTGTTTTCTTCTCTATCTTTATCCCTATCTTTATTAGATGAATGATTTGTTTTTTTCTGATTTTAAGCCCATGACAACAATCGTTATAAAATTTTCTATGATAAATTAAATAGTATTTATATAATTCGTTGTTTCTTTTTTATTACGTGTAAAGATTTATTGTAAATCGAGATTAAAGAAAAATTAAATTGAAATTATTTTTTAGATAATATTTATTATATAATAATATATTCGTATTGTATGTACTATAGACACTTAAAATTTTCAGATGAATCGTGGTATTTACAATGTAACCGGCACATCCGAAATTCGAAACGATCGTCGTGTATATTCCGGCTATGAGAGACGAGATCAATCAGTAAATTCGGCCATTCCCTTGTTTAACCATGGTAGAATGGTGCACTGGTGCAGCCGCAACAAAAGGTGCTTCTCGTCGATAAATCCAATCCGAAACTCACGATTGATTGCCAGGAAATACATCGGTAGAGCTCCATATTATACGTTCTGTTACGAATACCAGTATACATTTTCGAATTTCATCACTTTTATGTATTATTTTTACGTACGCTGTTATATATAACATGTATATATGTATATATACATACTTATATACTACATAATGTAATATATAGCATTATATATATATAATGCTATATATAATATGTATATATATGTATATAAGGGTATACATATACATATATGTATATTTCGACGATTTATATTAATGGTAATATTTCACTGTTAAGATTATTATTCATAAAATGGAGGATAAAAATAAATAAATATTTAAATTAAAGCATTATATAAATCTATTTCTTTAAATTATTCTAAATCTTAAATACATTTTTTTGATGATTATACCGTTGATTAATAAATAAATTTAAAAGTAATTTGTTCGAAGTTTGAATTACGAATACTACGTTACAGAGTGAATCAAGTTTAAAATGGAATAAAATAAAATATCGAAAAAAAAAAAACACTTAAGAAACGAAGATCTTCGATCGGTCAGAGGTTCCTGAGAAAGTTCCCTTCGTTGGAACTTCAGTTGATAATTATCTAAATTTACCAGGGAGCTGGAGTCAAAGTGTGAAGTCGTGTTCAAAATCTTTCAGCACTTTGGGGCTCTCATCCGCCGGTTAATAACAAATGAGCCGGGCTACGTCTCTCCTCACTTTTGTTATAATCGGACATACTTGCCCTCTCCGAGGTACTGTCAACCATTCTGTATTATTCAACGTACTCGTTTGAGCCATTCTAAACACCTTTCAAAGCTTACTTTCACTTTATCTTTCTAATCTATGTTTTCGTCGTTAACTTTTCCTTAGTCAATTATTGAAAGCAACTTTTTAAACTATTCGTATATTTACTTAATAACTTTGATTTATATACTTTTGTATGATATTATACATCAAATATAATTGCATGTATAAATCAAAGAAAGGTCTGTTGTCATGATTTTTATAATAATACAAATTGACTGAAAGAATTTTTTTTTAATACCAAGATCACTTTAATGTTTTTAAATTGAACTATTATATGTTTTTTTTTTAATAATAATAAAAATAGGACAGTAAAAAAATTCAATAAATTCAAGCAATGTTATTCCACGTTAGATTAAAACTCAGAATAAGCTATTTTTAATTTAAAATCGATTACTTCGTCATCATTATTGGTGTCACTAACAATTTTCTTTTTATATTATCTAGCAGACATTACAAAGAATAATTAAATATATATATATATATTTATATATATAAAACAGAAATTGATACTTAGTACATGCTCACGCTTTGACTTTACAATTGAAAATAAAGTCGGAAATATAAAATAATATGATTCCAGACAATTTCTTCAATTCATCCGATGAAATATCACAGTCGATTCACAAAGTAACACCATCAATCCCTAACACACTAATTGAAATTTAATTATCCGATTTTCAATTTTAAGAAAAAAGAAAAATGTGAAAAAATACCAAATAGTATAAAAAAAAAAAACGAAATTATTTTTACAATAATTCCAATTATCCTGGGAAAAAAAACAAATCAAATTGTAAACACGGTTTTTATTAGTGTGTGTAATACAACGAAATGTGAAATGTAGGGTGACTTTGCTTTTTTTTTTCTTAAATAATAAATATCTGGCTAATTTTTATTTTTATAATATCATATATTGCGGGTTAAAAAAAGTGTTTCACTTCTGTAATAATATATTCTTGCCATATTATCATAAATGTCTTAAAAATCATAGTACCCGTTAAGAAGACCATGCTGCATATACCTCAGCAAACGATACGCCGAGAGATTTTCCCCTTTTATCCCTGGAATAATGCAAAACACGAGTAGAAAGCCGTTACATGCTGTCACACTTCTCGAGAGTTAATTCGAGTCTCAAAGAAGACGTTTTAACACGAGAGCAAGTAACTCGGGAGTAAATCTTTTCGATCGCGTTAGATGCAACATAGGGGGGTACAGGATAGTAAGGTGGAGAGGAGGAGAAGGAGGAGGAGGAGGAAGGGGGCTAAGGTAGGCAGCAGACAGGGGGGATTTGCGTTGACTCCATCTCATAATTATTTCAAGAGAAAAACGCAAGCCTCGGCGAAGCGCGAAGCGCCTAAGAGCTCTGTAAAGAGAATTTATGAAATTTTGTAATGTAATATTCTGATTCGTAGACGCCGTGGCCCGTACTCCTCGTTAACTCTTTCCCTGCTAACGATTTTTTTGCTTTTAATGTAGAGAACGCTATTATGTGATTCCAGGAAACGTCATTGCGCCGCTCGCGTTCAAAGGAGGAAATGAAGTGAACTAATGCAATCTTGAAAATTCAGAAAGCGACAGTAGCAAGTAATCAGACGTTGTAGATACAAGGCGAGAGCAGTTTATCAGTTTTCACAGTTAGAATTTTTAAATGTCGAGAGTTTCACAAGTGACCGTAGGTAAGGCAAACATTTTTCACAAGGAGGAGACCTCCTTTTCCATTTTCGATCTAAATCGAGAAATTAATAGTCAGTTCTACGTCGTTGATTATCAACGATTCAAAGGAGTGAGAACGATAGTCAGAAAGCGAAGTCAACTGCGAACGTTAACTCTGTCATAATTCATCGTTCTGTTTACTTTAACCCTCCGCATTTCGACATTTGATAACGTAACGCTAATTCCACGATCAATAATGCATGAATCGTTGAAATTATTCTTTGAATCTGTACACCGATTGGACATTTAGTTCCTAAGAGTACCATTCCTGATTTATTCAAATTTTAAATTTCCAAATATGGCATAGAAAAAAGAAACACTCAAGATCTCAACATTGTCGATCTTTGATGTTTCATTCAAGTGGAAGAAAATGTTATATCGTGAAGGGTTCTGTCTGATAGTATTTAAATAGAAGTCACCAAAAGCGTGGACTCGGTTCGGACGAAAAATCAGTGATTTCGTAGGCATACTACCCACATATATCTCTGCTAGCCACGCTCATTGGCTACGTACCGTTCCGCCCCCGCAGCCCCGCCAATCAGACCGGCCGCTTTCTCTCATCGATCCACACCATCCACACTATACTCAGCCGCCATGCTCAACTTGCCTGTTCCGGCTATCCTTCTCCGACGATATACCTTCACCAACGTGGAGTAGCGAACATAAACGAAGCAAAGGGAAAACCTAAGGGCAACCAATCGAGAACGAAGAAAATATTTCCAAAAGAAAAAACCCGACACGATTGCTTCGACGGATGTAGATATTTTTCCTTTCTCTCTCTCTCTCTCTCTATTTTTTTCTCTCTTCTTGTTCACAAACGTTTTTACGTGTAATGTATGTATATTTATGTACATTTCTCATATATGCACAACGAAATACACGATCAATGTTTAACTTCAGAATTTCTAACGTCATTCTTCTTTCTATTACAAAGTTAAAATCATATTTTATTGTCATAGAATTTTACCGATTATTATGACAAAGAGTTAAATCAGAAAAAAAGAAAAATAGATAAAATTTATTTTATAATATAAATAATTTTAATATAGAATACATTTTGTTAAAATTTTAACTTTTAGTTCATTATCATTACTACCGGAAAATATTCATTATGTTCGTAAATAATTGCAATACTTAATCGATTTATTCACTGTTTTTATCTTCCTCGAAAGAAACTATCAAAGTAATTAATCGTCGTTTTAAATCGTTGTTAAGCGCATCCTTAAAATGTTTTTAAAAATTAACAATACTCAATAGATAATAGTACTCAAGAGAGGTACCACTTAAACTCGTGCACTTTTCTTTTCCAAATTCAATCATTTGTTGTTAAGTATGATAAAGCGAGGTTCTTACACAATCATTTCCCATCCATCATATGTTGTTCTCCGTCAACAACGGGGTGTTCATTCCCAGACCAAAGTATCGAATTTTCTCTCGAACTTGGGAAACACTAGCACAGCGACGACAATTAGGATAAAAATTGACAAACGAGAAAGACCGCAATGAACCGTTTATGATGGATAGTTCGTGAACATGTTTCCTCATAAAAATGATTTTTCACGAGTTTTGCAAATGATTAGAAGTTTATTATCTTTACACATACGACATATTCGATCTACAAAAATATTCATTTTTTTTTTTAATAAATAAATGACGATTACAAAATATCTCCCAAAAAAACATCTAATCAGCTAACGATACATTATGATAAAAAGAAAGAATTCAATTGTTGCAATATAATCTATAATAATACATCGTCAAAGTAATTATAAAAATCTAAAAACCTAATTAAAGAAAAAACAAACCAACGGAATAAAGATTATATCAAAAATCACGTAATAAATTTGCAAAAAAGATGGTATAAAAATAAAAATTCGAAAAGGGATATTCGAGTGACCGATATCGAACTGAGAACCGAATAAAAAAAAATACTTTCGACGCTATACAGACGCATCAATTTTCATTATCCCATTTAGTAAATAGGCCGACATTGTGGAAGAGGAGAAAGTGATTCGGGTCTGTCAAAAATGGTCTGTGGCGCGGTCGAACTCCCGTCTGGTTAACAGGCAGTCTCGTCATTGCTACGGCCGCTATAACGGGCGTACACAGCTATAGCAAGAAACCTCCTCTAATGGAGGTTCGCTTCGACCGGGTCGACTCTCTCGCGCACAACTCCCTCCGAGCAACCTAGCTACGCCACCCTTCGGAATAAACTCGACTCACCCTCTCTTTCTCTCTTTATCTTCCTATCTCTTTCTACTACCATCGTTCTCTCTAAACCAGTCCTCCTCTCTTTCTATTCTTCATCCTATTTACTATATTCCTTCCTTTTCCTTCTTTCCCTCTTTTCTCTTTTTCTTTCTCTTTCTTATTCCCTCTTCACTTTAACCCCCTTGAAGACAAGCATTCCCTTCATCGTTCTCCATTTTTTCGTCGTTCTCCGTTCTCCACTAGCGTATTTCATCATACTTTCTTACTGCTTTCTACCAGCAACTTCTCGTCAATGGGACAATTATCTCTCTTCACTTTTTTCCTTCGTTTTTTATCTTTCTTCTTCTTCCTATTTCTCTTCCCCTCGTTCAGGTTCTCTCCGATCTCTCGGATCATCTTTATAGCCGATCGCATTAAAACGGTACGGCACGTGGAGTTTATAGGGCCATCCTCAAAACCACCTTAGTAGTCTTATATACATAGGTACATACATTCTATTATATATATATATATATATATATATATATATATATATATATATATATATATATATATATTGTAATAAAAAAAGAGAGAGAGAAGGTGGACGAGTTTTACGTCGACGATCTTGGACGTTTCATCCTTCGACGAGAGGCGATCGTTTCACGAAGCCGGCCATTCGTCCGTTTCTCGTGAAAAAATTCGGACTTTCCGTTCCGTAGTGGTCGTCGTATTTTTTTCAAAGAAGACAGACCATTGCATTATTAAAAAGACGTTAAACGAGTCGCATGGAAAAAGTGAAACTATCGTCAAGGACGTCTCGGTTTAGCAGTTTTTATCGGCACAAGTTCTCCTGGAAAACTGCCTGCGTTCTGGCTTTATCGATCTTTGTTAACTCTTCGTTCTACAAAAAAAAAATAATAATAGTCAACTTACCGAAAAAAATAATAATAAAATGAAATCGAGATTTTTATTTTATTTTGTTCTCCACTTTCGTCGTTTACCATTATATAAATCGCGTACACACTTCTCGACGATCATCGTTATTATTTATATGTCTATCAGATACGAACACTTTCATCGAATTACAAAACCTTCAATGGACGGACGATTCTTATCGAAGGAAAGAAAGGGAAAAACAAATTGACCAAGAGATAAGAGAACCGATCGACTAGGAAACGAATAGGAAACACGATACTCTGGCAACGAAGGCGAATGGACGAGCGATAATTTACGAGGCATGTAATTGGAACGGTAGTAATGCACTTAAGGAAGGATGAGAGCAAATAGCATGTAGCAACTTGGTCACGTGGCGCGCACGTGGCAGCGCGTGCCACTGACACCCAACTGTAGCTCACCCTCTCCTTCTCTCTCTCTCTCTCTCTCTCTCTCACTCTTTCTCTCTCGTACTCTTTTCTATCCAAAACTCGTTTAAGTATAAGGATTCACAGAGTCCTCGCGTAAGGTTCTTCCATTGTATCTCCCATCGGACCTGGAACCCGAGCATTAAGAAAATTGAAACGTCGATTTGTCCACGAAATTCTCCCCAAAGATAATTTCATTAAGATCGTCTCCGAGGGTGGATGACTCGAGCGCCTTTAGGTGTAGGATCCGACGAATAAATCGTTCCTCGATCTTACAACGAATGATGCTAATTTTGTTCGACGTTACGTCGAAATCCGACGTGGGGAAATATTTGATTTACTCTGACACATCTTCTTCTTGTCTGCCAAGAAACTCATCTATTGTGAGAAACTTGGAAGAAGAAAAAAAAGAGTTACCTACAAAGAAAGTATTTCTCGAGGATGATTTGATCAAATAGAGAAGAAAATAAAAAAGAAAAAACTCTGATATATCCCTTTGATTCAATTGACTCGTTGAAGACACTCGCTAATAAGGATTAAAAATCAGGAAAACGTAATTAAGAGAGAGAAAGACGTTGTAACGTTTGGACAAACTCACCAAAGAACTCGACTGATCGACGATAAACGAGTTTGTATGCCATCTTGTTTGAAGAGTGACACATATCCTACAAGCGAATGTTTGCTCTACCCACGCATTATGTCCTCCAATGTCCTGTTCGTGCTCGAGCAGGTGCACAAGCAACCTCTTTCTCTTTCTCTTTCTCTCCTTCTTTCTTTCTATCTAGTTTGGCCCTAACGTGTTCTCCTAGCCAGCCGTGTGTGTCACGATACAATCGTGGCGTAAACATATGGTCATAATAATAGACTCTTGATTTTGACGAGGGCCGGGCTCCCTTCGTGTATTCCGTGATTGCTTCTCTCTGTTTCTGTTACCCCTCTATGACCAAATGAACTCACTAGAACTGCTTACTTCAAGTGGCCCGACAAGAAAAAAAAAATTAATCTCTTGTGGCAAAATAAACCGAACGGTGTATAAAAATAATCAGTAATTTTTGCAATATCAAATTCAAAAGGGTAATATTAAAAGTATATAAAAAAAAATTTCAAAACTATAAAGCACTAGTCTGAGACGCATCCTTAAAAGTCAAAGTAATGATACGTAAACCTTTAAACGATACCACATTACTGTATATATACTGTGTAGTTCACCTTATACATTGTCGATAATACCTACTATACGCTAATGTAGGACCGATATTATGAACGTTATCCTCGCGCTTTCGTTTAGGTTCACGATTTATAAGTAGTTCGAAGTGAATAGTACCTATATAGGTGATGTGCTCGAGTTAAAACGTATAATCAAAGTATCGATAAAATACTCGTTTCAAAAACATATCGTTCTTAATCATTAATAATATATCCAAACGTACTAATAGTTCTCTCATTCTTTGAAATATCATTATTTAATTTATAATTCATGATTATTCCAAAGGGAATTACAGTAAATATAAACATTTACATATATGTATATATATATATAAATGTACGTATCTAAAATATATTTAAAAGTTGATTCTTAATATAACAAGGATTTTCTCAAAGAAAGTAAAGATATAAAACTTTGTAAATTGTTTATCCTCGCAACCAACGATCTGCATAGAAATCGGTAAAGAATGGAATAAAGTAACGAAAAACGATAAAAATACGATATCGTGTCTCCGCAGATCCGGTTGTATAGCGTCTTGAGGAATAATGTATAGACGGACATTCACAGTGAACAAATGGCAAAGACTTGTTGGTTAAGAGGGTATTTTTAGTGCTTCTTCCAGCTACGTGCGGAACAAATCGATCGGTCTTACTCGTCAAAAATTGATTCACTTGTTTCATAAGAAGTGCTGACAGCGTTACTTCCCAATGGCACGGACTTATATCTTCGAGGTTAATATATTATATGAATTATCGTTACGATCGACAGATCGCAAATCAGAATCTCAGATTTTTTATTTCAGCTTCTTTAATTAAGTAATGAATAATACTTTTTTAATTAATCTTCATTTTGTTTGATCGATCTAATCGACAATTTTATTATTATTTCATTTGGTTTAATAATTTAATCGTTTTATTTGATGCTTACATTCTTGATCAACGATAAGTGCATTAAAAAAAAAAAAAGAAAGATCGAAAGGTAAACATTATAAGAGAGACAAACTATTCGAGAATTTACATGTTCTTTTATATACACAGGGAAAAAATACATATATCCTAAGTAGTACTAGACGTGAGCGAACTCTTAAACCGAAGAATTGTAAAGTTCGGATAGAGTTCTTCGAACAGAGGGATGAAGGTTTCTCCTTGTTTTCTTGCGATGATGTTTTCCACGAACAGTATACTGGTATCCCGAACACGTAAGGGAATCATCTTTTTTTTATTCGTTCTACTGGAGGACCACGTTTAAAATATCAACATGAAGAAGAAAAAAAGAAAGAAAGAATAGAAGATATCGGATATCTCGTGGTATTTCAGATATCTTGTTAAATATTGATCAATTTTTTCTTCTTAGAAATCTTCATGCTCGCGATTTCGAATAATTTATCTCGAATTCTTAAAATCGAGATTGACTGATAGCTTGTCGGATGGACGAACGTTTGTACCTACATTAATTAAACAAAATTATTGCTTATTTTGTCTTCATTAATCGACGATAAATAATAATGTTATTACACTTTTAAAAAAAATCAAAGACGATCGATAAAAAAAACATCATCCTAAATGTCAATGTAAACAAATTAACAATAAGTAGTCCTAACTATCAATTGTATTCTGTCTGGACGTTTAGTTGGTTGGGTAACATAATCGGAAGTCGATATTCGGAGCTCGAATCTTCGTGAAAGTAGTGCACCGTGAGCACCCACTAATGTGTATTTTGACTCGGGGCGAGGAGGAAGGGTAGCACCCTAACAAATTTAGGACTCGTTAAGTTCCACTCGTCGTCCTTCGTCGTCCTTCTCGACCCTCCGACATATCGTTCGCAGGTACACGCTCGTATACGCGTTTAACCACAAAGATAGAAAGAGAGAGAGAGAGAAATAGAAAAGGAAAGAGAAAAGGGATAGGAACCGTGGAGAAGGAAAAGCCCCGTAAGTATTATTGTAATTATACACTTAGGTTTATTTCCTGCGTGCCCGCCCACTCGGCAAGGGCTGATAGCATTATATACCGTGGGGTCCCTAATAAAAATAATAATAAGAGTGTTAAACCGCGGCGGAAGCGATGTTCACCTTTTCATCGTCCTCCAGCCCTAACCACGTACTACCCTGAGCCACGATATGTACCAGAAGAGAACACCCTGCATTAAGCGAACATATACGTAAGTAGATATAAATGTATATGTGTATGCATGTACTCATTGTATGCTATATATTCACCTGTCCTTCTAAAAAATATGGTGTAGAACTTCTCGATTGTATGTTCAACATTTAAAATATTACGTCGAAGGAAATATTTTTATCTTTTAAAATATAATAATAAATCTTATTTGTTTTTTTATCATGTTTACTTTTTCCAATTATATTGAAATTAAATTGTATTATGAACAAGAGTTAAGGTCGATAGAACCAGAAAAGAACACTATTTATAGCCATTTCAGAATACGTAGATATACTTGTACGAACACCAATGTGTGTGTCTTCACATAAGGATATCCTATATACAATATAAGGATATATACGTGTGTGTATGTGCGAGCGTATATGGTGTGTGTGTTAGTCTATACATAAAATACAGGTGTACATAGATTTATGTATATACTAAAAGTTACCGTGTGGCGCAGAGAACATGGCGTAGAGACCCTATACAGAGATCCTACGTCTACGTATCGTGAGGTTTTGCGTGGCATTTGGTGGATACCACAAGGGTCGTTCGGGACACCTTCTACGATGGTGTGTATACTCGACATTGCGCGGATCGCAAATCAGTCGTAAAACCTAGTCGCGTTTGAAACTTTACGGTTGCCTAACACTTCTTGGCGAGAGTATAGTGAAGGATGTAAAAGCAAGATTCAAAAGCGAAAATTTGCTACAAGAAACATCGAAGTCTCTTTTCGAAGTAAGTTCTTTCGTTGTTTCCTTTTTTTTTGTATAAAAAAAGAACACAGATAGTTTTAACGGGTATATGAAATATTAAATAAATATACTAAGCGAATTTACATTACGTCACTTTATCAACCCTTTGTACTCCGTTGTTGCTGATGTGGAAACATTGTAATATTAATCGTTCAGAAGCTAATGCGGTTAAGTCAATTTTTTAATACCTTCTAATTTTTCTATCTTTTTCAGCTACCAAAAGATGAAAGACCTAAAGTTTTTGAGATGCTGCCATTGTCATCAATAAATACTTACGTTTTTATTTGGACATCCTGTATATACCTTACTTTGTTGCAGAGCTTATACTTAGAAACAGATACTCTCCGATCAAATTAATAAATTAAACATTTCATTGTAAAAACCAATTTATTAAAAAACAATCATTTTCTCAATTTTTATTTTCCAAACTTAACCGCATTGGCTTTTGAGCAAATCATATAAGCTAGTAACTTCATTGTCACCGCGGTGCGACGGCATCTAAAAATAACATTGTATTTTTATACATGTAGGAAGATGCTTATGTATATAGCCATATGTTTATTGTAATTAATTTGTAAACCGAATTGGCTATGTTTCTTCCAATAGTGTCTTTTTTAATATATTCCCCACTCTAAAATGAAAGAAAATAATAATTATGAAAAAACTGGATTTTCGGATAATGAAGATAAGCTCGATTCAATCGAATATTTTCGATGCTACATTTAAAAACATCCCTCTCAGATAGGAAAAAATTAAAATACAACGAGCCAGCATTTTTAAAAATATCTTGATTCTGAATATTCTGAATACTTTATTCCTAGTCAAAATAGCTCTATAGATGAATCCATAATAAAATTTAAAGGGAAAATTCCTTTCATTGCCTATAATCCTATTAAGTAACTTTATTAATAAAACATAACTTTAATATGTATATTTTTTTTAATGACAAAGCAGAATCTTCAATCTTTCACGTAGGCGCACTCGCACCATTCTAAATACTTCTGAAGTACCTGATAGTCTATAATAAAAAATGATTCAGAATTGCTGAAAGGTCATATTAAAAATTACTCGAAGTGCAAAGATTAATATTATATAATTTAAGCGTATTCAACATAAACTCGTTATCATGATCTGAATAATTTCAAATGCATCTAAAAATAGGTTATAAAATGCGAAATGATCTTTCATAAAAATGTATAATAGAATTCAAATTAACATTTAAAATTTCATCGTAAAAAAATGTATTGACAATTTTATAAAAGTTAGCCACAATCCACCCTCAATGTACGAATAATCGTGCGTGACTGTTCTCTCTCTCTATCGCTCTAACCCTCCTAGAACAGTATTAGTTAGTGGCTACCATTCGAAGACCCTTCTTCACAAACGAATACACGCTGCCACTTATTTCTTTCCCTAACCTGAACCATCCTTCTGTCCACCTGCACTTTAGTGTCGCTCCAAATACTCAAATTCGTCGAGACTAATACGACCTCGGCACGAAAACGCAATCACCATAGCGACGACTGAATGCTTTAATGAGCAATCGTAGTATTGACATTCCTTAATTCAATAAAAATTCATAATTGCTCTAAGATCGTAAAATCATAATCATTATTTCTCCTTAATTAACATTTTACGATAATTTTAATTACAAATTCATATCATATAATACAACAATAGCTAGAGCAATTTTATGTGAAAACAGATACGGATGATGATCGAATATATTCACTGAATTCAACCATTGGCAAAGTACTTATTAGACCCAATGTATTATGAGCGAGCAAGTCATGGCAGTAGTCGAACTGATTTATGCACGAAACTGTTCTACACTATAGCAGGTATCGTTCCGAATATCGGCTTATTGAATTAATTCCTCTAAAGAGCTTAACGCATGGCATACGTCTAAACCAATGATAAATTTGTTCTTTCTCCGGAAAGGGAAATCTATTCTGAGCCGATCTCAATTCAAAGAGAAGCGGAAATAGAGAAATAAAGACACAAGCATAATGGGTCTTTAAGAAAAATTTCGATTAGGCGAATTCTTGTCTAAAAAGAAGAAAAAGAAGAAGACGATGACTCTTGCCTCTCTCTCTCTCTCTCTCTCTCTCTCTCTCTCACGCCTTCCATTATTTTCAATTTGTGTAAATTAACGTTTTCGTTCTGCGCGTCTCCGTGAAGGACAATAAATAAGGGGCCAAGCGAGTAGTAAATATAAATCAGGAGTGATTGGATGTAAGTGGGGAGCGTTATGTGTCCCCAGCGTCCCGTGTGTGGGGTCGACCGCGGGTATTCTATAGTTGTAACGTAGTAGACACGTACGCAGCTTTCTCTCTCTCTCTCTCTCTCGTGATATCTCTGGTGGTAGAGTCGTAGAGCGATCTATGCTGTATCCACGTAGTTCGCGTAGTTCACTGGCGAAAAGAAGGAAAAGCTGGAGTACTTTACTTGGCGTCAACGTGTCTCGCTAGTACTGCGTGTATATATCTGACTGTGGGATATGTACAATAGAAAGAAATAGAAACAGAGAAAGAGAGAGAGAGAGTGAGAGAATGATACCGATTCCATTTGTCACGTACCACCAACATTCTCTCCATTTCATTTTAATCCTCCTACTTCTATTTTCCTTTGTCAATCGATGTGCTTCGTCTGGCAAATGATATTTCGATATCCTTTATAAAACTTGCGAATTCTTCATTGTCTAGATCAACGTTTTATAGAAATACAGAAAGATAGAAAATGAGAGAAAGAAAAACAAATGTTAGGTAACGATGAATTAATTCATCGTTATTCGTCTCGAAGCATTCGTAAGAAATCACCGGATATTGAAAATTGAATCGACCTATATTCAATAACGCTGTTTCGTTATTAAACGTTAGTCCTTTCGTCTTAACGTCCATTTGTTTTTCTTCTTCCTTCGATTAGGATAACAGATAAATAATATATACAAACGTAGCGAGTAAATCTATGCTACAACAGGTGTTTAAATCCGAAACGAAGAATAGGTACTTTTTGTCACGCATTAGACGTGGTTAGAAATGGTAAAAAGTCGAAATGGATCATTGAGAAGGATATAAATATTCAAATAATAAGTTCGAATACAAGCTAGGCTTTCGTAGTCATTTTTTGTCTTACTATATTTCTCTTTTTTCCCCTCTCTTTCTCTCTCCCATTCTCTATTCGTGCACAGGTGTGCACTTGCGGCCGGGGACACAGGTGTAGGCGGGAGAAATTATCGATTATGCAATCTCGTGGCCCAACGTGGGCCAGAAACTCGTACGCCCACGCGAAAAAAGATCTAACGTTCGTATAACATACTAACACGAGTGAATAAAAATATATACATATAAAATACATGTGCACACAAACAAAAACACTTTAGTTTTTCAGGGTCTATTTTTTAGCCACAGTACAGTTTCGTAATAAATATAAAATAATTTTAGAGCAGCTTCATCGAATTCAACCGACGTTAATTAGTCTTTTCTATCGTCAGGATAGACTTGAAGATTCATTCACAACCAGATTTTTTAATAGTCCTTATCTACGAGGACTAAACGTAGACAGAACTTTGTGGTCTCTATTTTTTACTTAAGAAGATATAATCGATGATGATATGTAGATAATACTGATCATTTGATCGATCAGTCTTTCGTCGGAAGACGTTTCTTCGTAATTAAAATGAGAACCGATATTATCTCGAATTCGAGGTGACAACAGAAATCATTATTAACGGCGTAATTGCTTTTGGATATTTTATCGAAATTTCATTACGTCGTCAAAACTATTTCATTCATTGTCTGGCACCGGGCAAACGTCTGCCTTTCAAAATTCACGTAAAAACAGTTACGTTGATTAAAATTAATAAGCTAGCATACGCGGACGTTATGATAATGTTGATTCTTTAATGAGTTGCTCAGTGACGTATCGTATGAACCGCGAGAGTACAAGAATTTTAATTGATTTCATATATATTTATGGCGGGTATATGTCATTACAGTGATGACCATTCAATGCGCATTAATGCCTCGTTTGTTGTTTAATCATTGAATAATTCGAAATTATATTATTTTGCAGCATCGCGCGTTTAATTAAAATGTTTATTTAAACCGCCGCGAAATTGATTACAGTTCTTTAGTATTAATAAACGATCGCTCGATAGAAATTTGTCAAATAAATAATTTATGCGTCAACATGCGGAGACTCACGGAATGAATATTTGCACGAACGATGATGCGTCTTTGTTTCATTTTTTAATCTTTTTGCCCTATGTAAAAGAAAGTGTTCATTAAGAAAGGAAGAAAATGAAACGTAATAAGTAATCTAGAAAATGTATGAATTTTTTTCTTTCAAATTTAATTGTTAATTCATACTTACAACGTATATTCATAATTTTATAATATAATTTCAATATTACATAATTTTTCTTAAATACGAAAAAAAAATATGAAATTTGTGATGTTATCTAGAAAGAAAATGTTTTTCTCGTCTCGATCGTTACTTCGTGATCCAGTGATCTGATCCACTATGAAAGAGCGTTTACTTTCAATGCTTAATTCGCGATGACGCAGTAAACATAGACGGGCCAATCAATAATCACTACGTCGGAGTGTCCAGGACTCGCGACACGTCGATCTATTTTTCATCGTTACTTTATATGTATATATATATATATATAATATCAACTAACTAACGAATTCACTTTCCTTCAAATATTTGAATTTATTGAATTTCTAACAAATCCAACGGTGGCTCGTCGTGTTTATGGATAACTCTCATTTAACGATAATTCTTAAATATCTTACAGAGTTTATTTATCATAGATGATGTGTTCTTCTTAATAAATAATTTTAATCGTCGCATAAATGTAATATCTAAAATAAACACTTAACCATTCTTATATTCTCAAACAAACGATTAATCCTCCATAACTCGAAAAACGATAATGCCGAGAATAAAAAATTTAAAATACTCTCATTAATCTGGACCCTCTTCGATATTCCGTATGAATGCTGGAAAAAAGTAAAAGTCCAGAAAAATATTCAAGATGAATAATATTCATCGATCCTTGAATAATTATCATTCAAATGATGAATAAATAATTGATCTAAGATATCAATTACGTGGATATGGATAATTAATATTACGAATGGAGAGAGAGAGAGAGAGTGGATAGGAAATAAAATTGTGTTTGCATATGATTAAAGATTAAAAGGGAAAGAAAATTTACATATTTTATCGTAATTAAGATTAACGTGCGAATTAAATTAATAAAGAAGTTATATTGAAAAGAATTGAAAACATTAAAAGCACGAAAGAGAAAAAGGAAGAAATAGAGAAAGAAAAAGAGAGAGAGAGGGAGAGAGAGAAATAAGGAGAATAAAAGAAAGAGAGCGATGAAAAGAACCGAAGAGAAAAATCAAAGAAAAGAACGATTACGTCGGATTCGCGTTATCGGGCGTAACAGTACGGCTGTAATCTCATCTAGGCACTCAGCTCGTAGCGACGGTTTTTATCCTATTACGTCACATGAATAAACTAAAGACCTACTGGAGTTCTCCGACGTTCGAAGAGGGAGAAGGAGAAGGAGATGAAGAAGAAGGAGAAAGGAACATCGTGGTGGTTCCGCACCGGGGCACGTTACTCTCTGTGGAACCTCGTGTGTTTTGAGTCGCTGATCTTTCGAAGTAGAAAGAACGATTCTCTCTCTCCCTCTCCCTCTCTCTCTCTCTCAATGTGTTTTTTTCATCCGTCAAGAAACATCTTTCGTACCGGCAAAATTGCTAAACTCCGATTGATTCTGTTTAGATAGAGAATTCTACTACCACTTATCTTTTCTTTTCTTCTATTTTCTTTCATTCTTTTTTCATTTCCTCATGTATGTAGATTTCTTCGAAAAAAAGGGCTTTCTTCGTTACCACGTTTCAGCTCGTGCACTTCCTTGAATATTTCATTAGAAAAACACTCGACGATAAGTCGTTCTCTACCTTTTTACGTTCCTCCCCCAATATCCTCGATATCGTATCGAAGAGAAAAGCCAAATAGATTTATGGAGTCGTTACCAGTCTACGTTGGATGTTGCACGATTAGATTTATTTTACGAGGAAAGATGAATTTTATGTTATCTTAATGGGACATCATTGTCTTACTCTTATGATGTAGCTTGTAAAAACTTAAAACGATATTATATGAATTCTTTTTTGTATCCCTAAATGATTTTAAATGAACCTTCACGATAGATTTAACGAATTAAAAAAGCACTTTATATATAGATCTAGTAATCAAAGACAATGGCATATTTGTAATTTAGTTATCTCCTTCTATTGGCTGCAGACCGTAACGATTGATTTTCTTATCTAACCAGTAAATATCTATCTTATATATAATACATATCTATAACTTTTTACCGAACGTTATTGCCGGATGTTATTCAAAAACAGCGAAAAGCGTAATAACAGGGAAGAAAACAACGTGGTTCTCGACGGAAATCGATCGTTACGAGTCGTAAAGAGAAAGAATAGAGGATAGAAGAAGTAGAAAATGCAGGGTGAGCGAGCGGTGAATTATGTGACGCGGGAAAGTGCTACGGAGGAGAAGGAAAAGAAAAACTTTTCTATATGCTCCTTTTTCACTTTTTCAAACGTTTCGATAAGAACAAATACCGTATCTCTATATTTCTCGACACGCGATCAAGAAAATGTGGTCATTATCTAAATACGATATTAACATTTCTCAAAAGGATATATTGAAAATGATATATTTAAAATGATTAAAAATATGCTTTTGTTGAATTATATCATTCTATTGATTCTATGCACTTATATTGTTAAATATAATCAATATAATATATTATTTTAATATAATTAATGCACTTATATTGTGTAAAATATATTTGTTATAAGACTTCATAAAATTTACTTTACTGATATTTTTGTAAGAATTAAAAATTAATGCTGTTTTCTGTGTCTATTATGCAAAAATAATTATCTACAAATATGTTTTTTTTTACTGACAAAAAATAGATTAGGAAGCATATAAATAAACAAGAAAAGCTAAAAATGATAAGCTAATGATAGATAAGAAATCTTTAAAAATGCAAGCATAAAACAATGTTTACATTATTTATTATTAATATCAAGATATTTCAGACAGACGATTATTTTTTGCAGATTTCGAAATACACGGTGCCATCGTAGTACGAAAAACAAGACTTTAACGAAGGTAGAGAAAAGAATGAAAAAAAGGATTGATGAAGGACTTACCGTAGGATTGGGCATACAGCGTCGCGGCGGCGGCGGCATGGGATCCGGCGCGGCACGATATGGTGGTGGTGAATATCTGCCCGAAGGAAGCAACCGGGGGCGGTAATCGGTGCCCCATGGAGTCCCTTGCTTCCCATCATCTTGTCCGGCGAGTACATCATCCTGCCGCTGCCGGTGATCGGTTTTCACCGATTCGCCTAACACCACACGCGCGCGCGCGCACACGTTAGGCCTAAAACCGGCGGCAGCTCGAGACAAAACGATCGCACCAACACCGACGACCGTTCATCAACTGTTTTCCGAGGATTCTTTGCATCTGTGAAAGTCCGAAATTCTAAAGTCTACAATCCGAATTTCTTCTATTTTCCTTTCTCTCTCTCTCTCTCTCTCTCTCTCCCTTTTTTCTCTCTTCTTGGTTTCTTTAGTTTAGGAGACCGTTTTATTTATATTTCAGCTTCTTCTTTGTTTTTTTTTCTCGTCACGTTGCCAAGTCCCGCATTCTCGATTAACGAATTAGTCTATCCAACCGAGCCGACGTCTGACGAGACGTCGACTTAAACTCCTGCATGATGCACACCACGATCGAGCACGATCATTAAGATAGTCACAAAGATCCTTCGCGTCACCTTTATTCTTATTAATGGATGTATTCACTCTTTTTCAACAAACGACAACTGTGTGTCTCTCTCTCTTTCTCTCTCTCTCTCCCTCTCTTTCTTTCTCTTCCTCTCCCCTCTCTGCGTATGTCTCAAAAATCGATCGTTCGTGTGTCGACGGGTGAATAGAGATAATTCTTCAACGTCGATTATAATCGACAATGATCTTTTATTTATTTATTTTTTTTTAACTTAGTCTTGAAACAATGTTAAACACATCAGAGTAGCGAGTGTTGATTCGAAAGGAAGCCACCGGTAAAGCAATCGTAGAAAACCGTGGCTTGGATCGCGCAGGACCGTACGTGGATCTTGTCCTAGAGCTCCGCACTTTTTGGCGCTGACTGGCCTGCGAAGAGTGCTCTGCGGATGAACTCTTCCAGAGAGGGGGAGAGATTCGGCGAAGGGTGCTTCTCGAAGGGGTGGTTTACTCCGGGTACCAGTGGTAGTGGGATGGAAAGTACGGGACGGAGCAAGGGGTTGTCAAACCGCAACGACGAACAGAGGGCGGAGCTACGTAACGTTAGCGCATGCGTTTGATCCCTATAGCATGGTCGGCCATCTTTCTTCCTGCCTTCGTGTGGGTGTCGCTAACCGCGACCACCCGCTTCTCTCTTCGCATCCACCTCTTCGATCCAGCAGCCCCACCTTCCTGACGTCTCTCTTTCTCTCTCTTTTCCTCTTTCTTTCTCATGAAACTCCAACCCCATTCCTGTTGAAACCCTCCACCAAGAGACTACTATGAGAAGCAACCAACCTTACCCCGTTCCGGTGTCTCTTCGTCGACACGAGGATGCGGTCTTCTACCTACTTTTCTTGCCCCACCTTTAGGCTCCTCTATGAGCACGCGAGATCCGGTCGACTGTACTTACCGGACTAAATATACACGGACAGAGTGCGTGGCTGACTACTCGCAGCCGTATCTACTACTACAACTAGATTAGTGGTAACTCCAAGGAAAGAATTCTTCCAACGAGTCTAACTTAACTTTCTACCTTTGTACTACTTTGAATTTTCTTGGAACTTGACGCACTTCGAAAGAAAAAGTAATATCGGTCGATTAAAACGATAGAAATGATCGAGAAAAATGTCCGAAAGTCCGTATCCGTCCTTTTTCTTACCAATGGGCTATCAATTATTTATCCAACGGATTCCAATCTCGCACGATCGCCGGCCCTTCGATAGCAATCCGAGCTCCAAGGGTGAGCAATTTAGGCGGGCCGTTAAGCGACTTATTCGTCGGTTTCCACGGACGGCGGTCAAACGTCGTTCGTTATTTTCATCGGAAGGCAACCTTGGGGAATAGCGACGCTTCCAAGTTAGGAATACCAGCTAGAAAGGACGGGAAGGACAGTGCCGCGCTACTGACGGTAGTAGATGGAAGAAAGGATGAGATGGAAGAGATAGACTAACATAAGAGAGAGAGAAAGAGAGACAGAGAGAGAGAGTGAATAAGAGAGATGAGTAGGAGGGGGAGAAGAGAGGGCCTCGACAGCAGTCGTTTTCCGAGGGATGTTGGCCGGAAGGTTCCCGCGGGGCCTGTGTTATCGCCTCGGCAGGATGACCAGCCCGCGTTATCAAATATTAAACCTACTTGCACCGGCAGCCTATCCTCGACAAGGTATCCAAAGCCTCCCCCTTTTCGTCCTCCGTTAGCCTCGCACCAACCACCACTGGCTACCGCCAAAACCTACACCCACTTCCAACCACCCAACCATCAGGAGAGAGAGAAAGAGAAAGAGAGAGAGAGAGAGAGAGAGAGAGAATTCTACACTCTCTGGTCTATCCGGTCTATCCGTGCTTATGTTCTTGCCATTGTGTTGTTGCTGTTGTCGTTGTTTGCCCGCAACAACGAGAGAAATCCACACTAGGCCCGCGAAATTGCTTGCCCGCAACCGTTTCCACTGGCCTCGAGGTAAACCGGTAAAAATTGATTTTCGAGCCCGCCAAGGAGAGATACACAACGCGACGAAAGTTCGAGGCCAAGTCGTAGAGGTTCTCCACCTTGGTCCTAAGGTTTCTTCTGATGGAACGATAAAAGTCCAAAAGAAAGTTAACTGGAACTTTTTCTTACAAGTTTGATAGTTGACAAGACAGATGTTTTTCTTTATTCTTTATTTCTTTTTCTTCTTTTTTTTCTTTTTTTATTTTCTCATTTTTTTTTCTTATTCGTTTTGTTTAATGATCTATTGAATATCGTTTACTCCTATTAAAGAACTAAATATATATGTAAATAAATTTATATGAAATATTTCAAATAATCGACCTAAAAAAACGTTTGCCTCGAAAATCATCAAAGTACAATTTTTTTGTTCGTACAACACGATATCTTCGATGTCGAACAACAAATAAATTATGAAGGAACTTGGAAATGTACTCCCTTTCTAATTACAACCCGATACTCCGTGATTCGAGGTAGCAACAACTCCGTGGTAAAAATAGCGGTGGATGTCCATCACGTTTGAACGTAGAACGATAAAAAAATCGAATATATTTGATAGCTAGGTACGTATAACATGGTGAACTATGGAAAGTGTACCGTGAATAGTTGAAAAAGTATCGTGAGCGTTGAAAACCGCGACATGTATCGAAAGACTGAAATTCAAGTAAAAAAAACAAATTTTAGATAGATGTCGATTGTGAAGTTATCGAAAACTTCGACCTCTAAAAAAAAGTTCATCATGAAATTTTCAAGTGAAAAAACTATTTACAAAATAATATTCTCAATTTAAATATCCATTGTTCTGAATTTTGATTTAATTTTATTTCTCCTTTGTTAACAATGTTTTATTTGTTTAAAATTATCGTTTTCCCTTAAGCATTTCTTTCTTTCTTTTATCTTATTCTTCTTTTCTATGCAAGCTCGGACTACTTCTTTATCCTCTGACCTCGCTTTTCGATGACAAAGCAAATTGTGTCCTGCGAATGGATTTGACGTTGTATAACGTGGATTCGCTAACGCCAACTTCCATGAGGCTTTTGAATTAGCAAGAAAGAGAGAGAGAATAATAATAACATAGATTCGAAATAAACCGGCGTGGTAGTTCGAAGCGAGCTAAATGAAAGTTACCCGGGAATTACGCAACTGTAATACCGCATATTTCCAATCAAGCTAATGAGTATAATCGGCAGCCGTTTCGCTGCGGGGTCTGTGGGTAGATTCGCCCTGGAAATTCGAGGGATTCGCGTCCTGTCGTGTCGTGGGTAAAGGGTAAAGGTAAAAGGGCTCTCCGGGTCGTGTATTTGCTGTATGCAAACTGGAGAAAACTTTTTTTCCCAAATCATTGTACTTTTTTTATCGACGAGTATCAATCAACTAGTTACTAAATTATTATTGTGTCGTAATCACATGGTTTCCTCTTTTTAAAAATATATATTTTTATATAGTATTTATAATATCAAAAATAAATTATCAGTTACGATAATTCGTAAAATATTTTTTTTTCACAATTTTTTCATACATATATTCAAATAGGAATATAGTTCACTTTACGCTCTCTCTCTCTCTCTCTCTCTCTCTCTCTCTCTCTCTCTCTCTCTCTCTCTCTTTTTAATGATAAACTTCAACGAATAAACACGCGACAGAATCGTATAAGCTCTCTCGTGATTATACGAATTAGAATCATGATTATAGAAATAATGAAAGCGATCAATGATCACACTCAAACCGTGCGCGTAATAAATCAAATGAACGATAAATTTCATTATAACTTGAGTAGATACAATGATACCAGATTTGCAATAAACGAACTCATTGTCAACTTACGTTAACAGTTGTAACAAAAACGTAAATAGATTTACAATAATTAATAGAAGAAAAAACATATGGTCTAGAATCATATTTCATTTAAATCCGAAATATCATCGTTACTTTCGATGATGCGAAAATAAAAATCAACATAAAACATTGCTCCATCGAAAAAAAAAAGAATTTTAATAATAAACACAAAATAATTTTCAATATCATTCAAATCAAACACAATTATTTTCTTTAACATTATTTCTTATCGTCAAAAATAATGAAAATATTTGAAGTATTCGAGTTAGGTGGTACATCCTATATGTATATATGTATATTGTATTAGCTTTCCGTACATTACATTCTACCTCGTTGCATTGTTAGTAACATATAACGTGATCGCATTGCATGGATCAAATCAGAATTTTGTTTGTCCATTTCCCAACTATTTGCGAATTTCATGTCTTGATCGGCTTAAATGCGCGTGTTTCATCTGCTATTCCTTTATATAAAGGGTTTATCTTGCGTATCTCTCGCTGGACGATAATCAGATTTATCGGCCCAGGAAGTATTTTCAAATCCCTTTACTTTTTTACTCGATGCCGCGGCCCACGGATAAACAGCTTTCGAAGGACGAATTATTTACCGTTCGAGGCGAGCACGTTACGCTCCGTTTCAAAGAAGATTCGAATCCATCTCGTTCCGCATTTCGAAATATATATATATATATATTCGTTTCTTCTTGGTCAATCTTTTCCTAGCTATATGCTCTCTATTCTATATTCAATAAATATACACATATTATATGCTTTTTAGTGAATCGTTGAACCGTAATAAACGTCGATACATTCGTTCAACACTTCTACTAACTGTAAGATCTGCCCTTAAGAAGACATAGTATGAAAAGATTTAATGTTGAATTTTGTAACTTATATTTTATTCTACATAGCATCAACATATCTGTATCTTTGTAGCATTTAAATTTTCTTATTCTATGTATCACATATGATATACATTACAATATTACTTAAATTTATATTTTTATTTATTATTGTATGCAAAAATTAAACTTTTTCTTAGTAGAACACATGATTAATAATATTATAATGCATTTACTCTAGCAATAAATATTTTCAGTAGAGAGAAAAAAGGTGTAAGATAATTGAAAAATTAATGACAAATTAATAAAAGTCAGTTAAGAATAAATTCTACCGAGACACATAGAACCATGATAAGAAATGTTTTTAATAGAACATCAGCCATCAGGACAATCCAAAGAAAACTCGACTCGCACTTTTAGCCCGGATCTCATCTAAAGTATTTCACGTAAGTTTTAGCATCGGATGAGGACAATCACATCTTGTCTGACGAGTCAATGTTCTTTCCACTTAAAGCACCAGCGCTAGAAACGGCGATCGAAGTCGTCTGGTTTTACATCAGAGTAGAGAACGATCTCATATATGTGTTTCATGTAAAATATGCCCCAAGCATTGACGGCTAAGTTACCTCGCGACGAACACCCTCTTTTGCCACCCTCAACTACCCCCCCCCCAAACACCCACCCACCACCTAGTCACTCTCTACAACGTTACACGTTGAACCTATCCGAACGTGCACGGTTTACACGTCCATGAAGCTAATGTTTACAGTGTTAGGTCTATTGGATTAGCCCATACATAAAGCACCTCGTTCTCTTTGATATGCACATACGTGCATATCAAGAGCTCTCTCTTTCTCCCTTTCGTACACTCACTCACATTCCATACACACACCAACATATACTTGCTAAATGAGCGTGCCGCGTGATCGAGCGTGCTTTCATTAGTTAAGCTCAACCCCGAGAGACGATCACACCAAGAACCAACGTCGTTCGAACTTTCTACCTTCTATATCGTTATAATAATGAACCTTTCAATTTCTGTGTAATTTCTATTATTATAAAATATAATATTAGCTGAAATTTACTTATATTATAAATTTTCATGATGATCATCATCATCATCATTATTATGATTATTATTTTAATTCCTTTTTGATGATTTGATTTACTCGATTTTACTTCATTCCTAAAGGATTTTTCTCAACTAAGTATGAATTAGTTTTCCTGTTTATGTTAGTGATTATTATTCTGATTTAATCATTTCTATTTTTATATTTTATAAGCTGTATCGTCCAGCTCCAGGCAGGGTCTGACAAATCTCAGAACGCAGTCCTATACGTTGTCCTATATTATTTTTCTCCATGATTCCTGGGTTTACCTTTTAGCCGTTTCTTACTACAAGCAAGGATCATTAAAGAAGAATTCTTAACCCAAGGGGTTATTATTATTATTATTATTATTATTTCATTATTATTATCATTATTATTATTCTTTCTAATATCTTCGAATTAGAGTAATCATCCACATATACAGGTTAGTACAAATAAAATGGAAATATATTATATTTATGCCAATAAAAGTTTAGAAATTTTCTTCTATTCTAATATATTTTTTTCATTATTTATATTATTATAATTATTAAAAAAAATAAAGATTACAGAGAGATATAAACAAAAAAGTTCTTTCAAATATTTATAAGATTTGTCCATGAATGTTTAAAATATTGATTGAATTCTTAAATGTTGTTTTGTTTTTTGATAAAAAAAAATGATGAAAATTTGTTCTACACTCAACGCTATAAGAAAGATGTTACTTTGGGAGAATCAGACGTTCTTATCTTCTTAAAAAAGTTATAACGAAAAATTGTGCTCGCGCGAGCTATTTCTCTCGTTCGTTTCTTTTCAACATCCAAAACGTAAGGCGCACACGCTTTCTACCAATTGGTCCGACTAGTAGGGTAGAAGATCGTGAACGGAGATATGAGCCCGCGTTCTCCGCATATAGGGAATTTCCTCTTTCGTATCCTAGCAGATTGAAACATTGCTCATTCAAGAATCGCAATGATCGTTAATCTTGCACGAATTGTACTACCTATCTCTCTTCTTCTATCCTTATCTCTCTCTTTTTCTCTTTCTCTTTCTCTTTCTTTTTCGATAATTACGAGAGAATGTATAAGCTTGGAAATTAACCCTCTAACTATCAACACTACTAATTGTTAAAATAGATCCCTTTTAGGTATTATGTTAGTATTATTAGCAGTTAAAACATAAAGTGTCAACGTTTCATTATAATTTATTATATTTTTTCATCACCTTAAGTTTATTGATAAATTAATCAGTAATATAATATATAATACTATTATGTATATAAATATATCACATAAATATATTGGTTTCCAGAAAAAATCGCATCGATTTAAAAAAATCATTTAAAAGTAATACTTTTATTTATTTATACAATCGATATGTATTTTTAATTTAAATATTTTACTTTTATTAAATAGAAATAAAATTGAAATAAAGAAAAATTATTAAATTAAAATATTTTTTAATAAGAATATATATGTATTATTAAATCGGCACGAACTTTCCGAGTAATACAATCGTCATTATTTATTTAAGAAAATAAGAACATCCGATTGTTCTAAAGTAATATATTTCTTACAGTATTAATGATGTATATATATACTATAAAGTATATCACAAAATAGTATTATTGTACTTTGATAAATCAAATAAATTCCTACGGTGCAGATATTTAAAGTACTTTAAAAGTAAGATATCAACATTGGTAATACCTATCTGTTTTCTCTTCTTTTTTCTACAAAATTTTGAACAAAATTTTTAATAATAAATTAAATAACTTTTATTTTTTTTTTTAATTACTACACCTTATTATATATATATATATAATTAACAGCTCTATCAAACTATTACAAAGAATCTTACAATGACACAAAAAAAAAAGTGTAACTTTTTTTTTTATCAATTTCTCACTCGAACCATCGTGAAAGTTTTCGAAACTCTAGATGTAATCAAATCGGCGGTAGGTATTGGCATGGCTAAGAAAAGGGTCGATTAAATTCACGGTTACGCGAAGTTTGTGGCAATTGAAACGGAGAGCGGGTCAAACTAGTTCTAAGGAAAGAAGTGAGATGGAGAGAAGTAGAAAAAGAAATAGAATGAAAAAGAGAGAAAGAGAGAGAGAGAAAAGATAAGAGGAGAACGGGAAGGAGAAAAGAAGAAAAAGAGTCTGGATCGTAGGGAACACGAAAAGAATCCACGGGAGAAAACGACTGGATGTTGCGGAGGATACAGAAGGAGTACAAGGAAAAAGAGAAAAAGAAGAGATGAGAGTAGTGGAGGAAAAGGAGGAAGAGGTAGAGGAGGAGGAGCAAGAGTGAAAGAGGAAAGTCGAAACCCGCGCTAAGGAAACATAAGAGCGCGTTCTACCGTACAATACACGCGTAGGAACACGCGGGCTTTTTCTCTGGCACGTAGAGATATATACTATATATATAAAGAGAGAAAGAGAGTGATATGCGCGCGAGCGCGTACGAGGGAAAAACACGCGAGTACCATGGACCGTTTTGCACGTACGTTTCACGAAGAAGAAGAAGAAGAAGAAGAAGCAAAAGGAGAAGGAGGTGAGAGAAGTGTGAGAGAAAAACACAAACGAGAAAGATACGGATACGTAACACATACATACACATACTCACACATAAGAGAATAGACACAGAAGAGAGTACAGACACATAGATCGCATACTTATGCCGTCGCTGTGCACATAAAGTTAGGGGGCCGCGCGTTCTCTCTCCTACGTTGCCGCACAAGAATAAGAAACACGGTAGCATACATAAACAAGGAGGTTGGGGATGCAGCAATTTAAAACGTACCCCGGAATTCCTCCCAACGGGGCCGTAGAGCGGCCCTCTATATTACGAATTCCCCCTCCTCTTCCTCTTCCTTCACCTCCTCAACCTGCTCCTCCTCCTCCTCCTCCTCCTCCTCCTCCTCCTCCTCCTCCTCCCCCTTCTCACCCTTTCTTTTTCTCGTTCTCTACGGCATCCACGGCTGCGAAATTTCGGTCGTATAAGAAGATCGAAACTGCTCGCGATAGCATAATTTCTTCTCGATTTCATCTTGTTCGTTTGAACGTAAGTAGTAGAACATAGTAGTCGATAAAAAAAAAAAAAAAAAGACAAAAAGAAAAAGAAATGAGAGTAAAATAATAAAAAAGAAGAAAAAATCTAGGAATACATGTAGAAACGATCTACGTAAAAAGAGCTTTTTTTAGCTTATTATTAAACTTCCAAGGCATTGTCGAGTTCTACTCGATAGATCCCGACTAGTACGAGAGCTTGTAATAAACTTTTATGAGACGTTAACCGCGTATAATATCGGAGTAGAAATCTTTGGCCTTATACGATGACTCCCATTATGCAGATCCTACATCTACGTCTATGTCGTTGTCGTCGTCGTCGTCGTCGTCGTCGTCGTCCTCGTCCTCGTCCTCGTCGTCATCGTCTTCTTCTTCGTCGTCGTGGCAATGCCGCGGATAAGTCAAATAGCGATAACAATGGCGGGAGGGAATTTGAAGTTGTGCGGCTCTGAACGTTCTGAAAGCAGGGCGATTGGCTGTTTGAACGGCGGTGTCGCCTCAGGCTGCCGTGTTTGCAGACATAAGGAAGTCGAGGTCGGTTGGTGTGTTCTCTCTTTTCCTCTCTCTTTCTCTTACCTCTGTTGAGTGCGCACACGCGACGACTTTGGACTGTAGAAAGAGAAAGAAAGTGGATGGAGAGGGTACAGAGACGAGGGAGTTCAATTGGTGGCGGCAATCCTAGTAATGTACCCGTGGGGCTGTGTCAAAGTGCCTTCTAGAAGAGAACGATGTTGCATTCAGCATTCTAAAACTTCTTTCTTGCTACGCGAAAGGGCCGTAAGCTCGAAAAAAGAGAAAAAAAAAAGAAAGAAAGAAAAAGAGACAAAATATTCCTATTCTTATACCAACGATTTTATTCGAATTTCCACGCGTAACCCGTTATTTATGTTTTCAGCATAAACTGAACTATCGAAGAAACATCGACACTACAGAGAATGACCGTGATATATATATGGATATATATATGTATATACCTAGCATAGAAATTTCCAAATTCAAGGAAAATGATACATACATATCGTTGAAGAAGACTCGGCAAGAAAGAAGTTCGATGCTTCTTACGTTCACACCTTCTTCCACGAAGTATGGCAAACTTTTAAAAAGGCGACGATCTCTTAATAATACATGTCGTGGTGGTAGAAGCGACCGGTAAAACAGTTATAAAAACAGCGGTAACTACGTTAGAATCAATTATTTAAGATGCAGAGCTCCGTAAAGAGAGAGTGGAGCAGTCGTAAAGGGGGTGGAAGAAAGTAATGCCGTTCGTGGAAAGATGCTGGTAGCTCAAGGCAAAGAAAAGAGTGAGAAAGATAAGATAGATAGAGAAAGAGGTAAAAGAAAAGAGAGGTAAGATGGCTATCGCGGGAATTATAAAGGCCGTAGTTAAAAGTTGCTTCGACTATCAGGGGACTGACCGGCTGGAGACGAGGTCCAAGCATTATTGTGAGATGCTTTCGTTTCGAGTGAACTTCAAAAAGTTAGAAAAACATTTGATAAACCTTTGAATACTCGATAGAATTCGAGAGAAACAGAGACGATCGATTAGAAATCTCTTCCGATCGATTAATTCTATTTAAAATGAACTTTAATCTTTACGACGAAGAAGACGTTAACGATTTTGACGTAGTGATCGTTGGTGCTGGTTTAACGGGCCTTACCACCGCATACAATATACTTAAAAGGAAACCTTCTTTAAATGTACTAATCATCGAAGGAACCGGTAATTCATTTATATATTTCTCATATTTTCGATCGAAGCAGTGTCAGTATACTTTCTTACAAGTGAGATTCCTTCATCGTAAAATCTTATACGTCTTTTATATCTTTACGATTACTACAGATAAAGCCGGGGGACGCGTTTTATCACAGAATTACAGCGAGACCTTTTACGCCAGTCTCTTGCAAAAGCATATCACTCGACTTATCCATACACTGAACATAAATACTTGCTCGAGGCAGAACATAGACTGGTCTGGAAAAAAAGTGTTTTTTACAAAAAACGGTCCCGTAGAAAAATTGCCAACTTTATTTGCAGCTGAAGTTCGTTACTTTATTCAAATGGTAATTATTTATTTGAATTTTTTTTTTAAACAGTATTCAAGGTTCTTAATTCTAATCAAACATAAAATTTCATACGATTCTTTTCTAATGTGCTCAGATTCAACAAAATTCTTTGAATCCATGCTTCAAGACGTACGTAAAGAACAAAATTACGCATAAATTAGCTACAACCAGCGTCGATAAATTACTGAAGAAACTTGTGTTCTTTTCCAATGCCAGATCAATATGCAGTTCATTTATCTATAGTACATGCGGTAAAATTTAATATTTCTAATAAAATTCTGACACACACACATTGTGACATTTCAATCGATCTTTATCTACTGGATCCTTGCAACGTATATTCATTTATCAGGAATGAGAGATCTTCGTAAGCTATCAGCGTTATGGATGCTTGTAATGTTAAATGGTGCAGGTGGATTGCTCAATCGACTAAAAGTCACGATGGGAGATGAAAGCCGTTACTTCATTCAAGTTATTATAAATATTCTTACAATTAAAACGTTTATATAAATTACAATGTGTAAATAATTTCTCGATATATTATTTTGTACATTTAAACAAAAAAAAAGATTACCCCATTTGACAGGGTGGAATGACGCAATTAACCGAAGAATTATTAAACCATATACTATCTGAAAATGGCCATATTATTTATGGTGAAGTTGTTACGAATATTCAATTCAGTGAGGACAGGGCTTATTGTTATACCACGCGAAACTGTTTCAAGTACGTTTAAAAATAGTGTTATCGTTGAAGAATTTATTAATATTAATCATCGTGCTAACGCGCGTATTTAATTGATCAGCTTTTTCCGTAAATATATAACTGTATACGGGTATATAGATGTGACATCGTGGTGATAGCAGTACCACCCCCAGAAATCTCTCACATTTGTATCGAACCATCCTTACCTGAACACATATCTCGATCCCAAATGTTATTTCTACATAGTGACAATATATTTTTCAACGCATTTTATAAATATCCTTTTTGGAAAGATGAATATAGCGGTGATGTTTTAGCAACGTTAGATTCAAATACTATTTTAAATATTGCTTATGATGCAACATGCAATAACTCAAAAGGAGGAATTATAGCTGGATTTCTCAATAATACCAATATTATGCCAACTACATCGAAATTGCTTTTATTCGAAACACTAAGTAGAAGTTTCAAAAATAACGAAGCGAGATGTTGCATCAATTATAAAGAACATGAACGATCTACAGATGAAAATATTGAAATTAAATTGAAAAGTAGTTGGCTTATGAGCGTTATGCAACCATGTGACATATTTTATCATGTTGATCATGTAAATGCATCCATTGATAGGTAAAAGTATATTATTGATTCGTTGAATGTATATTTTTCAAGTAGTTTATTAAAAGTAGTTTTTATCTTTCTACTAGAGTCTTTTTCGCTGCGAGTGAATATGCTACACAATGGCCTGGAACGATAGATGGTGCGATCGAGACAGGCGAATTAACAGCAAGTTTGATACTTTTAAGAATTAGGCCGCAAACTTTAGAGTTTGCTGACATGATAACTATGTAAGTTTGAAATTAATCAATTTTTTCTACAATCACTACATAATATTTGTAAATAAATACTTAATTTCCAAGAATATTAAATCAAATCTTAATACTTTACTCTTGGTACAGACAAAATGAAATTAACGTGCAAAAATCGCTCCCAATTGAAGTAGCTATAATGCAATATTTTTGCTTAGCAATGAATATGGTCATATTGACTTCATTTTTACATATGGCATATAATAAATAAAATTATAAATGACCGAAACACGTTGAAATGTTAGTTCCTACCAGATCACTAAATTCAAGTAACGTGAATACAGTTAGTTAAATGAATAGATGATTCGTTCGAAAAAAAAAACAAAAAACGGATCGTGTGCCGTTGACTACAAAAAGACGAACTTTGGAAATGTGGGATAATTATGTGGAGGTGATCATAAACGGTGAAGTAATATAAAAATATAATAGATAAAATTATCTATTTAAAATTGATATCAAATAACTAAGTTGGAATTATTTTAAGAGTATTTATTTTTTATGAAATCATGCATATGATTCAGGAAATTCAAATGTTACATCACGACCCGTCAGTTTCTTATAAACAGAGGCGAAAGTGTCGACCTGAAAAATATAAAAAAAAATTAGTGAAATTATAAATGGTGGTAATTGTATACGGAAGATACAGCATACATTTCATATGCTATCTTTTTTTGTATTTATACGACATACCTTATGTTCGATGTTAGTCTGCTCATTTTTATCCAAATGAACTTTAATAAGTTGTTTTCCCTCTGCTTTAACGCGAATGCGTTTACCAACAATTTCAACTGGATAGACCAAATCTTCTAGAAGTGCATCGTAGACAGCAGTCAATGTGCGGCTACAAAATTTAAAAAAATATTACATACAATTACGCTACATTACAGAAAATTTCAAAGTAATGCATTTCACTAAGCATTGATAGAAATGATTCCAAATAATTGTAATAATAATAATAGTTTAAATACCTTCTTGGTCTCTTTTGCTTATTCTTTGTACGCGTTTTCCTGGTTGGTTTAGGTAAAATTTTTCGTTCTCCTACAAACATAACATGTTTACCAGAGAACTTCTTTTCCAACTCGCGTACCAATCTCGTATGAATCTTTTGAAATGCCTTTAATTTTGGCATTGGTACATAAATAATTATTGACTGAAATAAAAATACTAAATTAATCGAAACGTTTTCTAAAGGTAACACATATGAATACGTATATAAAAGATATTTATAAATGCACTAGTATACATTAAAAATATTTTACCTTTTTATTGTTGGTTTCAATTTCTCTTGCCTTGGTAATATAAAGCTCTCTCAGTTGTGATTTAAGATCACTATTCATTTCTAGCTCTAAAAGAGCTTGTGAGATACTAGCTTCAAACTGGTCGGCTTCGGCGCCGCCACTCTTTATGATTTTTGCATTTGCAGTAAACATCTGAAAATAGTTAGGTTATGTTACTATTGATAAAAATTATTAACCACAAAATTAATATTAATTTTTTTGCTGTGGTTAAATGTTTAAAATACTGATAATATTATATTACTAAATAACACTTTCAAACATGAATATATAAAAATAAAAGATTTTATGCGTCACACGGTTAGTAATATCCATTAGTATCAACTTGTTTAATATGCAATCTGCATAAAATATTTTTTTCTATATCAATTTAAAGAATTTTTAATCACATTAGCAAAATAATTTACCGTTCTTTCTTCAATTTTTCTGTATAATCAAAAAAATCCTTTAAAAGAAGCAGCTTCCTACACTCAAGACCATACTAAAAGAGAGTCTAAGACTTAAAAGAACATAGAGAGTAACTACTATTACTTACGTTTCACTCAGCTTTGTCCACAGGTTTAGTAGAATGCTCAGGATTGGTGGATTTATCGTCCATTAAACATCAGCCAATAGTGTATGAATATTTTTTCAAAAAAGAAGAAACAATTTTTATGAAATTATTTATTCCTTTTTCCATCTATTAAGATAAATTTGTATGAAAAATATTATAAAAGTATTATTCTATAATATTCTTTTAAATATATATATATATATTATATACAAACCGAAATCAGTATGGTACAGTAATCATATTGGTTACTAGGTGGCGGTACAAGCATATTTGAAATATAGTTTCTATTATTTCAGAAACTAATCTTAAAATAATACACTTATATATATATATATACCCTATTCTCTGTATTACATTGAATAGTGCTTACTAACACTACTGATAGAGATAAAGCAAGTTACAAAGTATTATAAAATATTAAGAAATGTGTATGATGTAAAGTTTCTTTCCAAATAATAAATTGTACATTAATATTTTAAATGATTATTTTTGATAAATAATTAATATATAATTACGCTTATTAAAAATTTACAAATAAAGAAATTTTATACGGTCGGCTTATTATGGTTGATGTTTATACGCTGAGAGCCGAATGTAATTTAAAAATTCTACGTTATATAAATATATATGTTTATCGTTGTTTCATTAAAACTGTGAAAAATGAGTTCTGGGTTCATATCGGAAGCTGAAATAGCAGAGCAAAGAAGAATAAGGCAAGAAGAATGGGACCGTGTACGAACAGCTGACCAACCTCTAGGTTATTATCGCATAAGTTATTCGATTGTTCATTATTTGTTAAATGTCATGTATTCTAAATTTAAGTAAAACCTATTAACATTATATGTGATGAAATTAAACTGTAAGAGAAAATTAAATGAGCACTTTTAACGTCTAAGTAAAAACATATATTTGAATTATTAGTGATGATATCTAGAAAATATTAATAATATATAAATTACTTACAACAGTAAAAGTGATTAATATTTTAATCACATTTTGACAAATAAAAGAATATATACTAAACATCCGATCATAAAAGTTTGACAAATAGGATAATTAAAAAATTATATATTTTTGACAATTTTTAGAACCTCCTGATGAACCATATGATCCTAGATCTTTGTACGAACGTTTACAAGAACAAAAAAGCAAACGAGATGCAGAATATGAAGAAGCTCATAAACTTAGTAAGAAAAAAAAGTTTACTTGTATTTATTTGAATGAATATTGTCATTATTTTGATTTCCAGAAAATATGATTAAAGGATTAGATGACGATGAAGTAGACTTTTTAGATTTGGTTGATAGAACTAAGTTAGAGGAAGAACGTAAGAAAATTCTCGAAGAAGAAAAAGAAATGCGTGACTTCAAAGCTGCTGTTGCTTCTTTGCAAGAGAAGTCGTTAGATGAAAGATTAAAACAAGAATTAAAAAAACCACAAATCCCTAACAAGAATGTTTGTAGTAGCAGGTAAGATATTAAATAAAAATATATTTAAACTATATTTCGATTGATCATTATATTTGTGTTAATTATTATTAATTTTATTGAAACACTTTTACTTTATCTTTTAGTGGTCGTAATTCCCAATTAAAATTACTGGCAGGTGTGGTTGTGAAAAAGTCAGAAAAACCAAAGTTAAGTAAGTTGAAATTATAAGCTATAAAATAAAATGATAAATATATAGTTTAAAAATTTAACTCATTAATTAATTTAGGTGAAGGCAAAGGTGTCAAAAGAAAATTGTCTTCTCCAGAATTAGATAAACATTTAGCAAAGGAAGATGATACTCATTTACAATATACGGAATCAAATGTGCTCGTGGAAAACAAAAAGTCATATTTATCTGATGAAATGATTAATCATACTGGGGGAATGAAATGTATTGGTATATTACCAGGACTTGGTTCTTATGACGACTCGAGCGATAGTGAATGTAGCTCAGATACTGATCAAGATCCAGAATTAACTCAATCTAAATATGATCTTTTAGGACGTAAAATAGTAGCTGCAAAAGATAAGGAGAAAAGCTGAATGAGAAGTATAAGTAAGCATTTTTTTCCAACAAGATAAAATGAGTGGCATTTTATTTAACTAGTTGTCAAATAAAAAAATATAATCATAACTTAAATTTCTAATTTTGGAATCATTAAAGTTCCAATTTATAATGCGTGAATATATAAAAGTTGAATTATTCTCTTAAAAAAATCGTATTATTTTTCTTCCTATGTTAGCTATGTATTATATACTATTAAAATTACAATTATTCAAGAATTTGTGTAATTATGTGGGGGTATAAATTTATTGAACAAAGACGACGAAACAAATACATTTCTATACAATCGATAAATCTAAATTTCTTCTAATTAGTATTTTAAAATTATTTTACATTTAATTGTTATCGAAATATTATCAATGAATAAGATTCATACATACAGAGTGAGTCTCCTAATATGATGACTTCAAATGACGTAAATTATTCATTGTACGAAAAAATGTTTCAAACACAAGTTGTATGGTAACAAGAAAGACATACAGTGCTTTAATATGGTTTTTATTATCTTACATTTTTATTGAGATGCTTAACACGACAGAAATGTAAACATGTTCCTTGCTAAATGTTAGAAATTATCAACATGAAATACTGAAAAATTCAAATGACCATTCATAAAATTGACCACAAACACTGGAGGAGTTTGAATATTTGGTACGACATAATTGGTAACCATATTGTTGGATCGTACTTCTTTGAAAGATCTCTAATAGATCAAATATACTTCACATTCTTGTCTGAAACACTGCCTATGAAAAAATGTACCATGTTTAACACTTTAATGTTTAATTAACACGAGTCACGTTGATCATATATGATCGGCCATGGTTTCTTCTGTGACGCTGCATTGGTCATTGGTATCTGAAATATTTGAACTATTTACAATTGTGAAAGATGAATGAAAATTTACAGTTAAGACATTCAAAAAATGTGGTATCAAAACATGACAGCTATTAGATTAGCTTTGTGTTATGCTTTAAGTTTGTAATATGAATCGGCATCTTGCATTTCTTAAGTCTCTCCTCTATAGGTCGGAAGATCAAAATTCACATCTTATACGCATTAAACCATTATTATGTGAATAATAATTATTAAATTTACATAATTTCGTGTTTACTTTATAAACCCTCATTTCATTTTCAAACAATTAAATGTTCATAGTGATAATAAAAGATTTTGTTTAATTAAACATTTTCATTGCATTAAATAGGTAAATTCATATTTTACATATTTTTTTCATAAATGTACAATAATTGAGTTAAAATTCAATTTACAATAAACAAAGTGTTAAGTATATATTGTACATGATCTTAATACTATAATTAAATATTTTTTTTGACATTTTCTTTAAATATTTTTATTATGTTGTTTAATTAGTTTTTCATTTATAATAGTTAATTCATTATAATAATTTCTATATAATATTCTAATAATTATACTACTCCATTTTCTAAAGCAGTCAAACTCAACTTTGGCTCATAAAATCGATTACGTTTATAAACACAATGTTTAAATACAATTAAGGTCAGCATGAAAAAGTGTTATAAAAGAAAAAAAGAAAGAAAAAAAGTTATTTATCCCTATCCTAAGGCTATATTTATAAATAAAAACAAATAATCTCGTTTGAAATTCGAACTTACAAATTAATTTAATGGCAACCAGTCAATAAATTATAATCCTGTACAAATGAAGGCATTCTGTAATAAGCTCCATTTTAACATTTTCTATTTAAATAAAAAATTATATTGAACAAAAGTGTTATATAGTATGTATAGATTGTTACGTATTTATATAACTACGCGTTATTTATTAAGCGTTAAATTGTATAATTCAATTAAATCATAGAAATTCTTGGTTTTATCCAAACTAACAAAGCGTTTTAAGGAAAGCATATAAAAGTTTATCATACACTAAACTAATAGTTCATGGAATATATAAGTAAAATATAAATTTACGAGAGACAACTGATAAAATCTGGAGTTTACACGATTTAACTGAAGCATACAACATAACGTTCGCTAACATATATATTTACAAGTAATTTCTGTGTAAAATAATCGTTAAGTTCCTGGAAATTTTGTGAGTTAGACTATTATTACAAAATAAATAATTAGTATAGAAAATAGAATTAGGCTTAAAAAATTTAAGAAATTATACTATTTATTTTCATAAAATTATCCGAAACGATACTATGTGTTTCTATGTTTCTTTTTGCAATACTTGCAATTAGATAAAAAATATTTTCCCATTTAAATTTTATTGATTTAATACTATAGAAACTATCCTAAACACAACTTTTAATGAAACAATAATACTCTTAAGACACTATAACCACAGAATGAGATCATATTATAGAATTTCATATAATCTATTAACAGACAAAAGCTAGTATCTTTACTTTGAGAACTTTCAAAATTTTATTATTAAAGCACTTAGTAATAACTTAATCTTTTACATTGAAAACAAATATCTTTAATAATTTATGACCGTTTAATAATAAACAATATAACAATGTTGATTATTAAATTTTCTTTCATTTTTTTTTTTTGAGACTATTCAATTTGGAATAATAGTGGTTTATATTATAAAAAGGATTGCTTGTAAAAATATATTTTATATAGGACGTACTAATTTTATTATTTCTTTTTTTTTTTAATATAATATATGTTTCAGGTCTATTTAATCAACAAATTATTTTATTATATTAATATATTGATTAATAATTAAAATGTACGAAACTAATCACTATATAAAGACTACATTTAAGAAAACTAAAGCTGAAGAATTTGTATTATTTCTTCGCTGTATCAAAGGTATAAAAATTCTAGAAACACCTCTATTTATATTACCAACTTGTGAATACAAAAGTATGATAAAGTATACTCGTCATAATATGCGTATAGAATTTGATTTTGATACGAGTGAACATACTGGATTTTTAGAAGTTTTATATACTATGCCTTTTCGTACTAGTCGGAAGACAATTATAAATGAAGGAAATTCAATTATCGGATATGATACTAACTGTGGCTTTAGAAAAACATTTAAACTAATACTTGATGTTACTCATATAATTCCTGAAACTGAATCAATTCGTAGTTTCAAGAGTAAACATATAGGAAATACATTAAAACATATAACTACATTATACTTGAATTCAGAATTTAGTGATCAAGCATTTCTTTTTAATGATTCTGTCTTTCTTGTGCACAAAATTATATTAGCAGCACAAAGTTCTGTTTTTGAAAAAATGTTTAACTATGATGAAACTAACCCACAGGAAAGTACAATTATTCCTCTAAGGAACGATAACTTACCATATTATACATTTAAAACATTTACTCAAATGTTGTACTACTTATACACTAATGAAATAAAAGATTTAAATAAGGCAAGCGAACTGATTTTCTTAGCTGACATGTTTCAAGTAATGAGTTTGGTAGAAATGTGTAAAAATATTTTTATAGAAAACATTAGTAAGGAAAACGTAGCAGGAATTATTGATATTGCAACAAAATTACATTTGAAAGATCTATTAACTTATTGTCAAGATTACAATGCAAGTAATATAAGTCGTACAAGTAGTACTAGTTCAGATACAAATATTGAATAAAAAAATTCAAATTAATGTATTATAAAAAATGGCGAATCATTCGATGGATTATGATATTTCAATGTTTTATTAAAAATTGAGTGTATTAAATTGATATGAAAATAGTTAAATAAATACTTTTTTCTATTTTTATATGAGTTTTAATTTTGTTATAAATCTATCTAAAGCAAATATTTTATGTTGATTTAGAATAAGTAATTACATACATCTACTTTCATTAGATGTACTGTAATGGTCAATTTCCATTGTTTAGATGAGTAAATTAAATAATTTGAAAAATATCAATTATGTAGGAAACAAAAATAAAATAGCGAGTTTTCTGGCGGACCTCTTCTATCTCCCAAACAGAACGTCTTGTTAGTAAACTCTGATTGGTTACCTTATCGCTATGTGATTGGTCAGTTTTTTTTCTACTGATGGCGCCCTTATTAATAGTGACTTAGGGAGTCCCTAATAGTAACTAAATGTTCTTTCACATGTATAATCTGAATTGAATATAATGATCATGCCTAAAATTATTTGAATAAAAACCGTTAATTATAATAATCTATTTCTAATGACATTATATATATATATTTCATTTTATTGTTCTTTTCGTTTAGGAAAGCTGATCGAAAATATTACCCAGTATGTATAAATGTTACGTTTATTTATAAACCGATTAATACAAAAAGTAGAGAAAATTAATTAAGTTGTATAGATTATAATGTAATTTATTATTTATTAGTTATATAACATTTTGTTATTTAGTGGTGTTAAGTTCATTATTAACATGTTTATTGTGAATATTAAAAGTTAAGCACTAATTTAATATTTTGGCATTAAAATTTTTATAAATTCTAAAATTGGAGTTGTTGTATATAAACTGTTATATATGTATATGTCCAAATTAAAGAACTTTAAAATTTTATTCTTAAACAAGTTTTTTCATATTTCCAGATTTTATTGAATTAACGCAGGAAAAATATTTATAAAACGTCTATTAACGGAACAGTCACATATACAAAAGATTTTACAAATGTGTAATACAATCGTGCTGTAGGAATATCATAATGCAAATGGATAGCTTTTAATTACATACTGCCTATAGACATTTTGATAGTATTGTTTTTTTTAATAATATTCTTAGTTTGTGGCTATTTAATCAATATACTATTTTATTTGAACTAAGAAAAACAATGGAAAAAGGATATACTCAATATTTTCGGACTGAATTTCAGCAACAATTTCAAAACAGAGAATATCACTGGCGTATTATAGATTTTAATCAAGGTTCAATAAAAAAGTCACCTATATTTGTTTTACCAACTGTAACATTTTCAGTTGCTCTGATGTACAGAGGAAATGATGTAGTTATACTATTTTTATTTAGAAGAAATCCTTATGGAGGTTATTTATCTGTTAGTATGAAACTATTATCTTTCGATGAAAAATATATTATAGATAAGTTTAATAGGGAAATAGTATATCCAAATATGAATCAAATAGAAGAAGATCAATTTGTAGTGAAATTTCAAGTAACTCATATATATCCTGTAACATACAATCTATTTAATACTGTCGGATCAAAACGACAAGAAATAATAAAATATATAAATTCATTATATTGTAATATAGAATTTCATGATGCAGTAATTTTTTTTAAAGATACTGTATACCCTGTACATAAAGTTATACTTGCGTCACAAAGTATTGTATTTGAAGAATATTTTATTTCTAAAGAAAGATTAGGTGAAGTACCATTACCTATTCAGATATTTGATGATGAGACAGAAAATGAAATTCTGGTTATTATGTTGCAGTATATATATACCAACAAAATTGAATTTAAAGATTATAAAGATACAATGAATAAAATTATTACTATAGCTGCTACCTATAAGGTAAACAGTTTGTTAAAATTATGTAAAGATATTTTAATCGAAAATGTGAATATAGAAACTGTTTTTAATTCTATTTTAATTGGTGATAAATTTAATTTTCCTGATTTAGAGAATTACTGTTTTCAATTTATATTAACAAATAGGACAATTGTTACCCAGAGTAAAGAATTTGCACAAATAAAACAGAATCCAAGAGTATTAATGAAACTCCAAAATTTCATAACATTTTGAAAAAATCTTATTATTTTATAGAAAATGTTAATTTGTTAAACTGATATAGGCGCAGTTAAATAAATACTTCTTTTTTTTTATATATTCTCGAATTTAAATTTTGCGCATTTATTTTTTTCATTTTGATTATGTGCGTTTATTTTTTTTTATTTTCATTCTGTGCGTTTATTTATTCATTTTAGTTATGTACATTTTTAAAATATATTTGTTAATAATAGATATTGATAAATTAAATTAAGATTATTGCATTTTGTGTTATAAATATTAATTTTTTCAAGAGTAAGATAAAATTAAAAAAAAACAGAATTGTATAAGATTGTTAATAATAAAATGAAATATATCACAAACAAATATAAATAAATTAATAAATACTCTTGTATATGGACAAAAATTGGACTGTTTAAATTAGACAATGTTTATGCAAGTCACCCCTATCTATGTGTATTTATTTTTGGAGCGTTTGTTTTAAGAAAGGAAGATATTTATTAGTAAATCCTTTCTCTTATTCATTATTATAAATATTTTAACAATAAAAGTTTTCTAAATCTCTAATACAGTTTGAAATAATATGAATGTATTTTTTTTTATATTTTAATTGATAAACATTGTATAATAGTTTATAAATAATGAATTATTAAAATTTCTTTATACAAAGAACTAAACTACTTTTTATTTCCTAAAGATGGCGCAAAACGCTTCTGCACTTGGAAATGCAACGCAATCTGTATCTTGTATGAGTCGAGTAGTCATTGGTATAAGTGTATAGCCTAGAAAAAATCTTTATATATAACGGCTGGACTGTAAATTTATTTACTCAATGTATTAACAACTTTAAACGGACGTATTTCACACGGAATTTGATACAGGTATATAATTAAATTTATAATATATAAATATATATTTATATAATATAAGATAATATATGTATATATGTATTATATATATTGTATATAAAAAATATATCCCTAAATTATATGTAATTAATTTATTATTTCTCATAATATTTTTGTATTTATTATATTTTATATTTTATATTGGAAGATGTTAACAAATTACTGAGCGATTTTTCGTGTTAAAATTAGTTATATCTGTAGATCTGTTTTCTTGTAACCTTTTCAAAAATTATATTGTAATTAATTGCATATAATTGATAAAGTGTATACAAATTAGTCATGCTAATAGTATCTTGTATAATAATCATTAAAAAAATTATATTTATTAATATATATGCATATATGTTTTAACTGATTTTGTTTACTACGTCAAAGCATTGTACTTCAATTAAATATAGACAGGATATATTGAGAATGAATTAAATTTTCAATACATTATTCAATATATTTTCTTTTGTAATGAATCAGTAATATTTATTTTAAATAATGCATACAATAATATTTGTGAAACGCTGATGGATATTAGATTATATTTAGTATAAAATATATACAACTATATTTTTTATCTTATCTATGTGTAAACTTTTTAACTTTGAAATAAGAATTGAGATCTCATAGATATATTTGTAGCCACCTTCATCTGGTATCATTAAAATGGCCGATTCCAGTGATTTGGATCGGCAAATTGAACAATTGAAGAAATGTGAAATTATAAAAGAAGCAGAAGTAAAAGCTTTATGTGCAAAGGCTCGTGAAATTCTCATAGAAGAAAGCAATGTACAACGAGTTGATTCTCCGGTGACAGTAAGTTTGAATTCATTAGAAGTTGTTAAATATTTTAAAATATTTAATAATTCGTTATAAATAATTACATTTTAAATATTTCATTATATGTGAATATTATTAATTTTAATTTATATTTACAGGTATGTGGAGATATTCATGGTCAATTTTATGATTTGAAAGAATTATTTAAAGTAGGTGGTGATGTTCCAGAAACGAACTATCTTTTTATGGGAGATTTTGTTGACAGAGGATTCTACAGCGTCGAAACATTCCTTCTTCTCCTTGCATTAAAAGTAATATGCTTATAAATTCAAGAATTATGTATTGTTTATTCTCACATTTTTAATGCATTAGTAAGATTATTTTGTGAATTTTTGTTGATTTTTTAGGTACGTTATCCTGATAGGATTACATTAATTAGAGGGAACCACGAATCAAGACAAATTACTCAAGTATATGGATTTTATGACGAATGTTTACGTAAATATGGTAGTATTACGGTATGGCGGTACTGTACTGAAATTTTTGATTATTTATCATTGTCAGCTATTATAGATGGGAAAATTTTTTGTGTTCATGGTGGTTTGTCTCCTAGTATTCAAACTCTTGATCAGATTCGCACTATAGATAGAAAACAAGAAGTGAGTAATAATGATTACATATTTTATTATTTTTTAACAATAAGATTAATTTTTTTTATTTAGTTTTCTTATGTAAGTGGGTGGGTTGAAAAGTTATAAATCTGACATAGAAATATTTTTTGATCAAACTTAATTTTATGATAGTTTTAAAATTTGTAGAAAAGAATAGGCTCAAAACTTTTCTACCTATCCTTGCAGATATTAACATTTAATATGTCTTTTCATTAAAATATACGTATACATATGTTTCAACAAACATTAATATATAATTTTTATTTATTAATATTGTTAAAATTATATTTATTAAGAGAATAATACAAATTCTTTTGTAAAGGTACCTCACGATGGTCCTATGTGCGATCTATTATGGTCTGATCCAGAAGATACTCAAGGTTGGGGAGTTTCACCACGTGGAGCAGGATATTTATTTGGTAGTGATGTTGTAGCTCAGTTTAATTCAGCTAATGATATTGATATGATATGTAGAGCACATCAGTTGGTAATGGAAGGATATAAATGGCATTTCAATGAAACTGTTCTCACAGTATGGTCTGCACCAAATTATTGTTATCGGTATGCATTTAAGTCAGCAACTTTTTACATCTTATACAATTTTAAGTTACATTTTTAAATATTTCATATAAATTATTTTACTATTGAAATATTTATTTGTTGTGATATTTTTTAGAAAATCTGAATATATTTATGAGTGTGCACGTGGATGTACGCGTGTCTGTGTTTATATATATATATATATATACTATATATTTTTTATTTATTTTTAGATGTGGTAATGTGGCGGCTATATTGGAATTAAACGAGCACTTACAAAGGGATTTTACGATTTTTGAAGCAGCGCCACAAGAAAGTCGAGGAATACCTAGCAAGAAACCACAAGCAGATTACTTCTTGTGATCGTATATTATGAAATCGCAATTTGCATGTTATCATTCTGAAGTCAATGACATAGAATCTTTAAGATTTTCATGGATAGTTTTTGTGTGTGTTCAAGTTATAACACCACAGATATTTTCAATTTATACGAAATTTTTTGATTTATTTTTAGTAAATTTTTATGGCTATATAAAAATGAACAATTATATTTATTATTGAATATTGGAAAAAATTATATGCCAGTAAGATTACTTAAAAATGACAGCATATGTTTAATATGAAAGAATATTAATCATCACAATCAAATAATTGTGCTTTACTTTGTTAAGATTGTATTCAAAAAGTATTTAATAACTTTTGTTTGAATATTGGAGGAAAAATACGTTGAAGTAATTTCATTTTTTTCCAGAAAAAAGAGGAGATATTAAAAATATTACAAAAAAAATTATTTCTGTATTGATATAAAGATTGTATTTCTTTTAATAAGTTTTTTTATATCTTTCCAATGAATATACAAATACACTCTTTTATGTATATTATTTGTTGATACGTAATTATTTTTGAATGTAAATGAAAAGAAAGTAAAATACAAGTTACACGCTTAAATTTATTAAATACTCTTATTGAAACAAAGCGTAATCTTTAATTTTAGTAAAATTGATCATGTATCTAGCAAAACAACAATTTTATGCATATAACAATTAAATGATGCATTTTATACTAATGTTACTTGTGTAAATTGTAAATCTTTAATCAGTTTTTAAATAACAGAAATCAAATGCTATTTGTTATACGTGTTTTTATAATAAATACACATAAATATCAAATTCCTTATAATCACGAGTTGTATGGATGATTAATTTTGTTCTTGACCAAGATTTAATATGAATAATATGAATCGATATAATAAGAAATAAATTGAAAATTGTTAACAATGTATAAAACTAACGTAAACAGGATTACATTATTTACTTAATAAAGCCGTTTATACACGGTTACATTAAGTTTGTTTAATTCTATGCATCTACTTAAAAATTAGAAACTTATGTGTATTGTCTTATGTATAATTTTTTATTTGAACATGCAAGTTTTAATTTTTATTTCTTTTTAATACTGATATATCGTAGGTTTTTATTTCCAATATTTATTAAAATATTTCCTACTTGTTAATGAACTTAATAAAAGCTAATAATTACATATTTATATTATTTTACGTAGTTAGAAAATAATTATCATATATAGTTGGAGAACATTATTTGAAAAAAAAAATTAAACTATTATGTACATTTATATATACTTGTAAAGCACTCATAAAGGATAACAATTGATTTGAACGTAATCACGTATGATCGGAATTCACTTGTCCAACAATTTTCAACGACTTCCGTTTATTTAAGATTTTTATTATTTTAATCGAAATATATTAGATAAATACTACATATATAAAGTTTCGTTCTTTATTATTTATTCATACAAAAATTCATTAAAAGGATTCTGGGAATGAAGAAAATAAATTCACGTACGTAATTTTAATACATAAAGTTCAATTTCTGAGCGGAATAAAATGGCATACCACGATTACGTAGTGTAAATTATATGTATGTTAAATCCTTTTTGTTAATTTGAGTCACAGTCGCAAAGTTAGCTATTAGCTGAAAACTATCAAGTTGCAATAGAAGTATCATTGTACAAATAACTAATATGTAATTTCTAATTAACAATTTTAACTAATATAAAAGAGTCGTAGTAAAAAGTCATATGTTTTAAATATTTATGAAAATAGAGCAAACATTCGTATAAATTTTGTATTGATCTTTCTTGTTTTCCTGAATTTTATTTTTATATTGCATTTTAATTATTTATTTCAATAAGTCAGATTAATAGATTCTTTGCTTCAAATGTTGTTTATGCCAATATCATATTTAAACACACACATAAAATTTTCATATTTTTAAAAAATACATAAAAATATTGTAAATTTAATAATAGCCGTATACACGCATAGCGGCGTTCTACGCTTGCGTGGCGGGAACTGTTCATTTGTTTATCTGCTTGCTAAACTTCAGATTGCATATACTAACGTTTCGACGCAGAATCGATGTTGTCTTCACATTTATAAATAATAAGTAGATTTTTATTAACGTATGTAAATTTCTTTACAAAATATCAAATAATTATCGAAAGTTTGATTTTTATGGTGTATTATGAAAAAAAGCTCCATTATCACGGTAATGGATGATAATTTCAGTACATTTCAGCTTTTTTCAGTGATATTTATAAATGGCTAATGTTATATGTTATAATTCTCTTTATATTCTTATTATAATCTTTAAATGTACCGAACATTTTTTTAAAACATGAACTAATAAATAACTTTATAAGAACATTTTTGTAACAATAATATTGAATATATATTTTTTTTTAACAGTTACTTTATAACAAGAATAAGAACATATTTTGTTACAAATTAAAAATACTATTTCCAAAAAACGTTACTAGAAGGTGATAGAGAGATGAGGAAGAGAGAGACCGATAGAAAATCATTTTACGGATATATTCAAATTAAATTTTAATAATTTGTAGAGCGAGAAAAGTTTCTTGCGAAAAAAATGTAATTCTCGGCTTGTTCAAAAACAGGTAATATGGATCGTTACGTGGGTTGCGCCTTCATCGGTTTGCTACTCCGATAAATCTACTTGTCTTCCTTCGTTGGTATACATATAATACTACTACTGCATAGGTATACCAACCTATCTTGTTCGTTCTTTCGTTCATATATACCAGAAATGCTTCCCTGTCGCTGGATAAACTAATTTATGAGATACGCACTCGACAGAGAGAAACGAACACCATGACGCTTATAAGAATAGCCATGACATTCATATATTTCTTTCTTTGTAATATCGCAATGTGCATTTATTATATGCACCTTTGTACATTGAAACAACGTTAAGGATTTTGTTGGTTCTCTTTAAATCTCGATGTTTTAATTTTGTCTATATATTTTTATTTTCCTGAGAAATGATAAATTTATCTCTTTAAGTGAAGATTGAAAAATAAGAAAAATTCACGATGTGAATAATATTGCATCACAGATAAGAATATTATGTTTATTTTTTCTCATTATTTTCGTTGCAATATTTTTATTAAGGGTCACTCCCCTGAAATTGGTAGATATGAAATTTTATTGATTTTGTTGTTATTTCTTATTGTTAGTTTTTGTTTAAGATTAGGATAGGATGGATAATTGTACAATTAGAATAAGAATTAGGGTAAACGGTGTTTTTTACAGTATATTTTTATTTAGATCGTATTGCATAGAAGGTACAATTTCTTGTTAAAAACAATGATCAAGATATTTCGTACTTTGGATTCTGAATTTCTCATTTTGTAGAATGACGTGTCTGATATGCTTTTTTCCATATGATTCCACGAGATATGAAGTTGAGCCCTCGTCAGAGATATAAATTAAATTCCCTATTTTTCATATTTTACCTTTGCTTATGTATTTTTGTTTAATTCTTGTCTTTGTCTTTTTGTCATTTTTTCTATTTATTTTATTTTTATTATAATAAATAAATGTTTAATGATTTTACAAAATTGTAATGATTTTGTAAATTTGATATAATTTGTATGTTTTTTAGATTCAAATAGATAGATAATTGCCATGTTTTTGTTTTAAGTTTTTATTATTTTATTCGTTTTTTTAGTTCTCATGATATTTTTTTTCTTCAAGAACTCGTTAAATTAGGAATCTAGAATTCATGATCTTATTCGAAGATGATAAAACTCTAGGAGATTATGCGATGTATCTCGGAAGGAGATAAGTGGTAATATAACTTTAAAGTTCAATTATATAAGAAATCTTGTCGATTACGGTTTGAATAATTACGATTAATTAATTAGGTCTTAAGTTATGTAAAGTATTAACAGTAAAATACTTAAGACAGAAACAATTAAAGTTTCGGACGTTAGTTTTATAAAATAAGAATTAATATTGAACGAAATATACTTAAAATGTTTATAGTAATAATAATGTATTTATTTAGTTTTGCAGTTACAAACAGGATTTGGTTTCCTAATAATAATTTTAAGCTTTCTTATTTATTTATTTTTCCATTCATCCACTCCCTAATAATAACATTTATTAATGTTTCTTATGCAATTAAATATGCTCAACTTTATTCTAATTTTTGCAGTATTCTTGATCTCAAATTTTTTATTGCATATTTACGATCTCCTTTTTTCTTTTTTCTTTTACTGTGAAATTTTTTTAACCAATTTTTTAGGTCGTTGAATAATTTCTTCGTATTTTTTTCTGAATGATGTCTTTTCGCATCACACGAAGCGTCACACGAGGATAGTTTTCTTTTTTGGAAATTGACAAACTGCTTACCTTCAAATGGAGGTAAATTGTTGACAATAAGGGTTAATATATAATTAATTAAATAAATGTCTATTCAAAGTTTCGATGGTTTAAATTAATTTCAAATATGACAATGTTATGTTACGATCAAATATAATTTTCTTGGCGTTACTTTTACTTATATTATTTCCATTAAAATAATTTCGTTTTCAATTTCTTTAAGGATCCTTGTATTTAATATCAATAAATAATTTAGTTACTATTTTAAGGTGTAGTACATACGCATACTAGTTGTATATTAAATAGATATCTAATACGTCTTAATAATCCCTATAATATTACAATTGAATGATAAAAAATAATTTGGAAAATGAAAAATAATATATCATATGTGCTCAACGAATGATAATCTTAAACATTAAGTCTATCCGAAATTAAACTATAACGAATCTTGACAGCTGGTGCAAGTGGCGAAAAGCTGAAATTTCTGATTTTTGAAATATAAAACAAACAAAAATTTGGTGTAATATTTAGAGATATCAATAAACTATATGCCAAATTTCGAAAATGTAGAATAAATTGTTCTTTAAAAAAACAAACAAAATTCATCAAAAGAGTCTAAAATTCGCGGGTTTATTCGTATCTCTCACCCTTACAGTAAGAAGAAGAAGAAAGAAGGAATTAGTCAAGGGTGTGCGCGCATGCGTTTGACACATACATACATGCGTTCATGATTGCGAGAGTTCGGCGTCGTCGCGTTACCGTCGCGACGCTCTCCGACGCTTTGCTCACGACGATGTGAGATCCCACAAGGGCAGTGCGCGTTTATACATCGCGACGATCGTTTCAACGATTCTTTGTTTTTATCTGTCTTATACTTGTAACCATCTTTATTTGTTCTTTGTCTATTTTGCATATCGTTCAACTTACTCTCACGGAGTTAGTTGTCTCCTCGTCAACGTGATTTCTTTAAATCTGGACTTGTTTATTAAAAAAAACATTTTAATTATTAGAGTGAAAACATAGGGAAAAATCATCATAGCGACAAGTGGTCCACGTGGAGGTAGCAGCATCTTTGAGAAAAAGATTTTAAGTTATCTCGGACAATATCAAGATACTTCTTTGATTTTTCGGGGATTCCTTTGTTCCAGTTTATCACAATTTTTATATCATGCAGTTCTTTGACTTGGATTGGATAATAAGGTAAACACGAATTTAAATATATTAGATATATTAGAATAAGGTATTAATTTTATTTCTTATTTATAAATATATGAGACTTTAATGTATGCTTAATGAGAAATACTCTTTTTTATTTAATCAAAATTTTTCATTCGAGTTATTTTCTTTTGATTGTATTATAAATAATAACACGTGATTCTTTCAACGTTCAGCTGCAATAAGTTATAATGAAAAGGAAAAGAGAGTAATTTAATAGACATGAAAAATTACTACTATAAAGGCAGATGTTTATTTCATTTCTACCGTAACGTTGATAGGTGTTTGAAAAAAAAAAACGTGTTAGAGAAAGGCCATTCATCTTTAGGTAAATTATATTATTTTTAAATAAATTTACCATGGACTAAAAATAGTACTAAGTGACGTCTTATCTATATTTTTTCTTACTCGTAAAAATATTATTGCTTTTTATTTTACATTTTTTTAAAATAAATGTAAATATTCATTTAAAATTAAATGATATTACAAGTAGTTTATTTAAACAAATATATCGATACACAAAGAGAAATAGAAATTTTTATTGTTAGATAATAATAGCACCTTATCGATTAGATTGATTCGTTGATTTCTAAGGATACCATTTGTTACAATTCTTATGCTTACAAGTTTTTATATGTTTTATACATACATGTATATGCACACACATGTAGATAGTGTGTACGTGGCACGTTGACTTTCCTTCTTCTATCCTTCTTATCCCTTCTTGGTGATTCCACAGTGATATCGACTCTAAGGCTCCACATGCACTTCTACCAAAGATATTCTACTTTTAGTTTTCTTTCGCAAAGAACTCGACGTTTTTTGGAGAAGGGGAAAGCTTTCACGTAATACTCGTGCCTTGAATCTTATCAAGATAGGAGATTGTTGTAAGGAAATTGCGATCGACATTTTTGTGAAACCGAGGAAAGGGCATTTGAATTTCTAAAATCAAGAGAGAGAGAGAGAGAGAGAGAGAGAGAGAGAGAGAGAGAGAAGAAAGAGAGAAACAGCTAGAGATCCACGTGAGTATTCTCTATAGAACCTTTATCGTTATGTACCATACGATAATGATCGCGAGTAAAAACGTCGCTTTCTCTCTTATAGAAAAAATTTCATAAAAATTTACTAAAATGAAGAATATAATATTTAGTTTATTTCCTTGAGTTCGATTTTTTTTCAAATTTGAGATTTTATTTTTCGATAAATAAATAGCATTTCTTGCGTATATTGTTTAGAATTTAAATACAATTGCCATATGTTTCGTTAACTTCGCAAGTTTTCTTTGCCTCGTCGTAGAGAAAAACTCAATTTTGACAATTTTTAGTGTCGATTAGTATGTTCGAAGCAAATTATAAGAATTCGTAAAATTTCTGTTGATAATTGATGTGGAAATATGATTCTTTTAGTTATCTCTCCAAAAATAGGCGTATATATGTGTTTATGTAGAATTACATAGATACACATATACACATACAAGGAACATCTTCAATGTACAAAAGAATTGTTTCTGTCTCTGGTATCGTTGTATGTTTTTATCAAGAAACATGTCCTGGAAAAACATGTATTCGGTTATTATCTTTCTTTTTCTTCTTTTCTAGGTCATTCTTTATCGCAGTGTAAGAAATGCAAAGATATCTTTTGATTTTTTCTTCTCTTTATTTGTCCTATGTCCTAACGTAACTAATATATTTATATACATATATATTCATGTATGTATGTATGCAAAAATGTTTTCCGGTACTGTTCGGAATAAATTTGGTCAAGCATAATAGATGACGAGTGTTACTTTCATATTTCTGTATCAAGTGCTTTGACATGGAGTGCAAGTGACATTTGATAATCAAAAAAATCGAATTTGTTTCATGTTCGTAAATTTTTTAAATATTTATATACGTATATGCATAAATATTGTACATTGATATTTTATCAAGTACTATAAAGTCTTTTGGTACAAAGCAAAAAATAACACTTGAAAATTGGAAAAATTCCATTTGTTATAATTCATATTATTTTTTTAAATAAATATATGTATATAGGTATATAAATATTATGCATCTATATTCTCATATGAAGTCTCTATTTTAACACAAAGTAAAGAATAATATTTAAAAACCGGATTAATGAAATTTGTTAAATATCCTGTATTTTGTGTGTGTAATATATATGCATTATATATTTGAGAAGCACATAAATCGTTAAGTATATTTTCTCGACAGAAGAAGTTGAAATTTGTTGACTTTATCATGTGGTATTCTTCTCATCTGTTTCGAAACTTAATCGTACTTCGGTCTATAAGCCAGCTGAGTGTTCAGAAGTGCTAAGTTTGAGTGCATAATAAATTCTTCGCATTACGTTCCTTGCGGTTAACTTCTCACGAATAATCGATCCTATCTTGAAACAGTTTCTGGAAAATTGGGGCTTTTAGAAAAAAGAAGACCTCGTGTCGATTAAAGATATATCAGTACAAGTATTTCTCTTTTAATAAATTGTTATTTTATGTAGAAGTTATTGTTTTTAAATAATTACAGTTTAATTGTTAATATAAAAATGTAATTATTCTTATATTTGATTACACATGAGAAAATATTTCGGATTAATTCATAGAATTGATATATTTATTATCTTACGCATTATAAATTAATTGATTATAATACTTATTTAATAATTTATTTAAAAGTAAATAAAAATTTCATATCAAATGTACTTACTTTGAAAAAATAATGAGCAATATTTTTCGAAAGTATTTCAGGTGAGTAGGATTTAGAAAACGTGGCGAATAGTTAAAGGAGTTGCGGGAGAATAGGAAAATAAGGAGGGTCGAAGTTCTATTATGAGGGTAAAACTCTTAGTCGTTCATGCTTGGTTAAACGCGTTTAAGTTCAACTTAAGTAAATATGCATTGAGTCTTCTTGCGTGTCGCAAGTTATGATCGATCGTGACTGGTATATATCACCCCTCCACCCTCCTACCCCCCTTTCTCGCACCCATCTTAAGTGGTAGATCTTAATTATTCTCGTAAATCTTGTCGTATTCAGCTTCTAAGACATTATTCGTATACACATGACTTCTCTGTAATTACATTTGCAAATGTATTTTCCCAATATTATAATGTTTAATTAAGTTATTTTTCTTTTGTTTTTCTTTTCTTTCTTTCCCCTTTTCAAACTTTTATCTTATTTTTCATCGTATTAAAAGTTTATTATTCTTTACGATTCGGTAAATACGAAAAAAGCATATAGTATATATGTATATATCGGGATGATGCCATTGGTAAAACCATCGATCGTCCAACTTTGAAATTTTCCCATCTTTACGGCTATCTACCTTGTCACCAAGTGCATCCAATTTCTCATATGGCGCATATGTTTTTCTCTTATCGTCGCTTGAGACATATCGTAACTCACAACGAGATTCTCCCTTTGAAATTTATAAAATGCCAACGTTCGATTTATATATTTCTAGATTTTTCATTAGACATTTTACAAAATATGTTCTTTAAATTGTTCGATACTTAAATTACTTATTTAACAATCTGATTTTACAAAGGTTAACTATTTACTCGATTTGTATATTTTTATTAAAGTTTTACATTTCCAGATTTAGAATATCGTGTCGAGGGTAATCGATATAACGGAAATCGAAGATGAGCGTCCCAGACAGATTTGGTAATCTTATCGATTTGATGAATTTTAAGATGTCTCATCTTTCTATTCAGAATGCATGAACGAGACAGCTAAAAGGTCATCTCATTCGGCCATCGCAGTTTTGTGAAGTAGTATTTTCATTTTATGGAAATAGCCCAGTAAAGGCTTTCTTTTTCTTTCCTCTTCTTTTTTTCCTTTTTTTTTCTTTTTCCTCTTTAAGTCTGACCAAAAGTTATTTTTATCGTTTCCAACGTTGTCTCGTGTTGCCAACCGCAATATACGTAGGCTGTTTTTTTTTCCTTACCAATAGTAGCACCAAGTTTCTCCACGTAAAAGCAATTTCCTATGCAATATTCAATGTCGAGCTTTTACTACGCAAGAGGGATAGCTGGTTTTACGTGTTGCGTGTACGACTTTTCATGTCGTCGTCGTCATCGTCTTCGTCAAATAATGGTACTTTCGTGAGAAACTAAATGTCCTATTGTTTGTTTAAATATCTTATTACGTCTTTTCCCGATTTGAGTTCTTTTTTTCTTCTATTATTCATAATATATATATATGTAGAAGTTATTTATTTTCTTAAGCTAAAATGTAATAAGTATTTATCGAAGGTATTTATATTAAGATCAAAAGAAGAAAAATAAATATTAAATAGTCTGACATCTCATTTGTAAAGTATTATCAAAAAGTATGTTTGCGAGGATTATTGAGAGTCTTTTATTTATGATTTTTCAAACGATTCAAGATTATGCCATTGTACGAATGATATGAAAAATTATATCATTTTTTAAAAAGAATGTGCGAGCTAATGCATTTACTATTTACGATATATCGTAAAATATCTCTGTGTATTTCTGCTAATGTCTTATCCACTTCGTTTATTACAGTTTTTCTCGAGGAATAACGATTCCTTCGATGCTATGTAGTAGACTTCTTTCGTTGCCAAATGGCGGTGACTCTTTTGAGAAGTACTCCTTTTAACGAGCGAAGCAAAAATTTCCAACGATATCATCCCGTAAGTGTTAATTCTTTAGAGAAAAAGAAAAGATCTCAGCGTGAGATAGGAATATACGTTTTTGATCTACCTACTCTCAGAAATTAAACTTTATCGATTCTAGTTGTCACAATGTGATTTATCGAGATTAGTTTTTAAAACCTTTATTTGTGTAAATATAAAAATATCGTATTTGTTAAAGGTTCTTTGTAATCTTTCTTTTTTATCTTGATGCTTCGAAGTTATTTGTTAATTAAATTATTTTGTATATTACAGTGGATTTCGAAAATTCATTTTTAGCAGATATTCGAAATAAATATTTTCAAATAATTCAGTTCGTTTTAAAGATATTTTTGATTGATGAAAAAATTCTAATGTAAAGATTGAAAAATATGGAAAGCGTACAAAATTTTTATCATAAATCTTTCCGGAAATTATTCTTTCCGTGTTTTTATAACGTATACAGTTTACTGTACATCGCTTCATTGGGGTCCTATTAATTTTTTATTTATAAATCATACTATACTTTAAGAAATGACTTTTTGAAGTTGTAGCGATCAAAACGACCATTTATCGTTAGAGTGACAAAAGTACGATAACGTGGTTATAACAGTAGTTTATCTCAAAATAATTTAAATTATACATTTTGTCAATATACTGGATGTTTCAAAAGTTGCTTTACTTGCAAAAGAAAAACAAAATAAAACATCAATATATCAATTTATTAATAGAATTAGAATATTTTATTTTTCATGTCATTTTTATTCATAGTTCCACGATGTTGTCAATCCAAATACTTCAAAAAAATCCAAAAAAAAACATTATCGAAAAATTCCAAATAGCGCAATAGCACTTTTTTAATTAGGTGCGAAGATAGCCAATCGAGATTATATCGCTCGCTTTCTTTTGTCTCGAAAAATTCCAATCAGGGAGATAACGATTGCGATATATTTGTATAGTTGAATGGACTATTTCGACTGTTCAAAGTGCACCGTCAGTTGTCCATATAGTTTATTTCGAAATGAAAGAGAGCGTGTTCGCGCAGCGTGGGGGATCCAAACGGTTTAAAAAAATTTTTTCATTTTTCGGTTCAATGAAGTAACTTTCGGGATATTCCGTAAAATATGTATATTTCAAAAAAATATTGTCAATAATTTTTCAAAGAAGATTTCGATTGATTTTTCTTAACTTTGAAATTTGTTTCACTTAAACAATTCTATAGCAAAACTCTTTTTTATTTAAACAATATAGATGTAACTTAACGAACTTGTCATTACCAGGTAACAATAAATATGATCGAGCATCTCAAAAGATCGGTAATTGAAATCGATGAGGTAGAATCGAACTCGGAAACAAACTAATTATAGCGAACGTGTTGATGACGTGGATTCGTCTCTCATTTAGGTATACATTTACTCTTCGCTATTATCACGATTCTCCTTCGTACATAGACGGTACTTAACTGTTACATCCAAACCCGTCAAGTTTAGGAGGTTGTTCGACTTCGAAATGTTAGATTCTGATGTACTCCGGTATCCAAGGGTTGTTGTTGCATCTCTCGTTGTTAGTGAGTGCGGTTGAGCACGAGTACTCACCTACCTTCAGAGTACTTACATGTATACAAAAGTTTCATGTCTGATCTTCGCATGTTCGTAATGTAAGTTCTTGTTCGTTGTTTGAGGCTAACCCATTGAGAGACGGATACTCTTGAAGAGAAGAAGAGGAAATTGGTATGAAGAAGAGTAAAATAAAGGAATATATATATATATAGATAGATTTATTATAATTATTATAATTATATATGTACATCCATGTTTAACAAGAACTAAGAAAAACAATGAATACGTGTATGTATAATACATTACAATAATATTAAATAGGCATATAAATTGTAATAAAACTAAGTTTAGATATAAAATGGATATAAACTAAAATATTTATTATATATAAATATAAATATATGTATTAATTTTTTAAATTTATTTTTTATTTAATTTTATTTTCTTTTATTTACTTTTTACTTTACTTTTTCTCTATTACTTTTTAATAGAGTAATAGAGATAGGTAATAGGAGTACGCAAGTAGATAAATCGAGTGTAGTAAAGAATAAGAGTCAAGGATATGTAGAAGTTTTGACATTGTTGGAAAGGAAGAGATCTTAGATAATCAAGCTAGACGAAAAGATATAAAGAGAAAAAGAGAGAAAGACATAGACTAAAGAAACAGAGAGAACAAGGACGGATCCGCCCTAGAATGGTTTGCTCTTCGAGTTGGCCGCTGCCGCACCCTCTTGACTCTGACATGCGCCATGACCCGTATATAGGTAGCCATAGGTATAACGTTCTACTGTTTCTCCACGTTTTCCACGTGTTCGTAAATAAAAAAAAATGTAAAAGAAGAAACAAAAGAAATGTGGGTATTAGACTGCGGTTATATTCCTTCGCTTTTCTTATCTTCACTCATTCTCTCTCTCTCTCTCTCTCTCTCTCTTTCTTGATCTTTTTTCTTATATTTAAGCTTGGAATCCTTCGTGATCCTCTTCAAATGCAGTGGATATGTCGTATCAGCACGTACGCTGTTGCATTAGTTGTGTATAACTCATCTCTCCCACTTTTTCTTTTTCCTTGGACACGTGCGCTGCGTGCGTACATTCTTTACGTAACAATATGTGTTTAACTTCTACAGGATTTCTTGCGAGGCATATTATACCGTACACGTATTTCAAATGAAGATAACAATATATATATATATATATATATAACGGTAGTTTGAAAAGTTGTTGTTTTTCTCTTTAATTTCTTGTTTTTTTTTTTTGGTTTGTTTTTATTTCTCCTTTTTTCTTTGCTTTTTAATTTTCGATCCTCGTTTCATGGGAATTAATTTCACGGATAAAACATTGATAACATACACTCGTTATATGTTTTCTTTCTCGAGACATTCTTTTTTTCCAATTTGTGCGTAAATATAAAATTGTTTCGTAACTTGGCCATTTTATTACGATATATTTTCGAAGCAGAAATAATTTGTTGAAACTCAGTTAGTCAAAGTTTTATATTTCTTATTTGGATGGATATAAAAAGCAAGAAACGCGATCTTTATGGGATAACGATATCAAAGTTTTTTTCAACGCATATCGATGTTATACATGATTATATTTTGAAAAATGTTGTTTAACGATCAGATAATTTTCTTCTTTTTCATTTGATAAATATTACGAAAATACATAATGGGAAACATTTTCGTCATTCCAGTTCTTGTTTAACAAAAAGATCACTTCTACGTGAGCGCAAATATTTGAATAAATTTCACTGTTTCGATTTCGCGTATATTCATTTTGATGTTTCTCCACACGCATTTTATTCATATAAAGCTATCGAGCCGAGGGTGTGTACAACACATTTCTGTATAGACACACGAATAAACACATTCACGTTACGTGCTTTCTCCGTTAACGCGCAGGATTTATTGTTTTCGCGTTAAGATAGCTACGTCGACTCATCCCTTATGTTAGTCTTTTTATCATTTTTATTATGAAAAAGCTCGTTTCGGTAACATAATAAATTCAGTAAATCTTTTGATTATTTAAAATATGCTTAGACAATTTAAATTATTATTATTATTATTAATGATTTCAAGACGATAATTTTACTGGAAATTCTATAATTAGAAATCTTATATGTTTCTTTATATGTTTCAAATATTTTATTAAATGTACATTTAATTTTAATAGAGATTCATTTGTTTTTGATTACCTTTTTTATTATACACGTATAGTTTATACATTATACATTATACATTAGATGTTTCTAATAAGATTTTTAATTCTTTGACATAGAAAGAAAACGAATTTTAGAATTTCTAAAGAAAATATTTCAATATTGATAGGATTGATTAAAATTTATATATATATATATATATATATATATACTAGGATGTTTCAGCCATGCGTTTCTGTGGGATTGTTATAAAATGTTGATTTAATATAATTTTAAACTATTTAGTAAATTATAACAATACACAATATAATACCGCAATTACAATGGAATACATACAATAATAATACACGAAAAAATATAAAAAACAAAGTTAGTTTGTCATATGTAAATTTGAAAAAAAAAACGTATAATGTGAATATATCGAAATAATTGAAGTGTAATACAATGTCATCTATTGAAAACTTACAGTACCTAAAGATCTAGATAATCTTTAAATAATTAATTTTTAAATTAGAAATAAAAAATAAAAATAATCGCTATAAAAACTATCCTATATCCAAAGTTGAAAAAAATCACACAAAATAAAAAAAATTTCATTAAGATCGGTTCAGTAGTTTCGAAGTTTACTGGAAACCAGCAATGTGACACTGAATTTTTATATATAAAGATTGAGCGGTACAATTGAATAGGATATGATTCTATTTTACATGTAAAACTAAATCGGAAAAAGGAAATAAGATTTTAAGAAAAGTTTAAATCCCAAACTTGGCAGTCGTGGTAATAGAAATATTATTTTTAAACTTTTTTACCCTCAAAACATGGATTGTGGTAACGAAATCAGCTCAAGTGAAGATGAGACATCAAATAACATAATACTGCGATACTTGCCTTGACAAATCAGGAATGGATCTTGACAATTGTTTTATAAAATATACTTTTAATTGGTAGTAACAATACAGAACTTAACATTTAAGAAATCTTCTTCTTCGGGATGTAAAAATATAAAAAAATTTTAAATATTGTAGTTTATATGTTAATTTGTATGTGAAGTTATTTTAAGTTAGCTGTAAGTAATACATTAAATATGGGAGGAAAGAGTTAAAATGTGATAAAATAGTTCGTATTACTTAATTTGGATTATAGTTTTTAAAGTGTTTGTTTTTTAGCGTCTACGTGAACAGACTCTTGTAAGTTCTTGAGGATAGATCGCTCTCGATTTTGTATATCGTAAAGGATTATAGGATAGTATATGTTTATACTATTTATGTGTCTATGTATTAACCTTAAGAGGATAAATGAACGATCCAGGATAAATTGTCCGATGTCAAGCGAACTTCGATCAAATATGAATTTTCATTTCCGTCCTAGAATTGCGAATTTTTCTAATAAACACTACCTTTGCAATTTTTAACATTTCCTTTTACATTTATTGTATCAATAATAAATAATCTTATAATTCAATAAAGATAACAACATAATAAAATTTAGTTTCACTTCAGTTGCGTATGGATCTCGTATTTATTTTTGTATAAAAAGAATGTTATTACATATAATTTGGAAGATTTTAGGCCTATTAATAAATAATTTGTGTGTTTTTAAGTAATGGATATTTATTTTGAAAAATCATTTGAAAATAAAGTTTTTAAGGTAAATATTTTCAGCTCTATTTCCTGCGATTCAACGTCACCAGTTAATGGTAAATGGTTGTATTATTGTTCGTATGTAGGCTTGAAATCGATGAAGGGTTATCATCAAATAACAACATCGGAAGTGTCGAGAAGCGATGTCTTTCTATTATCCTTGAGATGATGCCGCGAGTTGGTGCGCACGATAACATCGATTTTTCTTTCCCTACTCTTTTCTTTTATGAATTCTGCCATTCGTCTCATTCGCCACGATCGAGAGGTGGTCGTTCACGATTAAGGGGCGCGGCCCTTTTTTCCAGAAGGTGATTTTTCTTTAAGGACGCGATTTCTTCTTTATTTTTTTCTTCTAAATTTTTCCAGCTTTAACGCTTAAAATCGTGGTTTATCTTTTGGATTGGAGAGCGTTTCGTACTTTTCTTTTTTTTTCTTTGAGATAACATGATCGATACTTTTTAGATCGACGTTTCGTGACATTTTTACTTTAGATTTCATAACTATGATTATGTATGTAATCTCATACGATACCTATACGTTTGTTTTTCTAAAAAAAACTAAGCGAATACTAATTACCTTCGTTCGTTATTATTTTGTCACCATCTATATAGTCATAGGTATTAATTTCCGTATTTATTTTTCACATCGTCAAATTACAAAATAATCTTTCCTTAGATTTTGGTTCTAATTTTATAAATATAAATGTGTATTTACATTATTATTAGATTATTGTAGAGTTATCGGATAGAAAAAAATCTGTTGACATAGAGACGAACTGGCCAAGATGATCGGATTTTCGGTGCTAACTTAATCTTCTCGGATTACAAAAACCCTCCCAACATTCCCTTTCATATTTCTTGTCTTTATTTCTTTTTTTCTATCTCTCTCTTAAGGAAGAAATGATGGTACTGTCGAAAATGTTGTGAGTATATATATGTGTCTCTCGAGAATATTAACGAGAACGAGCATGAAAAAGAAGATTAAAAGAAAAAGATAGCGTAGAAACGCGAAAAAAGGGCTATCGCGAGTTGTCGGCTCGGTAGACTTTTATTTAATTACACATTTAAAGAATGTAAGAAGTAGCATTGAAACGGCAACGACTAAGCAAGAAAAAAGAAAATAATAAAAGTATAAAAGCTTAACATAGAAGAGAATCGTTGTTCTGTTAGAGCGTAGAAAACTGGAAAATGAGTTGAAAGTAGCTCTGTGAAATTGCGTATCCTCACGTATTTCGTTTCTTTCTTTCGACTTCTTTATTTTTTAAATTTTAAATCTGACTCTTCTAGCTTGTAGTTTTTCCTCTTTTTTTTTTTTTTTTTTTTACAGATTTATGCGTCAATTTTCTCTCATAGATCTCGTGGTCAAAGAAAGAACAAATACTTATTCAGGTTTTACTTTCCATGTACATAGATGGTTTTAATAAGGAAAGAATTATTGATGAAAAATCTTATAATTTCTCTTTTTATTGCGTTCATATTTCTATAAATTCACATTGCTTTTATTCTACTTGATTAATAATCAAATTAACAAAATAATATGTATGGGTACAGAATAAAGAGCATTTAGAATAATCATGTCAAACGATTCGTCAAATTGAATGTAAGAGAGTTTGCGGTCTGTAAGAAAATAAAAAAAAAGCTCTCCCAGGAAAATGTTAGCGAGCTAAAGAAAAAGTCTTTTATGTTGGTTCAAGTTTCCACCTCAGATTATATCCTACGGTCTTGCAAGCTGCGTGTTCTCACTGTTTTAAAGCGTCATGCGTTGTGTTAAAGCAAAATATTACAGAGAACGATAAATACCGACAATGAAAATGGATGTTAAGAGAACGATGAGCACGTAGCGTAAATATATGTATGTATGTGTATGTGAATAAATGCAAAGTAAGAGAATGTAAGTGGACGTATTATTTTTGTTTTATCTTCATATTTAAAATGTGCTTTCGTACATTAAAATCGGTCAAGGATTTTTTCTGAATTTATTCTAGATGTTAATTTATTGTAAAGCCCAGATAAGATGAATATCTTTAATTCGTGTTGATTTTAATAAAAATCAGTATCTTTGACTGTTTTTCGATATTTCTCAAAGCATCTCTTCACCTATGATCTCTATTGTGATTAAATTCTTTTAAATTAAAAATTAAGTTTTTGAATTAAAGTTTTTTAAAGTATTTTAAATTAAAAAAAATTAAGTTTTACAATATTATTCAATAATATTAATTTTTGCGCTGGTATTATTTCCACGAACGAACTCGATTACGCGTTTTGAGATCAAATATACTCGATAATATGACATTTCCTCTTACTCTTTTTTTATTTGCATAAATGTAAACTCGAATTTCGTAATGAAGATTTTCATTGGAGTAGAATTGATGTATTGACAGTTTTTTCGATATTTGAAAAAAATCGATAATTCGAATATTATGTTCAGTTAATTTGATCGACAAGTTTCTACAACGAGTTTGAGAGAAAACATAACTCACAATTGTACCACTCGAAAACTGTCGTTCGTTACACCGGTTTTGTTTATTGACTTCGATCAATTCGACAAAACTTTTCGTTGAGCACGTTCGTAATAAAACAAACATCCTCCTCGTCGTTCCAAAGTGTCTATTCCTTTTTCAGCTGCCTCCTGATATGGAAGAAGTCAGTTCGATGACACAAAAACTTTCAAAGGAAATGATATCACGTGCTAGAAAAATACAATTCGATATCGTTTTTACGATATCTTATAAAAATCTAGATCTCAACGGTATTCTCACGATTCTTGTTTTCTCTACAAATACAGCTACACGTACACGTTTTATAACTTTATAGCTTTCTATAAAAAAAAAAGAAGGAAAAAATTAATAGATAAATAATAACATTTTATTTCCTGGATTCTTACTGCGTAAATTTGTTGGATATATTGGATTCTCTTGGGAACACTTAATGTCGTTAACACTAGATTGCCCGAGATTTCTTGTATAGCTATATTGCCCAAAAACAGTCAAAATGACTGCATTGTGAAAAAATAACTAATGTGTAAACAAATTTGTTTAAAATTAATTTTTAATATTTCTTATATTATTTACAGTTATACAACAAGTTATTAGTAAATATTAACAATATTAATTAATTAATTATTATTAATTCTAAGAAATTGTGTCATTATATACATAATTGTTTTTCTAATTGAAAATAAAAAACAGTCAAAATGACTGCCTTGGGCAATCTAGTGTTAAATTCGTATAGGGTTAGATTATGTATGCTTTAGCATCCGCGGATAATTTTTTCTTGTGATTACTATGTTTAAGGTTGCTAGCAGGTTGGAAAAGGATCGGCATTTTACCGAGAACGAAGCAGTGCAATTCCATTATTCCCTTCGCTTGCGCTCGGCAATTTTCATTCGGAAAGCTTTCAACATTTCCGTGAACAACGCTAGCTTACATCTTTTCCATGTACCTTTCTGTTTCTTTTTCTTCTTTTTTTTTCTTTTTTCAAATTTCATTTTGCAATCCAAGTTACACAGTGAGCATACGACTCATTTGGGATTCATTAAACAAAATTCATTCCACGTTGCGAATCGTCGTACGAAGAAGTTATTCACTATCCTTCTGAGGAAACATTTTTCCTATTAAGAACAAAAGAAAAGAAATTAAGAGAAAACTAAAATGGTCAAAGCACCTGCAGTTGGTATCGATCTCGGCACAATCTACTCTTGCATTGGTGTTTTCTAAAATGGAAAGGTTGAAATCATCGACAATGATCAAGGAAATCGTATTACACGCAGTTATGTTGCATTTACTGATACCGAGCGTCTCATCGGAGATGCCGCTAAGAACCAAGTTGCCATGAATCCCAACAATACCATCTTTGATGCTAAAAGACCGATCGGGCGTCGTTTCGAGGATCCCATTGTCCAAACTGACGTGAAGCACTGGCACTTCACCGTCGTTAATGAAGGCGGCAAACCCAAAATTCAAGTTCAATACAAAAGAGAGACGAAGACTTTCTTCCCAGAAGAAGTAAGTTCCATGGTTCTAGTGAAGATGAACTCGCGGCGACTCGCGAAGACGACTCGCAGCGTCAGGCAACCAAGGACGCTGGTACCATCTCGGGCTTGAATGTATTGCGTATCATCAACGAGCCCACCGCTGCTGCCATTGCTTATGGTTTAGACAAAAAAGCATCGGGCGAGCGTAACGTCCTTATTTTTGATCTTGGCGGTGGCACCTTCAATGTCTCGATTCTAACGATCGAAGATGGCATCTTTGAGGTCAAGTCCACGGCTGGAGACACTCATCTTGGCTGTGAAGATTTTGACAATCGTATGGTCAATTATTTTGTACAAGAGTTTAAATGCAAATACAAGAAAGATCTTACTTCGAATAAGCGTGCATTACGTCGTTTGCGCACAGCTTGCGAAAGGGCGAAGCGTACCCTTTTTTTATTGACCCAAGCAAGTATCGAAATCGACTCCTTGTACGAATGTATTGACTTCTATACTTCCATCACGAGAGCGCGTTTTGAAGAACTCTGTGCAGATCTTTTCTGTATATGTATGGAACATCCTGTACGAAGCATATGTACGTGTGTGTTAACAAATAAAATGACCATGAAAGTACCATTCTTCATACTATTATCATTATTTTTTTTCTTTTTGAAGAATTTATAAACTCGTGATTTCCTAATCAATTTTCCGCATGTTGTTTTCTTGCTGTTGTCGTTTAATACTTCCCTCACTATTACTGCTGTTTTGAATGTGGTTGCTTTTGTGAATCTATAATTCGATTTCAGTACTTATTTGCGAATTCCTATGTTTTCTTCCCATTGATTTCATTTACAAAAAACTTGTTACGAGCCACTTGACCATGATACCCTTCATTTCACAAACAACTACGTATAGTGCTAGCGGATACAGCAATATTTAAACTATTTTTAAAATGTTCGACTATTTTTATAGCACTTATTTTTGAATTCTCTTTTATCATTCTTGTGATAACTCGTCCAACTGATTAATTTTCCGTAGACGTCCTTTTTTTGAGTTATTTTGCAAATTCTTTCTTAATCTATACCTTTCAATTATATTTTGTATAGTAGATCGAGATCTGCTTATAATTCGCGATATTTTTAATAAACATTTCCATTGATTATATAAATTAATAATAATTTGTTTTTCTTCTATCGTTGTTTCAACACGTTTTCGTCCCATTTTTCAACAATAATTTTCGATCTTACCAAATTTTAAACTCTACTGATACCGATAACGGTTACAAACGTACTGACAGTTATAATTAGAAAGCAATCACATTATTTGTTTACATTATGGTTTATATACAAACTCTTTTGTAAATAATTCGAAATAAGAACTGTACAAATATTTATTGCTCGTATGTTTATGCCGATTTTTTCGTTTTCCTTGTCAATTTTTTAATTTATTCAAAAAAATTATTTTTTATTTCATTATATTTATTGTAGAAACTTTCAAGAATATGTACAACATTTTATTTCAAATTAATCAGTGTACGAATACTTTTTCCACCCACTGTATGTATATACGTAAATTTGGTGTTTTATGGCAACAAATGGTGAAGTTTTTTTCTACAATTCCTATGATGAACTAATTATTAATATTATTTAGTATAGAAATTTATTAAAGTATTGCTGATATCAAGAAAGACTTAAAATCTCATTTGTTAAAATAATCGCGAATTTGTAGCATCTATTAGCCATGAGAGTGTACGCCTTGCCATAAAATTTTCATTTCCGAGAAAAATGATGCCCTATACATAAGCCTGTACTTTCTGTTTTTTTTTTCCCTTGGTTTTAGTATCCCTATCGAAAATTCCCAACCCTCCGACCAACCATTTTCAGACCTTTCATAGTCGAAAAGCAGCCACGATAGAAAGGAATTGCTAGGGCGGTTCTTGCGTGTCTCTTTCGCAATTTCCGTTGGTTTCGCTTTGAATATTACCTACCGTTGTCTCTGTTTCTTTCTTTTGTTTTACTTTGTGAACAGGTAAAAAAGAAAAGAATAAAAGACAAAAAGAAAGACAGATTCGAGAGACGCTATGAAATTATTGATTTTTGTTGGTGTTGTTTTCTATTGTTCGTTCATTTAACTATATTACATGTTCGATGGAAAATAATAATAATTAAAAAGTTTTATCTTTTATAAATTATAGCACATAGAATTTCGTATGTACAAATACATATGTGTATATACACGTGTAAAGTCTGTTGGAAATAATCAATCTAATGGGAATTTAAAAAATAAAAAATTGAGAAAATCTCTAACCGTATGTAACTTGTTGTAATTTCTGTTTGATACAATGGAAAAAAAGTTGTTATCCGAGATACATTCATGAAAACTTTCCTCTCATTTTGCTGTTGCCGTCCTTGTCGTCGTCATCGTTGTCGTCGTCGTTGTCGTCGTCGTGGAAACGGCTTGTGCCAATACGCCAGCATCGACGATTCATACGTCATTTATGAAAGAGTAGGTATATAGACACGTGACATCGAGTAGTGAAAAATAATGAAAGAACTTGGATATGAGAAACGTCATAGAAGCAACCTGCGAATAACGAGCATCTTATTTTCTATTTTCTCTTTGAATTTTTTACATCGTATATTGCATAAGCGCAATTTCTCGATTATATCGAGAAAAATTAGTAAATGATGCTTTAAGCTTTAACGGAATTTTCCTTATTCGGATTTAAAACTTTTCAGATTAGGCATGTAGATAAACGGATTAAATCGTACTTTCGATATGATCCGTTTGTCTTTCTTCTAAGGGCTTAAGACAATTATGAAATAGTTTTGATTTTCAGTTTTGAAGAGAATAATAAGACTCGAAGAAATTTTACAAATTGAACCGAACAGTAACTGATACACAATCTAAAAACTCCAATTATAAAACCAATATGGAATCCATATAATATCAATTTTATGAAATTGAAATCGAAAATGTTATATCTGTAACAGTATCATTTTTTCAATATTTGTTAACTGTTTCAATCAAAACTGATATGACGCAAGTATCTTTTAAAATCGTACACTGTTACTGCTATAGTGTGTTCAGAATGAAGAAAATTTAAAAATAAATTGTTATATTTTATTACATATTTAAAATGAAAATAATATCAAAATCAATCGAATACGCATTAAAGTAAGAATATTATTGTACATTGAATAAAGTACATTTGTATAAACATTAAAGAACTCGTAACATAAGTTAATTATAAAATTATTTTAATTCGATATTTGATGACAGGTAGACTTCAAGTTTGAAGTTTTCTAGTGCCGTTATTAAGATCTGACGTTCGTTTATTTCTTCGGTTATCAAAATATATTAAAACGCTATTAATTTGTATTCCGACGAATGAAAAACATCGAAATTCTTTTCTTCGTACAAATAAGCTTTAAAACATTACTTTTCACTTGTTTAAATACGATATTATTTACATAATGTAATAGTCAACAACCTAGCCACGTTGGAATATTAGTTCCCAGTACGATTCACTAAAGCAATGTGAGCATGGTTGGTAATAACACGTGGATAGAATCAACTCGTGTTAAGAAAAACAAATAGAAACAACAACAATCCCCCGTGTGCTGTTGACTCCGAAGAGGCGAAAAAAGACATCCGACCTCTTTGGTATAGTATTGAATAAGTTATGGGAAGATAATCACTAGAGAAGTACTCTCAAATCCATAAAAAATTAAAACGAGAGTATTATAGCAAGACGAATATATACGAGGGTTATAATTAATGTTTAAAACAATTATATATATATATAGTACGTTTCTTTAAACATTACATATATATTAATATATTGAGAATATTTAAACAATTTTAATATGATACTTTATTAGATGAAATCTTTGAATTCTAAATCTTCGCTAAGCAGGGGCAGGAACGTTAAAACAAATGTATTTTAGTTTAAACAATTCTAAATATTAGTAGAATGTATTAGAGTTATTAGATATACCTTAGATGATTCTCTTCGAAATCGAAAAGTAAACTAACACGTTGTGTCTTCTATGAAAGTCAGTAAAAAATTCTTGTATTTATGATTGTTTATATAACTTTTAGAAGAATAAGTTCTATTTTAATCTAATATAATCAAATTTAATCTATTATAATCTAATATTATTTACGTTATACATATGTAGCCTTTTAAAAGTCTTTTAAAATGGAGGTTTTTGGAGATGAAGGTGCGTTGAATTTATTCTTTTGTGTTTTTACACTCCAATATGCATTTCCTTCGATTAATTAACAATCATCTAAGGTACATCTAATACTCTAATGTATACTGCTAATATTTAGAATTGTTTAATCTAAAATACATTTATTTTTTAACGATCCTGGTTAGTTATTACCTTGAGTTAAAAATTTTCATTTAATAAAATATTAAATTGATTAATATTCAAAGAATATTAATAGATCTGCAGTTTTATTTTAATTAATATTAATCCTTCAATATTAACGGTAGTCTTTGAGACTGTAGTAATTCAGTTATGTGTGTACATATTAAAAAGTTAACATTAACTTTAAGCTATTTTTTACAATATATCTAATAATCTAGTAAAGTGTGATACAATTTGAAACATTGATAAATACAAAATTCTACATCCCATTTTTTGTATTCGTAATGCATCTCATTTTTTTCTCTTGTTTTCTACACACTATACATTGGTTCTGGGTATTTTTCCAATTTTTATTATTTATAATATTTAATCAAATATTCTAAACATCTAAGTCCAGCAAATAACAAATATTGAGAAAATTATACGAGTATTGTGTTTGTTGTACATTTTTGTACGAGATCAAAGAAGCAGGTGCAAAGATAAATTCGATACGTGTGATACCTTGGTGTATAAAGAAGGAAATAGAGAGGAGAAGATTTTATCAGACACTGTATATATGTATATGTATGTTCTTTGAGGTTGTTCGTGGCTTATCTTAACTTACTTACAGTATTTCAATATCAAATTTATTTATCATAAAAAGGTTTTAAATGTACGATCTACTCGCCTCTTCTTTCATAATTCTTTTTCGTTCAGGTAAAATCATATTTCGTGTCAGGAGCATAGTCAACTTTCTTCTTCGTAGTTACTGGATTTTAGTTAGAACGTTCTCTTTGACATGAAATTTCTCATAGGAAATTTCAACTCGGATATTTGAGTACCTCTATTTTCCAGAAACGTCTAACAATTTCAGTTTTCTTAGAATTTATTTCATAGAAAGATTCATTTATTTGAATTAATAATAAATACTTAAAATCAAAATAGAAATTATTTATATTTACAAGTTTCTATTCGATATTTTCTTTTTTCTTTTTTACTCAATGTTAAATTGCTATCCGATTAATTATTTTAACAAAGCTATTCGTGTTTCCATTTTACATTTTTGCAATACAATAGAACTATTATTTAATAATTAACATCATGAAATGCATTATTCGTTTTAGCCTTTCTTTTATCCAGTATTGTGAGATTTCAATTTCTAACACACAGTTAACTACCTGTTATAATATACTATATATATTATTTTCTTTTTTACTTGGATAAGACTTCCAAGCAGGGAATTAATCTTTATTACTTTATATTGCATAATCTATTATTTTTCTGCTTCTTCCAATCTGATTTTCGCTTTGAAAAGGATAAAATTAAATTGGCGTACCTATGGGAATAGGTCGAACGAAATGATATATGTTAGGTAACTACACGTGTTTCTACACGTCAGTGAAAAATGTATTACTTCTTCGATAGATTTCAAGATTCGAGAGAGTAAATATATATATATATATATATATATATATAAAAGGAAAATCGAAAGATACAGACTGGGAAATAGTACATGTCGGTCAAAGGAAAGCTATGCTCTCGTTTGTCATGTTTCGCACTTATGAAGTTATCGAAAAATTTGTTCTTTAATATAATATTTTTAGAAGAATTTCAATGTTTTGAAGTACACATTTTATAATGGATGATTTTAGGATTTTTAAAAGGAATACATTTTCTCGAAATAAATGTATAATAATTTTTTTATATTTTAAGGGATAAAGAATAATGAAGAATGCAGCAAGTATGAGAAAAGAAATCCACTGATCACCCTTAATTCAAATAAATGGAGAAAAACAAGGATTTATTGTCCTCTTAAGCCAATATTTTTCACCCAGTTTTCGTTCTTGTTCGATGGGAAAGAGATGTATCATTCAAGAAAGAAACCGATTTACCGAAGGAGAGAGAGAGGGGTGGGAGGTTATAAGCAAAATACAAATATCGATTACGTTCTTGCTTTTCTTTCATCGTACATTTATGCATATGAAGTTGAAAAAAAGAAGACAAGTAGCTTATTGTCTTCAGAAAAGAGAATTGCTTTTTTCTATATCTTTTTCGTCGAATTCGAACTTATCGAACTCTCGTTGTTCTCGATTTAATCGATAGAACGTTCCTAGCATACAACAACATATTTTGCGAATATCTTCGATAATCAAAAATAGTGGACTAAAAAAGACTCGTTCGTATGGAATATTATCGAAATTTTTACGATCAACTTAAGTTTCCCATTGATTCGTTATTGAAGAGTTTTAAAAAGAGGGTAATTATTTTAATAAGTTAAAACGACGTAATCGTTTCCCGACGATGAAAATGTTAATGAGCATATATCGACGTTTTCATTTTAATTTGAAATAATTCTTACAATGGAATATAAAATTGAGAGAACGAAAAAAAAAAGAAATAACAAAGGGATATTTCCATTAGAAAGAAAAAACCTTTCAACCATTACGTAACTTAGTTGATAGAGTATTATATAAAATGAGTTTAGTTAAGTTGTTTTTATTTTTCTTGAATCTTAGAATAAATTGTATATCGGTAGGCGTGTATATATACTATATAGGTACATTCAATCCCTTTTCTAATATTATTTATTTAATCAATTTTATTTGCGATCTAGTATTTATTAATGAAACGACAGGATTCGTACTATCATTCCAATGATAATAATTTTTGCATGATTATAATTTATAACAAATAAAAATAATATTTTAATATATTCGAATTTAAATACAGTTCGAAATACGAATACTTACATAATATATATGCTCATATTTTTTTTATAAATATAGATCAAAGCTTCGTATTTTTTTCTCTTGAAAAAAATATGTTATCGTCTCTTTCAAAATCTACTCTTTCGAGCTAGTAACGATATATACTCTTAGAAAAGAATAAAGCGAGAGAGAAAGAAAATAAAAAGAAAAGAAAAGTGAGAAACGATCTCTCCAGAGAGATCCACCTTTTTATTCTTTATCATTCCTCGAGGCACGTGGCTACGTCGAATCTGATAAATAAAAAGAACGAGAAGGTACAGAATGGTAGTTGGAGAAAAATTTCATTCTGTCTCGAACAACCGTCGTCGTCGTCGTCGTCGTCGTCGTCGTCGTCGTCATCGTCGTCGCCGCCGTCGTCACCGTCGTTTTTTTTGTCCTTCAAGTCCAACACGAAGAACCTTCTTCTCTTGTTTCTTTTTCAATATTATCATTGAGCTTCGTGCCGCGATAATTCCATAAGTGACAAGGAAAATGACAGATCCATTTTTTTTTTTATATCTAGATACTTGTCCCTTCATTCATGTGGTTTATTCATTTCATGCAATTTTTATTTATCTTTTTCGTTTTTACGGAAGAAAATCACAAAAATATAGTGTCAGCCAATACGATTAAATAAAAAATTCAATACTCTGTAGAAATAAGCCGATATATTAAATTAAAAATATTATAAAAATATAAATATTTTTACGAATAACGTATTCATGAAAATTCTGAAAAATCAAATTGAATGTTATTTGATGTTAATGTGTGTTTGTGTATAACTAAGTATCTATGGTAATCCAAAAAGGGTCATAACCTTTTCTTTTCACAAAATAATCTCTCTTTAGAGATTAAAATTGTTTATATAAAAAAAAAAAAACCTTTTCTTTTTTTTTTATTTTAATACGTATTATCTTTCGCTTTTTCGCTAAAATTAATGTATAAAATAAATCTTCTGACTGTGTAAAATGAAAATTTCTGTATGAAAAATCCGGTTTTTAAATGCAGAGATTATTTTTTAGATATACAAATAATTCGCGCGTAAAAAGTAGCATGTAAATCGTTGGGACAGTTGTGTTTATACATTCACAAAGAAGAATTGTTCTTTTTTTTTTCTTTTTAAGATAAGCAATACTACGTATCAGAATAGTTGTCCGGATGAAGATCGTGAATTCAATGACGTCGTTTATTCAGTATAGAGGGATTCGTCATGCCTGGAACGCTTCAACGAAGTAACCGTATTTGTCAGAAATCTCGTCGAGATAGGGGAAAATAGGCTGAAAACGGTGCTCGTAAATCTTCTTTCGAACATCAAATCGTGATTCTTTAACGAATTAGTTACTTTGTTCTCTATTAACTGGTATATAGGTGGTTCGAAAAATGATCGCAATTTTCGAGAAGCTTAGGTCATATCGTTCAAGCTTAAACTCCTCTTTTTTAAGGACCATCCATTTTTTCTCTCTTTCTTTCTCTACTTTTAAGGTGAAAAAATAACACTATTTTCTCATTTTCGATAACAAGACATTTAATTTTTATTTTTTTTATTTTTGTTTTCATTCTGTATAGTATGCATATACATATATATATATATAGGATTGATTCATAAATAAATTTTTGTTGAAACGAAGGAATTTATTACAATATAACATCAGTAATTTATAAGTCGATTAGCTGATTTATTTATGGTCGATAAGAAGTTAAAGTTGACTCACCGTGATCGTAGTGTTTATATTTGCAAAAGTTCGAACGACCTAGCATTTAGATAGTTATTGCATGATTAACTATTTGCCCAGGGCATTTCATGATCGAGGTAAAAGCGATATAAATTTTACTCGTTTCATTTTAACATATTTTTTGATCGAAGTTAGGTCGGTCGATGAATTATTTGTGAACGATCATTAATAGACGAATCTATACTTGAATATATAAAAAGGTAAACTTTAAAGATTTTTTCGCGTGAGACATCAGACTATATGCAAGTACAAATGCAAATATACATTTACATAAGTATAGCAAGTTATAGATTCGTATTGTATAATAATTATAGTCGAGATTTCTTAGTTCACTCAATTTCTTTGCTTAGTAGAATACGATTAGATTAATAGCCGATAATATTACACGTCGAAAAGAAAAATGAAAGAAGAAGAATAATATAAGTCGTATCTTATGCAACGATAATAATAAGTAGCATGACGTTGTAGTAAGAATAAAAAAAAAAATAAGAAAAGAAATAGAAAAAAGAATTAAGATAGAAATCAGCCTAGTACGAACGTCATTTTCCCTTTCTTTTCTTTGCGTCCCGTTGTTAAAGGTATTACCTATATACTTTACTTTTTTCTTCTTCTACTTCTTTCATCCACTAATGAGTGTTGCTAGCGTTGTTATTATCGTTATCGTCTGTAGTATCGTCGAGAAAATGATTATCGTACGGACAGAACAATTACTGCACTAGGTACCGCTCGTTTTCGTTAATTTTTTTTTTTTTGATTTTTATTTTGGGTTTTATCCTTTAATCTTTTCTTCTTGTCTTTCCCTGTTTTTTTTGTAGTTTTTTTTTTTAAAAAGGTATTTACCTAGACGCGTGAAAGGTTATTTCGAAGTAACGGCTCTTTTTTTTATTTAACGATAGTCTACCTTTTATCATAAATCTCTTCTCATTCTCAACGATGATTTTTTAGGACGAAAAGAATAAAGGAAGAATAACAAAACTTGTGTAACCTTATCGCTTTTCCCAGATGTAAAATAAAAACTATAAAAGGAGAGCAAGGTTATTCGACACGATACGCGCTCTTTTTGATAAATGTCCACTTTCTTTATATACGTGTTGTATGTGTCCTACCTACAATTCACGTAAATGTAATGCGAATGAAATAATATATTTAGAAACAAAAGAAAATTTATCAAGGTTTATATTTCATACGCACGTTGTTGTGTGTAGTATTGTATTATTAGATTATAGGAAAAATATAAATATAGTACGGTATTTTCCAAGTGCATTGGAACACATATCATATAGATTATGTTTTTATTACAACAAAACATCTTTTCTTTGTCCTTATGGTAAAAGGGTTTTATTCGAAATTGAATAGAATTTATAATAAATACAAAGAGTAATGAGAAAACAAGAACGATAAATTATTTAAATAATAGTGCATTTGTTTTTCATAATTATTATAATTTATTCTCCTGATCTTTTACAAAATTACATTCTCATTTTTTTCGATCGTAAGAGCATTGCGAGCAACAAGTAGCACGGTAGTGGAAGACGTAGATATGTATATGGGTAACTTCACCGTAATCGAATTCGTTGTCGTTTTAAACAAATAGTATATTGTGATATAAATTAAAAAATTATTATAATATTTGCGAAGAGGTTTCGTAAATTTTTCCTTTTAACATTTAAATCTTTTCATTTTCACTTATATTTTTCGATAGAAAGTCTTATTTCCCATTCCATCGTCGTTTCTTATTTGCCTTCTTTACGAACAATCAAATTATTTACGTGACTAGAAAAGATATCGGAAGGCCATAAAAAGATTTTATGATAAAAATCGTATAATCTGAAGCTTTTATTTAATAGATTTTACTAATTTTTCTCAAACATACAATATACATTTTTTATATCTGTACCTAATTCCTTTAATACATCATTAAAAAAATTTTACATCAGTAAAATAACTTTTAATACATCAGTAAAAAAAATATTCTAGAATTTATTAGTATACTTTTTACTGTAGATTTTACAATTATTAGAAAGTATATTTATTTAGTTAGTCATTCAATTGTCATAAGAGTAATTTGAAAAAAGTCAATCAAAATAAAATACCAGTCACCAATGATTCCCATGATATTCAATATGAATGACATCGAGTAAAGATGTAATATTGATCAGAAAAATTCCGTGGTTTCATTTCTATTTTGTAAATTCGGATAAATTCTTTTCAAAATTTGAATTTGTTGTTTGTCACAACTTCAAAAACTGTCGATCAAATTGTTTGAACTGACATGAAAGTTACAGGACACATATGGCAGCTTGCTAAGAGCAGTATCCATTGGACAATAACGATATTGTTAGAGAATTTATTTTTTGTGTTGTAGTTCTCGCTGTCAAGTTTCCGCAATCGAGAAGGATGAAACAAAATTGAATGATGTGAAGAGAATGAATCGAAAAAATTACGAGATGTTTCTATACGGATGTCGTAGTTTCATTGTCTTTTACTTTTCATCATGAATGATCGATAGCCCTTCTTTCGAATATCTTTGCTAATGTAATCTTTTCTTTTTATTCTTTATAATGAAAAATTGAAGAGCTTGCCATCTTCGAAATGATATCTGCCATGAATGACATTATTTCGATTCTATCTATTCAAATCTATTGTATTAAATAATTAACAAATGAATGAAATAATATTGACGACTTCTTCGTCTGAATAAAACAATTAGACAGAAAATATTATATTCTTGGATTTTAGTTTCAAATGTAGTTCATTAGTATGATAAATAAATCTGATTGGTTTAATGTCTCAATATACGGTGAGTGCTTTAAATATTTGTCTAAAGTGAACATACGATTTTAACAAAATCTAAACCCAATGATATTATTATCATTTTATTTATTTTTTATTGATACTTTTTACAGCAATTAATTTATCGCGTTCTATTATTTTTCATATCACACAATAAATATATTTTAGCAAATTATTCAGGTTTCAAGTAATTTTCCGTGTGTTTTGACGTTGAAATGCTTCGTTTTTCGAAATATCGATCCAATTCTCTATGGATTTTTAATAACCATAAAATATCAAAATAATTTCTATCGTTTTTTTTATAGATTTCATCTTTTCATATTTTTGTTTTATTTTTCAAGCAAATAGGTACGAACATTAGGTCGTGACTAGGAAATGCGCAAGGGTTGCAAAACTTTTATCTTTACTTTGTTGTGGGAGCAGCGTTCGTAGATAAGGTATTCTTTCCAACGATGCCACACTAAACTTTGCAAAGTTATTGTTTTTCCTTTGAATATGTCTCATATTAGCCTTTAAATTATTTTACAATACCTAATCTACATATGATCGGTGGCGATTAATTTCATATATGGAAATACAGAAACATTGATTTAATTTTTTCGATGTATAAACACATTGCAGCTGTGTTTAGTTACACAGGATAAAGTAAATTGATATAATAATTTTCTAAACAATACAATCACAAATAATAATAACATAACCACAATTGAAACACTGTTGCGTCACATGGTTTCGCATAAAATAGATGCATTACGAATTCATGTTTAAATAATAATATTTGAACAGAATTGCACATAATGATATTATATACAACACGTCATTACCATAGAATCGAGAATATTCTATATAAATGATTGACGAGATTTAACTGATTGATTGTTATTTCAGAAATAAAAGAGAGAGAGAGAGAGGTATTGGAATCATAGAATTTCGCAATTCGATTGGTAATTATTACGAACTGAAAATAGTCTTCCAAATACGATTTTTCCTTAGCGGGAGACTAGTATTAGTGTTTCTGAGGGAAGAAAAGATGAACGGCACCCTCCTAATCGCTTGACCAGAATTTCAGGGTTGGTTTCGTTGTCGACGTTGGGGATGCTTGGTAAACCCTCTGGCTATTTATATATATGGGTTTCCATATATATATATATATTGTATAAAATGAGAGTAAAAGGGAGAAAGAAAGAGAGAGATGGAAACAAAGACAGAGAAATATGTATATATACATAGTTGCCATATATACGGATAGAGAGACATTACATATATATCTCTAGATATATATCGTCTGAAATCTTGTTTCCCCGTTTATTCTCCTACCAATGTAGCTGCTTTGCTCGCAGCATTTCCCTTCTATGATCTTCGGCGTAACGATAATTCGCAGAGCTACATGGAATTAGGTAGTATGTACACGTATATACTTACACACTTGCTATTTAGTTTGAGTACTCATTCTTGCTTTACTCTCATTTGTAATCCCGTGGGCTTGTACACGATTTTCTGTGAAACAATCTTGATTGTCTAGATTCGGTTAAATAAAAGGATTTAATTCGTCGGACGTTTATGATTACTGAGAAGCTTATATTTGGTTGTGAAAACTCACAGATACAAAAATTTGAAATCTTTCGTGAACGACCAGATCAAATATATTGAAGCACGATTAGTGGACTTCAACAGTAATTCGTTGAAATTCATGAGAACGCGTGATCATTTCTAGAGGAAGCGACTTTGAGAGTGATTAGTAATCGAGGAATACCTGGATGTAGGATTTAGTATGACTGTATATACAAGTTAATTATTCAATCGATCTCGATGAAAGCATGTAGAAGAGGTTCTATATCATAAGCCGTTTATTAATGATAGTGATTTGAAGATTATTATTTATCTTTTTCTCTTTCTTTCATCTTTTTTTTGTTCGTTTATTTTTTGGTATATTTCTTCTTTATTTTTCAATCACGTGCATAATAATTTAAATCATTTTTCGGATTTTAAATTAATTGGTTAGAATTATGCAAAAGAAAATTTAACAGAGTAAAACTACGTTCAAGAAAATGAAGTAACCTTTGCTTAAAATCGTCGAACGATTATAAATTCATGAAAGATAATTAATACTGTGACCAGTATTCTTTTTCATAGATTTAATATTTAATTATTTCGCAAAGAGAGAAAAGGGAAAGAAGAGATTTGAAAAACACAGCTTGACTAACGTGAAATATATAAAAAAAAAGTAAAATACATTACGAGGTTAAAACGGTTTAGAAAATTAATTAGAACGATGAAAATACAAAATGTTAAAACATTGTGAGATAAAATAGGGTAATGATGATTTTAGTATTATATAATTATTCATTCAATAATATAACCACATTGGATTCACGAATATGGTACTAATTAATCTTTGAATTGTCGTCGCCGAGCTCATCTACCATTGAAATTTCCGTCGCGGTCAATTTACGAACCACCTGATCGGCAAGTGGGATCGAGTTTTCGCGAGAGTAAGGGTTTTAGATCGACGAGATAAATGTTAAATAAACGACATCGTTCCGTTACATATTCAGTTTGTTCGTTGATCCGATTATTATATTCCGGATTATAAAATATATAGATTTATATCAATAATATCTACATATATTGGGGGTACCGATCGATTTTTCGAACGAATCAGTGACTAAGTAACAATAAAATATAGTACGATAATAAATACAATGGTATACGCAGAATTACAATTTTATTTCTATACAAAGTTTAGAGAGGAATAAAGCGATCGGAATGTATAATAATACAAAAGCTATTAAATTTTAAACATTATATATTTTTATTAATATTAAAATTTACATAAGTATAAGAATATATTTAAACAAGAAAAATCATGATAGAGAATATTATGCTAGAATGTAATATTTTCTTTTTTATATATTAAAACATATATGTTACTGTGAAAGACCGAAATTGGATAATGTCATGATTTACATGATGAATGTCAACGTATACCAAATACATCGGTCAAAGACCGAATATTTGGGTATATTCTTATACATTCGAACCATCACCTGTGTGTATCAGCAAGAACAGATATGCTTTGTTAAAGGCCGAAACGAGAAGCCGGTGTCGATAGAAAGGCGACGGTCTGTCGCCAAATCCTTTGTTCTGTCGCGATTGAGGTCATGTAGCATCTGTTGCGTCAAAAATCGGTACGATCTAAGGGAATTTATTGAAGTTTATTATTGCTATAATTTTTTGTTCTCATCTAGAATCTATATTATTTGTTTTAAGTTCAATAGTTTAATTACATGTGGTGTAACTTAATTTTTCTCCTATGTTGACATATATCATAATATGTTTCAATAATAAAGCATGATTAAAATGTAACAAAAATATTTTTATTAAACACTTATTATATATGAGCGCATGGTGAATATTTTTCGATGTAAGTTAAAAATAAGGATATTTAACCAAATATTTCGGAAATACACCATCATATGAATCTTGACATTCTCCTATTTCGGTATTTCACAGTAACATACATATCAGCTATTTTTTTAATCATATTTTCACGTAGGAATGAGAATGATGAGAAATATAGAAGTTTCTATAGTGAGATATGTGTATGTGTGTGTGCGGGATTCATTCGTTTATGGATATATGTATATTAAGAGTATGAACGAGAGAGGCAAAAGTCAGAGTAAGATTGTCAGAGTTAGAATCAGAATGAAGAATGAAGCGTCATAGTAAAATAGTGGAGAATGGAGAATCGAAAGAGTGTTCAGCGTGTTCAGAGATAAGAGTCTGCTGAAACTGTAAATTTCATTACTTTCTGTACATATTTCCTTATGTAACTATAATAAAGAATATCTTATTATCATATTAATAATATCATAAATTCATGTATATGTATATAATAAATTTGACTTTAAAAATAAACAGAGCTAAACAGTGAAAGAGGCAACATATCGAAACGTCAACAACCATTTCGAAAACGTGTATGCTTTTACCGAAAAATGTTTTTCTTTGAACATACATAAACACATATGTACATACATATATATGAAATATAGTATACTATGTAATATCATACACAAAAAAACATACTTTACAGCGATAGAATAACAGGATATTGGTAAAACGAGTTTGATTGGAAGGATGGTAGAAAGCTATTGACGTAGAGTGTCGATTGGAGTCTCTGACGTTGAGTTTAGAATGAAATGTCGGGACGTCGATCGACGAGAACGTCGAAAAGGACGACGTCGAATGTTGAGAAGCGAAGCTTTTTGATCGACCAGCAGCAAGAGTCGTATTTTCTAGGTGTGATTCCGAAATACATACAGAGAAGGACGTCGAAGTCGTAGCTCGAATTAACTAGCAGTTAATAAAGCCTGACGCGTTGGCACTTAGAAGCGCAACGTTGACCGATTTTGCACAACATTTCATCTTCCTTTGAAGCTTGTGCTTGTTCTATTAGTTTCATTAATGCGTTTCTCTTGAATTTCCACCCTGTCACCAAGAGGAAGGAAGGTTAACCAATGGCTGTGCCAAGAGCTTTTAGCCCCCGCCTCTTATCGTTCCTTTGACCGATGCAAACACACTTCCAGTAAATCCTTTTATCACTTCATCACTTTCTCCCTTTCTCTCTTTATCGAACGTATTTTATGTGTCAATATAATACATTTTCATATTATTATATACATTTATTAAATTATTTAATGTTCCTCATTTAAATCTAGTTAATAAGATTATGGGCAAATTGAACAAGTTTATCGAGGAAATGTATTTTATGTTAGTTAGCCTTTTAACTTTGCTTCTTTTAAGGTTCTTTCTTTTTTTTACATTAATCTCTTTATTCTCTTTCTTTGAAGAGAAGTTTCGAGAAATCTTGGAAGTACGTGCATCGTAGCGAATATTATGATTAAGAGAACTTCAAATATTAGCATAAAGTTCTATTACTAAGCGAGTAGAAACTACTAGCCATACAAGAGTGATAGCTCGGTTATACTATACTTCCTATCTGAAAGACAAAGGAAATTAAAGGTTTCACTCATCCTCCAACTATACGCAAACTTTGCAATGTTATAGATGTTAGTTCTCTTTTAATATAACTTAACACTATATGTAATTCTTTTGAAATTTACTTTCCTCTCGTCATTACATTCTTATTTATCACTCCATTATTTTCAATGGGTTTACTTTAATAGACACATTTATTAAGTTATTCCATGCTTTTGATACGTAAATTACATTTTATTCTTTTAACGTAATTTTCCTTTTATAACATTTCTTTTCCAAATAAATTAATATTCTACGGAATTTATTTCATTAAGATTTCCTTCGGTAAAATAAATTTTATCAGAATTATATAAATAATTTTTCTTGAAAATTTTCCATTTTAAATTATTTTTACTTTTCAACGATCGTTATCGAAATTTTATAAAGAATGTTATGACGAATTAGTTCATTTTAAAAGGGATGGTTAATTAATGAGTTTGGTGTTTTCTGTCTTTTCGTATCGACCATTTTAGTGCGAGTTTAATTCTTCTGAGGGAAAGAGATGGGTATATTTAAACACAAGAACGTGAGAAAAAGGGGGAAAATAATGAAGCGTCAGAGTCAGTTATAGCTGACAATGAATGTAAAAGCTTGGATATTAATTCTGAAGTTTAACTTTAAATTAAAAATTTGAAAAACGTAAGAAAAGTAGTCAGCAATTAAAAGTCTAATAATATCGTCATTTAAAATCTTTTTCTCAATTTTATATTCATGCATCGATAAAATTTAGTAAAAATCGAGTAGATAAATACACTTTTGCAAAAAGTTTTGTAAGTACTATAGAAAAAATAAAAACTCATAGTTCTTTCCAAAATTCTTTAAATTTAATCAAATATACCAATTAATACTTCTATCTCGTAATGATGATTTTTTAAGCTTCATTAAAAGTGACATTTTTAATTTTTAAGAATACATGACATTATTTTTTTCAGGATTGCATAATGGTTTTTTCGTAATGTCTTTTTGTTCTACTATTCCTTCAATTAAATCTATTGAGCTTTCTTTGACTATTTAAAGAAACAAGTTTCTTGGAGAAATCTCTCTTTGGATATTACCTAAACGTGTGATATCATAGTTACTCGTGTAATAACCATGAAATAATTGTTCAACATCGATTTAACGAGATCGGCGATGTTTCATGTCATCGTTAAACCTCACGTTGTTGTTTCCAATCATAAGACAATGAGGAGTATCAGATTATCGTCTCTTCTATTTAGGTATATGTATACACGTTTAGTATATATTCTCATTACTGAAATATTGAGTATATAGGATTGTTCATTTAATTCAGAAGATCTATAAATGTACTAATATTTGTTAATAAAAATAAGCGTTTAGATGAATTCGTATCTATGATATATTAATTAAGCCATTTACTTGTAATTATTGAAATCTTTTCAATTAGGTTCATACAATTATAAGTGTTCGTTCATTTGTTCATCGTTCGTTCATGTGTTTAAAGTTATTTTTTCAGCTAAAAGAGAATCAAAGAACTTCCATTAAGGTCATTTATTTGTGTATAAGTATGTATACTTACGTTCATATAAACAGGCAACGTATTGGTAATTGTCACTGATAAGACGAACAAGTAAGCAGTAGGAAGGAACATTAGTAATATAACTGTCAGACGTCTTTGTAAAGAACGTATTACTATTTCATATGTTTGTTCTACTTAATACTTTTAATACTCTACTTAATACTCTTAAATATAAGTGCTTACGTAATTATAACATATTTATTAGTTTCATGTCTGCAACATTATTTTGTTGACTCTTATCTTGACAACAGAATATAAGAATATACGTTTTTATAATAAAGAGAAATCATACGTTATTGATGGTTATTGATATAGCTAATCGAAGCATAGCTCGTTGAATTTATTAATACTAAAACAAATTTATTAAAATTTGATGTAAAAGAGTTAAGAAAATTTTTTAATAATCGTTAGAAACAGATATCTCGTAAAATGAATAATTTAAGATTTATACAAGCAAAATAGGTTGCGATAAGATCGTGTTGTTCATTGTTATGTTCCTTAATGTTCATATGCACTTACCATCTATCTTACATGTGTCGTACGCTTATTATGAGGACATGTTTTTGTTTTTCTAATCGATACGATCGATCATGATTAGCTTGCTTACTTTTCGTTACCTCGTCTAACGATGAGAATCGTTCTACGTTAGAGTTAGAGAAAGCTCTTCGTTATCTAGACACATTTGTGTGTTCGTTCGTAACTTCGACACGAACTGTTCTGCTTACATTCTACGTGCGGAGAATCTGTAATAGAAGTTATATTAGGATCATCTATTTGCTCGATATGTTATTCTATTCAATGAGAGCGAATGAAGCGTGCAACAAAATAACTTGAGTAATTACTATCTTATTTTAAAATAGATATTCGTGTTTGTATTATGATTCGATCAATCAATTAATGTCTAAATCAAGGTCTACATTTTTTTAATGAAAATCTATAATTATTAGGAATGATTAAACGTTTCTTCGAGTTAAAATTTATTTTATAAATTATATTTCTACAGCAAATGCTGAGGTTTCATTATCGACGAATAATTTCAATTTTGATGCTAGAATCGAAGTGATTATTCTTGAATGATCGTTAAATTGGTACGAGATGTAAAAAAAAAACATTCCAATATGATCCTTCGTGCATATCGGTTTGATTAAATTTCATTTTATCTGTAGAATTAATACTTACTATTAAATTCAAATTTATTATGAAAAATAATAAGTAACGTCGATTCTTTGAAAAATAGAACAAGTGGATAAATTATTGCAATTTTATTGATATTTGATCGGTGAATTTATATATTTCTGATAATATTTGTAGTTTAGCTGTATAAATATTAGTTACAGTGACAGATTGTTGTTTATCTCGAAACTATTTAACGTTTTAAATTTTATCAACTAATATAAATAGCAATAAACAATAATAGTGTAAGGGTGAAAGAAAATTCGAGAAGTGTGTACACCGATAGTTTTGGAAACATCGATAAACGATTTCCTTATAAGAAATGTTATTTTTTATTTGTGTCGTGTATGGTTATATGAGTATGTGTGTGCGTGTGTGTGAATTTATTGTAGCATGAAAGAGACCGTTTCTCTAGGCGAGATTGCATGTGTTTTATTTGTAAGGTGACACCACTTGGATCTAATGTCTAATATGTGATTACACCGAAACCTCTCGAACAAGAAGAATCCAGATTGATGATCAGGAATGGTCGGAAAACTTTGGATGTAAGGAAATAACGAAAGATGATAGAGGGGATGATGCGTATATGGTGATAGGCGATGAAATGGACCAGCAGGGGCACATTTGTTATTATATTGTTTTACGGAAGTGTGTTTGTGCGTGAAAGACGAGATAAGACGACGAAGAATTGCGACGTTTAATAATAATATTATAAGAATAATATTATAACAAATAAACTCTACAATTATTTTACACTTGATATTCTGCATTCATCTCATTCTCTCAAAACTTAGTTTTCTGAAGGTTTCACTCCTAACACGTGTGATCTGCACATATGTTGTTTTTTTGCCGAGCTGCCGATCGATCTCATTTTATATATTAATGTTTTAATCGATTCACTTTTTTTTTATATTTTATATTTTTTTTATATATTTATTAATTATCATGCAAAGTCAATTAATTTCTTTTTTCTATGAGACTTCGTTTTTTATTTTTTTGATGCCGACAGGACATTGATTTTATGAGCTGTCGGGAAGTTGAAATCGCCACGCCTCACCTATTTCATAAAAACTCGACATTGTCGTTAAAAAACTTTTCAAACTAGAAATTGAAACGTGTAACTATCCCCTTAAGGATGGTTTCTACGGTGAATTTTTGTTATAATCAAAAGTTAAAAAAGACAGATAAAAAGAAATAATTATTGAAAATTACAAGAAATTTTTTAAACTTTTTTGCTCATTTCTTTTATGAAACATTATTTCATATTGACAATTATATAAGTTATTTTAACAATTATCTACATTTTTCCAAAGTCATTATTTCTTTTGATAGATACAACTACGACGTATAATTATATTTATTATAATTATTATTTACAGATTAGATGATATTTATAATAATTATAACAAAATTATTATAGATAATACTAACATCTTTGAAGAAGTACTTGCTATAGGTAACAATTTCATATTTATATTTGGAAATCGATCAAATATTGATTTTACTATGCGTGTTTAAAGTGATCATAATTTTCGATGAGCAACGAGTCACATGTGCGATGCTCTCGACATTCATGTTTGAATTGCATTTTATAGAGGTGCATCAGTATTCATTCGTTAAAAATGATTGCAAAAAGTGCTACAGGGTTCACTAAATATATTCTTAGGATTAAAAGTCCTAGAATAAAAACCGGTTGAACTCTAACCCCCATTTTATATTTCTTTGTTCTTTGAATCGGTAGGAACACAATCCTAACCGATAAGGTGACCACAGTAAAGGTTTCCTGGAAAAGGTGTGTGCATTCCAACTCGACACACACTTTTTATTCCTCTCTTTTTCGTGTCCTTTTGCATGCACGCTCGCACATGTATAAATCCATCTATGTACGTATACAGATACATATCCACTACGTTTCCATCGCAACCGAAACGGTCGTTCATGAACGTGTTAACGCCTCTATAAATGCTATTTCTAATCGCGAATCAAACGCTCGTCATTTTTATGACTAATTTTAAATAAAAATTTAATGTGAAATAATCATTACACTCCATTTTTATAAAACTTTTAAAAAAATGTCATACAAAAACGTTATCTTTGCATGCACAGATTTATACATTTTAATATTTTACAAAATGAATCTTTGCATCTTGTATAATATTAAATTCATTATTGTTACGGACAATGGCTACTTTATAAAAATTCAAATGATAAAAATATTTTAATTTTGACAATTTAATCATTTATTTTGTTTAAACTGTCCAATTATTCTAAAATATAATGCAAATATTTTTCTAATATGATTATTCGTTTATCTCGCGAAACGAATTTATTTCGTATGAATTTATTTCAATGAATCGAATATCTTCATATTTTTAAATCGTTATCCATTTTTAAGGTTCATATTATTGTATACTCTCTATTATTCAGATACTTTATATTTCGCGTAGAAATTTGACAATGACGAACGTGTCACTCCTGTTTGACGAATGAGTTACGTTTATTAGATATTGTGAAATTTTCGGTATGGACTCGCGCGTTTTTAATCAATATAACAGAACATTTCTCTTTTTTGCTAAACACTAACTCAATAAATCAATGCCACTATTTGTAAAATTTGAGTGAAGAATATAGATTGACATCGCACAGGAGATTCACATTTTTATCGTTGGTTATAACATACATAAATGCATATTTATAGACGATAGTTTTGTTTTTATTTATGTCGTACGTGCTTGGAATATCAAGAATCATGCCACGTGCGACTTTCATTTAAATAACATTCTCTTGATTTACATCGCGATCACGTTGAAATGTATACTCGAACGTTATCGTGAATGCATTCATTGTATCTCCGAACTTGCTCGAGTTGGGTCAAATTTAAAAGAAAAGTTTTAAATGTTGTAATCATAATGAGAAGTAAAAAGAGAAAGAGAGAAATCAAATTTCTTTCGGTCATTCATAATGGAGATCATTTGTTTGAGATAACTTTTTTAATTATTTTATTAAATATTTTAATAATATTCTTTTAATAAAATTGTATTATATATAGATCGATAAGAATATTTTCGTCGTATAGATGCAAGTAAATAATTAAACGCGAAGATGATTCCTTTGAACGAAGATGTAAAAATATATAAAACAACAGAAACCAGTTTGAAGTTAAATGTTCATGTTTATTTACACATTTTGTGATTGTTTAAATACGATAGGAATAAGATAAACAGTTCTTAATTTACGTGTTTATTTTTTTTACTGCATGTGTATGTCCATACGTTTTAGAATATATACACTCAGCAGTTAAGTTAGAAGAGTTGAACGTGAAGAATGTTCAAAGGTTGTTTGTGAGCATAGTCATCATATCTATTGAATTTATTTTACTATATGATTATTCTCTTAGTTTGTGTTTTATTTAAAAGTGCATATTATTTAATCAATCGGTTTATTTCTAGCCAGGAGAATATTTAGCTCAATCGTGGTTACGAGTAAAATGTTTCAAAGATTTTTGAGAATCGTAAATTATGAAGCTTCTTCTTGCAAAGAGGAGAAACTAACTTTTGCTTTTCGTTTTATGAGCCGTTTTCTTGGTAGTCTTTATGGTTTTCTTCCTACACTGTACAATTTACGTTGAACATCTTGTTCGGTTTAATCTTTTTAGAATTTAGCACATTCTGTTTCTTTGACGAACGAATATGATTGTTTTTATCGTTTATAAAATTAAAAGGAAAGAAGTACAAGGAGGAATTGATTAGGGCGGAAGTTTAGCATGTACAGTAGAATCTCGATTATCTAAATTAATCAGGGGACGTTGATATTCGCATAACGTAATTTTTTATTTTTTATTTTCTCAAATTTTTTAATTATATTTGACTTCTTCTACACATTTAACACATTACGTACCGTGTGCACATATTTATTAAATACTTTAATTATATTAAACTAACGTAAAATTCGTGTGTACACATTTTTGCTTTCTGTTTTAAATTCAAAATTCAAAATTCAAAATTTCAAGTTAACGAGTTGTGATCTCAAGTTTTTCAAGATTACATTTTTTAATTTTTGTTTTATTTTTTAAAGTTAAAAAGTGCTTGAAATATATTTTTTTAGTTATATCTCACTTTACCCGATACCAAAGAAAATTTTTATTTATTAAAAGTAGCCCTATATATATATATACTTAGTATTTTTTAAACTCAATTCTTATTTATCATTATATGCTTATTCTTAACGTATACAATTTCTTAACATTCTTTCTCATAAAATAACTCATTTCAAGATTATTTTCCAATCTTCATCAATTATGTATATTTTTGTGAAGAAAACGAATGTAATCGACATAATAGTCGAACGAATTTTTTTCGAACGAAGGAAAGAGTCAATAATCAAGGTTTTTCTATTTTCATATCCTTATTTAACGCAATTACCTTGTCATAGACAATTTGAAAGATAGATCTCTATTCATTTGAGATAACATCAGCAACAGATAGAAATAACTCGAAATTTTTTCTTACAAGATTACACATGAAATATAATAATTTTGTTTTATATAAATTTGAACATAATTTCTTTCATGACAAATATAACTTTTAAAACTTAACGATCAGTAACGACTCGGATGAAAAGATATGGTGATTATTATAAAAAGTCAGACGAATCTCGTTATGTATGAATCGTCCAATAAGATGAAAAACATTTGACAATCCTAATATTAATAGTAACGAGCTGACACGATATTACAAGTTGAATATCGTAATCCGCTCAAGCAAACATTTCGTCAGTGGTATTATTGGTATAAAATAGAAACGACCTCGATAACGTCGAGCTTTGCTTTATGCGTCTGAAATTAATTATTGATGATAACTGTACTGAGAAAAACAGAAAAAGAGGGAAGAAAAAAGAGAGAGAAAGAGAGAGATTGAGTAAAAAGGTGACATTTAAAACATTACTTTATGACGTTCGATAATGAATTTGAAGGATTTACGATGAAAATAAATAAAGGGATGAACGAGTTACAAAACGCAATAGGATTCAACGGCTTGTTAAATCCCGTTAAGTTGCAAGTTGAGAAGTTATATTTATCTTGAGGTCTTAAGAGTTCGTCAGAGTTCATACGAACCTTGGATTGGTCGATGAGGTGTTTAAAAGATATTTTTGACGAATCTCAACATTTTACGTATTTACTTACATACTTAAATGCATACGTGCATGAGAAAGTTTTATACTTATGCTCTTACGAATTTAGTTATTCAAATTAGAACGAAGCTTTTCTCGTATCCGGTTTGGATGAGCTATGCAAATGCGTTGATATTTTGGTCAATTTGTTTTTTGAAGTGAAAACTTCTTTAGAATAGGGAGTGATCTGAAAAAAAATGAAACACGGTCAGTCAGGAAACGGAGCTATGAAACGGCTGCTATACTAAAAAATGAGAGAAAAAGAGACAAACATATAGGATTAAGCCTGCGAGAGAATGAGACAGAATATAGCTATACAGTTTTTCCTATTCTCGGTCTCCTCTTTATGCTCTGCTTCGTAGTTATCGCTCCTGGTTGTATATGTGTGTGTTTGTGTGCATCTCCATACTACGAAGAGTGGACACATATTATTTTGATACTCGAAATGTTTGTAGGTAGGAGCGATAGAAGTGTAAAAGAATAAACAGAGATAAGCACGTAGGTAAGCGACAAAAGTATAAGGTCCAAACCAACCGACGGTCGAAATAAAGAAAGAAGGTGCGTGGTATGTTTTTTTTTTTTTTTCCAAACGTGTCATTTATTTTCTATTAAAAAATGTTTCTATTTTATTGAAATATTATAATTTAATTATTTATTTCGCAAATATTATAATTACCAATTATAAAATAAATAAAATATAATAATTGTATTGTATGCAATAATTTACAAAAAAAAAAATCATTATCAGATACATCAGAGAAAAAGAAATAGACAACATTCTAGAATATTTTTCTCATAAATATCCAAAGACATGTTCTTAAATTATAATGTTTGGGTATTTAGGAAATTTATACTAATTTTTCAATAAAATAGAAAAGTTTTTAAATAAAAGAAACTCGTTTACGAGACTTCTTTACGAGGCTTGTTTACAAGACACTTCTACGAAGCCTAACTAAAAATACGGACTTATCGGAAATATCCTACGGACTTATCGGAAATACCCTACGGACTTATCGGAAATACCCTACGGACTTTTCGGAAATACCCTACGGACTTATCGGAAAGACCCTACGGACTTATCGGAAAGACCCTACGGACTTATCGGAAAGACCCTACGGACTTATCGGAAATACCCTACGGACTTTTCGGAAATACCCTACGGACTTATCGGAAATACCCTACGGACTTATCGGAAATACCCTACGGACTTATCGGAAAGACCCTACGGACTTATCGGAAATATTCTGCCGTATTATCTGTAGTGAATTATCACTACTTTTCTGAAAAAACTTCACTATTTTTCGGAAAAAACCTCACTACTTTTCGGAAAAAACCTCACTACTTTTCGGAAAAAACCTCCCTACTCTTCGTAAAAAACCTCAGGACTTTTATTCATTCTAGACAAGCATAATTTTATTAGATCAGTTTTGTAACATTTTTTTTATTTTCTACTTAGATAATTTGCAATTGGATGCTGTGAATTGTTATTTAAGTGTCTCTCGACCGAATATTAACGCCAGTTTCGTTAAAATGTGCAGAAAGAAAATATTTGGGAAGTATCAAAGACTTCGACGGAGGGCGTTTGTGCATTTTTTGCATGCAAAGTGGTTTATAGTTACCATACATTTCTTAGTTACCAGAAGCAATTTGTCTCATTTCTTCGAATTGAGAACTTGCCTACTGTGTAATATGTTATGTATTATATGTTAATAAAACGTAAAATAATTTTTGAAAGTGGTAACAATATTATAATAATAATATTATAAAAAACAACCCTAAAATTATTCTACACCTGATATTCTGCATTCGTCTCACTCTCTCGAAATTTAGTTTTTCGAAGGTTTCACTTCTAACACGTGTGATCTGCCCACATGATATTTTTTATTTTGTAAATCGAGTTTTGCAACGTTTCAGTATTTTCAATTGTTCCGTGCTTTTTTTTTTGCATTTTATAATTTGAAAAGAATTTTAATTTGTTCTTGAACTAATTAAAGGGAAAAACTAGAACGAAACTTTTGTACTGTTACGCTACCATAGTCTTTTACAGTTCGTTATTTCATTCAGCTGCACGTATAACGACGATATCCCTTATATACATATACATATATATATATACTTTTTCTTTTTCTTTATATATATAATGAAAATTCATGTCATGAATTTTACTTTTTGTTTGCAGTATATTATAAAGAAGATTTAAATTATTTTATTATTATTAAGACTATGTTTATATTAATATTCAAGCCGTGCGTGTGTGTGTATAGGTTTTCAAAAAATGTAAATTATTGTATACAGAATCATAATTTGAAAGATAATTTGATGTTTGAGAATTAATAAATGATAATGAATATAAAGTTAATTTTAATTTGTTTCATAACAAGTATGATGTGTAAAATCTATGTTAATGAAGAAGTAAAATTTAAATATAGAAAGCATTGATCCAGTTTTATAAATGAACATGACAATTCATAAACTCTATTAATTATATTTTCATGTGGAATTTATATAAAGTTTGTAATGGTGATTAATTATTTGGTTACGATTAGCATTGTAAGTACGATCATCAAATATCTTTGATTCTTTTTATTCTTTTTTCTCGTATTAATTTACTTACGCCAGGATTTGTTTTATTAATTATTCGAAAGATACGATAAGATCAATTATTACTATAATTATAACAATACTTGAAAATACACATCGTATTTTTCATGAATCTATGAATTTCTGATATTATGAAAAAAATGTTGCTAAATGTGTTTAAGGTTTAAATGATTAATCTATAATATTTTGTCTTTTTTATGAGAAATATAAGATGATATTTCTTATTTTTTTTTTTTTTTTTTTTTAGGATTAAAAAGAAAATTCGTAAAGACGATGTTCCAATGGAAAGTTTTTTTACGAGATAATAAAACACACACATAGAAAATTGGCTAACATTTCAACCTAATGACGTTATAAAACTAAAATTGTGTACTTTATATGACGAACTTGTAAAGTTTACAAACTTACAATTAGATGAGTAAATTAATTGGATATACATATGTGTATATATTAAAATTTAAAACAAAGGAACTTATAGAGAGTATATCTTACGACTAACGTAAACTTAATTTGCATTGCAGAATTTGGTACCTTGCAATATTGTCTTTTACTCGTGTATACAATTAAATATATTGACAAAAGAATAGTGAGAGGAGGGAAACAAAGTAATTAAAAAAAAATTTTAATTACATGAATTTCAAAGAATTAATTTTGATCGATTATTTTTTCTGTTTGATATATATTTTTGTACTATTTATTTTATAAGAATTGAAATTTGAACGAAAGGTTGAACCTAATTTCACGCCATCGAGAAAATAATGTTTACAGCGACACGCCCACAAATCGCGGTACTTTATTGCATCCCGGTCGTTCTCGAGGCTCGAAGCTAGTGTCTCGTTCAACGATGCTACCGTCAGGTAATGGATTACACACTCCACTGTTCTCTCACAACGTGGGAAAGCTTTCCAGGTATTCGTACGCCCTTGCGTATGTTCGAAGGATGTTCTGGCAACTGTGTGATCTCTCTGAACCTAGGTTTTCATTTTTTGCAGCACCATTAACGTTCTTTGAACTTTTTAACATTGAAGTTATTCATGAAAAGCTGAACAATAGATTTGATATTTCTTTTATTAATTTTCTTTCTCTTTTATTTAAATTTTTTACAAAATTATAAATTAATTAACAATTATTATTATCATATATTTCTTTTCTTTTTGAAATTAATGAACTAAAAATGTTTTAGTTTTTTACTTTTGTTTATTTATTAATTAAAGAATTGAAAATTTCAAACTTTCTATTTGATAGATTATTATCGTTTCGTATTTACTTTTATTCTTCGTTATGTTCATAAACGATAACGAAGCCAATACCTTCTGTTAGAATTTTAAGTTTTGTTTTTTTTTAAGAAAGCCTTATGAGAGATAGAAAGATATTTGTATGCCAGTGACGTCATTTTTTACGTAGCATCATTTCATTGATTAAAACTACGCTATCTATTGATTATCTATCGACAAGGTATAAGGAGGTTTAATTAAATTACACTCTCTCTCTCTCTCTCTCTCTCTCTCTCTCTCTCTCTCTTTAATACTTGTTCTTATTTTGTTTGTATACGAAGATGAAACTATATCACTTTATTTACGTGATCTTTTTTGGATAATTGATTATTATCCTTTTAATCGAATAGTTCGATTAACAAAATTAATTTCTAGGTCGTACAATGTCAGAAAGTTTACTTTGGTTAAATAATACAATATACTAATATTCATTGTAAATTATATAAACAACGAATTAATTTGCGAAATGAAGTTATGAAAAAAATTGAAATTTTATTATTTTAAACCAAACAAAAAAATACATTGAATACTAAAACATTCATTGAATTGTAAATGATTTATATTAAAAATTTACGACTAAATTTAAAAGTAAAAGCAAGTTAAATTTTAATATTCATTCAATTTAATTTACCGATCAGGAAATAAAGTATCTATTGGTTTCGATTCTCAATGTGTGTTTATTCTTAGAATAGATAGGAGCAGTGACCTACATAAATTTTCTGGAAATTCAAAGTAAAATGAGATCGTGGTAATAGAAATAGATCAATCGATCTTTCATTCGTTCATATGTATACACGCGTGTTTAAAACAGAAGGAAATAATAAAAAATACATATTGCAATTGTCTTTGATTTTTTTTCCAGAAAAAGGTACAAGTTCGAATATATTTGATACGTGAATGCACTGTGGGTGATCGAATAAAGTGCATTTTAAATGCAAAAATCTCCGTGGTAACAGAACAATTGTGGAGACTTGAAACGAAGAGAGAATTCAAAGCTTTCAATCTCTCTTTGTATAGTATATTCTCTTGTAACTTTGTGATTGTATTGGTTAGGTATACGATCTAACTATACAGAACGCGATATTTTTTGTCCTGTATACCAATTTTTTTTTGTTATTTTACCTTTTTAGATTTGTTTGATTTGCATTTTATTGACGCACTTTTGATACATCAATTGTGATTATAGTAATATAATTTATCTTTTAATTTACATTAAGTATACATTTGTGAAAACTTTTTCTTTATATGAATATCAATCATATAATTTTGATCATATTTTTTTTATTTTAACCAATTAGTTGTGATTAACGAGTATAGTTGTAATAGAGAAATGGTAATATTTTGTGTTGCGGAAAAAGTTATTTAAATTGAAATTTTAGTGATAACTAGATTCTATTCGTAAATTTTTTAAGATCTTTAAAATATTTGAAAAAACCAAGACAAAATAAAATATATTATATAAAAATGCATATTATATAAGTCTACACGTCTAATCAGGAAAATATTTTCTAGATTATATATCAAGCACATCTTCAAAAAGTAATTCTCCACGAAGATGTTTACGTCATTTTAAAAATAATATTCGAAAAAAATGAAAATATTGGTGTTCTGGTTGCAAAAGAGCCATTGTGTATTGTATCTTCTTTTATTGAATATCATTCAACAACAGCAGATTAAATTACTAACTAATCATTTTTCTAAATAATTGATTTTTTTTCTTTCATAAGCAAACTATATGTTCAAATGAAGTGAATAAAAAAACCTTTGTGTAATAAAGTTAATAAATGAAAGAGTCATTTGATTACAACTTAATTGAATATTATAAAAGTTATACATATTACGTGTTTGACGAGTATACTTCCACAATACAATTTGAACACACACTTTTTAAAGAGGTCGCCACAACTAATTGGTTAATTATTTATTTTCACTACGGTATTATGTCATGTGTTAAATGTCATGTTTAATTATTTGAAAGTAATATTGTATCAAAAATACTCGGTATATATAATATGATTAACAATTTCTGATGTTTTAAACTAGCCATGTCATACTGAAACTAAATAAAAGCGACATAGAAAGAGATAATAAAGGTCATTGGTAAAATGTAGAGGAAATATTTTGACTTACACAATTAGATGAAAGACGATACCTGTCAAGCTTTCAGCTATTTCAGAAAGTACTGCAGGATATACGTGACGTTTGTTCTCCCAGTAACTTATTATTTTCTATTATATTCGTCAGTGTAAACTTTAGTTTAAACTTACTTATACGACAGACGATATTGGTTTCAGTATCTTGATAAATTTTTCAAACGGTAAAAAAGTTTCACTTTACAAAGTCACCATATATGCTATTGTACTTTTAACCGGGTCATTGTTGATAACGAAGAGAACCCACGTGTATCCATTTTTGATATTTGAGTTCTTGTTACATAGATGAAATGTAAAAATACATTACTTCTGTCTGAATACTAAAGTCCTTTATAATTTTACTATTCGTTGGATGGGTTAATTGAATGGATGAATAAAAGAACAATGTGTGTAGGATTTTTTAAGTTTTTAGAAACATCTGATTTGCATTTTTGTATGTTACACGAAAAACAAAATATTAAATTATATTATCTTATTTAAAATTATTTTACGAAAAACATAAAACAATATTATATATGAATACGAAGTTTCTTTTCGTGTACTTTTAAATGTCTGAAAATGAAAGCAGTTCTAGATAGAAAAATATATAATATAAAATTTTAGGAAGAAATTTTAAGAAGATAGTAGTGAAAAATTAATTGAAAAATAAAACAAGTATTATTAATTTATTTGAGTTATTAAAAATCACCAAAAATCTTGTTATTCCTATTATCTGAAAAAAACGAATGAATGATTTCCTAGAAAGTACTTAAATTAAATAGAATTTCTGACAAATATCCGTATTCATTGTGACTTAAAGAGTTTATAAATTCATTTCACAGTCACGTAATGAGAAATCTTCGTTTGCCTTAATTACTGCATCGTTATCATTTCTCGTTCAATAATTCCTGACAAGCAATAATTGGCTTTTTTGTGAAAGAACAAATAATCTCTTTTTATTTTAACGTATAATATGATATTTCAAACAGAGATAAGAAGAGAGAAAGAAAAAGTAATACAACTTACCTTTTTTTCCCATTTTTATTTTTCTATTTCCTTAAGTCGTTTATTTGTCTCTTTTTTAATACAGTTGTTTGCAGTAATTTTAAACTTTTTTTATCAAGATGAAAAAATCAGTAATATATATACATTATTATATAATATATGCATAGATAGATATCCAATGATTAGAAATGAAATAATTTTATTCACGACGCGTGGTTTTTGTGAATAAAAATAATTTCAATTTCAATGAGGGTGATCACGCTAGATGACCACAGAAAGGTCAACGCATGAACTCAATAACTTGAGTGGGTTGTTCCCAAAAACATACTCGTTAGTTGAATTATCGATTACTTATATATAATATAATATTTTAATTTAATATTTCTTCTTCATATGTTTTGATTTTATTTTGTAATCGTTCGCTGAGTTTTTTTCGATATATATTATTATAAAATTAATATTTATTATTATTAATTTAAAAAAAATAAATCACGTAATATGAGCTCATCTCTGATTGTGAGTAAAAAATAAAAATAAATTATTTCCGGAACTTAGTATATTAACTAAATGGTGTATTTTATTTAGTTGAATTTTTATTTAATATTATAATTGACGAGATTTTTAATACTTTAAAATAGATTTTTGCTTGGAATTGTGTAATTAGGTTGAAAGCTGAAATGTTTCTTTTAAAAGTTTTTGGAGAGAAGAAAACTAAGGAAATAGTAAAGTTTGTTTCAGTAAGTCGGTGAGAGTTAAAAAGAGGACCTGTAGGAAGTGGAAATGTGCGGTTAGAGATATGGGATGGGAAGGAATGTTTAGGTTAAACAATCTTATGATAGTATATATCTGTATTATGGTTCTACTAATAACGATAATAATGATAATAAAAATATTCATAATAATATGATAATAATAATAATATGATAGCGATAACGATAATGGTAATAGTAACATGATAGTGCTTTTAGTAATGATGGTGGTAATAGAAGGGGAAGAATGACCTAGAATGCAACGCAACAATAATTAATCGAAATTTTGATAGTAAACGTATTCGCAAATCAATAGTTATTATATTTATAATATACATATATAAATAAATATGATAATATTATTTATATAATATATACAATGTAATATATTATATTTATTATTTATAACAATTATTTCATATTTTCATTTAGCTTCATAACCACGAATACGATTTGATTTAAAATTTCTTAACAAGAATTTAGAGCTATCTTATTCACACATTAATTTTTTATATTAAATTTCTTTTATGTAACTTTATGTAACTGTATAATATAAGTATATTATACCCTATCTTTTAAATATTGCAATTTCTTTGGCCTCGGATCTTTTATTGCATATTTGCCATCTCCATTTTGTTTTTCTTCTTTTTTATTTTGTAACATTTGTAATTAATTTATAATTTTTCTTTAGCTCCGTCCGTTTCTTATTTCCCTTAAAGTAATATCATTTCCAATTTCTATACAGTTCCTAATTAGATGTTGTAGATTTCCGAACTCTTTTCAACGTAAATTGCAACTTCTGCTATTACTTTTTTTCCTAACAGTTATTCTATATATTATAATATTGTGAGGGTAAGAAAAAATTCGAGAATGAACAGAGAGGCAATATTTTCTGTCTAGTATGAACGAAAAGTAACTTACGACAAATGAATGAAAATAAAAAAAAGAAATTCGATACATTTGAAAATTTAATTACAACAATAGAAAGAATATTACTCGGGCTTCTAAAAAACTTCGTGATGTTTATGGAATGATGCAATATCAGTACGTGTGGCACAAAGATAACTCGAGCTTTTTTTTTAATTTAAAAATTTTTCTGTCAAAGATGCAGTTCGCTCTGGTAAACCAATTATTGGAAAAAGCTATGATGAAATCATAGAAAAAATTAAGTAGGATCAATACATTGTCAGTTGTAATATCTTTTGAAAAATTAGAAAGTATTACAGTATTGTATTTATTCCATAATGATTCCTATAATATTAGAAATATCCTAGTCTCATTCAAACAATAATGCAGAATTGATAATTTGTCAAACTCGAAAACAGAAACGTATCGACACCGTTTGTCCGGTGACCTTCTAGTGATAGGTTGTCAATGTATATACAAATCGATACATCGATTATACATTATTAGCAATATAGTACCTCCTGCAGTGTTACAACGCCGTTGGGAAAAAAGAGCAATAAAAGTATAGAAGAAAGAGGAGGGAAAGAGGAAAGAGAAAGGTGGGCAGAGAAATCAATTAAAGCGATCGTTTCTAGAACGAATCAGCAACGTAATTGCAGTTGTTGCTGCGACCGATCAAGATCGAGTAGATTTTTGTTGAGTCTAAAAAAAATTGTTTATTTTCGAAATAAATTTATCTATTTATTAGAAAATATAAGAGTTTAACAATTAATAATAAGTAATATTAAATGTAATATATAAAGTAGATATACATAAAACACAGAATAATATAATATAAAATTTGTCTGTTAAACTAAACGCAGGAATTGCCATAAACTATTGTTTATGATACTCTCGACGTGGACAAAGTCGGTTAATATTGCTTTTAATTAAAAGCACTTATTTCTGGAAGCTCGAGTTGCTTCAAGTAAGATATCATTTTATGAGAAGTTATTTTCATTGCTGTAAATTTACAAAACAAGGTTAACGTTGTTCTTAATTACGAACGCACGGAAATTGTTTATTTTTTGTAACTTATAGTTTTACATTATATATTTCTCTTTCCCTAAAATAAACACTCATATACTTTTATATGCATATACATATTATATATGTATCTATATACGTAGATACTTCATATATTTTTCATGTAGATAAAAGAGAAAGTTTCTCGAATGTTTTAATTTTCATTATGGCCAACATTTGGAACGCTTGTATAAAAACTCAACTGTGCGAGCTTAATATAATGAAATGTTCAGATAGTTTCATATCAATTTAATAATCTAGACGATTGCTTGATAAATTTCTCTTGTAAATTATCGAACGTAAACTTTTACGGGATATCATGATAAAATTTACGACCAAACTTCATATAGCTTAAAATGTTTTACAGCTGTTTCTATGAACGATTTTGTCAAATAACAACACGAAAAGATTAGATAGTCTCAGACTGACCATTCACGTTGATCAGTGAGTAATAAACGTGTAGCTTGAAGTGTTTTACAGCTATTTCTATGAACTATATTGTCAAATAATAACAAGAAAGGATTAAATAGTTTCAGGCTGACCATTCACGTGGATCAGTGAGTAGTAAACGTGTTCTGAATCAATGGTATATCTTATTAAAAGCAATAAAACCAGACACTCTGAAGGTCCTTTATTATACATCGACCTACTGAAAGTCATGACTAATGATCTCTGTGAACTAGTTCGCTAAAGGAATTATGCTTATGATCTCGGTCACGCCTACATGACATATTCACATACGCGTATGAAATATACAAAGGTAGATATTTATATGTGTGTGTAGAAATATGTGTATACCTAAACAGTAATCGGAGAATACTTAAGTGAAATTCTACCCGACAGTTAATTAATTCTAAGTACTTTTTCTTGTTCATAAAGCTACGTGTGAAGTTAACGACTTTAAGCACGCAGTAAAATTTTGAACGATTTTTGATTTAGCCAATATCAATATAATAATTCTCGTTTCTTTTTATTTTCACGAGTTATAGAATATTCTTTCTTTCTTTTATCTATCTTTATTATATTTTTTCTTTTACTCTATTTCTTTCTATCTTCGTTTTTGACTGAATTGTAATATAATCTGTCTTGTACTTCTTTTATAGATTATTCTTTTCACCGTTTATTGCAATGGATAAGCATTTTCGTATTTTATGATCAGTTCGATACTTGTTCCAGTAATCTTCATATTTTAACGATTCTATATAATAGGCTTATTCAGAATCGTAACATTAGATTGATCGTTTTTTTCTTATAAAATAAAATTTTCTTGATTGTATTTTCCCTCATAGAAATTCTTATATTTCTGTATATATGTATGTGCGTATGTTTACGACATTAGAAGTCTGCAATAAAACAATCCTGCCGTTTTGAAACTTTCGACATTACATTCTCTTATCGAAACAGCTTATTAAAATATACTGTTACAATTATGTAATTCGTGCTCTGAACAATTAACATTGCTTTTGAAATTTTTGTAATACTTTACAACAAGTTATTTATTTTTTATTAGTTTATTCAGAAATTATAAACTTTTTCTTTATTAACAAGTTTTTTTTTTATTGAGCAAAAGAAATCAAATGTACTAAGTTCTTTTGCAAATCTCGTGTTAATTATATTGGATTTTTTTTTTTTTTTGAAATAAAACCATTAATGGAGGCTCATAAAATGGAAAATTAAAGTGGTCGAATTTAGGTTGCGTATTTATTGTTAATTAAAAGGACTATTTTGAAAGTAAACACGGGTTAGTATGTTCAATTAAAATTTATCGTACTTTTGGTATATATCCGTATAATCGTAAATTATAATAAATGTATCATATTATCTTTCCATAATACAGGATGTCCCAAAAGTCTCTTTACCGAGAATAGGAAAACAATAAAAAAAATCAACATTGGTTTATTTAACAAATGACTATATTTTGTTTATCATTTCAAAATATGAATTTTTAGTTACACTGTTGTTAATAAACTATAAGTCGATATTATCACGATGTTGTCACTCAAATTACATTTCAAAAAGAAATATAATTTTGATAAGTTAAATTTTGGATTCATCTTGCAGCCTTGCGGTTAAGAATAAATTTGTAATAAACATTTGATAAATTTTTGACAAATAATTTGACTTTAGTTATATTCGTTATTATTATATAAAAAAAAGAGTTATTAAATATAAGATACGTTAAAAAGGAGATGATATTTAATGGTAGTCCTTCAATCGGCAATCGACAATAAATTTTGCCAATGATAATTAACGATATAATCACGTTGGCATTTCGTACGTCGTTTCAAGCCGACACAGGTGAACAAATGAGTTTATTTATCGTCGACGACGTAACCAGAGCGATACTGCGATCGTATGATATAGGAAAATACGAGACTTCCCTGAAGAGGTATAACGGATATTTATTAAAGAATCATTCTCTCTGTCGTACAAACAGTAGTTCGATATAATTGTTCATCATTGTTCTTACAATAGTTATATAACTACTTATATGTGTCATAATGTTAATAGTAAATAATTTGCATTGAAAAAGTTAAAGGAAAAAAAAATTTAATCAAATTTAGGGTTGATTCGATCAAAGAAATTATAAATTATTTTTTAACGTTTCAATATTATTTTTATCAATAAATAAATATCGTTATATCAGTACTTATTATTTAAGCTTATTAAAAATAAAAATAAAACTTTTTTTTATACATTTCAAAGAGTTTCATTTATAATAAAATTTGTTACGGTATTGATTTAATATTACTAACAAATATTGCGACCTTTTATTACGATCAATTTTTTTATTTATAACACCATTTTTTATCATTCCGAGAAATTCAGTATATCCATGGAGCTTCGTATGAAAGAGATCATAATAATCGTTTATTTTTGTTTTTCGTATTTTATTTTTCATTTTTATTTCATATTTAAAAAAGTATGGAAATGTACTAATCTTTAACAAGTAATCAAAATAGCGTAAATTAAAACTGACTAAACAAGAAAATAGATGGTAGGTAAATAAAACGAAAGAAATGCATGCATCTTCTCGTTATTAAGCCGTTTTCCGTTGAATCAAAATTTTCCATCATGTAATATCATGTTTTTCCTGTGTTATTTACAACACGAAGATTAAATAAATATTTTGTTCGAACGATCAAATTCGAATTATATTCGCAACTGTGAACATTAATAGCGAAAGATAATTATCAAAATAAACGAGGTATCTTATATTTTTTAACGTTCAACTTTAAAAAGAAAAAAACGTTATTGTGAAAATAAAATGATGAAAAATCCTGCATATTTATGAAGTTTTTTACGTAACTCGTAGCTTACGATAAATACATTTCTATTAAGTATATTAATTTTATAATATATTTTAGGAAAACAATAACACATTACTTAGCAGTAATTACTTGAAATAATTTATCAACCAAAGTGAAAAATACTTTAGACCAGAATAATGAAAATAAACGTTTAATATAGGGTCGAAACGCAAAGCGAACGCTTATTATTGTTCATTGTTTTAATAATGCATTTAACGATAACTTTACACGTAGAAATGTATATCCATACTTTATAATCCATTTAAACTTGTTAATTATGCTTGAACAAATTAATTTGATCGACTAAATAAATACTGTGTTTTGTTAACGTATGCATTTTTATATTTACGTATATATAGAATATGCTACGTAAAATCATTTCTCGACCGAGATTCATCGTCTCGTTTACGAGGCGTCTTAAAGTACTCGCGCATAAATCTTGGCGACACGTTCGAGCGTAAAAAGTGCTTTCGAAGGTCGCTACACCGATAAAAGGAGTACAGATCGATCGACGAAGAAACAGGACGAGATGTAAGAGAAGGTGAAGGAGGTGAAAGAGGAGGAGGTTGAGGAGGAGCAAGACTTAGAAGAGGTCTATCTCGAAGAAGAGGTTTCGGTGGTAGAACGAGCCCCGTTGGGGATGATAGATTTCTAGATTCTCTTTTTGCTTCGACCCTCGTTTGTCAGCTCAACTGGACATGTTAAGAAAAGGGAGGACAGATTTTCGAACGATCAGTTCTATAATCCAACATTTTTAATCCTAATCTTTAAAATATATCCGTAAAAATATTTCTTAAAAGAAATATATTTCATTTCTATATTTTACTTACAATAATAGAATAAAAAAATACAACATTTTTTCAATTTTATCAATGAAATATAATCTAGTCGCTGGAAAAAAAAATACAAAAGTAAATAAATAAATAATGAAACTGTGGAACTTTATTGAAAAATGTTTCTATGACGTTTTAAAAAAGGCGAAGTATCATCGAAAAATAAACAGAGAGGATAAATTGAAATGTAAGATGAGAAAACATTGCCATAAATCTCGCTTTAGTTATTTGGACTGTGCTATCGAGCGAATTTTTAGCATTCCATTAATCATTATTATGAAATTTCGATCGATATTTCTTTTTTGATCCTCATTTTTAAAAGGAATGCAAAATAATATTCTATTATTAAAAAGTTTGTAATCTCAATTGCGAATTTGTATGCTTTAATACGCATACATGTGTAACACGGTTAACTTTCTACAACTTTCATGCTTCTTTCTTTTTTTTTATCATTTTTATTAAACTCTAGTCAGTATAACTTTATACTGCTTTATTCCTATTTCATTATATTAAATGTAATAAATTTATCCTAATATATTTAAATTATTTAAATTCTCGTATATAAATTCGTGTAACACGATGGAAATAATTAAAAAGAATATTAATGTACAATAATATACTAAAACTGAAATATGTACATATGTAAATTTATCTTTATTAATAGATACAAATATCCATTTATTATATTATTAATTGCATGTAGATATTGGTATTCATAATTATATATATAAATATAATAAATAATATATTATAATCCACGTTAGAATTTAGACGCAAATTTTATTTTCTCTAATTTCTCCCCTTTTTATTACGTGTTTATTTTCTGGATGCGTTCAAAGAAATTAATTAAGACGCTATTGATTTTTTCTTAGTGCTGAGTTATTCGAAAGTTTCATCAAGGAATATTTGCGAAGAGATATCTTAGAAGCTGAGCAAAAATAAGAAGAAAATTGAACTCTGGCAAATATCAAAAAATTATCGGACGGTACAAATATCATAAAATTGTATTTACATTTTTTTTTTTTAATAGAGAAAAAAATTCACAAATAATCTACGAGAACATTGTGCATAAGTAAAAATGAAGTAATTGAAAGAAAACATACACGCTTTCGTATACCATTGTGAATTTATTTTTGCTATATCGAAGTATCGTTAATATTTCTTCAATTTAAAACTACATAATATACGATATATTCACAATCAGCTGTATTATTATTGGAACGCGTACCATCGTGGAAATTCTTGAAAATTTAGAAAAAAAAAAGTAGTGCAGAATTAAAATAGAGAATATAATATATATGTCAGTCTCTTTCTATTTTTTTTCAGTCAAATTAATTAAGAGAACTATTGAAGCCCAGTTCAGTGTGTAGTAACGATAATTTTGGAAGAAGAATAATCAGCAATGAAAAAAATGTATTAATAAAGACAAACTCGTTTCTACTCTCATCAAATTGTTTCATCTACTCATCCTCTTTCGCTCTTCTCTTTCGTGAGTATCCAGAGTATAATTCGTCGAACTATCGATTCGACGAGCATCCCTGGCAAGTTCACGTGTTAGATGAACGTAGAAGAGTTCCCAGTTATACAAGAGCCCATCTATTCGCTTTTATATTCGCTCTAGGTTACTTCAATACTAACTCTCATCGACAAACTACTCTCTTTTTCTCTTTTTCTTTATGTTTCTTTCCACCTATATAATACTATCATCGTACTCTCTTCTCTGTCTGTTCTATCGTCACTCTCCCTCTCTTTTCCCCTCAGTCCATTACCCTCTTTTCACCTCTCTTTGTCTCCCTCTTCATCTACTTTCTCTTATCCTCTCACACCTCACTAACTTTTTCCTCTCTTTTTCTTTATTCTATATTGGTTACCAATGCATTGGTAAACTTACGCAATCCTAGGGGGAAAGAAAGTCATTAATTCTCTTTTATTTCACCAGAATCGAATCCCTATCTCAACGCACGACCCTCGTGCTGTTTACATTAATTGACGTTGCGCGATTTGGTTTAGATCGACACGTATCATTTCTAAAGGTGGAGGGGAGAGGGGAAGTTGACTAGCAATTTGTTTTCTGATAATATTTTCTCTATGTTAGAAAAAATATTATAATAATATTCCATTTTTCGAGAACATGTTATCCAGATTCTTAGATAATGTAAAACGAGAAATATAAAGAACAATGGAGAAAAAGGGGGGAAAAAAGAAGAAAAGAATTTAATTTTATAGGCAAATCGTGTCATCGATTCTGCTTACACGGTGTCGTCATCATTTTTTTGTTGTTGTTGAAGATAGAATCAAAAATGTATTATTTGTTCGTTCTGTTTCACAGCTTTGTAAAACCATTCCTTTATTTTCTTTCCTTTAAGAGATCGAGTTTCTACTTTTAGTATCTGCCAATCTCTACAGAAAGAGAGAGAGAGAGAGAGGGGGAAAATTAATTTCTTTAGCCAGGTTTCTTCTTCTCTTTTTTTTTTAATTTTTTTACTTCTTCTATTTGCTATTTTCTCTCGTTCTTCCTATTTATCCTCATCTTAGTTAATCTCTTTTAAAAAGGAACAAACGCAAACTGAAAATTTTTAACTAATTTATTTACTCGGTGAACGGTCACGCAACTTCGATCATCTTGAAAATTATCAATTTTAGTTTTTTCATGCTTCATAGCAAAATATTTGTTTCGATTCTATGAAAAGAAAAAACAAAACGAAAAATCAATATTGATTTATCAATATGAAGGATTATTTTCAATATGTGAACCTCTATTTGCAGTGTTGTTAAAAAAGTTTTTGATATTATTTATTTTTCAGTTTGACAAATATTTATATTAAATAATATCTACTGTGTATGTGTGCAATTATACTATTGTATAAACTAAATATATCTTTTTTAATATAATATGAATTAGAGAGAGTCAAAATGAACTAAGAATTTAATTTTTGATGAAAAATGTAAAAGAATATGAATGTGTTATATAAAAGTAATATAAAAAATAAAGTAATAGAGAATATATATATTATTATAAAGATTATCTAATATTTTGAGTCTTTCTTCCTTTAGTTCAACCATTTTTCCAACATCAGTGTAAGTTAATCTCGAAACTCTCCTTCGTGCTTTTATTTATTTAATTTCTTCTGGGAACGTATAACGAACAAGCTTTGCAGAAACTTTTTACTGATGAATTTCTTTGACGTTAAATACTTTTTAGTTTTAGTAGGACAAAGTATTTGAATTTTTATCCAAGCTTTTTTGTTCTTTAACTAGAATAATTGTACTTCTCATTAGTTCATATAATTTTCAAAACTTTAACGATCATAATGCTATGAATTAATCTTTCCGTAATAGATTTTTTTCCTTATTTTAAGAATTTCTTTCGTTTCTCATTTTTATTCGTTATATATTGTTAATAATTATGAGTTAAAATAGAAAGTCGATTCGACAATGATCACAAGATTAATTAAACAATGTCGTGAAATAATTACAAACTCGGTAAATAGATCTGAAAATATATTTTGACAAGATATATCATTTTTTTGTAAGGAGTATTCTAATTGGTTGGAATTTTAAAATTAAATATAATATTAAGATAAGAAAGAGAAATAATAACTTTTTATAATTACGGAATATTTTTCTTGCATTACATTTTAACGTTATTTTTTTGATAGCTTGCAATCGTCATAAAATTTCGAACTTGAATATCTTTCACATTTGTAAATAAATTTGAATTTAATTAAATTCTCTCTTAATAAACACATATTTTTATTGGATTCAATAAAAAAAGGTATGTTTTCTTTTACAGAAATAAAAGTACTTTAGGGATAACAAATTTTCTAGAATATTTCAATAAAAATCTTTATGATTATTCACGAAGTGAGGTTGCGTGAAAAATATAATCAAACCATCAGGTAAAATCGAAAACAAGATTTTGGTCATATTCAATATTTTCCAGTCCTATCCATGACTATATTACCTTCGATATTTTATATCAAATATTACCAAAAATATGACCTTCCGATTGGTGGGGTGTAATAAAAGTTGGAAAAGGTCATTCGAGTGAAACGATCGTGGGAGCTCTACGGAGAACTTTGACCCTCGCATCGTTTTTATTTTACGTTTATGCGTGTACGTTTAGTTGAATATACGCGTGTGTTATTTAACAATTTATATGAGATTCGTGCAAAGAGAAGTTAATGTAAAATTTTTCTATGCACTGGTTATGCACATCTAAGTATTCCATTTATCATGTTAACTCGTAAGGAATATAATATGCTTAATTAAAATTATATTTCATTTATTTTCATTTAATACATGCATAGGGTTCATTAAACATTAAAACAATGTTGTTATATGCGTATATACTTAGTTCACATATTCTTTAATAAGGATTTCTCCAAGGACCATTAAATGTTTATAGTACGATTCAGTCAGTTAATGTTTCTGCATACATGAATAATGAAAGCAAACATCATCATTATTGACATATTGAGACTTACAATTAGTATAAGCGTGTAATCTGTAGTATTTGACTAGAATGTTCAATGATACAACGAGAGCATTTTCATTTAAAGTTCTCTAGTAAATTCGTTAGTAGGATTATAAATACGCTATGATCCCTATTTCGGAATTCTTATAAATAAATTGACATCCGAATGATTACGATAAGTGTAAGAAAATGGTGATACCTTTAAGTAGTGCGTGCATGACTGCTTTTGTAAGCATGAATCAAAATTACGTCTTCATGCGATTAAATGCTGTTGCCAAATTAAGTCAGGATTGTATGCGCAGACAACCAAATACTGTCCTTAATGTAAATCGAGATTATGCATACGTGCGACCAAATGTTGTTTCGAGACTAGTCAAGATTATACGCATGTCAGAATGAGATTGAGTCGGGAAATTATCCGTATGAGTGTATGTGTTGGTATTTCGAGGTTACAAGATTGTCTCGGCATACGTATGTCTGAATGCTACCATGAAACCGAAACTGTTTTATGTTCGTCCGTGAATAAATGTCTCGAAACTTAGAAATATAGAACTTTTCTCTTACATTGACTTACAACACGAAACATTTAAACATCACAAAATGGTTGTCCTCTTTGGAACATGTTTCTATCAATAGAATAATAAAAGGTATAAACAAGGATTTATCAAAAATATATTTAATATAGCTTTTGACGATCTTATTTCAATTTCGAACATTTATTGTTAGTTAACTTTATCATCAAATGATGATGTAAATAATGTGTATGTGATGTAAACTGGTTCGGGCTAAATGGCTGAATTGATTGCGATCTAGTATGTCAAAATAAAAGCCAAGATGATCTAGTAATAGTCGATTTCCTTGCATGAGCTCGTAAAATGTAATTAATTAACTAACACTAAATGGGAAGGAAAAGGAAGGACTAATTTCCGATTGGTCGTAGTCCTGTCTAATTTTTTATGTATGAGGTTCGAAATATGTGTATTGTTTTCCATGGTTCTTGAAATGAGTTGGCTTTCACTGGTTATTCATACTTATCTTAGGGAATGCTCCCGAATATAAGGAAAATATTCTTTGTTAGTTCTTATTTGATGATGTTATCTACGGCGATTGCAAGCTCGACCCAGTTTTGTCTATATCTGCACAATCGTAAAGCCCAAGAGGTAAAATATATGCATTCCTTCGTTTTATGATCTTTTAAGAGAAGGTTCATTCATCCTCGAGATAGCTTGATCTTTATTGATTTAAGGGATTACAAAAGGTTTCCACACAAATTGAGAATACTCAGAAACAGTAGAACGACGAAGCAAAAGGGAGTTTCGAAAGTCAGGAAATATTGTATATAATATAAAACTAAAAAATATATAAACCGCGAAAAAACACAAAATTTGTATAAAATTGAGAAACCAAGAGAATATCTTTGATGTTAATTAAAACGACTTTACTTTTTAATAAATCCAGTTTTAATTTAACCATAGTATGGTAGATGTATTTAAAATCCTCTTCATCGGTTTTATTACTTGTCTATTACCTTTGAGTCTGAATACTCAAATAGATCTAATAAATTCAAGTACTTGTAGTTATTATTCTTCCTTTTACGGGTTTAACGAACCTTAATAGCACCTTTTAACACTTCTGATGACTGTCTTTGGAGTCATTAATCCAGTGTTCCGAAGTATACACTCATCCAAGTATTAATTGTATCCATCGTTGTTAATATATATTATTCGATTTAGTTAACAAAATAATATTTGTAAGTGATTTAACAAATTTTATTTATAGAAATCTGTATTAATGTATTAAGATAGATTAAGAGAGATTAATCTGTTATATCTTCCGTTATTTGGTTAGTTTCATTTACTTATTAATATTGTTCAAAATTTCTCTATAGGATGATTCAAAGATTTTTTTATGCGTAAATGAAAGCCCAAATCCATATGGGATCATTAGACATTAAACACGATTGAATATAAGGGTTCTTTTAGATATCCCTTGATAGGACGATTCATTAATACGGCTGAGTAAATTTTAGGAAGATCATTAGGGTATTTAGATGTAACATAGGGAGGAAACCTGTCTCCGTGTTTATCTTTTGCAAGCGTCAAAGGTATCCTACTAGTCAGGAGTTAGTTAATTAATCCTAAATTTCGGCTATGCTAATATATTCTCTTAAGTGTAATGTTTACGCCTAATGATTATGTTATTCGAGTAATATTACATGATCTATTTTATACATATGCATTATTATAAATTTAATTTTAAAAAAATGTCTTTTTCTCTGTTCCATGAAGTATGTTTTACGAAAATATAGGATATTTTTATTAATTTATCCAAAAAGTCTATGAAGATTCTGGTCACGTTATTTGCGATACTTAAAAAAACTCAATGGCAAACTTAATTAATGGAATTCAGTTTATTTTATGGTAAAGTAAATATATAGAGCTTTTAAAGAATGGCGTGACATTTTTATCGATCTCGAAAAACACCGTAGGAAGTTTAAATATTATCAATCAAATCTAATCTTCTAAACTGACTTTGTGTTCTTCTAATTTGCACTTTCTTTCATCGTATAATCGCTTGATTCTTTATGCATTTATTCAGATGCATTTATTGCGTGTATTTAAATATTCAAATTTCTTTCTGGTATCTTGAAGTCTGGAAAAGTAAAAATAGTCGAAAAGTATAATTAACAACTTATGCGTTTTACAAAGAGACAAATTGCATAAGATTTCAGTTTAAAGAATTAATCCAGGTATACAATTTGATGTAAAATTAATTTACATCAAATTAGTATGATTAGTTATTTCAACTTGTTATCTGAAATATTTTGTTGTTATTTTTTTTTACTAGCTTCTTTTTAATTTCGTCTTTTACATATAACAGTTATGAGAAATTGTTAGTATAAAACAATCTCTTTTATATTGTTTCGAACTCGTACACTGTTTTATTGTTTCTGTATTTTTTATGATAATTCTCTTCTCATTTTCTCTTTTCTTTTTATCGTTTTTTCTCTTTTTATCTCTCTCAGTTGATGAGAATACCTCTGAAGAAGGAATAATAAAATAAAAAGAAGAATAATCGAAAAATCTTCTTTTGCATCATAGTACACGTGAAACGCAAGGAAGCTTACCATGTTTCTGATCTCTTCTTTTTACCTCTTTTATTTTGCTTTAAAAATGAAGATAAGAAAATAAAAATAAGAACTTTGTATTTTTTTTTACAAAGAGTTTCCTTTTCGATGGACTGAATTAAAAAACATTTTATTGCAAGTCTCATTAACAACATTATCTGTCGTTATCAACGTCGAGAATGAAAACTTTTGTTTTATCTTATGAATTATCGAACAAACTAAGAATACCATTTTATTCTCACGTGTCTCGTATATACATTTATAAATAATATCGTATATAGAACAAGTAATACTTATGTCAATAACGCATAGAAATATTTAATCATAAAAATAATTACATCCAAAAATATTGTCTACAATATTATTTGAAATTTTCACTAACTTCATTTCTTATCCACGAATTACTTTAGCTGGGTATCTATGAATACCAACCTAGCATCCCTTTAGCACACTGCGTTATGACAACAAAATTGCTATGATAACAGATTTAGGATATTTACACATTTAAATAAAAATGATTTCTTACATTTATTTAAAATTGTATATATAAAATATTCTATTTATACAATTTATTTGGTTATGTCTATAAATATTTAGTAATACATTTTTAATCAACTTTTTTGTAAATCACACATGCTTGATTTAAATTATAAAACGGAAACAGTAAATATAAAGACAATGTTTTATAATTGATATTAAAAATAAATAGGTTTCGGTTATATTTCTAAAAATTAAAAATGTTGCATTTTCAGAGGTGTAACACGCATCATCCCTTGTTCAGCACAATGCACTTTTCGTCCAGTTCTCTGGGGTATCATAAACACGAAATGCTATTGTGCAATATACAGATACACGTATACACGCGAATACTCATACCACGGAAACTATAAAGTTTTACGTTCGAGCTGCTGCAAATATATTCGTTGAAAAATCGTAGCATCATATTGCAACCGTTTACCGCGTTCTTCCTTTCATTCGTCTACTTCCATTTCCGAAAGAAAATTGGCATTTTTCTGCAGCAATTTTTATACTTTTAAAGCATCTCACACCTATGTAAAATATTTAGAGAAAAGAATTTCAGTTTGGATGGATATTTACTTGATGAATATTTAATATAGTATTTGTGTTCTTTAAATATTTCATTTTCTACTATATCAATTAGTATTCAATGATACATAAATTAATTTGAATTTTGATTAGAAAATAATTTATTTCATGAGAATTTATGTTTATAGCTATTTAATATTAACCCCTTGCCATTAGTTGTAAATGTTGGTTAGTTGAATCTATGAATATATATATATATATAGATTTATGCATAACACAGTTTTCAATAAACTAGAAACCTTGTATAGTGTTTAGAATTGAAACTAGGCTAGCATCTGGGGCAAATTTGAACACACAATGAGTTAAGAAAATTGTAATACTAGGATAGTTGCAGCCGAATGTTGAAACGAACGCGTTGTATGCTTGAAAGAAACCTGTAGTTAAACTAGACTCACATTAACACTTACATATAAGAAGATACTTATACATAGAAATTTGTATACGTTATATATATTTCTTTAGTATACACTTAAAGAGTATCTGCATAAACTCATTGTCACAGAGATAGTAGAAGAACAGTATCCCTTAGAAAGTAATATCCAGTAGGAGTTCGATATCGGTTATTTCTATTGCGTAAAACGAAAGTTTTTCCTTTGTTCCAGATATTCGCCTCAAAGAAGTACACTGATATTCTCGGTGATAGAAGAAGAGAATTGTTGCTGAAGGACAAGATGAGTACGATAAGTACGCTTCGATGTACCGTACGATGAGACATCATCATAAGGAGCAGATACAGACAAAGAAGGAGAAGATGTCAAGTTCACCGTAGACTTTCATGGACAGATAACATCGAGTTAAATACTTGTAATATTTCTTAGAAACGAGGAATAAACGTTTAAGTCGTTGTGTTTTGTCATTGACAAACATTCAATACGACTCTACACGTTCTTTTTTTGTATTTTTCCAAAATATTCTTAACAATTTGTAGACCTTAAAAAAAGGTCTTGCAATATTTTTCACGATGAATGACACATTGAATATGACTAGCTACATTATCAATTACACAGATATATACAATGATAATGATACAAATTGTGAGGCTGATCTGCCAATCGTTTCTCTGTTAACTCAAATACTTTACACGTTTGTTTGCATCATCGGTTTATTAGGAAATACTTTAGTTATATACGTTGTATTACGTTTTTCAAAGATGCAAACTGTTACAAATATGTATATCGTAAACCTTGCGATAGCAGATGAGTGTTTCTTGATAGGTATACCTTTTCTTGTAACAACTATGAGTACGAGAAGTTGGATCTTTGGTAAAGTAATGTGTAAGATTTATATGACAACTACGAGTATAAATCAATTTACTAGTAGTATCTTTCTCTTCATTATGAGCGCTGATCGTTACATTGCTGTTTGTCATCCTATATCTTCTCCGAAAGTGCGTACACCCTGTATATCCAGAGTAGTTTCTTGCACTGCTTGGACTACAAGTGTAATATTTATGATACCAGTATTTCTTTATGCAAGCGTGATGGAGGGACCTAAGAGCGTTTATAGCTGCAACATCTATTGGCCGGATGATCATGGCGGTCAAACAGCTTTTACTCTTTATACTTTTATTCTGGGCTTTGCAATTCCATTGATCCTCATATTGATCTTTTATTTTTTGGTAATCAGGAAGCTTCAAACTGTAGGCCCGAAAAATAAATCTAAGGAAAAGAAACGTTCTCATCGTAAAGTAACCAGATTGGTATTAACTGTCATAACTGTTTACGTTTTCTGTTGGCTACCCTATTGGCTGATGCAAGTAGCTTTGATCTATACACCTCCAAAACAATGTCAATCAAGCATCAGCATTGCTAGCTTTCTATTGGCTGGATTTCTTAGCTATAGCAACAGTGCTATGAATCCGATACTTTACGCTTTTCTAAGTGACAACTTTAAAAAAAGCTTCTTGAAGGCTTGCACTTGCGCGGCAGGCAAAGACGTAAACGCAGCATTGCACATCGAGAACAGTGTATTTCCGCGAAGGAATAAAGCAAACATTGAAAAGATGCAATTCAATCGTCATGTTACACCTGGACAAACAAAATTTGAGTTAGAAGATGAGGATGGTGAAATAGGTTTGTTAGTCAGTAAAACTTCAACGACTACGGTGACCATGACGTCACGATCTAACATCGCGGTAACTAGTGAACATAATCGAGATCTTGCTAATAAAGAAAAGGAAGGATTAAAGAACGGAGCACAAGTAACTTTGCTCACGCAAGTTTAAATTATCTTATTCAACGATATTTCAAATAATCTGAAGGAAACCATGAAAAATCAAGTATTTGTGTCTTCGATGATAAAATTATTGATTTTCTAAAGAACGAAAGTTCTTGGATCGAATCCAGAATCCCGTGAATTTTATCGTTGGAGATTAATAACCGATACGACAACCTCTATAACTTTCAATTTCCCGAATACGATCGTTCTTAATAAATCACTATGTTTTCAAATGAAAAGATCGGGAAGAGGAAGAAAATTGAAGAATTTTGCTGACGTAGAAACGAAGTTATAGGATTGGGACAATCGTACGAGTTGTCATTATCTTTCCTTAATGGTGAAACATTGGGAATTAATGACTTAATGGTCGAACATCTCGACTCTTTTCCAAGAAAAAGATCCTTCTCTCTTTTCTCTCTCATTCTCGTGTTCAATAAAATTGGCTACTACTGAACTTGGACTCATAGAGTGAATGATCTTAAGAGAATCTTTCCTTAAAGAGGAACGCGAGAACAAAAACTATGTGTGGTACTCAAGTGCGGGTTTAATGATGCTAGATCGAGTTCCCTAGTTTCCTATAATAACTGTTCCTATCATACAAAATATATATGTATATATTATTATTGTTATTATCATCATCATCATTATCATTATTATTATTGTTGTTGTTATTATTATTATTGTTACAAATTATACATATTCTTTCATGAGTTTTCCAAATTTAACAGCGATTATAGTGTCATGCTAATTTGAATAATATTTCTGTTTCTTAAATGATACTTGATAATAAAAGTATTTAAGAGAATTCGAACGATACCATTGTCTTCACAGATTTTGTATATTAAAGTCTTGCGAAATATATTCTAATTCTAATTTCGAAGATAAACTTTAAACACCCTACGTTATGTATATGTATGTATATGTGAATTTGTGTGTGTGTGTGTAAACAATTTGAAATTCATTTAATTGTGGTCGTAATAACAACGATATTAATTATACTTTTAAGTGTATTCATAACTTCTCATTGTCTTTCACATAGTATAACAGAAGTATAGAATAATTTCATAATTATTATTTCCATTTTGAATTACAATTAACAATGGGGCTTGGTTGTATTTTATCATGCCAGAAATAAATGTCAATGCTTCACAGTTAATAAACTTTGTTATTTTCGTTGAAATAAACGAAATTTCTCGTCTGAGGTATTTGTCAATACTTTTTCTTGATTGAGAAACGGCAAACAACATTATTTTTCTCAATGTCTATGATTACCTTGTGAAATGCTTGTTCCTGTCAAAAGCCCTATATTTATTCTTTAATCAAGTTCGTCTTTGATCTGCAAAGTTCCTCTAGTTCAATCCAATTTATTTACGGTCGAAGAAGTTATCCTCTCTTCATACAGTCTGGTTGTATGAACCATCGTTTGATTTACATCATTAGAAGTTATGATTCATTCGTGTTAACATGTATTCAGAAACGTCCGAAACAGAGACGCAACTGTTTTCTACATATACATGATATGTTATATTTGAAAATAATTTAATTAGAAGAGTTGAAAAAATATACAAAATTATGTACCGGACTAAACTATTTTGAACATATTAAATATATTTTTTTTTTATTATACGATTATAATTGATGTTTAAAATTTTTTAATTAAAAATTATCATCTATCTTGTTAAGCAATAATTACTAATGCGCTATAAATGTAGTCGTGTAGTTTATTAAAAATATTATTTCAAATGTCGCTTATAACATTTATATAACAATCTCTGTGAATTAAATTTTATTTATCATACATTAAAAAGTTCAATTTTCTTGACGGTTATTTTTATAAGTTTTATTGTTATTTTTTTTTGTACTCTTTTCACGATCAAACAAATATTTATTGTTACTACTTTTCTTTGATCATAACACGTACGATTTAAATTTGCTAACTAATCCGATACAATTTATTTACGTTTGAGTTACGTTTGGATTGTGCTTAATTTTTTTGCTCGCACTATAATTTTTCTGGACCAAATGGTGAATCAGATTATATTCGTTAACGCAAAAAAATATTTTCTCAATGATTATTTTAATAACACTTGTTTCTTCTTTTTTATTTGCGAAAAGATAATAATTATCAAGGTGAAATAAGGAAATCTATTGGTTTTAATTTTTTTTTAATGATACGTCTAAAGACAAGGTTAAATGTGAAACGATTCGAATTTGTGAATTTGTTAGATTCAGTTTATTCACATTTAAGTTATGTCTGAATTAAGTCTGGATTGTTATTAATCCTTTTTTTTTATGTATTTGACCATTTCATTAAAACAAAGGATGCATTTAAACAAGTTTGATTGTCTAAGTTATTGTTTTCATCAATTTCGTTTCGGTTTTGATTTTGCAAATCGATATTATATTTCACGAATAATTAAAAATTTTTTATTACTTTCTTTTTTTGCTCATTAGTCAAAGAAATAAAACGACACGAAAAATAATGCGAATTTGTGAGTTCAGTTGCATTTGCGAATGGCGCGAAAAAGACCGATTTGATATATAATTTACCATAAACGTCAGCGAAGATACGAAATTAACGATCGTTAAGTGGGATTAAACGAGGTCGCACCGCGTAATTTCGTAAATATTTAACGACACAGCTATGGTATATAAGGTAATAGGTACGTGTCATAATAATATGCTGGAGGCTACAAGCATCATCACCAGATGATGCAAGTTAAATTACCTACAGTATCATTTTCGATGTCGGTTGACAAGAAGTCATCGATTCAAATCAAATTAACTATAGGACTGTAATAATAAATCATGTACTTCTATAATCCTATTTTATTACAGAAAATTTGAAACCACAGATTCATTTATTCATTTTATTTCATTTGTACCCCATAAAGTAAAATATTACTTTAAAGTTTTCTTATAAGTATAGATAATTAAAGTGCTTTAATATTTTTAATAATTTTGTAACTAATTTTCGATAATCGACAATTTTGTTACGTGAATTGTGAAAAAAGCAATCGTCGTTTTTTTTTTTAACAATATAATTATCTTTCAGAAAAAGAAATGAATGTTTGCGTTAATTATCGAAAAGTAGGACGATATCTTATGGAGTAATTAATGCTTATTGACACGATCTCATAGAATAATTCACGCTATAGTAAATTTTCTTGAAACTAGATCGCATAATTCATTGCATGCGAAAACTAAATCAGCGTCTACCATATTGTTCGCGTTTTTTCGTGAGTGGCTGCTTTTGGCATAATACTATTGTATTTGCGTGAAGAATATTACAATTTCTCAGATCAGAAATTCAATTGGAGAAATTTTTATTCCTGATTTTTATCATGATATTAAAAAAAAAAATCTGTTTATATTCAATCTAACAACAAAATATCTTCATTGTTATAAAGCGTCTGAAAGTTCACTTGTTGTAAAATAATATTTTACCTAAAAAACCATTATATACTTTCCACTCTTTTAAACTCGTTGCTGGCAAATTCCATCGATCTTATAACGTCATGACACGGGCAATTTTCGTTTTTTACTGTAGCATATGAAGTAACGAAAATAAAAGAGATGGAAAAAGAGAGAGTGAGAGAGTGAGGTAAAGAAAAATGGAAAGCATATAAGATGAAAGCGAATAAAGAGGAAAAGAAGGTGTATGAGATGTATATACTGGGGTTTTATTATTTTACGGAAAACAATTTCCCTTAAGAGCAATGATAAGGATTAACGTTCACTGCTATAAAACATGATCGCCTTGTATATAGGATTCTCTCTCTCTCTCTCTCTCTCTTTCTCTATTTTTTTTTGCTGTTATTTTTCTCATTGTTTATAGAGTACGATGAATTAGAAGCACATTACGTGATTATTTTTTCTCAGTGATGCTGAAAGATCGAATAATCAACGAGAAAGTAAACGAAAGGGAAAAAAGGGAGGTGAGTGAGTGGGGTGGGCAGGAGACGAAAATAGAAAGAGAGTAAGGAGAGGCATGCACAAATGATAAAATGACGACGATGTGTCGCCACAATATTGTTATATGTTTCCTTTTATAACATCACTTACTTTTTTTCTGTCTTCTTTCGAATAACATTTTCACTTCTCACCGTTGGCAGATCGTTAAATATCGACTATCGCATTATTGAAATTTAATTTTACCCCTCCGTCAGAATTGTTCCTCTAGATAGGGTCGATTTTTATCTTTTAAAGGAAAGATAGTGTAAAATATATCAAAAAAAGTAATGAAAATTCAGTTTGTTCCATATTTTCATTCTTCTTATAGACTTTTTACGAGGCGCAAATTTTGACGAGAATAAAAGGAGCATCTTTCGTTTCTTCTTTTGATAGAATTATGTTGATTTTTTCTCTTTCTTTTTTTCACCCACTGTTTTTAAGTTCCCACGAGTGGGAACGATTTATCTCGATAACTTTCACCGAATGCGAAAGAATAAATCTACGATGTGGGGTATATATATATATATATCGCGTGAAGTTGAAGACAATTCGAAGAGAAGCGATCACGTTGGGGAGAAATAACGATAACATCTTCAGCCATCGATTTCTTTCTCACTATGGGTGATAGGAATGAATTTCTTAAAAATTCTTTAAAGAGAATATCTTATGTTATTTTACAGGCTTTCTTTCTAGACCTAATAAAAATACTGAATGTTTTTTCTCTTTATTTAGTTCATTTTACATATTTTTCATATGGAAATAAAGTCATATATTATCTTTCACTTTTTTTAAAATCCTTCTTTTCATACCACTCTATATGCATACAATTAATATTTAAACATTTTTTATAAATACTTTGTAATATTTTTTACTTTATCCTAAATATTTATGTTGTTAATATATTTTATAACTATATTGATTTTATCATTCATTTTTGTATAAGTATAAGTATAATAATGCAAATTTTTATATCATTTTATACAATCGTTAAAATAATTAATAATAAATCACATAAATTTCCAAATTTAAATGATACAATTTCGTGATGTTTCGAAAGGTAATGCTTTGGACGTGATTGGTGAACGTAAAACGTTCTCCAAATCGAAGGTAGACTCTTCTTTCTCACAAGGTTATCCCATACATCAATCAGTGTAACAGGCCAAACGTCAATCGAGTCAGTTTATATCGATAGTACTTTTTCTTTTGGGTGTCGCATCGTGTCCTAAATTTTTCTTCTTAAAACTTCACTTTCCCTCGAGTCACCATGTTCGACCTTGCGCAAAAACAGAGCTTTAATCAGCCACGTTGTTTGTCGGACGTTATTTCTAGTTGAAAGACCATAGCTTTTCTAGAAGAAGCAACGAATATTTTCTTCAGTAACTTGATTGAATACTCGACAGGGATTCAACTATTAAATTTACAACGTGATCAAAACTCTTCTTTTTTCTATTTTCTTTTTAATAATTTAACACTTTTGATCGTACAATATAAATTAAGTACGTTTCCAGCGGGATTAAAATTTATGCTTCGCAACTTTTTTACTAGTTTTATTAGGTTACTAGTAAAATATGTGCTTATAACATTGTGAAATTTTTTATCCAACAACTTTTAAAATTATTTTTCCATTTTCTATAAAAAATAGAAGACTAGAGAATAGAAGACTTTAGTAAAAGAACGATTGCATTATATTTTTCATTATATTAGTTTCGATATTGTACAAAAAGATATAAGAAACTGAACTAATGTATTTCCGGGCCATGTTTCGTTATTTGAAATTAGCTTTATTATTATTCTCTATTTTCCTTAAAAATTTTATTTATTATTACGGAAACATTATGTATATGCAAAAAATTCTGTTTAATAAAATAGTTTATTTCATTACGCAACACAAATGTTGATTTGAGAGTAAATTTATTTCATATAAAAAATATTTTTATAACGTTTAAAAGAGAAATTTCTAATCTATATGATTTAATTGATTTTACAATTTAAACAATATAAATCATTCAATATAATAAATTAAAATAATAAACAATAAATTGATTGGAATTTTCTTCTATTGAATTTATATTTTCACGTAAAATTATCCCACGTTAGATCGATCAGCCTATAATATGCTTTTTTTTTTTATCTTAATCGAATTTATATAAAGAACATAAAGATATATAAAGATCTTTACTCTTCTTTATTATTTTCTCTTTCATATTTCATATCACAATTTCATATCAGACGAATCGAAACGTAGCGATTATTGGGGGTACATCAGAGATGTTCATGTATCGTTTGATGACATTTTCGAGCTATATTAGATAAGCTTTTGGCATTCTCGCTTTGGAATCTAAACGAGGAATCTCAATACGACGTAGTAAGGGACAGGGAGGAAATAGAGAGGTTAACGTGAAGATACTAAACGCTAGATGCAAGAAACCTTCAAGTTAACCTTTTGATGTATCGCAAATGAGAAAACATTTGGGAAATTAGTTATCAACATCAGCACGATGATCAGTCATGTTTTAAAGAAGATCGAGTAGAAGTTATTTGACGATCGTTTATATAAATATACAGAGTGTCATAAAATTTGTTTTATCGATAAAAAAACGAAACAAAAAGAAATCGATATTAGTTTATTAATAAAATTACTATATTCTTTTTTATTCATCAAAAGATATATATTAATCTGTAGTTCCAATAATGTTTAAAAACATTGGCCTACAATATTACCATTCTAAATATCTGACAAAAGAGAAATGTTTTATCATTTTTTAATTCAATATATCCAATTTTGGGATTTTCTGTATATTATTTTTTCTTCCTATATATCTCTATCATTTTGTATCTTTTAATCATACATTAGAGTCAATTTGTGTCATAGAAAAATAACAATTTACATTTTATTTTAGTTGATTAAATTTTTTTTTTCTAGATTATGGTTTTAACTCGGCTAGTTTCTACGAAGAAATTTATACGGAAAAATACAAGTAAAGGAGAAAAAAGGGAGATAGAATGACACTCCCTCTGCTTTATTTAATCCCTACGGCAATCACCACTACTTGTATCCCCATCCTTCTTTTCTTCCTTCATTTACCACAGGATGCGTAATCGAATTTTCGTCGTTGGCTTTATAAGCATGCTAACGTCAGTTTATCGTCTCTTTTGTTTGTTTTTTCTATTTTCTAGTTTTAAATATTTCTTCGTATAGTATATGAAATTAATTTAATTATAGAATCAAAGAAAATCACATACATTTTTTTATTTTTAAGAATTAAAAATATTGCTCTTTTAATATATTTATTATTCTTTTCATACATTTATTGGAATACATGCGAATATTTTCCTGTTTACGAGTGAATTAAACTTACATTAATTCATGTAATTCTATTCATGTATTTCTATTTTTCTTAGTAATATTGAATAAATTGGCATTCATAAACAATATCAAATATGAAACAAAACTAATTTGAGTAAATATTAAAGTACTTTTTTTTATATGAATATTACTTGAATAAAAAAGTTTACAAAAGTAAAGATATATAGGACATATTTAGGGCATAATTATTACAGTAGTATTTGGTATATTACAATTTTCATAAGTTAATTTTCGAAAAAGTGGATAAATTTATTGAAAGTAAATTTTTAGATTATTTTCAGATTATCTTTATTAAAATTAGTAAGATAATTTTAAATTGTTACAATATATTTTTAATTAGATTTATTAACAATTCAAAAGAAAAATAATGATCGATTAATGATCGAAAAATAAAAATTTCATTATATATTAATGAAGAATATTTAAAAACGTTTAACAAATAATATTTAGATACTTATATTACAACGAACACCTTGTTTGTTGATTTTACGAACGAATCAACAGACTTATTGATTTTCTCAAACGTATCTGAAATGTGTTTGGCTATTGAAACTTTCCAAAAGATAGTTCTTCGCAATAAGTAGGTACAGTTAGTTATATATATATGTACTTACGTAAACTGTTTTAAAAAAAGAATGATTACATCAAGAAAACTTGAAAATTTATACTAATCATGAGTATCAGTCATTTTTCAAGGATTCAAAGTTTACTCAAGTTAAGTTTTAAAGTGTCTTTGATATTGAGCCAAGCAAAATGAGAAGTAATTCATTTGTTTGCTTGTACAAAGTTTTCAGAACTATACCCATTTATTGAGAGAAGAAAATAATGGATGTTGTAAACAAAGCAATGATAGCGAATATTAATGTTAATCCATTAAATTTGCAAAATAATTTTGAATGGATTTTGTGTAGATAATTTTCTTTAATAAAGAATGTATCCCTAATAATATTAATGATGTTTTCAAATTTAGGACTAAAACGATAATCAACAGTTAACAGTTAATTTTAATAATTATAATTGTGTTGTTCTTTTCATTAATTCTTTGTTTTTGAAGATTAACTTTACGTTTATGGAGTAGCAATTTTTGTTAAAGGTAATTCATTGTCATTTTTAACTCGTTTATTTATGTCAATGATCTGTGATTATTTTTGTAATTAACCCTTGTTAGAATTTTCAAAAAGTAGTCTTTTGATTAAACTGGCAACTTTATTCAATAAATCATTTATGACAATGAGAAATAAGGATACACTTAGAACAAAGTTTGACGACCTACTTTTTTTAATGACTTTCAATGACTCTTGAAAGAGAAAGGATTTGTTAGATCTGGCTTGGATAATTTTTGTATATTATCAGTTGCTGCCGAAATTACAAATTTTACGTAGTAGTAGTATGTAGTTAATGATTTCCTATAATCCCTAAATATTCGATTACTTAAAACCATATTATAATCTTATTTTATTTAAAGCAAATATATATATAATAATTTTATTCTGAACATTTTGAATCTTTTCATTTAGAAATTCTTTATATAAATTTATTGTCAATCATACAAGAAAAGAAAAAGAATAATATATTTAAAAGTTACGTAATTTATTTAAATATAATTTATTGTATGTAAATTTAATTTTATATAAAATTGTATTAATTATAATAATAATTAAAAAATATTGAAAAGTTTTTTTTTAATACTATATATATATATATATTATAGATCACTTATACAACGATTTAATAGTGCTATTTACCTGCATACACATAGATATATATAAATTTGCAAACGATTATATCAACGATAGTTAATCACATTCTAATTACGCAAAGATTGACATATACCACAAATTAGAACATAAATAATTTGATGTAATGCGTGTATTCTATGTGAATCCGTTAATATAAACAAATATATATATATATATATACATTGAGTCACAGGAGTATTCGTATTTCCATTGTTAACTTTAAACAATTAATATTTTATTCTAATACAATATTTCAAAATTTGTATACACATAAATCTATTTTAGGATTGTATATTAAACTTTTCAATTGATATAAATTTTATTGCAAAAAGTACTTTATTGTAAGAGAAATATAATTTTACATAAATGATAATATTAGTCACAAGAGTATACCCAATCATCAGTAAACCATTACAAGATACAAATAAGTGCCAACTTAATACTACTTACAAAAATAATAATTGTATTTTGATGATATCTTGTGTAGATACAAAACTCTTGTAAGACTAATTTTTTAATCATTAATAAAAAATTATATTTCTCTGACAATAAATTGTTCTTTTGCAATAAAATTTATATTAATTTGAAAGTTGAATAATTCTGAACAAAGATTTCTATGTATCAAAAGTTTGAAAATGTAAATTACAAGTAAATGTCAGGTTTTTTAAATTTATGGTAGGAGTAAGTACGATTAATACTTCTAGGACACTATATATAATCTATATATATATAAAAGAAAGAGAAAAAGAGAGAGAGTAAAAAGATAAGAATATTTTCTCTTTTTCTTTCGTGTGTCTCGTCTCTGACGGATACCATCTTCTACTAACTCTTATAACGGGAAACACAGGGGCATGGAATTTTCTGATTTACGTAAATGCCAGTGGAATCGTGATGAGCATGGTATATCATTGAATAGAGAAAGAGAATGAGAGAGAGAGAGAGAGAGAGACCGATAGACAAGCATAGAGAGAGGAGAATCCACCTATAAGGAATAGCAAAGCATTTCCGCATCGGCCACAGGAGTGTGCAAGAGATTCTCTAAATTCCAAATACGAATTTTGAGTAGAGAACCATTGTTATTGCGCGTGATACCTATTGTATTACATAATTACAAAGAACACTTTAATACTAAAAGATAATATTTAATTTTTATTACATATCTTATTTGAATAGTAATTATTTTTCAATAATATAATTTTCATTTTTATCAAGAACAAGACTTTAATATACGATATTGTTAATACAGAATAAATAAATCACTGTTACTAGTTTTTACTCTCTTACATAGAAATTTTAACATAGAATGAAGTTGATGGCCGGTTTTATGTAAATCGTTTTTACACCATATAATTTTACACAATTATTAGGATATTAAAAATTGTTGAGTATAATGTGAATTAAATTTTTACATAACCAAATTAAAATATCTTTTCTTTTAGCATAAAGACGATACTTTAGAAAGTTTGAAATTCAAGAAAATTGAAGTTATTTTCTTGATGTTTATCTGAAAGCAAGGATTCGATACGAATGAAGATATTTGAATCAACAAGAATTTGAGAAAGTTTTTCTTTTGAGCATCTGGTTTTGCTTCTGAGCTTCCAAAATAATATTTTTCAATCTTTTTCATAGAAATCAACAACGACCTATATACCACGACTCTGATATTTTGTGTAAACTCCAACTATTTAATACCTGCGGGAGCTTCGATACTTATAAACAATGTGAATCATTCTTTGAGTTAGTAGACTTCAGAAGAGTGTTTTTTTTAAACCTTATTCATTTTACATTTAAAACTCGATTTGTTAGGCGATGATAGATTACAATTATCATTCTAATAAAACCGTCAATACCATCAGAAAATATTTTACTAACTTATAAAATAATTGATTAACCTCGAATACTTCTTAAAATTATTTTAAATTGATCTTTATTTAAAACCGAAATGATTAAATAGTTTTTATTAGTATCTTTTATTGGCAGTAAACCTCTTTAAAGTTTGGGAATTGTTGGTAAAAAAAATACCAAAAAAGATATTTGTTTTTTAAATTTCTTTTCGTATAATTTTTTTCTTTTTTTTAATTTTGTATATTTTGTTGTTGATGGATATGAAGGTGTACTCGTTTTGTTCAATGTTTCATATATTTGATAATTTTGTTTTATGGGAAATTTGATTGACGAGACGTCAGAAAAATTAGATAAAGTGAAAGAAATTTTAATATCTTTATTATGATTAAATTCATTTATTGATAGTAATGTATTTTTCAATATTGCATTATTGTTATTGTTTTGTATGAGTTAAATATCTGTAATCATACTAGCCATACTCTTCGGACATGATTTAGTTATATATCAATTTGGTTGGTAAATACAGCAACACGTGGAATCTGTGTCTAGGTAAATCCAATATTACGTGTTGTATTTAATTTAAAGCAATTCTAGTTAGAGGTTTATTTAGTCCTGCTTATATAATATGTAGGATATATATATAGATATATTTTCATCATAGATACCAATGAAATATTTTTATTTTTCATAGATTCTAATAGAATTTCATGAGATATAATGGGACACACACACACATAGTATCGAAAACGAATAAATTCACTTTACATCGTTATTTAGCTGTATACATTAAAAATGAATCGAAAAGCGAATATTCGATGTTAATATCAAAGCTTGTTAAAATTAGGACCAAAATAAAAAATGTTTACACATTATGACGTTTCAAACTAAACTATATTTCTAAGGCAACTATACGATTTAAGATTAATTAATGAAGATAACTGGTGTACAAGTTTAACGAGTTTAAAATTTGTTATATGATCATAGGATTAAATGAAGAATTGAAAATATTTCGAATAATTTAACATGTCGAATACTTTCCGATATTTTTTTAAGCGATATTTATAGAACAAAATAAGTTAATCTTGTTTTTTTTTTATATTAAACAGATAAATCTATGAAAGTTGATTATTCTTGAAATGTATGACAATTTTTAAATAAAGTGAAAGACGAAAAAGAAATTCAATCAATGTCGGGCAAATCAATGACTATGCAAAACAAATTTCGAATGTAAGTGAAAATAAAAAATATATAATTAATAATAAGTTATGTTAGTAATCGATATTTATGTAGAATTCAGCACATTTGAATCATTATTCGTACGTAAATGAAAAACTAATTGTAAGTGATAAATTAAACCTAGAGAAATTCGTGTCTTGTAAAATAAATTGATCGCATCTACTACATTTGTTAATTGCATCATTTAAGTCTCATTCGTGTAATTGGCAGATCGCGTTAGTCAATTGATGACTTCGTACATACGTAGTCGAATTTCTCTTTCGATCAGGAAAATTTATTTTATTTATCGTTTACGGTCGACTCGATAATATTCATAGAGATGATATATCCTCGTATAAAAATTATTTTCTATTGTTTAACTTTATGTTCAATCTTTCGAGCTCTTACAAGCCTGTAAAATTAAAAGGGATATTAAAATAAAATATCGAGAAAAAAGACGTCGTAGTTTTATGAAAGAGCATCGATGTTGACCAGTTAAACAAAGAAAATAAAAAAAAAACAAGGCGTATGAATATAATCTTTGTCGATCAAGTGCTGTGATGTATAGAACGAAATTTCTGTGCGTATATGAAAGGATCATCATGCTGGAGAATTTCTTAGAATTATATTTAAAAAATAACTTTAACAAAGTTAAATATTATTAGTCATATGTATGTACATCTGTTTAATTAACAATAATATTTTCGAACTAACGCGTGTGTATGATGTATCTGCGTTTGTCGTAACGTCGTTTTGAAAGTCCCAAAATCATACGTGTTCTCTTATTCCTACTAGACGTCGATCGATATCGCTCGATTTAATGTGAATTTAATGATTAATGTATTATTTGTAATATTCTAACCAATAATGACAAACAAAGATCCGCCATTCTTCTTAAAGATGTGTGTAATTGAATATATATATGTACAATTACTAAAAATCAGTTACAAGTTGACTATCTATTTTGATCGAATGTGTTTCATGTACAAAAACAAACATATTTATATGTTATAATGTCGATAAAATTGTATAAGATTTGAGAAAAAAAATGAATGATGATCATTCCTAAATATAAGACATTTTGCTCGAATACAATCTTGATTCGTTGCAAGTGAAGGAGACCAAAACTCTTACCCTTTCCGAAATTAAAATTAAAAAGATTAAATATAAGAAAGAATCTGTATCGTTAAATAAAACCTATTATATGGTGTTTGATTTAAAAATAAAAGTATAAAGTGATGGTATTAAATGCGTAAACAAAAAAATATAAAATTAGATTGTGTTGTACACTAAAAATAAAGTGTAAATATACTTTGTGAAAAAATCATCGATTAAGCAAAATCGTCTGATTTTAAAATCCCATCTTTTTTAATTGAAATTATTCTAATGCAATAAGATTTTAATTAGAATAGTAATAGATAAGGAAATTAGTTTCTTATTTTATTTTTGCTGATCGAGTTTAATATATACCTAGATATCATTTTATAATAATTTCAATAATATTCTTGTCTTTTTGTTCTTTCTTTTAAATGTTCGAGCCACTTTTGTACGAACACATTTTTACATTTCTTCAATACTACCGTGGTAAGAAAAATGGACTATACGTTAGAATCACGTTGAATACCACAATTTTAAACGCTTAGCTGAACCGTAAGATAAAGGGAGATAGAAGAAAAATTTGTTTAATAAATCTTTTGAAAAAGAAAATTCGAAAAAATGTTTGAATCGAAAATAATATCTGATCGCCGTGAGCACAAATTGAATCAAATTTACATGATTAAAATCGAGATGGTTTTATTCCAGAAATTGAATTTCCCCTTTGCGAATAATAGGTTGAACATCGTGAAAGAAAGAAACTTTGTCCCCTCCCCTCCCCTTTTCGATTTAAATGTAATGAAGAAAAGAACGAACGGGTGAGTAAAATATAATAGACGTAAAAAAGAAAAAGATTCGATCTGAAAAAAAGTTAACATGTAAATCATCGGATTCCATAAGCAATCGAGCGAAAATAACCAAGAACACATCAGAGCCTCTTGATTTTAATCCGATAAAATGGAAACATTCGGATTATGGCAATCGTCCAAAGGACATCATTTTACGGGAGAAAGGATAATCGTCTTGGAATTTTCTTGGTTTAGTTATTCGAGATATTTCTCAAGCTTGCTTGCTTACTTCGATCGGTTAGTAGGAATTTATAACATTTCAGTTGACATTGAATTGTTTACGTTTCATATATTTATTTTTGTTCATTTATTTATATATTAAAAAGAACGATTCTTCCATATATACTCATATATAATAATTAAATGTAGTAAGTACAGATAACAGATATATAATTATTTAAATTTAATAAATATATTTATAGGGACAGAATAAGTTTATAACAACTAAGTGAATTATAGAGAAAATAAAATGAGATAATAAGTTTAGATTTCAAATACGTGTGATTTAAAAATTATTTGATTTTATAGTGTGGGAGAATATAAGTAATTATCATTCATAGTGATTATAACTTTTAATGGTTAGTTAGAGTTTTTAATTTTGTCCAAGGACGTTTTTAATATCGTCTGCGAACATCTCGTAAAATTTGTATGAAAAGAAAATAATTTAGCTTGATAAATTTTCAGAGGACGTAAAATAGAGGAACAATTTCATTCTTCTTCTTCTTCGAACAGAGGGAGAACTTTTTTTTTTAGGTATAAAATATGTCACGTTAGCTTCTTTAGTATTCGAGTGTTTTATAACTTGAATAAGATCGAGAACGAAAGTCGATATAGATATGTAGATAGTAAGTGAGAGAAAGAGAGAGAAAAAAAGAAAGAATCTATCATCTCATCAAATGGTCTGGCAGTCCTAAATTCGTTGGAAGGTCTGTAAGGTGTTAAAACCTCTTCATGGCTGATTTGTCGATCATTTGATCTGGCGAAAAAGTTTTGACGCAGTTAATCGCATCTGTGAAAGGATAAATTTGAATATTTACATTTGTTACATAAAAATCTCACGAGGAAGAAAGTTCCACAACGAATGATTTATTCTTATTTTGTTTTTGTCAGAAAACGAAAGAAAAATTGATGTTTTCTTTCTCGATAGTAAAGGGAAAAGAAATAAATTCTCGTTAAGTTCAAATGTAGGTGTTTATTGTAGTCAACAGATGAAGCAAAAATTCATTTTCTTTCTTCTTCGACAGTAAAGGCAAATAAATATTTTACTTGTTAGTGTATATTTATTTAATATTATCATTATTATTATTTTTATTATTATTATTATATATTGTTGTTTAATGAAAATACGTCTTTATGATCGTCTCAATATTTAAAAAAAAAGCTTTAATATGAAATAATATTTTATATTATTATATATATTAATATTCTTGCGTTATAACATCGATCTTTTATTTTGAATGGCAATGTAAAATTATTATAATTATATAGACGTATAAATATATTTTGCTTTTAATTTGTTTCATTGGTTTCTCGTTTCACATGGTAGCAAAGGATGATATTTAAATGTTGAATATTTATTTTCTTGTGAAATGCAAATTGACATTTAACTTCTGCGGAAATACCATTCGAAATATTTTTGCATGTTGTTAGTATATGTTATTCGTATAAATTACGTAAATATGTATGTTAGAATGTAATTTGAAACATCGGTTTCAACCACAAGAGATTTTCATTTATTTTCGAGATCGTTGTTGGACTACTGCATAGTATTATATTATTAATACGTAGTAATTGAATATTCTCGACCATTTGCTTTTTAACATTAAAAAATAATCCACATCGATATCGAGTGTTATTTGTAAAATTGTCCATCTATTCATACGTCTGATGGTAAAATAACTTTAATAACAAAAATGAGAAACAACTAAATTGCTCTAAATCTATAATTAGAAACCATTATGTAGAATCAGAAATAATATTTATTAAATTCATATATTATAAATTTTTATGTTTATTTTCCAGACTTCAAGATTTCTACACACATGTATGCAAATTATCGATCATATAATTAATTTGTCGCAAGTCTACGCGTTTCTTGTTAAAAAAAAAAAATAAGTTAAATAACCAATTAATTATTTATAAATACAAATTTTACGAATAATTTAAATGTTTTTCCGTAAATTTTATTACCTGACTTAAATATTTTATCGTTGATAAATATTTAATGCGTAAATTATTATTTCAAGATTAAAATTAATTATTTTCAATCATTTATTTCAATTATCTCATTTGTTTATTCAAGAAAATTAAAATTATATATTGAACAATATCATAAAAATGTATTAAATTTAATAACTTAATTAGTGTATTTACTTGTGTAATTATTTTTTTAAATTTAATATAATGTACTAATATACTTTCGAACACGAATAATTTGGAATTTAATATAACTTTGAATAAACTTTCTCGAGAAATACTTACTCACGATCTCTCTTATCTTTGAACAATTTAGTGAAAAAAAAAATAATAGCCAACTTCATCGAACTTCGATGAAATCGATTGTGAACGTATCCGAAAACCACGACTGGCGATACGAATTGAATAGTAATTACAGCTTAAGCTACGATAACACGAAGTAACTCCCACTCATATGCACACACATTTACGAATAATACAGTACAGTAAACATTATTGGAAGGTATGTGTGTACTCGCTCGTCTGTGGGTGTAGTTGAACAATTGTCTCTCATGTTGCATTAGGAAAATTCAATAAACGACGAGACGACGTACATTTGGAATTAATTCGCTAATATAATACATTAGTTATGGACGGACTGTATTACAATTGAAATATGCTTTCATGTTCATACATGAAGGATCATGATACACGTTGCGTTATGAATAATTATAATCTAAACTCGATCTTTACATTTTTTGTAATATTAAAGTAAAAATTATTAATATTTTTTAATATTATTTTATATTATAGATTAAAACAAAACTGAAGATATTAACAATAAAAAATTTTCAAATTTAAATAAAATTGATTTCTTCATTTAATCGCTTTATTTTTTTATCGCTAAAAATATAAACTCAATGTTTATTTTATCACTTTTACACTCAATATTTAGTGAATTTTTATTACATCGATAAACCAACTGAAAACACTATACTAACTTGCCTAAAGTTCTGTTTTAAATATTCACCCTAGCGGATTTAATCTATTTTTAAATATAACGATGTTTTCTATAGGTGACTTCCTCTGATCATAAAATTTTTTACTAGAAATCTCAGCTGATTCTAGATCGGGGTCAAATCAGTATTCAGTGTCGGCCATGGCAGTAATCCTATTTTCAAATTTTTAAATCACTTTTTTTAGTAAGGGGAAAGAAAAGAGAGGTAAGCCAAAATGAAAAGAAATAAAGTAAAGCGAAGTTCTAGTACTTTTTAATTTATAAATTAATTTTTATTTATATGTTAATTTTAATTTTATTTTAACGTTAGCTTTTTATTTCAATCGGTACAATTTTGAATATAAAAATGTATGAGATAGTTTTTAAAACTTATTAAACAATTGTAAACGAAACGAAATCCTCAAACCAATGGAAGGAAGAGAGAGACAAAGATAAATCACGTTTTTCCAGTAGCTTTTATAAGAATATGAAGAAAAATGATTTTTGTGACTTTATTTCACATATAAAATAATTCTAATTTTACAATTTAAATATAAATATACACTTCAAAACTAACAATAGAAAGTAATTAACATAAATAAACAAATATAACTTTGGTTAATATAGTAAAAATAGATACCTACTAACAACACACCTACGTTTTTCATCTTGATATTTGGTGTTTATCGCCACCAAGTTTTCCAATAGATTCTAATTATACATTCAAACCACAAATTTTCATTAAAGTTTTAATGAACGGTAGAGACTTTCACATAAAGTGTCTATATAGATAAGGTTTGACGTTTTGAGCTCGTACTTACAATATTTATATGTAGATATGTAAAAGTAAAAGCCAGGATATTAAAAATTTTTCATAGATCATGTAAATATAATAGTTATCTACGTTCGTTAGATTCTTTTTTGTAGATTTGATAAGACTAAGTCAGGGAATTTTTAATAATTCAACTTCATGAAAATTTTATTAACTACATAGTTCGAATGAATAAATTTTGAAATGTAAACTAAGTTTAATTATAGAGTTGAAAAATATAATGACTTCTCGAAAATTAAAACTTTTTTTTTATCAAAGAAGGATTTATCGTGATATAAATGTAGATAAGAAGATTTGGTAATCGATTTTTATATAAAAGTTTATATTCTCAGAAACCTTTTGAAAAAAATCTTGATATAATTTAAACAACAAATTCTTCCAATAATAAATGGGTAAAATTAACGAAATACAAATTAAAATAAAATCAACGAACTATAAAATAAAATAAAAAATTTAATAAAAAACAAGAAAAGTGGCACATAAAGGTTTTGATAGGAATCAAATGGAAAATAGAATCGATCGTATATATGTATATTTCAATATTATACCACACACGTATTCTCGGTGTGATTAATGTAGAAAAGACGGAAGCTGAGGAGAAGGTAGACGGTAGAGGATAGACGGAAGCGGAAAGGCCGATAGAATGGCGTACGGAATGGTATAAAAGGCTGTGTAATGGGCGTTCGCTGACTCGTAGTTATAGCCTTGCAATAAATTCGTGCACGTTTTGCGGAAATTCACTACATACCAGGCCGGGCAAAACCGATGAGTTAAAGAACGACATGTATATAAGCATACATATATATATATAAAAAGAAAGATCATCGAATGCAAAAAAGTCGTAAAACGCTTCGCGATTGGTGTGATTGTTATCGAAATATGCGTGACTTTTAATCGGTTCGTGCGAATTAAATCGTGTGATACGAATTAAATTCGAAACAAGATATACCGAAGATTTCGATATTCTTCAATTTATTTTCTACCATCATTTCTTTTGTTCTTTTCAAGTTTCCTTTTTCGGATATCGAGTTGAAACGAATTTTCAAACACCCTGAATGGATGCTGTAACAAACGTGAAAGTCGATCCTTTAGAAAAAGAAAAAGAAAGAAACAGTCATTATCGTTTTCCTTCTGTTACAAAAAAAAAATCGTATAAAATTGTGTCTCGTGCCTCAATACGAGAGATCGTAATTGCTCACGAAAAAGGAGAAGAATAGGGAGGTAAGTGGGTGTAAAATTTGTTAAATGTTACGAAACGAGAAACGAGGAAAAGAATTAGTTCGGTAATAAGCGGTTAGTTTAAGGTTCGTAGGTAGTCTACTAAGAAAAAAAAGATCGGTTATAAAAGAGAGAGGGGAGAGAAAAAGAGAGAGGAAGCAAGAGACTTATGTGTTACGTGTTACACACTATATATGTGTATATATGTGTATAGATCTGTATACACATGTGTATAAAAGCAGGATGTACTTGCTCGCATTGTCTGAACGTGCTTGGAATAATTTTCTGTTGTACTTTTATATACGACGGAAGAACCATTAGCAGACATTGCCTGTGTTCCTACGGAAGATATTTTCTTTTTTACTTTTCTTTCCTAACTTGGCCATTTTCCTCTTTCATTTTTCGTGAATTTTCGTGAAAACTAAAATAAGATGAATCTTTTATTGCTAATCATCTTGATAAAACTTATTAATGAACGTTATATCATTTCTATCGAAACTTGTACTAACGATTGGTGTAATTTTCATTATTTATTTCTCTCTCTCTCTCTCTTTTCTCTATCTTTTTCTTTCTTTATAGGAAATTTTATCTATTAAATACAAAAAAATACGATCTGTCGTTACTTTCCTTTTCATTTTCTTACTTCCTTTCTTCCTTCTTCTTGTTTACGAACTCCATAAGTTGCATTTGAATTTTTTACACTACCCTTTTAACCTCTCTAAAGAAAGGAAAATATAAAGATAAAGAAAAAAAAAACGCAGATATGAAGGAAGGAGTAAATGTATCTTTAAATAATCCGATGCTCGGGCTCCATTTTGACATACAATTTTTAGAAGAAAAATATACATAACCGAAATATATATATATATATATATATAATATAATATTCGGGAAGATATAAGATTTGTATTTTATTTTTTACAGAATTAACAAATTACTTTATTTAATTAAAAATTGAAATAATTACTTGACAGGTAATTAATTACTACAAAAATAATATTATAAATTAAACAATATAAATAAATTGAAATAATAACAAAGAAAAATGAAATTATTGGAAATCAAGAGTTTACAATTACAAAATTGAATGTCTTTTTATCGGATTGGAAAAAAAGAATTAACTGAAAAATGGGAATAAGTTAATCGATAAATCGAATGGTCTATTTTAGTTCACAGCTGCAATAAACACACAAGTCTGTATATATACGTACACATACATGTACCTATACGTTATCTTGATTCGACAAAGATCAAGCACATGATGTAGATGGAAAAGGGTGTGGAAAGAAGGTATGCATAATTAATTAACGATCCTCGTACCAGAGATGCTAATGTTCTACGATCGTGTTCCATCGAGCGCTTAATTAGAGAGTCTGGGCAACATATACATATAAGCATGAATATTTGTCTGCAAGATAGTTATAACTATATATAATATATATGCATATGTATAAAATATATAATATATATATAATATATGTATATGTATGCAAAAACGTATGACAAAGTCGAAGATTTTTTTACAGAAAAGTGTGATTTTATCGTCAGTGTGTTAATCGGTTTTGAAATTAAATTTAAATCGACTGTTTCAGACTTGAACAAGAAGGAATAAAAGAGAAACATAATTATTCGACGCAATGTTGAAAATTCGTTCATTCGTTCACACTATTTTCTCATTCTCTTTGTGATAAAACAAAAGAGGGAAAGAAAGAGATAGAAAAATAGAAAAAAAATCGAAAAACAGATGTGACATTATTTACTTTTCGTTATGCATTTTTATCCGAAAAAATTCATTCTTTTCTTAAATTTATGTTATTATTTCAAGACTTACGTATGTGGCGATAAAAAATAGCATAATTATTTAGAAAATATTATCGGTTATTTATAAAGATGTCTATTTCACTCGTTGTATATAGAATTTTTTAGAAAGTCATCGATTTTTTTTTATCTATCTAAAATTGTAATATGCATAAAAAATAATTCAAACGTATAGTATAAAATGCAATTACGAGAAACGATCTCAATAAAACAGTTTGGACACTTATTTTATAATCTAATTATTCCAAAAATAAAACATTATTCTAATTATCTATAAATTTAATTAGACATATCGTCCTTATATAAAAAAAAGAAAATAATACGTTTCTTATTGTAAAAAAGAAGTTGAAATAAACGAGGTTAATGTAAATTCTCTTTTTCTCCGTTTTTTTTTTTCGATTTGATTGGTCACGTTCTTATTTGTAGTCGATATCCTGGTGCGAATAAATTCAATGCACTTGCGAAAGAAAAAAAGGGAGAGGGAAGCACAACGACGACGACGACGACGACGACGACGACAAGAATGAGGTATGTTCTTAAAGGACCGCCAAAGAGAAATAAATTCATCGTGTGTGACGCTTTTAAAGTTTGTCTAGGTATCACGTAGAAACTCTAGAACAGTTCGTTCCTATTTCATGCTTGGATGTTGGAAGGAGTTTGTCCGCCATTCTTTTTTCAGCTACACGACACGTTCTGGGGGTCTAAACTCGTTCTTAGAAAAAGTATTTTATTTCATTTGAATTGGTGACCTACGTTGTTGCGAAATTACCCGATTTTTTCATATTACTTTAAAAAAAAAAAAATTGCAACATCCCAATTATCCCATGTTTTTTTTTTACAATAAACTATCATTCTTTTATTTTCTATTATTATTATTAACTCTTTGTACTTCACAGGTATCGCCATTAAAGCGAGTTTCGTGATACGAGGTATAAATGCATTATAAATTTGATTAGAGTGCAAAGGATTGATAAATAATTTAACATGGATTCATTCATGGAATAATTCATTAATATTCATATTAGATATAATGAGATGAGCTTTTAATAAGGGGAAATAAGAGGGAAATATTTTCAATGTAATTATTTGATGTATAAACAAAATATTTGTGATATTTAATAATATAAAATTAACATAATTTATCGATTCTATATATTATATTATACAATGTTTAAATCTTTCACACAAATTTATTAATCAAAAATCATAATATATTTCCATATAGGAATCTGCAAATAAAATATAAATTCCTAGTCTATAAATATTGAAGTTCTCCAATGTATACGATAATAGATTACTTTTTCTCTTTATTTCATATTACACATATATTACATCTATATTATACAACAAACGTATTTATTATTTAATAGATAAGTTATATTGCTAATTTTAATTTCAAATCTCTTATTATAAAAGAAACATATCTATTTGGATGTTTCGAACGAATAGAATTGTTTTATCATTAAGTCTTTGTGAAACTTTTGTTAATTGTACAATAATTAGCCAATTGTAAATAAAAAGATTGAAACTATCTTTGAAGTCTTTGATACTTTTGTTAATTTAGTAATCTTTTGTTATCCATTAAAAGGAATTTTATACGTAATATATTCAAAGAAATAATTCCGAGCGCTTTGACTTTCTTTCTACAATTTCATCTCCTTTTGCATGGATAGAAAAGAAAGAATGCATATGGTATAGTTGAATGAGCAAATCTAGAGAGTGGCGCCATCTTTCTCTAATTCTATAAACATTGCTCTAATAAGAACTTACCATCTTTTTGTCTCTCTTTTATTATTTTTTTCTTTTATTTTTTTCTAAATGTCAAACAAAAACATAAAGAAAACATAATTATTTCAAAGTGAGAGTGAGAGAGAGAGAGAGAATATTAAGTAACGTCCATTTCCAAGAACAATAGCTATTTCATTAATAATGATTATTCGGGAAGTAAGTAAATAAGTATAATTTTAATTTGCGAGATTCCTTTTCTAATTTCGAATTCAAGCACTCCTTATTATTGAAAGCTTGGCTTATTTTTTTTTCTTGTTACGAGTCGAAAAAAATCCAAAAGATTTGTTAATATAAATGAATTTAAGAAATAGAATCAAATCATATAAATGTGTGTATCATTTTAGTGTATATATTAAAATAATAAATAAAAACAAATCGACATTTTATATGATTAAAAACTGAAGCGAGATAAGCAAGGAAATAGGAATATCAAAGAACGAAGAAAAGAAATCTCTTACATCGATTACCAATGGTCGGTAGTCACGAGTCGATGAAAAGGAAGCTAACTCGGAAGGTTTAATCCTTAGAAAAACGCTCGAATGCTTCCCACTTGGAATTTTTTCGAAGAATCATTGCGGAAGAATAGAGAAATAGAAGAACACTTACGTGATAGCTAAAACTATTAATCTCGATAGACAAAGTGTATTGTATATACATATAAACTATTATCTTATTTCCTATTGTTTTTTTTTTCCTTCTTTATTCTTTTTTCTATCTTGATGTCGTTCACTTTGCTCTTTTTTTTTCTTGTATTCATTTATTTTATTCTCTCTCTTTCTTTTTTTTTTTTTTTTTTTTAATTCATTTATTTACATTATTTTTCTTTCTTTCTTTCTCCTTTTCTTTGCTTCACATTCTCTTTAAATTTTTTTGTTTAACTGTATGTCGACTGCTCTTTATTTATCATTTGTTTTCTTTCTTTTAATATCAGTTCGTTCCTCTGTCTCGTCCTTTCTTTTGATATCAGGTTTATTCGTCTATCTCCATCTCTTTTTATTTCCTTTATCACAGGATTAAAGAGGAATCACGATCGCATTCTCTCATTAACGCTCCCATTATGTGACACGAATTTCCTCGCACGGTGGCATCCACAAACTCTCAGACCCGTAATTACCCCGTCTCTCATATTGAAAGACCTCATCATGTTGAAATCGCGTTGAATCTCGTTCCATCCTCTTTTATGTTAAATTTCAGAAACTTCCAAATTTCGATAAATGCAGCCTATACTTAAATTAATTCGTAATTTGTCAGATAGCTATATTTGCTTCTCAATAACGAATTTTAATAATTATTTTAAAAATAAATTTAATTTTATTTGAATTATACTACAAATAAATAATGCTGGCACATCGAATGTTTCGATTAATTAAGGAAATATTGACGAGCGATATAAATTCTTTCTTTAGTTTTATATTTTGCCGTACGAACAAGAATGTGTAATATTTAAATTATTATTAATTCCAGATTGAAAAGAATTCTTATATTATAATAATATTATTATGAATTATAAGATGAAATAATATGATCAAAAAATTTTATCCACTTACTTTTACTTTGTATGAGATAATTTATGCAAATAACTGACTCCATAAAGTAATTCTTCCTTACACGTCTCGTTTTTAAAAGCTGAACAAGCTTTCGAAGTTTGAAGGAAATACAATATAGAACTTTGACATCGTTCGTCAGTCTTTATTAAATAACTTTTTCAGTACGTGAGAAGAAAGAGCCCGTGTCCCGAAATTTCTTACAGACGTCTCATTTAAAAGGACGTAAACGCGAAAATGGGAAGAGATTTTTTTTCGTAAGAACTCTGACATTTTCGATAATAGCAATAATATTAATAATAATAATAATAATTTATTTATTTATTTTTTTAAATATTGTTTTTACAATAATGTCGTTGTTAGTTTAGTAATTTTTAATACGGATTCTATTATTTATTTGTTATACATGGTTAAATGTAAACAATAAACATCAATCGTGAATATTCATTGAGAAAAGTTCTCATTCAAAAAACGACAAAGATGTTATCACATTCGAAATAAATTGAAGTTATCGATGATCGATACAAAAAAGAAACATAAAACTACGTTTCGATTATGTAATAAAGTATTGAACAAATTTTAGTAATAGGATTACAAAATTGAAAAAAGTAGATCAAACAAAATAATCAGATTTGTATTGTATTAGTTGGCTATATTGTTAGAAAAATACCACACAGTATATATGACTAGGAAAATCTTGTATGATCAAGCTCCAGTAAAGCAACAGGTGTTGCTTGACTACTTCCAACAATGTCTTCCAACTTAAACGAAATTAATAATTTCGTTAGATTTCACTTGCTATGTTAATGCTCTTGTATAAATATTAGCTTTTATACACAGAGACGAGATCATTCGAGGCATATATATTCCGTTTTTCTTATTTAAAATTTTTTTCCTATAATCTTATTTCATGTTGCTTTATAAAAATTCATTAAAATTTTGTGCAAATTTAAAAATATTTCTTGCATATATATATATATAAGAATAATATTTAATAATAATAAATATATTAATATATATATATACACTTTTGACCTCGACATCTATCAATTATGCTGAAACTTTTTTATCATTTTTAACATCATTAAAAAACATTTTAAGAATTTTTTTTCAAATTTTTTTGACAACCCAAGAAAAGGTAGGAATTTTTGAAAAATTCCAAATTTTCGTTCCATTGTTTTTTCAAATAACTATAACTTCGTCAAAAATAGTCTTGTCGGGACGTTTTTTTTTTAATTCTTTGTTTTTAAATGTACTTTTAAAAAAAAAAAGTTTTTTTAATAAAGGTAAAAATGATAAAAAAGTTTCAGCAAAATCGAAAGAAAACGGGATCAAAAGTGGTCGATTTGACGTGAAATGACCCATAGATAATTAACGCTCATATTAGAATCGTTTCATATATTAGGTATTGATAAATTTTTATGCTCCCAGAGGCCCATAACCGTTAGAAAAAAAAATAAAAAACAAATATACCGCAAGTTTCAAGTCTTTATTTAAATTGTAAACTATACTTCACAACGATACAAGTTTCCCTACTAAATAAGACGTGATTTTTCGTATTGAATAATCAATTTTTTATTTAAGGGGACCTTCTACTCTGAGCACCTAAAAAAAAGGCTATTTTCGCGAATTTTTTCCAAGAAAACTATAAAAGATATCAATCTAAAAGTTGTTAGGTTTGTTAAATTGAGTCTTAAACTATATAAATGAATTTTTATTTTTTCATTTTAATTAATTTTTTATTGCAAAAACAGTAGTATAAAAAAATACCTTAGAACTTTAGTGCTTTGGTAGTTCCATCAGAACTTGAGAATGGCTTACCTGAAACATAAAAGTAAAATGGTTTTATATTCTGTATGACTTCAGCTACAAAGTGACAGTTTTATATAAAAATTTTATCAATAAATAAAAAAATGGTGGACAAATTACAAAAAAAACGTAAATTTGACCTTTTTTTTTATTGTTTTTGACTAAAAATAAATAGTAAAAATTAAAATATAAGAAAAAACTCTCCGTCAGTTTGTTACAGCTCATGTGTAGAATATGTGGATTAAATTTTATAAGAATCGGTTTACTGGTTCGTGAGATACGATGGAGCTAGTATTTCAAAACATAGTTTCGAGATAAACGCGTTTAAAGTTTTTTTCTACTCAAAATCGTTAAAAATTCTTACCTAAACTTAATCTGCGATGCCTGGACCATACAATAGACCTTCTTCTTGTTCATATTCTTCAATTTCTTCCAGTCTTGCCTTCTTCCACTTTGATCTGGCATCTTTTGAGCACTCAGAGCTTCGACGGTTCGCAGATTCGATACGTCGGTCGTCGCGTCTTTTAGCAAAGTCGATCGCTCCTGGCCCAAGTTTCATGCCCATCGTTTCCATTATCTTCATCACTGTTTGAAATCCTTCGTTAAAGATACATGCTGAAACTTTGCACGCAATTTCAACAACTTCTTGGCCGTTAAACAGGTGTTTAGGTGCCATGTTCCATACGCAGTTATTAAAGCTTTCATTATTATTCTGCGTATGTCCACCTAAACATCTTTCCAGCAGTTCTGTCTTAGTAAGATCCTCATAAATAGGCTTTAGCACTTTCTGTACATCTTTAGAAAGTGCCGGAGGATGCTTGCATTTTTGCTTCAGTGCCTTAGTTTTGAGGTACTTACACCAGTCGATGGAACACGTATGGTAATTATTATTATCTTTTTTTTTTTTTATGAATCGTGAGATATTATGATCCCTTTCTATTTGTAAGGAAAGATACAGTCTCCGTCGAAAGTGTACGAACAAATTGAATTGAAAATAAATTAAAATGCAAACAAACTTTGAAAAGGGTTGAGAACATGGGAATCTGTTATTTTATAAAATTCAACTTCAATGATCAATTAAACATTTCTCATTTCTTTTTCTTTTTATGAAATAAAAATGTTTCCTTGTCGAAGATATTAGAATGAGAATTGAAATGAAAATAATAAGGGAAGTGTAAACACAACGCGGAAAAGAAAGAGGAAGAAGAAGAATATGAAGAAGAAGTTGGAGTAGGGGTTGGTAAAGGTGAAAAGTTGGGGTGGAGTTATTCTTTTATTTATTTATTTTTTTTTTTTCAAGTCGAGTGATATTAATAATTCCCCATACAAAGTTTGAAAACAGGCCCTTGGATGGCCAATCGCCGGGCAAAGGATTATCGGCCCATTACCGGCATTTATTATCGGCCCATTACCGGCATTTATTATCGGCCCATTACCGGCATTTATTATCGGCCCATTACCGGCATTTATTATCGGCCCATTACCGGCATTTATTATCGGCCCATTAATAAAATTTATTATCGGCCCATTACCGGCATTTATTATCGGCCCATTACCGGCATTTATTATCGGCCCATTACCGGCATTTATTATCGGCCCATTACCGGCATTTATTATCGGCCCATTACTGGCATTTATTATCGGCCCATTACCGGCATTTGTTATCGGCCCATTACCGGCATTTATTATCGGCCCATTACCGGCATTTATTATCGGCCCATTACCGGCATTTATTATCGGCCCATTACCGGCATTTATTATCGGCCCATTACCGGCATTTATTATCGGCCCATTACCGGCATTTATTATCGGCCCATTACCGGCATTTATTATCGGCCCATTACCGGCATTTATTATCGGCCCATTACCGGCATTTATTATCGGCCCATTACCGGCATTTATTATCGGCCCATTAATGGCATTTATTATCGGCCCATTAATAAAATTTATTATCGGCCCATTACCGGCATTTATTATCGGCCCATTACCGGCATTTATTATCGGCCCATTACCGGCATTTATTATCGGCCCATTACTGGCATTTATTATCGGCCCATTACCGGCATTTATTATCGGCCCATTACCGGCATTTATTATCGGCCCATTACCGGCATTTATTATCGGCTTATTACCGGCATTTATTATCGGCCCATTACCGGCATTTATTATCGGCCCATTACCGGCATTTATTATCGGCCCATTAATAAAATTTATTATCGGCCCATTACCGGCATTTATTATCGGCCCATTACCGGCATTTATTATCGGCCCATTACCGGCATTTATTATCGGCCCATTACCGGCATTTATTATCGGCCCATTACTGGCATTTATTATCGGCCCATTACCGGCATTTGTTATCGGCCCATTACCGGCATTTATTATCGGCCCATTACCGGCATTTATTATCGGCCCATTACCGGCATTTATTATCGGCCCATTACCGGCATTTATTATCGGCCCATTACCGGCATTTATTATCGGCCCATTACCGGCATTTATTATCGGCCCATTACCGGCATTTATTATCGGCCCATTAATGGCATTTATTATCGGCCCATTAATAAAATTTATTATCGGCCCATTACCGGCATTTATTATCGGCCCATTACCGGCATTTATTATCGGCCCATTACCGGCATTTATTATCGGCCCATTACTGGCATTTATTATCGGCCCATTACCGGCATTTATTATCGGCCCATTACCGGCATTTATTATCGGCCCATTACCGGCATTTATTATCGGCCCATTACCGGCATTTATTATCGGCCCATTACCGGCATTTATTATCGGCCCATTACCGGCATTACCATGTGCAAGAAGACAAACTTATTCGCGATGGATAGACTTTGGCAGTTAAGTGACGGCTCAAAGCCCAGTTCTTTCATTAGAACAACCAACTTAATGAAAGGTGTCGTCCGAGGTTTTGAAATATATTAATTAAATATATTTTAAAAAATATTTAAAGTTATTATTTATGGAGTAACTTGTAGAGTCCTTAGTCGCTTAGATGAATTTTTATACAAATGTATTTATGTATTTATGTCTTAATCATATTTTTTAGATCAGGATTTTCAGCTTCTAATATACTAATCTCCCGTTTCTCCCCCCCCCATACTTTCTGCGTTCTGATCTATGCGTGCGCCCAGGTATTGCACGTATGGGTGAGAAACAGTTTGCGTTGGTTTAGTTTTAGTTTTTTTCCCTATTGGCGGCTGTTATTGAGTTAGTGATTGCACGATGTACTTTACACCTGTGTGTGCGTATTAGGTAGTGTGTATTGTACATCGTTTCGCGATATTTTTTATTCATTTCATACATCATTAAATACTCAAAGCTCTACTTCTACATATCACGTGTGATGTGAAAAATACGCGTTTCTGTATTCTTATATTTATAATAAATATTTCTAATTTTTTTGATAATCGTTTGCATAGTAGAGTTACTGCATTTATTTGTGGAAACTTTGATATACTTGTATATTACTAGTATGCATATATATACTATCTTCTTGTTTTTTTTTTTATTTTTATAATATTTATGACAGGCATCTGAAAAGGATGTGATTTTATTTTGCTTGTTTCTATGATACGAGAAAAAACTGTAGGGTATTCGAAAAATCATCAGTACAAAACTTGATGAGAAAAGGGGTGAATGAAAAAATTAGGCAACGTAATCTTTCATCTAGCTGCAATTTCAGAATTATAGTAGCCAAAAATTTGTAATAATTCTCACACAGTTATAGCTATTGTTAAAAGAATAAAGTCTACAGAGTTTCAAATTTTAGGAACAATTACTTTGTAGCTTGAATAAATAATTGATTATTCAATACGAAAAAACACGTTTTATTTAGTAGGGAAACTTGTATCGTTGTGAAGTATAGTTTACAATTTAAATAAAGACTTGAAACTTGAGGTATATCTGTTTTTTTTTTCTAACGGTTATGTGTCTCTGAGAGCATAAAAATTTATCAATACCTAATATATGAAACGATTCTAATATGAACGTTAATTATCTATGGGGCATTTCATATAATGCCCCATATAATATATATATTAAAGTGTTTTAATTCAATAGTATTTTATCTGTTGTAGATTAAGATTAATAATATTTAAAGAAAAATATTGAGAAAAGTTTAGCGGGGAAAAACTTTGTTAAGAAATATCACATAAGTTTATTTTGTTAGCAAGTTAAACGTTTGATCGTTCGTTAGGTGCAGACGCCATAAAGAAGACGTTCCTCTCGGAATGTCAAGTAAGTTTTTCTTTTACGAGCAGCTGTCACAGCGAACTAGTAAAAAAGGGAGGACAGATTCACAGCAGGATTATTACAAAAATCGCGTCGTTATCTCACGCCCGTGGCTGACTCATTCGAGGAATAACACAGAGCCCGGACCGGACCGTGCGATACTTCGTAATGCGTCACGATCATAAAAAATATTTCAATAACTTTACTTTTTTTCGGAGACTTGAGAAAATTAAACGATTTAATTAGAAAAAATGAAATAAAAGAATACTTGGAGATAAAACGAAGGTGGCTTATTATTATTAAAAAAAAAAGAAAAAAAAAGAACAAAATTACAAATATTTTAAATCAATGTTAAGTGCATATTTATAAAGTCAAAAACCACAAACAACTATTACGATTAACGAGATATTTCGATAATTAAAATGAAAATGAATTGCATTTTAAATGAATAGTCTTATGTCGATCTAAATGGCTGACATGATTAAAAAAGTTTCCGAACAGAAAAACGTTCAGCTTTTAATTAAATTAAATGCGAAAACTTGATAATCAAATACTATTTATTTAAAAATTGTAAATTCGATAAAACTTACGAACAAACAGTGCTGACAGAAAAGTATCCTTTTTCAATTTGTTAAGGATTAAACAAACATGGATAGTTAATACTTTACAAAACTTTTTTTAATTGAATATATTTTTCGTTAAATATTATACGTCGAAAATCAGTTATTGCCAGTATCAATGAACTAGTAATAAATAAAGTTTTTGTTTATTGTCAAGACAATTATCTTTCAGTAAAACGAGTTACAATCTTCGTTGAAAATGACAACTTTTAAAATCTTTGCATTTTTTCTCTTCTATCTTTCTATTTTTTTTTTTTTCTATATTACATTTCATATTTTTACATTTTCATGATTTTTATCATCGATAAACGAACGTTTTAATATTCATCTTTCAAGTTATTTCGATCGACAAATCAAAGAATAATTCCCAAAGAAGAAAAAAGCTGTAATTAACCGACCGGAAAACTGGGTCACGGAGATAATATTCGATGGGGTGGACCGCATCTCCGATGGTGCAGTTTTATTATATTATATATCAGCGAGAAAAGGAACGACACATCTTCGGTATTTTCATTTTGCTCGACTGTAAAATCGATAGAACGGTTGAGTCGGACGGATATCATTGATAGGGGAAATCGTTTGAATATTATTTCTCAAGTTGCAAAGATTAGTTACGATTTGTAAATTAAATTTTATAAATCAATTACTTTTTATTACTTCCTATATGTATTCTTTTTTATTGTTTATATCGTAGAGAAAATCAATTTCAAAAAAAAAGAAGAACAGATTAGTAAAAGTAAATATATTGAAGAACATTCAATATAAGATTGCATCAAGTTTAATTCGAGATATTAAGCCTGTTATTTCACTATGCAACTTTGAGATGAACGTTTCTGATTATGAAAAAAAAAAGTCAAAAGAATAAAAGATCAACGATTAACGAAAATTAATCGGAATATATAATATAAAATTATGGTAAATATAATCTAAATTTTAATTAATCAATTATTTATTTTTCACTACGTAATTTAAAAGCAAATAGGTCCAATCATTTGAATTACGTAAAGAAATAATTTATATGTTTAAATAATCAAATTAGTGAAAATTAATTTAAAAATTCGATATAAAATTATAAAAAAATATTCTTTGAATTGCCCAAAGAAAAAGATTAATTTATCTTTCGATGAGATAGTAGTAAACGTCGTATACGTTAATTGATGGAACGCGAGCTAATAATTGCAATTATCTTAGCTCTGAGAAGGCTTAAATGAAATGGAATCTCTGGTATCACTCTGAACAAGTCACAATACTTGGTACAATCTCTTCGAGTCATTGAAATAATTTCGTACAACAGAATGAAAGAGAAGCGAGAGCTCCAATCGCATGTTTTCTATTTTTCTTACTTCTTCTTTCTTTCTTTGCTTTCATCATCATTCATTATACTTCAACTGCAAATATTTATACAGCTACGCAGCTTTAGAGAATTTCTTTAGATTTGAATGATTTTTCTTTTAAGTATGAAAAGTATGAAGCAACTAGAAACTATGATTGCAATAAATTACAATCGAATTCGCTTTGAAACGAATTTTATTCGCTTTTCAATCTATGAAATACGATAATTAATATTATCTACATATCTATGGACCTAAATAATAGTTTCTTCAACATTAGCAACCGTTTTAATTAACAATAATAATATAATTACAATACACATTAATTTACATATAGATTAAAATTATCTTTAGAATTGTTGAAATTGTCAATAATTTTAATAAATTTTCTAAAGAAATATTTGTTAAATGTGAAACACGTATTTAGTATTAATACAAAAAAAAAATTATTATATTTAATAAATGGCATTTTATTATGACGAGATGTTTGAGGAAAATTGGATCATTACAATGTTGGTATAATTTAACTATATAACGCGTAATATTCTACTTAATGGCAATCTCGAACCTTTCCTTTTCAAGATGGTGAGAGTTCATGACGAGCACAAAAACGTGCGAAAAAGGACGAATCCGGTGGACGCGTTTTTCGACTTTGCCTGAGCAATTCGATTAAAAGGCTAATTACGAACCGCCGGTGGTCGTGGTTTTTTGATCTTCTTATCCATAAGTGGAAGTCGCTATCACGAAATTGAGTCAGTCGCGTAACACACTTGCATAATGTGAATTATATTAATGTGATTATCTGGAAGAACCACAGGAAAAGGATTGATAAGAATTCTAAGTAAGAAAAACCAAAATTTATCATTTTGTCTACTTTGAATTCTAATTTTATCCTTTAAATCAAGGACAAACTTGTCGAATGTTTTCTACTTGAGATAGCTTTATAACACGCGTGAAAAATTCTCAAAAGGGGAAAGCAAAGTGAACAGATTAATCCCCCATTTTTCAATACATATGAAAGAAAGAGAGAGAGAGAGAGGGAGAGAATGAGTTTTCCCTTTTCTGCAAAGAACTGATACGAAAATTTATTGTTTGTAAGTCTATCAACAAATATACACTCTTATTTTAATTTTAAAGCAAAATATTAGGTATTCAATTTTTATTCAACATTTTATAAGATTTGTATTTTTGTATTACTTTTTCGAAAAATTAAAACCAAAGTAATTAAATATATAATATATAATATATATTTTTTCATATTTTATATAGATTTATTTAAATTATTCAAATATTCTGTAGACGTGTAAGACATTCAGTTTTTAAGTCATTTGTATAGTAAAATGTAATTAGTTTCTAGTAAAATAAGATCACGTAATCTTTCGTTTTATTTGTAGAAAATATATTTAATAGTGATCCATGCAAGAGAATATGCTGGTTAGTATGAACATTTTGGTACTCACACATAAATGTTTACCCATACAAGAGGATGCTGGACATTGGTGAAATGAAAGACTCGAGTCACGTAATTCCAGATAATTTTTTGCTTTTCTCGACGTTCGCATTTCATTGAATAAAAAGATAGGAGAGAATTCGGAGTATACTCTTGCACGTATTTTGAAAGCTCTTTGAAGAGACTGCTTCTCGAATATACGTGAAGCAGTTTAAGTAGGATTGTATGCTTTCAGAGGTCATATCGTGTGTTGGTCCTCGACCGATGCCTTCATTCTCCTCTCTCAACTTGTATAAATGGAAGCAGTTTTCTTCTTGCAATATTGCATTCGTTCCAAAGTACTTTTATTTAATAAAAGATAAGAGCTAAATAAAGAAAGAAGAAGGGAAAGATATTTTTACTTTTCTTCGTTGCATTCATAAAACAAATGATCATGTTTGTATTAGTTTCCAATAATTACGAATTTTCATAAGTCTTTTTTATTTTTAAGATAAATGAAAGATAACAAAAATTATAATAGTTATTTATTATTTTTATTATATGATGTCTTCTTTTACTTATTACTTATTATTATTATTATTATTATTATTATTGTTTTATTCAAAGAAAAATTGGTAAAAAGGTAAGATAACAAGAAAAATAATGAGTAATTTGTTCAATTCATATAAAATACGTAGTTAGTTTATTCAAACATCGAAGTAAAAGTTTAAAGGAATATCGTTAAACACAGAAGTGCACGTAAAAAAGAAATTGGAAAAAAGAATGGATAAAAGAACGAAAAAAAAGAAAAGTTTTGCAAGAAAAACCAAGTTTGTTATAAAGAAAGGAAAAAGCCCTTTTCTTTAGTAGAAATGACTTCGTAAAATCGTGGAAAAAAACTTTTCTTTCAACGATGTACCTAACAAGTTGTAGTGAATGGAAATCCGAAACTGTGGAAAATTGCATGAAACGAGTAGGTAGATGAACGTAAAAAATGTTTATGTAATATATATATATAAGATTGTAGATATTGCTGATAAATAAAAAATTCATACAATTTAATTTATAATATATAAATTTTAGAAATATTTTATATTACGTTTATATTATTCCAGTAGAATTAAATATAATTAAATTTTATATTACATTAATTTATAACAAATTTTTCTATTCTTATATTACATAATTCAATAGTTTTATATTTGCGATAAGAAAATCTTATACATAGCTAAAAAATGTCACTTATTCTTCCTCTACGTTTTTCAATTAGTATTGGAAAACATTTAGAGAAATATTTATCAAAGGTTGTCGTCTAGCTGCGGGATTTCTGATTTTTCTTTTTATATTTATTTTTTGTACTTTCATCATTTTATTTTGTTACGTTACTAATGTTAGTCGCAGTCAAGTCAAGGCAGGGTGAACATCGAGTAAAACTTGAGCTTGACAATAAGCTTCTCCATGGTAATTGATTTTTGATTAAACCTATTTATACAAAATAATACATACTTATATTTAATTTATTTCAATCAAAATCAGGTTACGCTATAATTAATGTTAATTGATTCAAAATTATATAATTTAAAATATACTTTTAATCCAAATAATCATAAAGTATTGCTACGATCAATTAAATAAATAAAAAATAATTAACGAGTTGATTGATAAGCGTATATTAATTTAAAATCGTGATAACGGAATCATGATGAGAAAATATTACCTTCTCTCGTTTATTTACCTCTCTAAATTAAAAAGTTCAATTTAACTAAAATATACCAAAATAATTTATAAAAAAAATGAGGAAAACAAGTTTTATATTTTAAAATGTTTAAAAATCATAAGCACACAAAATCAATAATCTCAATTTTATTTTATTTTTCTCTCAATCTCCCTGCCTTCGTATAAATTAATCGATTCCAAATATCAATTTAATCGCAAACCAAACTACGATAAAATATTTTTGCAATTAGATGAAGTCTATTTAATTAAAAAAAAAAAACAAATAAAATAAAATAAAAAAAGGAGTTTCCAAACATTGAAAACGTTTAAAAATCGTACTAACGATACTTTGTAAAAAAAGAAGTAGAAGAAGATCAACATTTTTCGTTATTTATCATTTAAATAAAAATCACGATTTAAATTAAATTACTAATTATAAAATACGTTCAACGAACTAACACGAATAAACGTTCTAATAACTAAATAAATAAAAACTTAAATGAAATGAAAACATCAATAGAAAAATCGTAATGAAAAAATCATGAAACACTTGTATATTTTCTTATCCTTTTTTTTTTTTTCTTTCTACCACACTTTCTCCCTTCCTCCAAGTTTCTTAAAGGTGCTCATGCGCCTCGAGGTTAGTCCTATGAAAGGAAAGGGAACGAATTTTCTTCTGTGAATGGAACGCAACGAGGAAGACGACGACGACGACAACGCGACGTAGACAACGATAACAAATATTGTGGACGACGAGGAAAGTAGAGAAGAACGAGTGAAAAAAAAAGGAAAGAAATACTACGGTTGAGTGCGAGAGAGAAAGAAAAAGAAAGAGAGAGAGAGAGAGAGAGAGAGTGAGAGAGAAGATGATAGAGAGTAGAGGAGAACCAACGAAGTATAGAAGTCAGTCAGTCAGTCAGTCAGTCAGTCAGTCTGGTCGCGCACGCTTCTGATTCACTACTCTCGAGTGCTCTCGAGAGTGCTTTGGTCATCAGAGTTCTATAAACTTCGTGCGTGCTATTAATTACGTTTCATTTTATTTTTCTTCGAGCAAGTAAGAAAAAAGAGAAAGAAAAAAAAGGAATAACGGAAAATAAATAAATCAACAAACGGTTTGGTCGTAGGATATTACATAGTGAAAACGAGAAGATTTATTTTGGTTATTTATACAAAGGAGTTTTTAAGATTCCCGCGCGTTTTTTTTTTCGTCCACACGCCAACGACTTTTTCTACACGTTCTTTCAATTTGTATTTAAAAAAGAAGCGGAAATAAGCGAGGTGAGTCTATGATTATTTTTTTTTCTTCTTTATTCTGTTCTTTTTTTTTTTTTTTTTAATTAGATTCTTATTATTTTCAATAGATTTCTTTATTAAATAAGAATATTTTGTATATCGTTATTTGATTTTATTTTATTATTATAATAAAAGGAACACTTATTTATGATAATTGATAATTAATATAATATTATATAATAAATATTCTTATATACTTTCATCATTCGTTGCACATAGCTATCGGATTAATTATTAAGTAAGTGCCATTTTATTGTGATTTTGTGAAATTAACGTTAAATCCACAACTATTTATGAATCAATTGAATAATTATACACTTCATACTACATTTTATAGTCAGAACTTATACTAGCGCTTGCATAATTATTGGGTCAATAGATACATATATAAGTGTTATTAAAGATACATTGATTACAGTAAAACGATACTTATTTATGAATCAGTCCGATAAATGCTATATTTTATAATTAAAATTCTTACTAGTTCTCATAAATAATAAAGCTCATATATACACGAGTATAATTATAGGTAAGTTTATTATAGTAAAACAATACTTATTTATAAACCATTCCGACAAGTATGTACCAATATCATAAGCAATTTTTTTCTTTAGAGTAAATTACATTTTTTTATAAAAGTAACATCGACAAGGTTTGGTATCATATGTTAATGTAAATGAGTGAAATTTTTCTGCATAAATTTCCTGTGTTCGCTTTTTTTTTGTCAACTTTTTCGCAACAATTATCGTTCGGTGTTTGCCGTAATTGTTTGCGCTCGAGTATCGTAGGTAGAAATCTGTGGGGGGTTCTTACTCTCATCAGGTACGTTATCGTTTGACCTGGTTTAACTAATCATTCGGAAATGTATATTTAAATAAATTGATATCGTGCAATTTTCTAATCTCATACTTCTTATCGTTATCGAGGAATTAGTCGTTTAGTTTCGTTTTAATAATAATTAGGATTTAACCAACTGATTCTAACTATTTTTATCTTCCTAATTAATTAATTAGATTATCTGTTAGATAATCTAATAAAACATTTTATCTAATGTTTAATAGAAAATGAAGAAGAAAAAGCTTGTGTCTATCACTTAAAAAATTATTCTATAACAAATTGATAATTATAATAGAAAAAAATCAAACAGAGTGATTTAATTTCAATGAATTTAACGAAATTGCATTTGCATAAAACGATTTGTTAAAAGCAAGTTCAATATACGTTATAAATTTATAGAATAATAGAAATTTAGTAACATGGAGAAGAATATTTGTTCACTTGGAAATGATCAAATAGACATAGAAAGCGAGAAAGAAATGAAAGAAAAAAAAGAATAAGGAATCTCGAGTGAAAATGATTAAATTCATCGATTATGCAATCAAATAATAGAAGTTGGAATCCTTTGAGTGAAAAAAGAGAAAAATTAAAGGTTTCCTCTCAACGGTAGTTGAGATGAGTATCCTTGTCACGTGCTAAAGAATCACTCGAGCTAATAAATCATAGTAACACGTCTCATTTACCTTTTATATGAAAGCTTACTAATATAACAAAATAAAAAAATAAATATGCGCGTCGCATGCATAACAATTTTGTAATACTCATAAATTAAGCAAATTATATTTTCTTAAAAAAAAAAAAATAATGAATCTTATTAATAATTTATAATGTAATAGATACTTATAATTGAATAAAAATTGATTTACGATTTTAGATACAAATAACATATAAATTTAAAATAAAATAATATTAACGTCTTCTTTGGATTAGAAATATTTATTAAAAATATTTTGATACTTATATATAAATTATATATAAAATAAAAACGTATCTATAAAAAATATATGTAAATAATATATCTATTTCATGTCGTTTATGATCAATGATACTTAAGTGAGCCTCGTTTTCCTTCGCAAGTTATTTTTCCCATCAAAAGCACGATCGCGTTTATGACAAAAAGAATGATATCAATGATACGAGCTCGTTCTTGTTTTACTGGGGATGATGTTGGCATACGAAAGGCCTTTTCAAATCGATTGGTAACACGAATCGAGAATGGAACGAGGCGTGACGCGGATATGACGCCTGGAATTACCTTTGCAATTTTTCGTACTCATTTCGACACTCCTCTCGTGTTTGCTCGCCTTCTTTTATGTATAATTAAGGATATCTTATAGGTAGTTAGCCCTCATCGATTAAGATTTCTCTCTCTTTCCTCCTCTACCCCTCCTTTCTCTTTCTTTATTTCGTATTTCAAGAACGAAATTATAAATTGTTTTTTTGATCGCGATTGCTACACGGATTTTCAACGATTCAAATAATAATGATAATTATTAATCTTTTAACCAAGGTTAATGCGTTAACTCATCATGGTACTTCGAAAATAACGCAAGTAAATTTAGATTTGATAATTGTGTGCTTATATAAATATATAATAAACGTATCTATAAAGAATATATGAAAACAATACATCTATTTCATATCAATAATTAATCACTTTAAAATTTCCGCTTTGTATACCGCTTTTTTACGCAAAATTTAATAATTTATCGGAATTAGAAACAAAATATTGAACATTCCATTTTAAAGGTAACCTTAATATCTCAATAAAAAAGGAAGATCATAAAAAATGGATTAGAGCACTATATGTTACTTTAAATACCATACAACTTTGGTTTGAAACATTTTTTTGTATAACGAAAAACTTACGAGTTATTTGAAGTTGTTATAATAGGAGATAACCAGTATATTTAGGATTTCTAATCATTAAAAATAACGTAAAGTGTAAATTGTTATAGTACGTATATTAAGTGATTATTTATTATTCTTATAAAGAATTTAATTATTATATTTAAAGAAGATAATGATTAAAAAATTTAATATATTTTATGTTTTTTTTTATAAAATAATAAAACAGACACAGAAAACGTAAATACATTATTTATATTTATATAAATCTTTGCAAGGAGAAGATTTAGTTGGAACAATAATGTTCTAACATTATCTCTATATCCCTTAGACATTTTAATCTAGAGTGCCATTAACCGTGGTCCGTGTTCGGAATTACCAGGTTTCCTGTGAATTCTCATAAGATTCTCGTGTTACGTAGATAATGGTGTTGGTGGTCGGTGCATCTTGATCGAATGAAAAGCAGACCTACGTGTTTTAGTGTCCTTTAAATTGCATGGACACGTAATAATGTTCTGCTTTGTAAAATATAGGATATTATCGTTTAATCCACTGTAATATGATTTCTATTTCATAGATTTTGAATTATATAAGTAATAATTTTATTATTTATAATTAATAATTCATAATAATAAATAATTGATATCTTTTCTTTACAATTCGATTATTCTTTACAATTCGAAAGAATAGGATATTTCAAATAAAAAATCTTTTACGTAATATTTTACATATTTATGAATAAAATTCTTAAAACTGAATCACACAAAAATATACACTGCCCAAAGGTCAATTTAATTTATTTGATTTATTTGGATTATTTCTTTTTGTTGCTTTATAAATTTGTATTAAAATAATACGGTGTCTCATAGAAAGAATCAAATCGGCAAATCGAAAATATAAAATGGAAAAAACTATTTTTCAATATGACTGTTGGAAGAAATTGCTCGTTTTATTAACGCTACGATTCTCGGATCCCTTTTAATTACTTTTTTCTACGATGTTGGTGCTAAAAATTTATTGCGCTTTTAGATAGGTCCCTTTTATGTTCAACCTTAGGGCCGGCTCTCTTTCTTTCTCTCTCTCTCTCTCTCTCTAAATACTTTTATAATAAATATTACATATAATATAAAACTGTTTAAAATAATCTTTCCAACTTTTATTTCAATGTACCTGAATTTTAATCTTTAACCAAATTCCATTTTTAAAATTTGCAAGGAATAGGATATTGGAAAATTCATGAAAATATAACAATCCTTTTTATATTTAATATTTTATAAGATACGGTAAATTTTTCAATAATCTTTTATATTTTTTCTTGACTTTATCCGATCCGGTGATTATTTGAAATAAATTATTTGATAGCAATTGTACGTCGGCATCGAAGAAATACTATCGTCGAGACTTCTCTTCAATTAAAATATCCAGTAACGGATTGGCGGTAATCGCTAATTAGCAAGTTATCTTACACCCGCGTTTGCGTTGCACACACAAAAACATACATTACATACATTCTTTCTCTCTATCTTCCTAGTCTTTTATGCTCTACTAATAAACGAGATTGTTCTATTGTATATGTAGTAAAACCAACGACAAAACCAACATAGATTACACTAGAAAGTATACTTTTAACTTGAAGAACATTGAAACACAGGCGGCGTTAACATTTTATAACCCGATAACTGTCACATTAGCAAGTAGTAGCTGTCTTCTTGGCTGCTTACATACGCTGACCGTTTCTTCTTTGAAACGAATAGATGAAACCTAAAGCGAATATAATATTTTCTAAAATAGCTTCCTTCCATTTGTCGTTTTTTAAATTAGTTACTTTCTTAAAAAATAACAAGATAGTAATCATAATTATCAATATTATTTATTTGCTTATAGATTCTGATATTAAAAGAGCAAGTTAAGTACTGCATGTAAGTTAAATTCGATATGTTCTCTAATTATGTTAAATTTATGCAACTTATTTTACAACAGGCGAGCATGTGTTCTGATTTATATTTTACATAAACATAAAATAATGAATAGAAATTAGAAATAGAATGAAATTTAATAATTATATCTCATAAAATAAATATACAATAAATACAATACATATATATTGTATATTCTTTTTTACATAAATAAAATATATAAGAGAAAAAACGTATAAAAATTTATTAATGATCAATTAGATTGCAAGGTGTGAAAGACGCAAACGATTCTGATCAATTATTCTTAGCACGTAACTTTTGAACATCACACGAAGAATCGCGAGTTGATCGAAAGGAAACGTTTTCTACTCTTCCATATGAATTTAGTATACGTAGCATTTAACGTAGGACATAGGAAATATTTAAAAAAGAAAAAAGAAAAAATGAATTAACTCTCGAATAGAAACCTTTACCGCATAGCCCGAAGGATTGTATCCGAGTATTGACGCAACGCGGCGAACAAGCAAGCAAGAGGCGTGCCTAAAATTCTCTATGTAACACCATGTGACACAGATTCAAGATCGCCTTTCTTGAAAGCCACGTGAGTCACATTCGCCGCTAACTAGCTGTGAGAGAATTCTTCTCAACAACTGTTTTCCCTTCGTTTCTACGCAATTGAGATAGAATCGATCGATCCGTTAGATTAAATTATTCCTCTTGTGAAATCGATATTTTGTTCCTATATGTTACTGCTCATCAAAACATTTGATCCGAATAATATCTTATTTTTTTAATTTTTATCAAAATAATAATAACACTATTCGATATGTAATTGAATCAAATTGATTAAACTATTTTTTTGTTTTTTTTGATAATCGATATCTTCTTCTTATCTTTCTATTGATCATCTATGACAGATGATTTTCTTAAATTTAATAAATGTGATATAATTTTTGTTTATATTCGTACTAAGGTATATAATAAATCGAATTGTTTGAATTAATTCTCTCACGAAATCGATATACATATATATTTTAATTTGTTTTTCTCATTGATCACCTGCAAATATTTTTACAAATATTTTCTCAGTATAAAAATAATAATATTAATAAGATAAGAAGAATACTTCTTAATTTCTTAAAATATCTTAATAATACATTTATGTTTTTATAAAAAAAAAATGGATGATTGGAAACAATTAACGAAAAAGGTTAAAAATAAATGAAATTTTTCTTTTTCTTTGAGAAACGTTTGCAGATATTTTTCTAATGTAAGTCTTTCTCTCTTTCGGCTGTACAATTTGAATCGTCTCTACGATATCGAACATCGAAAGCTTTCCTTTCGCAAACACAATGTATTGCTGATTCTAATCGTGAATTCTCATCGTGACGTATACTTTCTAACAAAGGCGCCATGACCATGTTACGCGATCCTGTGTCGAATCCGTAGAGATGAGACACCCTCATAAAAGACAAACTTCGTATATGAGAAGAAAAAGAAACAACGAGTTGTTTCCGTAATGGAGAATATCCTAGATTGAAATTTTGTTTATGTATATGTTACATATATGAATCGTATCGAGAAACTTAGATATCTCATAATATTTTTCTCCAAATGTACAAACGACAGTATTTTTATGTTCTTCAATTGTCATCGTATTGTTAGAATCCAAACTTTAGATACATATATCGATTGTTCGTATATTTTATCGATTAGTGCATCGCAATACGTAAATTACGTTATATAAATAACACATAGATACATTTTGTATGATTAATTGTTCGATTTAATAAACATATTATTAGTTGAATTTCTAGAAAACAGAGATAGGGAAAAAGGTAGAAAAGGAAGAGGAGGAGGAAAAAGAGAAGGGTTGGGTGGAGGGTTGTAGTCATATATATTAAAACTGTAATATCTTTTCGCAATTGTAGTTTTTAAATTCCACGCGTTATATTTGTCGTCTGCTCTCTCGAAACTTCCGTGGTAGATATATACGAGGCGTGTAAAACGCGCTCCACATATGTAACGACGTTACGCACGTGTTCTTTTATTCGTTCGGTGAAAAGAGACCCGGGACTACGAGTAAATCGTAACGAAGAAAGAATCGCGAACACACCTGATCTTCCTTTACTTCTTTTGAAAGAAATAATCGTGTGACTTAGATTAGTTGTTGAAAGGCTTAACATTCGTCAAACAAATCAAACTTTCTCTACTGACCTTTGAAAGGAGTTTTACAATCGATTACTGACTTGAAAAATTATTTTCATTTTGCATTATAGTTATCTCGTAAAAATTATTTAGTTCGATTCGATTTGATCGTTCGTTGTTTATAATTTTAATTAATTCTAATGATTTTTTCAATGCAATTATAATATTTGAAAGTTTATATAATATTTTATTATTAAAAACCGCGTAATAAACGTACAAGTAACAAGTAATAAAAATGGTTAAAAGGAAATGAATAACTGCGTTTACAAATAAAAATAAATGGTTTTATTTACATTTGCAATAAGATAAAATGAAGAAAGAAGATACAGAAAAGTAGTCGACTTTAAAACGAGGAAATTACACGCTTAGAGCACGTAGCAAGGAAAAGTCGTCCTTTGCACTCACGATAAATTACATGTTGTGAAAAACGTTATTTGCAATTCTGTATAACGATAAGAGGTAGGAAAATTTATCAGGACTAATTGTAAGTAGAAATGTATCGTTCAAATACTTTTACATAAGAGTATGTAAAACGATATATCATTTTATCTCTCTTCTTTTTATATATAATAGGAACACGTATATTTTGTGTCACAAATAAGTGATTTAAATCGAGTCATTTGAATTAGAATCAACGCAAAATTCAACAACGTATAACTTCGTTAAAATATCGATTAATCTAATTTTAATCTATATCAAAATAACTGGGCAATAAAAACGATTTGTATACAACGTCATAAATCTACTTCTGCGAGAAGACTTTGCCAGCATTCCGTTAGAAATCACTCTCGTTATCGCATCATTTCGATTGTAACCTCGATCTTTCGAAACTGCTTTCTCGAACTGTTCCGTGCTGACAGAACAAGGATCCGATCTCATTATCAATTCGAATGCCACGTAACAAGCTTTATATTTGCCGATTAATAATGCTCTAATAACTAACAAAATTAAACGGATAAATTTATGCAGGAAATTTTCTACCTTTCGAGATGGAGCTCTACATTAAATTGATCATATTTTATCATAATAAATATATATTTATTACGTGCGTATATTGTATGTTTATTTACAAAATAAATACTATTTAACTAAAATCAATTACTTTAATTATCTTTCATATTAGAGAAATAATTTAAAATATGTATGATTTAAAATTCTTGTATACCTGTTACATATACATATGACATATAGTTTAGAAAATAACTAATATTTATCACTATGTTTACAAAAAAGGAAATTTCTTCTATTTCAAAGAGAAAGAGAGTAAAAAAGAGGAAGAGAGAGAAAGAAAAAACAGAAAGAGAGTTGTCCATATCATCTTTTATATTAAAAACAAGTTTATTTGATATACGAATATTAAATAAATATTTTGAAATTTTTTCACGTGTCAAATCTATATGGAATATGAATATTTAAAACATTTCGATATAAAATACGTGTACAATGAGATACGACTATACCATATATTTAATACTTATTTGATATGTACATAAAATCGTCGTTTATTTTATTCAAATGTATAAAATATCGAAAAATCAAAAAATCATAGCTGCCTTAAACTTCTGTTACTTTAGTTGGTAGCAAATTCTTCCTTTGGCCGTTGATTAATTCCCGATACGTGAAAAATGGATGGAAATTGGACGAACGGAAAATGAATTTTCATAAATGTAGATTTTGAAATTGGTAAGATTAAATTTTCAACAAGTGCGATGATGAACGTTTCACACGAATGAAGCATCCTTCAATCCAATGGCTGGAAAAATAAAACAAAAACCGATACAATCATCACATCACCCCTTGATTCAATTTTCCCATAAAAATTTGATTCTATCTTTTTCCATTTTTTATAAATGGAATTCTTTTTTTATTCTTATAATAAATTAGATTGCTCTATCTTATAATAATATTATTAAATAATTTTATTTCTCATCTGCTATTATTTATTAAGCTTTTAAATTTAATAATTTGTTTATAACAGCTTAATATATTTGGGATATTATTTTTTCTCTCTCTCTCTTTCTCTTTTCCAATTTGCAAAATCCTAGAGAAAATGGAAAAATAGAGATTTATTGACATTTTGAAAATATCATTTAATTATTAATTTATATTACCTATTATTATTTAACCAACTTTCTTATTTCATTCTTCTTTTTAATTTTTATTATTATTTTAATACAGGTATCGTAATAATATTGCTTATATATATTTAACCAATCTTATCCATTATTATTTTTGAAGTTTTTTAATTTAATTATTTTTATTATATAATTTAATATTTCTGGTATCACATTATAATTCGTTTTGTTTTTTTTTATTAAATTTGCAAAATCGTAGAGAAAAAGAAAATGATAGGGATCGATCAACATTGATTTTAAGAGAAAGATAAGCTTGTGACATTGTCAAGGCATTCATTAGTTCGTTCGTGAGATTATAGTTATCTCTTTGCTTCTTTCGCAATGGAATGTAAATCGGTGTAAAAATCGAGAAAATGCCCCCGGGCGTATTTTTTAGTCTCTATTTACATGGTAGGTACACACACATATATATATATATATATATATATACATGTGTGAGTTGAAGAGAAAGAGAAAAAATCAAATGAGCTCAATCCGTTAATTTTCTCCTCTCTCTTTCTTGTCCGTTCAATCTTTCGGATGAGATGATCAAAAAGAAGATACGATCGAAGAAATAAATATTTCGTTGCGAAAATGACGGCTTCATAATCATGAACGGAATTTAAAGTAATATATATTTCTTCTGGATCACATTCGAAATTACGTCAGCTGGTAATTGTGTAGATATATATATATGTTACCGTGAAAGATCGAAATTGGAGAATGTCAAGATTCACATGGAAGTTTCGTGTATGAAAAAAGAACTAATGTGCAATAAATAAGCCCAAATATTCGATATTTCAGCGACGTATTTGGTATGTGTTGATAATCATATTTTATGAAAAATATATTTATTATAAAAATTAAACAGGCGAAAATCTTATCTAGTTATTTATGTATTTGTATATTCTAATTATTTCCTAAATGTTGAAATATTTATCACAAAACAAATTAGTCTCTGATTAAAGCTTGGTTTCTGCGTGTCCTTCAAAACGAAATATCATCTTTCTTTGCGATATTGATTTTTCTCAACAATCTAAAATTTTATAAATTCGTAGATCACTTTTATGTGCTGTGGATTTTGTTAATACGAAAATTATTATTTTAATTATTATTTTTTATAATAAGAAATTTGCCCCTTAACTGATTAATCTCTTACTTTTAATAATTATAAGGATAGGGTTTCTAATAAGTATATTACAACAACATAACTGAACTTATTAAACAATAGTCTAAAGTATTACTTCAAATCTATTCTATAATGATGCTTACATAACTGCATCCCTCCAAAGAGCATTACTTACTACTTACTTTTTCTATACTTTACTGTTTCTTACCTTTATACCCTTTTTCTACCATTTCTTTTTTCTTGCATGTTATCTCACTGTAAGATATATTTCGAGAATATTAGAACTTCATTTATTTCCATCCTAAAATCGTTAGCTAAAAAAAAATCATCTAAAATAATTTTTGTAAAAAACTGTGCCAATTTGACATTCCTTCAACGTATTTTTTGCATTCAAAAACGACTGGGATATATCTTATTTCATTAAAAACCTTTGAACAATAGTTAAGATATTTTAAAATTGAAAAATAAACTAATATACAAGAATTGATCGTTTGATAGCATAGGATTATTGCGATTACACAGTTCGTTAAACTTCAAGGCGTCATAACTCGATGAAATATCGATGAATAGGTACACTGTATTTACTCGTTAGATTCGTATTGATATTCTCAGTAACTTTCGTTTCACTTAAAATATTGATTTATATTTAAAAAATAAAAAATAAAAATCAATATCTACCCCATTAATTTTATACCCAAACAACGAAGTCTAGAGCTTCGATAAATATTCCACTCAGACCAAGGAACTTTTATTAAAAACATGTACTTGCTTGTATTATATCTTTAACACCTTTTTAAGTTTTTTTTTTTTTTATATCTGTAAAAAGATTTGTTTGTTTATACTTTCTTATCAAATTAATACATGTAATAATTTTTATCTGATATTAAGTATGACAAATAATTATGATAGTAGATTTTTTACTTAAGATTACTTCACTATCATAATTACCGATTTACATGTATTTTATGTTACAATCGTCAATGATTTTACATAATGGCAAATTGAAAATATGTTTCATTTAATCCGTATTGATTTTTATCTACTTAAATCAAATTTAAAAGTGCTAAGTACAAGAGAAAAATTGAATCAAAAGAACGAAAATGAGAAGACAAGTAACACGTGCGAAGTCGACCATTCTGCTTACGTTATATCAATAATCCTCGAAGAGAACGAATAAACTCCGTTATCCGCATTAATTCAGCAATCGCGTTCGTTCTTAGTTCGTTGATCGCATTACGATATAGCTCGTTTTGACAGCACGAGGATTGACTGTCAAACGTACAACGAAGAAAAAGAAAAATATAGGGAAAGAAAAATAAAGAGAGATCTTTACATCGATTAAACGTTCACTTCGCCTTTCGGCAAGAATCCGTTACCTCGTTCAAATCCTGTGAGTAATATGACCGGAAATTTCTCGATTACTCGATCCTAAAATGTCTGTTTCGATTTTAAGCGCCATCGATTTTAAGATACACCTGTAAAACGACCGTGAAAACAAATGTGTTAAGAAAGAATCAGAACATAATTGACTTTTTTTTTCCCTTTTCTTTTTTTTTTTTTATGCTTGCGAAAGATTTCGAAGAAAAATAAAGTGATTCTTGTTTTTTAATGTTATTTTTTGCTTTTATTTTTTTTCAATAATACTATTATTCAGAGTACAATTATAATTAATTATTTAAATGATGATTTATATTACGATTATAATAATTGTCATTTGTTTTTAAAAATCTATTCTCGAAATGCTAGTCGGGATGCTTGTTGTATTGCTCTACTTGTAGTAATTGTCTTCGTAGATTATCGATCTTTTCACAAAGCAAAAAAAAAGAAAGAAAACATAATGAGAGATTCCCATCGAAAGACGGTTGCTATCGGGGTAAGCAAGAAAACACCCACGCACGCACTCTCTGTGGCCGTTCCCACGATCCGAAGAAACAATCGCGTTTACTCTTTCACATCGGCTTTCTTTGAAAAATAACTGACTGTATATGTCTGTATAATTAACCGCCGAGTCGAATGAATATCCTATTCATGTAATTGATGTATTTTTAATGAACTTTATCATTGTCTTTTAAATGATTGAATTACGAAACTTATGAAAACAATTATTTATTTAACAATTTGTAATTATATATATATTATCCAATTAAATTATTATCTTTATATTTATTATCGTAGAAAATAATATTGTTTTAATATTTATTCATTAATTATAATAAATTATTATGTACGTTTAACAAAAAGAAAAGTCGATATAATATCAATATAAAATATTTATTACAAATGATATTGTCTCGATAAAAGAAAAAGAAAATTTTTCATGAAAAATTGTCAAATCAAGAACAGGATGGCCTTCACTCTGTTACGTAATATCTCTTTTAAATTAAATTTCAAATATATATTTTAAAAGCCCGTCCAGCAACATGAGCTTTTTAACGTATTGTTAAAATAGACCGCTATTAATAATAGTTCGGTGAGTGCTGTATGCCGTAAGCTTTCGTTCGGAATATAAACCCACTAGACTTGTAGAAATTTATCGTCAAAGAAATCATCTTTCCAAAATTTCCCACCATAAGAAAATAATATAAAATAAGTTTATATCAATCTCTTTTATAATTTATATTTTTTAAAAACATCTAAAAAATGGATAGACAAGGAAATTAATTAAAACCAAATGAACAAAGTAAAGAAAAGTTATTAGTAAAAAAAAAGTAGTAACAAGAAATTATAATGATCGATGAAAACAGGTAGAATTACTGATACTATCCCTTTAAATTTATATAATTGCAAAATTACATCATACAATGAACATCGAATCGAATTGGTTTATACAAAATTTTATACAAAATTTATAATATTTTTATCGCGTTATTTTATCTACAGAAGAAATACGTAATAGGTAGCATAATGTTTTATTCTTAAAAGCTTCGAGAATAAAATCTTACATTAAAGGGTTAAAATAATAGATTTCGTTTGTTTCTGGTAAAACGATAATATACTTGAGTTGTTTCATCCCACTGACTGCTACCAGTAAAGAAGCTGAGAAAAAAGGAAAGTAGCCGATACCCTACAGGAGATCAATGGCGTTTATTTCGACCACCTGTGGTTTATCGCTTTTATCCATTACCAACGTAATAAGCAGTCATCACTTTCGCAAATACATAATAATACTCGGCATGATTCCTTTGCAAATCATCGTGATCACTCTAATCAATCGGCTGTCATTGCTAAAATAATGATACGAATATACATTTCATCAATAAACAAAATCTCCTATATTTTCTCTTCTTGTTTTGAATATTTTTTCATATTTATTATATTATACAACCGATTTCGTAATCTAAATATCTCGAACTTTGATTTTGTTTTTTATATTTAAATAAAATGTAACTTTCTCTCTCTCAGTATATTATCATATCGTTACGATCGTTAAAAATATTAACAAAAAATAAAACATTTTCTAACATCTAACATTGCCAAGTTATATGTTAATTTACACATGAGACAAACGTATTTAACTAAGAACTATGATTAAATCAAGATTTCCTTCAATAAAGGCATCTGCTTCTGCGACAATTCATTTCCCGTGGAAACTCGGTAAACCAACAAAACGTTAATCCAGACGGAAGTCAATATCTACTAGATAACTTGGTGAGAAGACGCGAGAAGGAAAAACAAATAATAGAATATCTGTTCTAACAGATCTTTAGTAGTTAAAATGGTTTCTATTAATACACGTGCACGACTTTAAACTAGACGAATAATTTACTTTCAATTAAGTGCAAAATATAATAATATATCATTTAATTAACGAAACCTAAATAATATAATATATATAATTAATAAATATATATAGTTTATTTAGTTAATAATAATAATAATAATAATAACAGTACAAAATAATAAGAGATTTAATTGACAAGTGTCGTATATACTTAAAAAATAAATCACTTCTTGATGATTATGTAAATTTGTATTCTATTTAAAATTAAAATGATAAAACAATAATATTGTTCGGAGTGTGTAGGTTCCGTGACTGGGCATGCTACTGGGAAACGTGGAGAGGGCGTGTCTCTTATTGACAGCAATCCACGTTTTGCTTGGCAAAGGTGTCGATGCAGACACGTTTACCCTTGGATACATCACCGGTTCGAAACGATGTCCAGGGGATAAGGAATACAATCGTTTGGGCTATTGGATATCCGGTGCAATCACTCTCGCTGTAGAAAAGGTAATTTCATTAAAACATATTCTACGGATGTTCATTTATTTCATTAAAAAAAAAAAAAAGAACAAAACAGGAAAGTAATCATAAAAATTAATTTCGAAGTATCAAATTTTGCATTACTTCACAAACTTTATTGTAAAGTACGTTTTTGTTCTATTTTATTCAAATAATATACGAATAAATAAAAATCTAATTAATAAATATAACAAATCTATTCTTTGTAAGGATTTGACTTTTTTATTGAAAAATAATGACTCTCTCTCTGCATCTATATGCGCGTGCATATAGAATGTTTCATATAAACTTTTACTCGCAATTATTATTTATCCCGAATTATTTGTTAGTCAACAAAGTTTTTCAAATAGAATTTTTTTTTATTACTTTACTTTGAAAGATCATCTGATTCGTGTCGATGAATTTGTCATATTGCATGTTTATTTGAACATATAGTTTCATTAAAAACAAAAAAAGTCACCTTGAAATCTGGTACGTCAATATAAAAAAAAATTTTTAACTGAAATGAAGTAAGTTTTATTGAATAACGAATAGTTATGCAATAAAGTGAATACAAATTTATGATTAAATATAAGACTTTATATATGATACACTTTAAATAAATAATATACATAGATAAATTAATAAATAATAAAATTTTATATAAGAAAAATGAATATTTAAAATATGAATTAAAAATTTATTTTATAAAAGAATACATTCAAATTGCATAGATTAATGTCTTATGTTAACAGCAAATTGAAATGTTTGATTATAATAGGTAAATGCAGGAGAACTCGGTAGACAAGGTCACAAACTTGATTTTTTGGTCGGCGAGACGAACGGCAAAGAGATAACCAGCATACTGATGACAGCTGATCTCTGGAAGAAGAATGTTTCTGCTTACATCGGTCCACAAGAGTCCTGCATTCACGAAGCAAAAATGGCTGCAGCATTCAATCTCCCAATGATATCATACGTAAGAATGAGTATCTTTCATCCTTGAGATTTTATTCTTGTGATCTTTAACTTTTCCTTTAACAAACGTGTCACCTATCTGATAAATAAAAGAAATAACATAAAGAAATTCTATCATTAGCTGTATATTAAAATTTTAATTTTACTTATTAATTAATTTTTGTTTTTTAATCCAAACATATATATGACCGTTAATTTCTTTCTATTTTTATTTGAAAGAAAGAGAACGAATCTAAAAATACATATTTAATATTTTTAATCAATTTATCAAAGAATAACATGGTATCGCTTAATAAAAAATTATCTCGAGGATTGATAAATTAAAGAGAACAAATTTAGAAATATTTTTAATATCGTTGTCAGTATCATCGTAAAAAAAAAAAATTCGTACAATTAGAGTAATTTTATATGCAAGTAATTATTACGTCAATTTCATTGCAATTTTCTTTCGACGATAAAACAAAAATCGAAGGTTTTCTTCGAAACAATTGATCGCTCTTACGACAGCATCCGTTAAGGTTGTTCCACTTAAATCGAGGGAGAGAAAGAAAGAGAAAGAGAGAGAGAGAGAGAGAGTAAAAAGAAGGAGAGATAGAAAAAACGGAAAGAATTACAAACGATCGTACGGACGCTCCTTTGCGTTTTGCTCGTTCGATCGTTTTTCGCTCGACGTGATCCGATGTTGCAATGTGCGGTTTAAAGCTACCGTTTAAAGGAGAAGGACAGAGAGAAAGAGAAAGAGAGAAGAGAGTCATCCAGGAGAAATAAATTATTCTCGTTCTTCGGAAGAATACGAATGCAAAGAGTCAACGTTACGACACGTTTTATACGATAAACTTTTCTTCGTCCTTTTGGTCGATTGATTTTACCTATTATAAAAAATATTTGAATCCTTATTGAGTCAAGTTTTATTTCTTTCCGATAAAAAGGATGCATTTTTTCCAATAGGAATCGAATTTTAATCTGAAAAAAAAACATCGTCCGATTTTTCCTTTCTAATACATAAAACGAATGAATACATTAACTTTTTATTTTTAATCAAACAAATATTAATATTCTATATATACATAAAGAATGTAAGAAAAGACTCTTTATGTTGTAAGACTATTTAATAACTATAGATAGTAATTTATTTAATTGTCTTTTCAAGAAGTAAAAAATATTTTACATATGAAACATCGAAAATATGTTTACGAGGTTTGATTTTATTACTTGGAATAAAAAATGATTCTAATATTCATTAATATTTTACGAGTTATCTGGGTTTATTCAATGACTTCGTGAAAATCTAACGGGAACTTAATTAATCGTCAAGAATTCCTCATGCTCGTTCGTTCGCTAGAGAACGAATCTTTTCTATATTTAATACATGATGAATATAACGATATATTTTTTTTAACGAGCTCTTTTGATCTCTATCTTTAACAATAAATTCTATAATTTACTGTTGTAGAATATCTTTGTATCTCGTAAAACAACCATAACTAATCATTGAACATAAAAATCCCCTTTTTTTTTTGTTATTTAGTAATAGACTCAACTTGGAATTCTAATACAAATCATTTAAAACTAATATTAGTTGCATTAATACAAAATTAACATTTTTTTTCTACATATTCTTATTTTCAATTATTATTTTTTAAACATTTTCTCGTCTGTAGTAAAATAAATAATTTTTTAAATTAATTTTTCAGTATTGTTCAAATCACGAAACTTCCGATAAAAATAAATTTGCAACCTTTGCAAGGACACGACCACCTGACACACAAATCTCTAAATCTGTTGTTTCCGTTTTGAAAGCTTTCAATTGGACTAAGGTTAGTTATTGACGTTATTGCTATAAACCAAAATGTTTATTTCTTTTTATAAATTTTTTCTGATGGTATTGTTGCAGGTGACGTTCATGTATTTAAATTCATCCTTGGTAGATTTCAGTGAAATGTCAATCGTCGGTACAACGATCCTATCGTTTTTGGAAAATAATGGAATTACAGTTAATTTTCGTCGTTGTTGGAAAGATCCTTATTATTTAATGGAAAATGTGATGAATCCATTTCATAAAATTGTCGAAGAAACTTATCGGGAGACTCGAAGTGAGTGAAATACAATTATTTTTAATATTTATATACAAACGTAAATCTTATAATGTGAAGATTTTTAATTATTATTCTCCCTTTCACTTTTTGTCTATTATTCTTATTTATTTTAACTTTAATAATAACTTATTTTAATAAAAAAATATACAGAAATTGCATAAGTATTAATCATGAGAACGAAGAAGAAATGCACGTAACTTATGCATTGAAAAACAGATTTGTGAATAAGTATACAAATTATTACAAAACGTTTAATCAATATAAATTTTTAGTAATGAATTTACAATTAGCAATGTTACACTTTTATACCTTATATTTATTTAAATTAAAAAAAAAAAAAGGAACCAAAATATCGAATTTCATCCGTCTCGAATTGAATTATATGATCGATTTCTATATATGTTAATTAAATTCAATGAAGGAAAAAGAAACTACTCGTGGCTTGTTTAACAAATATATATATATTCGCGATTAACTTAAATCAAGAGGAACTCAGGCCCTTTTTTTTTGTTTCGTCATGATGAGTAAGCATTTTTTTTTTTAACGAAAAAACGTTTTGTAACACATTCGACGTTGTTCGAATCGAAAGGATCGATGACGTCCCACATAACTCGTACAATACTTTCTCCTTACGACTTAATTATTTCGTTGGTCGTAAGCAAGACGATGTCTTCATCGAAAATCCAATTATTTTCATCGGACATTGTCATTGTCGTCGATAAGAAAGAACGACACGCATTTTATTTTTTTCTATCGATTGAACAATAGCAAAAGTCAGAAAGAACCCGCATCCAAATAATTTGATTTATTCGAACAATAAAGGAAGGTCTCTCTTTACTCGCATAAAGAAAAGGGGGAATAACCCGCATCTCTATCCTATGTACTACGATATCTCGTTCAACCGGGTTTTCGTGATAAGAATAGATATAACTCTCGAGAATCGTTAGTCACACGTCTATTTATAATTTGATTTTATCGTCATTCTAAATATAAACTAGCCACGTGTCTCCTAAAGTTTTTATTCTAATGACGGAAAACTTAACTAATAAACTTTGAACAAACTAACATTACGGAGATGAATTTGAATTTGGTAATTTTTTGAATACTTGTTTATATGAGAATTATCGTTAAAATTATAGATATTAATTTTTGTATTTTTCTTTGTTTACAGTTTACGTGATTCTAGGAAATCACGACGAGCATATGGGTCTCTTGATGGCACTCGACAAAAGGAATCTCTTGGAAAAAGGTATAAATCCGCTGTAAGATATTCAGGTACATATGTATATCAAAGAGTAGTTTGGACTATAATTATTATAGGTCACGTCATTCAATAGTCGCGATGTATTACTATATTAATAATAGTTATAACAATAATTCATTGATCAATTATACGCCCGATTAAGTTTAACGTAAATTACCAGCCAAATGGTACGAATCATTCCTTAATAATTTCACGTTATAGGAGAATACTGGGTAGTTGGTATTAACTTCGATCAATACGATGAACAAAAGCCAGACAAATATCTTCGTGGATTATATCAGGATAGAATAAAGGATTATTCCATTCTTAAAGCTTATCGCAATTACTTCAGCATCGTTGCATCGGCGCCGATCGACTACCAAAATTTCACGAAATTGGTCAATGATTATATGCAGAAACCACCCTTTAACTTTACCAATCCATTGTTGACGTTGAACATTGAGGCAGGAGTTCTGGTGACTATTAGAGACAACTTTGATTTTATTTTCATTTGTATTAAGAATACCGAATAAGTCTTTTCGCTCTTATTAGAAAACATACGAAGTAATAAATAATTAACAAAACAAGCATAATTAAATCAATAATATAATTGCTGTCAATTTTCAACTTAACAACATTTTCAATAACCTTTTCCTATCTTTCAAATACGAAAAAACTTTTCGGTACCCCTAATACATGTTTAAACAGAATACAAAAAATAGAATATATGTGTACATATATGAATATATAATATATGAATAACAAGAATAGAGAGTAGGTAAAATAAATTAAATATTATATCATTTTTATCTAACCAATCAAAAACGTAATTATCATTCTCCGTTATAAGGCAGATTGGGCCAGAACCGGCTTACCTTTATGATGCTGTTCTTCTTTACGAAATGACACTGTTGAAAGCATTGAAGGAAAATCGTGATCCAAGAAATGGAACAGAAATGGTAACTGCTTTACATGGATATCGTTATCGCAGTGCTATGGGGTAAGTGCGTATATTTTTCTTCATGAATTTAAAAAAATGTGATTATCAAGGTACTAGATCAATACTTAACATTTTATAATTTAAATTAATGTTTTTAATAATTAAACTTATAACATCACTAAATAAAAACAATTTTTAAATCCTCGTTCAATAATAAATTATACAAGACTGTATATTATTTTATCAATTTTCTCTAACATTTGTTTTGTGGAATCTATCAATTTGGTATATAAGTGCCCCAATTAGAAGTTTAGAACAGTTGATCAGAAAATGAAAAACTCCCATTCGAGTTCCAATTAATATAATCCGATGACTCAATTTTCTTCATGAAAATGAGAATATGTTTTTAAAAATAATCTACTTTTAATTATTGTACAGTTATATGGTGTACATGGATGAAAATGGAGATGCAGAAGGTAATTACACATTGATTGCTTTTGATAATCACACTAGCAAGGGCTATGGTCTTTATCCTATCGCATATTTTGTTGGTAAAGAAAAAGGGACAAATTTACCTGTAAGTATGTGAATAAAAATAACATTATTCTTACAAAATTGATATTGTATGAAACTTTTTCTTTAGAAACTACGATTAATACGAGAAATTTCTTGGGTCGGTGATGGTCCACCTATTTCGGAACCTTATTGTGGATACCATGGTGAAAAATGCAAGTGTGCGTAGGTGATATATACATATATATTTTTTATATTATACATAATTCATATCTTATATTATATATACATATACTGTTACGCAGTAATTCTCAAACTTTCTCTATATATAGTACTATTAATGAATTCAGATTTTTTTTAAAGGCCTAATGTCAAATTCTAACAAGTAGACTTGGCAAAATAGCTAATAATTTGTTATCAAGGTTAGTTAAAAATAATTAAAAAAACATTTTAATCAGAAAAAACTGGAATTAAACAAATTAAGCTAATTATATTAATTAGTAAAATGAACGAACCCGTTAATTGCAATATATTTTTTCATATTGTTAAATTAAATTGGACATTGTAATCCTCATTTTCTCTTTTTCACGTTAATAATTGCGAGATATTTTTTAAAAATAAATAGTTTGAAAATATGCATATGAAAAGCAAAACAAATGTTCGAAATATAATTGGTAGATAATATTTTCAAGAAAGGAATAACATTTTTAATTAAATTACTCGTATGGTACTTTAAAAATTAAATATATTATATTTATATTCTAAATTATTCTGATATTTTTGTTGATTTCTTTTTTGTTTTGAAATTTCGAACATTCCTAAATAATTACAAAGATCGATTTTACATAAATCACATTACATTATATAGTACATTAAATATTTTTCTAGTATTTCCTATTTTTGTTGATTTATTTTGATTTTTTGAAGGAGACTTTTTATTCAATAGGAATGATATTATTCGAATATGAATTTCGTATCAACAAAAAAACGAATTACGTTCAGGATCAAATTTTCTCAATATAATTCAGGTATGTCAGCATCGTGAAAATGCAAAAAGAGGATGAAACATTCACTTTCGAATAACTTTTCTTTGGCTTTCGATCAAACTTTTAAAATCATTCTCGTATATTACTCATGGCCGGCAAACGACTTGGCCAACCAATCGATCGTTTATGAACGCGTCGTAAAGTTTAACGCCTGGTCCTAAAATCTACATATGTAAATCGTGCCAAGACGAACGATACTCGATCGAAGACAGAAAAGAGAGATAAGATCAATGTCGTATCGTAAAAAAATGTGTACATTACGTTAGGGTTGTACAACGAATAATATCGTTCTAGATACATATATATTTATTACTTGCAAGTATAAAAACATATATATATATATAAAAGAAACAAAAATAGAAAAAATATTATTCATTTTTCAATTAATAAAATAATTATAAACATAGATAAACAATTTTATACAAATTAAAAAGAAATGAAATGAAATCGGGATTAAGTTTATTAATTCAGAATTATTATAAGTTAAAAATTAAAATTAAAATGTATAGAAAATCTTTTAATATAATAAATAGCTTTAGGGAAGGTCTTTGAAATTATAAAAGGTCAGAAGAATAACAAAAATATTTATTTTTCATCTGTAAATGGTAGATAATCTTATACTGATTTTAATACATTAAAAGAGCAGGAGATTCTTGCAAAGGTTATTGAGATTTTAGAAAAAGAGAAAAAACAAAAGAGAATAGAATTTTCTTTAAATTTGTTTATTTTGTGCATATAGGTCAATCGTTTTAAACAAATTGTCAAAGAAAAAACAAATATAATAAGAACATGATTTAAATTTTTAATTATTGAAAATTATAAAATTGTTGCAATGAGAAAGAGAGAGACGGAGAGAGAGATTTACTAATACAATACTATGGTAATCAGTAACCTAGTTAAATCGCTTCAATTAATTTCTTCTGAAATGTTACAGCTTACATGATCGAGATAGTCGGTGGTATAGGGGGTGGATTACTATTAATCATCATAGCAGTACTTCTGGTTCTATATAGAAACTGGAAATACGAACAAGAATTGGATTCGTTGCTCTGGAAGGTAAACTATAAGGAAATTCAGATTAAAGAGGCGAAGGATGAAAATGCAACATCAAATGAGATTTCAGTGAAATGCAATTCTAAGGTAAGCTCGACGGTATTTGAATGGGACAATTCTTTTTTCTTCATTCAAACAGAAAAAGAAATGAAAATGAAATATAGAAAATTTAAAAGATATTTTCTTCAAGTTTTCCTTATCAGATTTGCACTTTGATAAGAATTCACGATTTCAAAGTCAAACAATTTATGTTTCATATTTTTCTTACTTTTCTAGACATCTACAACACAACCAATAGTAAGAACGAGTCAAGTATCCTTAAGTTCGAATCCGGACGCTGATTTTCGCTATTCCATGATTTATACGCAAATTGGGGTTTACAAAGGACGAATTTTTGCCATTAAAAAAATAAGAAAGAAATCTATCGAGATTACGCGAGAGATGAAGAAGGAATTGAAAATTGTAATTTATCGATAAGAATTTTTGTTCAATTCTGTTTTATTTTCTTAAAATATTTTACTTTTATGCAAAACATGTACCAAATCAACTTGTATTTCATAGATGCGAGATTTGAGACACGATAATTTAAATGCTTTTATTGGTGCTTGCACTGATCCTCCAAACATATGCATCGTCGTTGACTATTGTGCACGGGGAAGTTTGAAGGTAATATTATTAAATTATTCTTATTATTAGTAATTATTTTCAAATTATGTATTGAGGGTTGCCTGGAAAGTTCATGCAGATTAACGTACAATTAATTTAAAATACATTTTTTTCAAATTCGGGAAGAACTTTTTGCCTGCGCGAATTTTTTCGGGAATTCAATATTTAAAAATCTATATATAATTAATGATTTTTTTCAGGATATTTTAGAAAACGAGGATATCAAACTCGATAACATGTTCATGGCATCGCTTGTTGGTGACATTATAAGGGTATATTGTTTTTATTGATTTTTATTTACAATGTAAAGAAAAAACAAATAGTATTTCTAAATAGTTTCTGCTTGTCATTTAATATATTTCATTCCTTTTCAGGGTATGATTTATCTTCACGAGTCTGTAATAAAATATCACGGATCGCTCAGTACATCAAACTGCCTCGTTGACTCTCGTTGGGTCGTAAAACTGGCGGATTTTGGGCTTCACGAATTTAAACGAGACGCCGAATGTGAGCCAAGTGACGTTATGAAAAAATATCACGGTACTTTCTGAGACTGATTTCTAATTTCATGCAAATGCAATTTTGTTTAACTTGTCGGCGAGTTTTCCTTCTATTTTTTTGTAGTTATTATATACATATATATAATATATCTACTTTTTGAAAGATGAACATAAATGTTAACAGTGTTTTGTAACAGGATTGTTGTATCGAGCACCAGAATTGTTACGTTCTACCGGACTTGATGAACCATCAGCGAGAGATTTTCAAAGAGGAGACGTATATTCCTTTGCTATAGTTCTTTACGAGCTTCAAGGTCGACACGGTCCTTTCGGTATAACTCTATTGTCTGCTCCCGAAATTTTGAAGAAAATAATTACGAGAGATCCCCTTAAATCTCCGTACAGGTAGAACTTTAAAATCGTTACGAATCGATTCTTCATTTATTGTGATAGTTGAAATGCCTAAGCAATTCTGTTTTTACCTGTTAGCTTGTCTTTTTCAATCTCAGACCACCGTTGGAACAACTAGAGAACACTTTTGATTTTGTTCGTGACTGTTTATTGGAATGCTGGGCTGAAGATCCAGAAAGTCGACCAGATTTTAAGATCATAAGAAACAAATTAAGACCATTACGAAAGGGCATGTAAGTTAACTATTCAAAATTGTTCTTATTTAATATTAATACAAATTAAAATACTTACTTTTAATCTAATAGGAAAGCAAATATATTTGACAATATGATGGCTATGATGGAAAAATATGCTAATAATCTCGAAGCTCTCGTTGACGAACGAACTGATCAACTGACGGAAGAAAAAAAGAAAACAGGTTTTTATAATTAATTACTAAGATGTAAAAAGAAAATAATAATTTATTCATTCGTTAACAAGATTATATTTTATTATAAATGAAAATTTCAGATGCGTTGTTGTATGAAATGCTTCCAAAATACGTGGCCGAACAATTAAAACGAGGAAACAAAGTGGAAGCTGAAAGTTTTGATTGTGTTACGATCTATTTCAGTGATATTGTCGGATTTACAAAAATGTCTGCCGAAAGTACCCCTTTACAGGTGAAATTTTCTAGTCTTTTCATCAATAATAATATTATAAATTACCTTAATAGTATTAATAGAAATACATTTAGGTGGTGAATTTTTTAAACGACTTGTATACGTGTTTCGACTCAACAATCGAAAATTACGATGTTTACAAAGTCGAAACTATCGGTGATGCTTACATGGTGGTAAGTGGAAATAAAATTAATATTAGGATAATATAAACAAATAATTCTAAATAATTTATTCTTTTTTCTAGGTAAGTGGATTGCCGATAAGAAATGGCATTCAACATTCTGCAGAAATCGCCAGTATGTCTTTGTGCCTTTTAGATGCCATCAAACAATTCTCCATTCGTCATAGGCCTTTGGATAAATTGCAACTACGAATAGGAATTCACTCAGGTAAATAATTTCAAACGGATAAATTAACATTTCAATAGTTGTATCTCTCATAATGTTAATGATACATAAATGAATGATAAATACTTGTAACATGAGATAAACGTTGGAAAGTTTAGTTACAATTTTTAAAAGTTAATAAAAATAAATCAATTATGCATAATATTGTGAAGGATTAATTAAAACGATCACAATCTTATTTTTGATATGTGTAAAAGAATCAATAGTAATACAGATACATCTCTTATTTCTAATAATTTATAGGGATAAATTTGTATTTTTTAGGTCCTGTTTGTGCTGGAGTAGTTGGTTTAAAAATGCCACGATATTGTCTTTTTGGTGACACCGTGAATACAGCCAGTCGTATGGAATCAACAGGATCTCGTAATAAGAATATTTTTATCGATAAAATATAAAAATGATAATATGTTATAAAATTGTATTTTTGATTTTTTTCAGCTTTAAAAATTCATTGTAGTAGCGAGACAAAAAAGTTGTTGGATAAGCTAGGTGGCTTCAGTTTGGTTGAACGTGGTATAATTTCCATGAAAGGTAAAGGGGATCGTCTGACCTACTGGTTAATGGGTGAAGATCCAGTCTATCGAGAAGAACGTATGAAAGAAAGAATGAATCGTAGAAATGCAACGAATAAGCGTGTTAGTATAGTTGATCCTCTTGTACCAAGAAGTTCCTTAAAAAACAAATCTCTCGTTAGATCGACGTTCATGAGATGTTCAAGCGAGTCTCCGAAACGTTTACGTTTCGCCAGTTCCGATCAATTGGATCAAAAGGGTACACAAACAAGCAACCAATTGGAATCAATCGTCGACAGTAGTCCGTGCAAACCAAAATCATCGTCCTCGTCTCTAATGAAGGCCGCTTGTATAGAAAATTGGAGATCTAGTAGCAATTCTTGTCCATGCGTAGAAAAACTTTGCGAAAGTCAAACGGATCTTTTGCAACATTCACTTGACCTAAGGAAAAAAAATCAAAATGATCATCATATAGAAAATAGTTTCCTTTTTGATAACGATTCTTATCTTTTGAGAACTGGGACAAAAAATCTTCGATTCGGTACATCAGCGATACTTCAAGTTACTTGCAGATCAGCACCCAGTAGCCCTAGGCATAGTTCGACTATTTTAAACGCACAGAAAAGAGCTACTCAGTCGACCGAAGAGATCGATGGGTGGGACGTTAATTCTCCGTTGATTTGTCACCCTGTTAATAGGATCGATTGAACTAGATATTTTTAAATTTAATTGTCAGATTTTTATTTTCTACGACATTTTATCGTAAATTTAAGTTTCTTACGTTTATATATAGAGAAATGGAAGATTAATGATTTCTGTAAAGCTTCCACTGTTTATCACTTTTATTTATTTGCTGTATAGTAAACGTCAGTTTCAAATTTTTCTTTAGATTTCGTTTTAAACTTAGAATTTACCAAAGCATTAGCTGTGTACGTACAAAGAGATGAAGCGAGAGATACACTTAGAAAAGATTTTTAAATATTATTTTTAAATAGAAATAGAAATAATAGTATTATTTATGTTTTACATATAGCTAGCGGGTTTAGCATACATATATATATATATACGTTTATATATTTACGATTAATCACGAAGGCTCGTGCTTTTTATCCTTTTTAAGTCTAGTCAATTTCATTTTTACGTGCATTGCAATTTTGGACAAGGTATTATACAATATATAATATAATTAGATAAATAAATAAATGTAGTCAAAGAGAATTTTTCATAAATCGTGGCAAGAGTAACAAAAACTTTTCCAAAGACTATCACAACACTGCCATTAACGCCATTAAAAGACAAGTATTATCGATAATTAATATTTTTTTATTATGTTTCTCGATCGTCAAGCAACTAGTACTTATTGTTCGATGTATTGTAATATAAAGAAGTATTAATTATATGAACATTGCAAAACAAAAATGAATAATTTCGTTTCGTTTTTACAAATGCTGTTATATATATATATATAAGTAATAAAATATTACATATGTATACATACATATAAATTTAATAAATATTGTCTATTTAGTTTGTCTGAAAAGAGAAAATGCATAAGCATGATGCATCATCATAATTTCTTTATGAGAATAACATACGTGACGGATCGAAAGAGATAACAAATCGTTTAATTATTATTATTGTTATTATTATTATTGAAGAAATTAATTTAATATGAGAGCATCGACACGAACTATAAAGATGAAGAGCAACACAACGATTGTGCGTATTGGGTTCCTACTTTTTCTCTTTAACTTTTATCTTGCACGCACGACTGCTTCCGAGTCTCGTACAATTGCATGTTCAGAAAGAAAAGTGGACAGAGTCAAGAGTTGGTACGATCAAATGCACGCTAATAAATATAGCTTTAAATGGCAATTCGAATATTTTCTCCTCAATATCAATCGATGCAAATCGAGTCAATTTTCAAATATAATTAAGTACTGAGAATGAACATGAAAATGATATTCTACGGGCGTTACTAACATTGGTGTATGTACGGTTGCCAATTTTTAGGGATCATGTGTTGCATACTTTCATTGTATCATTAAAATAATATCGGTAAGTTGATAATCTTATGTAAACATAAATTTAAGAATAAAAATAATAAAAACACTAATATCTAATACTATTAATTAATAATTTGATTGAGTATATGAAAATGACAAGATAATCAGAGTAATTTCTAATATATAAAATTACAGTTTGTTATATGCTTATAAGATTTATATTTTATTTCAATTATTTAATAATCAATAAAAAAAGCCAAGTCAAATATGTATGATTACTATTTGTGTCTACTTAATGCTAAAAAGTAAAAACAAAAAATAGTATTAATATACATTTTAACTAAAATTGAATAGAATATTTTCTCTGGAATTGTTACGAGACTCTAATAGGCTCATTTCACTATCGCATAATCGCAAAGTACAACAGGCAACTCTGGATAGTGCGAACGACTAGTGTAAATACAAGAGTCGACTGTTGATTTTATTGCACGAATTATTACGCGCAATTACGCGCAAAGTCGCCAAGTCCGCGGACGGACCGCGGAATTTGAAAGCGTGCCAATGCGAGATACTAGTGTTATATTGCGAGAAAGAAAAATAGAAAAATAAGGAAATAAATAGAGAGAGAGAGAGAGAGAAAGAGAGAGAGAGAGAAAGCAAATACCTTAAATATTTCAAATAATTACTTATCATTTTTATTGTTATTTTTCCTTCTTTCTATATATGTGTTCTCCGTTCGAAAAGATCGTCGTACAAATACAAGTAACTTTTATCTATTGCACGATAAGGTCGTAAATATTTGACACAATGATTCAATTACAAAGAGAGAGAGAGAGAGAGAGAGAGAGAGAAAGAAAAAAAGATAAAGAAAAAATAAATTTACAAAAGTTTTTCTAAGCAACTGTTTTTTTTTAAAACATTGATATGTGTAAGAATATTAGAAAGAAAGATTAAGAAATAGAGATAATCAAGAAGAAGTTATATTAAGAAATCGCAAAGTATCACGACGATTCACTTCGTAGACGGTCACCCTGTATAACGAGGCAACTCTTACGTACGGAATAGGGTACCATCTTATTTACGTTAAAGTGGTTGTCGGCCAACTTAGAGAAGCGGCCATCATTCAATCAAGCCGGGAACAATTTAAACAGCCTGATTCACGCAGCGAAATCATTTAATATTTGACGTCAAGCACGATTATCGTATAACGGCCGCGTAATGACCGATTTGTTTGTATAGGTTGCAACAAGCGGCGCCGTAATTTTCAAATAGCGCGTCTGCTGCCATGAGAACGGGACGTCGAAGGGCTACCTCGATACGCTACTTTAATTTACTTCCTTTCCACAAAAAAAAATATTTTTTTTTCTCATTTTCCTCTGAAATATTTCATCTTTAAAATATATATGCTAATTTTTGTCATTCATTTCTCTATAACGCATACGTATAATACAATATTAATATCCACCTACTACGTTCTTTGATATTCAATTCTTCATTTAACCGGCTTTTTTTTTTTTAATTTTCATTTAAAGATCAAGTCGATCGTCTAGAGTCTCGACTTTGCTGTGACTCCGAGAGAGATCTCTAGAAGCGTACTTTTATTAGTACTCTCCTTCTTCTGCCAGCCGGTCGATCCTATTTATAGACACGAATTATCTTCATCCGCCGTAGAACAATACGTCAGCAGGCTGCTCGGCTCGTGAAGAGCTTTCGATAGGAAAATAATAATCGCGTCGATTCATCGCTAGTCGATAGAGAAAACATTCAAAAAAGAGAGAGAGAGAGAGAGAGAAAGAGAGACAAGTCAAATTAAACTCTCTCTCTCTCTTTCTTTCTCTGCTTATGTCTATCTCTATCTCTTTTACTTTCTCTTTCTTACTCTGTTTTCCTCTCACACATTGCTCGCGGTGAAATTGCCGATTCGAAGGCGTAGGCGAATCACTAAAGATAAATTGTCTATCTCCCTTCCGAGAATTTACGTTCCAAGCACGCCGTACTGTAAGCGCTCTTTTGCGCTATTCGAGGAAAAAAATTTGCTGCTCTCCGTCGATATACGAAGGCGTACGGAAACGTTTTCGAGGAGTACGAGAGTTTTGAAAAAAAAAAAAAAGAAGAAAAAAGAAACAAAAAAGGGAAAAAAAACTAAGAGGGAGAGAATGAGAGATAATTTATTCGGATACGGTTACACACGCACGATGTACGATGACGTCTATGACTGTTTACCGAGGCATGCGATAATATCGTAGTATCTATCTATATTTATCTAACGCTATCAGTATCTATCTGCCTGTCTCTTTCTCATGCTTTTTACTTGAAGCAACTTGTTTCCCGATTTCAAATCGGTAAGTGTAATAGATTGATGTATAATAAGGAAGAAAAGGAGAGAGAGAGAGAGAGAAAGAAATATAAAGAAAAAGAGAAGAAAAACAAGTTTTTTAATTCTTCTTCTACGTCTATTTTTTTCCTTTTCTATCTCTTTCTCATCGTCATCTTCTCTGTCGTTTTCGTTTCTTTACTCTCTACTTATCTCTTTCTCATCCATTTTACTCAAAGCAATACATTTCCTGATTGGAAATCGGTAAATGTAATAGATGTACGTAGAAGAAGATAAATAGATAAATAGATAGATAAATAAATAGAGAAAGAGAGAGAGAGAGAGAGAGAGAAAGAGAAAGAAAGAGGAAGAAATAAAACTTGTCTATTCTTGTTTTTCTTCTAATTCTCTTTCTATACGTGCTTTTTCTAATTCTTTTGCTACATCTGCTTCTTCCACTTCTCATTCTACATCTGTTTCTTCTATTTCTTCTTCTCTCTTATCGTCGTGTACTTTCCGTTTCTCTTTCCACTGTTAACTCGCGAGAAGCGCCAATCGTATCTCCATAACGATTGCACCTGCGGCACAAACGAGTTGTTGTCCACGCATATGCGGTTACTTTACATAAGATATGCGCGTTTAGAGGTGGCTCAAAATAAACTCGTCACGATTCGACACGTACGCTTTACTAAAGAAAGAGAGAGAAAGATAGAAAGAGAATCGTCATTTGAGTTTGATTTATCAACACAATACGATTTGCCTCGAGCTTCCTCTTCGATTCTGTTTTGCTACTTTCTACAATGATTTTTTCGAGTCCATTTTTGTGTATGAAATAAATACACGATAAAGTATTCTCCATTTTTTCGTACTTAATCAATTATGTTTATTTTTTTTTTTTTTTTTAATATATAACGTAAATTGATCTAATAGTTTCAGTATTATTTTGATTTGCTCAAACTTACAAATGAGCAACAGAATCATTTGAAATAAAAATATAGAAATGTCTAGGTATAATAATATATAACGTTTAAAAGAGCTTCTCGTGTTCCTAAATTTTTGTTTAATATTTGTATCCTTTCTTAAAAGCGATATAATCGTTTAAAATGAGAAACATTTCTAATATAATGATCGATAATGTTTTTAAGGGGATCTTTAATTATGAAATTTTCCTTTAATCTTCTCAGACTTGGTAATGAACGATAATATCGTTAATAATGAGAAACATTAGTTGATTTTAAATTTTGTAACAAGACACGCTGTGTTCTATAATGATAGAGAGAGAGAGAGAGAGAGAGTGAGAGAGAGTAAAAGAGAAGAGGAGGGAGATAGACGCGGGAAATATGGTGATATCCACAAGCTAGAGCGCTCAACTAAACGTTAATACTCGTATGGCAAGATCGTAGCACCGAGAGGAGCGTTCATGTTGACACTCGGAAAAAAGATAAGATAAGGAGCGTTAGCGACCAATCGACGCTTCTGTGCGTCTCTTATGCGACGTCACTGTTGCTAAGTTCTCTCCGTCTAAAATGCGTTCAATACTTTACTATATAATTAATATTTTTTTTTTTATTAATATTCCTATCACATTAACTCCAGTTGATCAATAATATTCGAAAAATTTGTATTAACATTACAAATAACAAAGTTATGCATAAAACTCTGTTAATCTGTCTGTTTTTATATTTTTATTTAAAGATTTATATTTTTCATAAAATTGTATTATTATTTTATAAATCGGGAAGATCATCAAGATCAAAAATGAAGAAATTTATAACAATCGTAATATCGAAGAATGTATGATCAAATTAATGGCGAAGAAAGAAGATATGTCATTAATGACAGTGTTTACTATAGAACTTTTTTTATTATTTGTTATTTATAAAATCGCACTCTCCTAACACATTACACAAGAGAAGATAAGATCATAAGACTGTTGAAAATTTATAACACTTATAATATCGAAGAAAGTATGTTAAACATAAATATGATAGCCGAATGTTTTTTCTCAGCGATTTTGAATTATCTGTTATTTCATTGTAATATATTCAAAAGGACGTCATTTATATTTCACTTGAATATTATTTGCTAGACTTCGTTGATCTTTACCGTTCTCTCATTCTTTTACGAGAGCAAGTTCGAGTAATATAAAGATAATACGAACCGTGTGAATTACCTATTACGGTGTTCTCTTATTTCAGGCACGTATAAAATAAATGTACGTATATTTATAATATGCTATCATGAAGGACGAACGAACGTAGAAATACAGTGACTCGCTTTATAATTCGGACACCGTGGCTTTTTAAATATAATAGCACTGTACACATACTTGCAATTAGAATTGAATAAAAGAGTCTTCTTTTTTCACCAAATAGTATATTCTTTCTAGTTTTCAGAAACATGTGTTTTAATAATTTAATTGACACAATTAACTGTAAATCATAATAGAAATGAAATAACGTTTACTTTTTTTATTGCAAAAATATTCGAATATCTAATTATGGTAAGAGAACAATATTCTTGTACAAGTTATTAACAAAAATATAAAGATAGTAATTCTAATGTTTAGTTGGATTCCCCTTTTGTTTAACAACACATTGCAATCGATTTAAAATAATGTTTAAAATTATTTTCTTTAAATACTCTGCCAATATCTGTCCCTATTATTTAGTTAAATGTATTTTTAATTTCTCTCTTGTGATATTATTGATGTTTCTTTTATGTTACAATCTAATTCATCCCATAGATCCTTCAATTACACAAGGCAATCATATTCAAAAAGCCACGATGTCCGAATATTAAAGCAGAGTCATTCTATATTGAAGAATGACTCGTTGATCGTTATCAGTATAATTAGTCGATGGGGGTTCGATACCGTTAAAAATATATTAATAGAAACTATCTTACGGTTCTATATGAATAGATTAAACTTATGTAAGAATTTCTAGAAATTTATTATCAATTATTCTTCGTCTGGATTACGTCTCTCGATAACTTAGGTCAGTAATTAAAAATAAAAATTGTTTTTAATATAAGAAACGCATACATGTATTCGTCATATTTTAACATACATTTCTACGCGACTAGAAATTGAAAACGTATCTTCGGTCTCGTCGAGACCGAGAACTAAGCAAACACTGTTAGTTCGCTTAACTTCGACTCGTAAATAAGATTACATCCGAGTAGACTATGGATTTGCAAACAGTTAGGAGCGTAAATGACATCTTCGATACACGTGCTTTCTTATACGAGTGCATACATCCGACGAGAATCTTCTTGCTCTCTTTATCTCTTTACGCAAGCACCTAAGAAGTAACTAAAGAATCATGTGAGTTACAAAAATATATGGAAATAAGACAAAGAAAACGAAACACGTAGCGATATCTTCGATGGTATATAACTACGCGATAACAGATCTCAAATTTTGTTATTTACAAATATTTGCCATCTCTTCTCCTTCATTTATAAATTAAACGTTTTATTTTATTTTCCTGTTCAAATCTGTGCGCTTTGTTTTATTTATTTTGTAATCTAATTGTTAGCCAAGGATGATAAATGCATCATTTGCGAATTTTATTTAAGGTTGGTTATTCATCATTATTAATTAATTATTTTCACTGTTGAATTAATTTTGAAAATTAATTTAGTAATTGGCAAATAATTCTTTAATCTTTTATGAAAATCGTTATTTGCATGATGAATAGATTTCTTCGACTAAATCGATAGTGTAAACAATTAGAAAATATTTTCAAGCTATGAAACATAATAAAGATTTTTCAAACATATATTTTATAAAAACATCAAAGTTTTTCTCTCTAAATCAGAAAACTATCAAGAAATCGAACTTTATAGGTTTGAGTTAATACGGTAAAACTAAAAATTAAAAAATAGAGAAGTAAAATGTATTTAATCTAGAAAATGTAATTAAACCAGGTAATTTATATAAAGTCACTGCATTTAATTGATGATTATGTTAAGAGATATTTGCAAAAACGCTTACGGCCGTGCATGTTCAATAAATAATTCAAAGATGAATAATCATGATTTACGTACAAATGACATACATGAAAAATTATCCTTTATTGAAGATAAAAAGAAATATGAAAAAAAAAAACAACTAACTTAAATTCAAAGAATTCTATAACGATATTAGAAAATAGATATTTTTATAATCATTTCCAATTTCAAAAAAGTCATATTTTAAATACAAAGATTATATTCGGTTAAAATCAACTAAAAACAAGTAAAATGATTTTTGAAAGGATAAATAAATATACAAAAATTAATAATAATTTAGAACAATGACTATAATTGACTAATTGATAAAATAACGAACAAATAATGTTGTAGAAATAACATGAAAAATAAAAAATGAAGAAATAAATAAGTATAAAATAAAATGAAGCTGGTAAAAAATAAGATTTTCGGATCGCCGCGCGCAAAGAAGATCGATCGATCGATCGTAATTCGAGGGAAGTCGGCGGGGGCGTCGTGGCGCCACCTGTGCGGTAGCAGGTAGCACTAGGCCCCTCGCGATCATGTGTTTGCTTCAGTATGTTGCGGCCTCTGCTAAAGTGCGGTTGTATCTGTGTGATCGTTGAGTGATTGTTTTTTTTTTCGGTGAGAACGATCGTCATCGTCGTTGTTTCTTCGTCAATCCGATCATTATAATAGTCGGCATCGTTTCTTTACACGCGAATCAAGTAACTACGTCAATTATTAACATAATAATATAAAAAGTGTAACGTGTGAAACGAGAGCCAAGAAAAAAAGTAACGAATCGATTCGATAGATCGCAAGTGTGTTCGACCTCGTGACCTTCGAATCGTCCGATAATATAGGCGAATCGTGTTTTGTCGGTAGGTACGCGAATCTCGTTCTGAGAGAAAAATTATTAGAAAGAAAACGTAAAGAAAAAGAGAGAACGCGAAAGAAAGAAAGAAAGAAAGAAAGAAAGAGAGACACAGGTAGATAGATAAATAAAAAGAGAGCAACAATCTCTTTTTTTACATAGTGTGATCTTATTTGAATTTTTCTTCATTTTCGTAATCCTCGTTAAGTTAGAAGTTTCGCGGTTCTGAGATCGCGTTCTTCCGCGTTCTCCTCATCCCGTGTAAACGCACGCGTGCGCGCGAGCGCGCGTACAACTACTAGTTTCCTCTTTCTTGTTTCTCCGTATCTCTCTCTTTCTTTCTCATTTTCTTTCTCATCATAGTATATAAGAAGAATAAGAAGAAGAAGAAATAGAGACAAGGGATATTTCGCCAATCGCTTCGAGTGAGTGTTATTTTCATATGTTTTTTCGTGGTAACTTCATCGGATATATACCATCGACGCGTGTACGTAAACACAAATAATATATATCAACGAATTAACTTCATTAAGAAAAAGAAGTAAAGAAAGGAAGATAGTACACACAACGTTAATAATCGAAGAAACCAGTGTTTCGTTGGTGTTGCCGGTGTTACTGCACGTAAACCTTTATCGAATACTATCGTCCGTTTCTCACTCTTTCTAATATACATATATATATATATCTTTCTCTTTCTCGCTATCTTCCGGCGAAAAGTAGAGAAAGAGAAAGAGGAAAAAGAAGAAGAAGGATAAGAAAAAGAAGAGAAAGAAGAAGAGGGAAAGGACCAAGTTCGCCGACTTTTTCACGAGGATGTCGAGGTAGCCTACCGAGCTCCCTCTGAGCCCTCGCGAAGATACATACTCGCAAAACACATATATACACGTGCACGGAACACACATCGACGTAGCACTCCACTCTCTTTCATCCGCGGGATTGGATTACCATGCTGGACACGGCCACGAGTCACAGGTAACAGAGAACCGTGTGCGCACCCTACCTATCTCTTTCTCTCTCTCTCTCTTTCTCTCTCTCTCTCTTTCTCTGGCTCACTCTATTTCTCTGTTTTTCTCTTTATCTCTCTTCATTCTCCCTCTCTTTCGATACACACTCCTCCTCCTTATACTCATTCTCCTTCTCCTCTTCTCTCTTCTTCCTTCGTATATCGACTTGAAGTCATCCTATTCTCTCTCTCTCTCTTTTAGTCGACTATATCTGTCTATCCTTGTCGCACTCATTCGTATACTTCTCTCCACCATCATCATCTTCTTTTTCTTTCTCTTTTTTCCTCTCTCTCTCTCTCTCTCTCTCTCTCTCACGGTCATGGCACGTCTACGAAGAGGAAGAAGAAGAAAAAGAAGAAGTAGTAGAAGAAGAAGAAGAAGAAGATGAAGAAGAAGAAGAAGAAGAAAAAGAAAAGTAGAAGAAGAAGAAGAAGGAGAAAAGAATCTTCGTACTCTGCTACCACGCGACTCTCTCGACTCGATACATCCGCTCGACTTTACCGCCTCTTTCTCTCTTTCTCTTTCTTTCTTCAGGAAAGATATCTCGAAGTCGTCTTGAGATCGTCTCGAGATCACGCGGATTCGCTCTCTTTTCTTATCTTCCGTTTCTCTGTCTCTTTCTTTTTCTCTCTTTCTCTCCTCCCCTTATCTTTCTCTTTTCCCCTCCCTTTCTCTCTTTCTCCCTTATTCTCTCTCTTATTCCTTCTCTTCCTCCTCTTCTTCTTCTTCTTTTTCTTCTTTTTCTTCTTCTTCTTCTTCTTCTTCTTCTTCTTCTTCTTCTTCTTCTTCTTCTTCTTCTTCTTCTTCTTCCTCCGATCGAGAAATTCGAATCGGGATGCCACGAGCACGCGTTCTCGGATGCTTTCTCACGGTTTTAACCCTTTGCACTCGAGCTATTTTTAGACCTGGTTCTCGGCCAACTTCGATTTCTTCTTTCGATAAGCTCTCGCGTTACTGACTATATAGTGAAAGCTCGAAACCTATTGGATCTATCTATTTATAATGGTTGAAAAAAGATTATTCTTTTTTTTTTCGGTTTCTTTTTTTCCGTATATTTTATTGCTAGATTGACAATAAGTTTAAAGATTTATATCTACTCTTGTCATTTTTTTTTTTTGTATAATCTTAAGCTTCTTCTTTGGAAAGAGATAGAGACATAGATAGAGAGTCACGTATTCTGGACTTTACATACTTATTGTGTACATACATATCTACATACATATGTAGTACTTACTTGGTTATGATGCGAGACGTAAATATTTGAAGTTCACTTTGAATTGTATTCAACACGGCGATAGTTATATGTGTGTATGCATACTTGTATGTATGTATGCATGTACACGGACAAGAGGTTGCCCATTTGATTGTTCGACATATTGACATGTGTCTTTTGTTGTTCAAATAATTACGAAACAGATATAATTAAAGTTAAAATTAAATAGACAGGTTATTTTTTTATTAGTAATTTTTGTTTATGTAATAGTTGATTATATAAAGTGTCCCAGAAAGCTGTTTCACCAAGATAAAGAATGAAAAATAAAAAAAATAAAAATGATATTGATTTATCAATAGAATTTACAATATTTGATTATTTATTTCAAGATATAAGTTATCTGTTGCAACATCGTTAAAAAAGTATAAACCTACGAATTCTTTTTTTTTTTTCAAACACACTCGTAAAAAATAAATTATATAATTTTTCAGTTCGTTAAAGTGACTTTTTCTAACATCTTGTATTACAAATAATATTACACTTATCGTGAATTAAAAAAGTATTAGAAATGAAATTAATTCTTATACAAATATTGTTTAGTATAAAAATTTCACTTTGTTCTCTTTGCAATCTTCCGTTGAAGCACGTTAGAAACGTTTCCACTTCATTCTCAAGTATTTCACCTCTCAAGAAATAACTTTCTTCTTGCTTTGGCCAAAGATAAAAATGATTAACAAGTGATATTTATTTCGAGCACAATGAAAGGTGGACGATTATCGCGATTAATAACGTATATTATGTTTGCTATTATATCACTTTTCAATGATCTTCGTATCGATATATACACGATGTCATCATTATCATAACGAACATCGATAGGCAGGCGCCATCGTTACGAAATCATTCTTGTCATTATTCATTAACACGTTTCTTTATCTAATTACATAGCGAGAAACAACACATCGATGACTAAATCTTTTGTATAAATATATCTTCCTTACCATAATTGTTTAGAAATGATAATTATCGTAACTTATTATGATGGTACTTGATACAACAATTTTTGTATTTTTTTTTCTTTTTCTTTGTTTCGTGATTTTTTTTTTTCAATATAAATATTTATATTGTTTTCTAATTGATTTGTTCACGTGTGTGCAAAAAAAAAACAACAAAATTCATTTATTATTATGGAACGACGATTAACAAATAAAAAAAGATTTTGTTTCTGTTTGTTCAACTAATTCACGCGACATTGGCATAAAAATTGTAGTACGACGAAGAACTCTGTACTTAATAATCTTATTAAGGCGCAACGATCTTCTTTGAGTATTATTACTTCACGGTCAAGAAACTTTATTTGCTTGGTGCTTTAACGAGCGATAACTCTTCGGCGTTTAATCGTTCGGCTCGTCACTCTGACGAACTTTTCGGTGCAAATAAAAAGGTCTTTCGATTGTCTGGATTTTTAAGTCAAATATCTCTTAAATCTTAGGAAATTTTGTGAATATGTTCATAGTCTTATTTGAACATAAAACTTATCTTGCATTAAAACAATCATTTTTTTCTTATCATTTTAAGATTTCAATTAGAAGTCATCTTTGATTTAATCCTGTAATAATTAAAAATATTACAAATATTTTTATGAAACATTGAAAATCATTCTTCAATATATGACAAATAATATAATGGTGGATGGAATAGTTTTCAGTCTATTATTTTTCAAATGTTTTAAGACTATGTTGAAAAATATAATATTGGTTTTAATCTACAGAAAAATAAATATATTTTTATGTTATGTTTAAAACATTTTTCAATCCATTTACATACATACAATATTTCTATTATATTACAACTATATTTTATTATATGGTATAAATATTTAGTGTTAACAATACTCGTATCGTTTTATTATTAAACCGACTGTAAACCACTTTTTTTTTTCTTTAAAATCTTGTTGTTTATTATGAAAAATTTCGGGCAATTTACGAAAGAGATTTTCTAATTAAACACTCGCAGAATAATAATCAGGAGAAGAAAACATTGTTTGTTTCTTATCGTATCTATTTACTCCTCGTCTAACTACGTTCAGTATCTTCATAAACACGTAGTAAGCAATACAAGTCGATGATGTTGAGAAGACGAGAATATAAACTTTAGTCTTGCTTCTGCTCAGAAGGATAAAGGTTTCCTTACTTTCTTCTGCTTCATTGACTACCTGGAATCCGAGGACTGTTCTTTCTAACGTAGTTTTCTTTCTCTCTCTCTTTTTTTATCTATATATCTATCTATCTATATATATACATATCTCTTACTTTTACACAGTTTACATAAAAAAAACACGTGTTTCTTCGTAGAATCGATAGTTTATTTTACATACTTGTTATTTGTTTGTTTTTATTTTTTTTTTTATTCTAAAAAAGGAATGTTATCGTGTAAGAAAAATCGATATTTTTTGTTGTTGTTGTTGTTTTTTTTAATAAGTAAAGATCTTGTTTGATGTCAATACGTCTAAAAATATCCGACTTTGATGATGTTTATAGAAAAGTCATTTATTAAAACATGCAAACTATTACTAATGAATAGTTATTATCGCTTATAATGAGTATGATATGTATTGTAGATGAAAAAATTGTACTAAAGATAAACTCAAGGATTTATATTATGCATGTATAACTTTTCCATAATTAATAAGTAATTAATTATTATTTGTATACGAGGTGTATCTATAAAATTGAACAAAACTATAACAAAATTTTGAACTAATTTAATGATAAAGTTTATTAAACAATACCAAATTTGCCTTTAAAATTCGTATATATTTGTAAAAGAAACAAATTTATAGTCCGGGCCAAATTACTAAAACGCATTCTATATATTTATCAATTTCTTAATTCTGTAAAATGTATATACTTGAGAGAAATTGTTCGTTAACAAATTTGTCACTTGTACTATTTTTGGTACATACCTGAATTTTGTTCTCTGGCCAAGTAATATTTCAGTCAATGATGAATAAAGTAAAGGAAAACATTTGTTGGCATCGATAAACCTGTGAATAAATAACTTAATAGGTTGGGAAAAAAAAGTAAATATATAAAAATAAGATTTGTTGATTATTATATTTGCTGAAAAAATAACTTTAGTAAAGAATGTCTTGTTAATTTATTGGAAAAAAAAATTGGACGAATGATATTAGATTTTTGTCAAGTTCGGTCTTCCCGAAAATTTGTTCCTTTTTTTGATGATAAGTTAAACAATATTGCATGCTTATAATAATTTTCTTTTTTTTTTTTTTTTGTATTTTGCGTTATTTTACTCTATATATTTTAACTTTTTTTATACTTAAAATAATTCAACCTACAAAATATTGTGCCCGTAGAATTACTAAATAAAAAGAAGAAACTTTTGGAACGACCTAGTATTTAAATATAATAACAAATATTATTTGCAAATAATTATAATAATATCTTAACTGTATTAATAATGTATGCTAAAGATATTGTTTGTTGAGAAATGTTTGGAAAATTTCAATCGGTTTGCAATGTAACGACACAACATAAATAGAAAGAAAGAAAGAAGGAAAAGAAGCAACATCGGAATCCAAAGTATTCGTGCCTTTTCGCGACCTCTTAACAGAGATTTACTTAACGGAAAGATAAACCGAGACGAAGGAACGTAAGAGGCTTTCTATCGGGATTCTTTCTCGCGGCACTAACGACCTACGGAGAGCCACTATGAGATTGATTTACGTCGATCCGATGACTCTCGCGTGGCTTCGTGCACAAAGTTTCCTTTGAAAGAGCTTCCTCGTTCTTTCGAAACGAGCCTGGCCCGAGTTACTTTCATTTCCTGCGGTCCGATATTTCTTTTCAATCTGACGATTTAATTACATCTTATTTAATTACATTAATTACACAATAAACAAAGACGTTGCATACTATTTTCTTATTACGAATCAAAAGTGTGTTAAAGATTTATCTTTTAGTTTAATATTTTCTATTTATTATATATTAATATAATTATTATAACTATAATTATATATTAATTATTAAATAAATAATTAATTAATATAATATTATATTATATTAATATTATGTAGTAATTATAATAATAATTTTAAAAAATATAATATAAAAATATATTATAATATAAAATATACATATTATAAATTTAATAATTAAATATTTCATTACTTTTTAAATAATAAAATTGTATTTATAACAACGAAAAGTGTGTATGATTTTGGATTGAAGTTTTTGGATTTCTTATGTTTGTATTTTATAATATACTTATTATTACAATTTTATTTTTATATTTATTATTAGAAATTAGTCAACGGTTTAGCTACATTGGATTATTATTAATAGATCGTCGCCAGATCAATAAAGTCAAGTAATGTCAGCACGATTAATAAAATAGATGGATGACCCCTTTAGAAAAATAAAAATCATGTGCTGTTGACTCCAAAGAGGCGATAAAAAAGACATTCCTTTAGTAGTAGTGAATAGGTGTTAAATGGTGTTTGTAAAGAAGTGACTTGATTCATAAAAGGGAGAATAAACAGACACACTTATTATTAAAATTTGATAATAAAATTATCATATATATGATTAAAAATTATAATATGTACACGGATATATGTATACATACAATTAATGTTACGTATTTAATTTTATAAATATTTTTGTTGAAAAATAACGATTATATCGTTATATAAAAAATGTTTATAATATAATATTAGAAAATTCCTAATCAACTAATTTTGAGCAAATTCACGCAAATTTTCCATTTTACTTATTCTCGAATCGAAGAACAGGTACATAAATCTTCGATCGTGTGTGTACGTTGTATGAATAAATCGATCATCCGACCTTGATCGATCGTGCATAAGACTTTATTTTTTCAATCATTTTACTTACGTCACGATATCGTTCTTCTTCTGAACGATTTACACACATTGTGTATTTATAGGTATAATCGATCGGTATTCGAAGAAGATCGATTTTTTTTTAAATATTCGCACGTGTCATGCGGATGTACCGTTACGAAAGGATCTCTTTGTAAGCCAAACGTGATATTTGTACATGCCTCTCTCTCTCTCTCTCTCTCTCTCTCTCTTTCTCTTGTACAAATAAACTGACAGTAAAATAGCTTGAAATTCTTACACCGTATAACATTAAAGTGTATTACTTAAATTAATTTCTTATTTTATTGTTTAATCAAAATGATGTTTAGTTAATTTATGATTCATTTGTATTTGAATCTTCGCTATAAATATAAATAAAATTAGTATAAAGTAATTAAATATATATATAATTAATAAAATATAATTACACTAATACGAATAAATTGTACATAATATGAATTATTTTATAAGTAATAAATAACATTATGTTATACGGAAGATTAGAAAAAGAAAAAAGCAGATTTAAAAGTGATAAAGATATGAATAAATTTTGATTCGAAAGCAATGAAATTCTTTTTTTTTTTAACCGGCTCATCCATGAAATACACGAGTGCTCGTACGAATTTTTTTTTTTGCTTTGTGACCTCGAGACGTTGAAAGAAAAAAAAAAATTATCACAGAACATCCACGATTATTTTTAGTCTCGAGTGTTATCTTCGCGATAAAAGAAGAAGAAAAAAGAAGAGGAGGGAACAAAAAATGGTGATTTCTAGCTGGTAGAAAAATTTGAACGTAATCGTACGAAGAGAATTTTAGTTTCTATTAATAGACGAAGAAACCGGTTATTTTTGCGAGAGAATTAGAATTAATCGTCGTATATAAATAAAATTCTATCGACGAGTTGTCTAACAATATTCGTTAAAAGTTTTTTCTTTATTTAGATTCAGCAAAATTTGAATAAATTCCCTAGTAGCGCAAAATATTGAAAAATATTGAATACATGTGTATTTTCAGTATTTTTCAATATTTTCTGCTATTAGGATTATTTTTTTTGAATTTATTTCTATCTTTGTTTATTTGTTATATTACATTTTGTATCTTTTCGTTTCTCTCTCTCTCTCTCTCTCTCTCTCACGTTTTCTCTTTTCTACATAATTTGTTGCTGAATATATTTGCATTGGCAAGCTTCGTTGGGTTTCCAAACGTGTTATGATTAGATTAAAACAAACTTACAGAAAGTCAATATGTATATGCTCATATGTGAAAAGTTTAATTAACCTTCAAACGAGTTATTCGAATATAATATTCGACGGTGTCGTTCGTTCACGGAAAAATCATCGATTCTTGGAATGGATAATTTATTACTTTTTTTTTTTTTTTTTGTTAATTTTTTTCTTATTGTTATTCTTTGTCTGACGGGAGTCATCAGAGAGAGAGAGACGGAGAAAAATTAGCTTTCATCTCGTTCGATCGGAGGTCATCTCTCAATAAACATTCTTATGCGCGCGTTTCTCAATGTAAACCGTAAATTCAATCTTATGAATGTTAGAAGAAACTCGAGAATAAACGAAGAAATAGCACTCGGTTTTGTTAACAAGCTTTAATTATTTCAAACCTCAAACGTTAATTTCTCAAACGTTCTCGAAATACATTTCTTTCTTGTCCTTCTTAAGAGTTACACTTATGCGATTAATTTTATTTCGTCAAATCCGTTTATGCGACAACACGACGAGAATTATCAATTGTTTAAAAGAACGAATAAGAGGATTTTCTAATTTTTTTTTTTTTTTATAAAATAAATTATTATTTTTCGTTCTGGTCTAAACGATATCTTACATTTGTTTAACTTTTATTATTTTTTATTTGTCATTCTATTAAACCTGTTATTTATCATATATTTTCCATCTTTTTATTTCATCTTGTATTATAAATTTGTTTTTTTCTTTTTTTTCTTTTAATTTTCAAATAGATTTAACAACGTCGAACAAATAGCAAAAATGTTTCAAGATAATTGACATGTCTTGACAGTTTCTTTTACACGTATTCTAAGAACCAACTTATCATAAATATTTTCTTTTTACTTAATTTTTTCTTTCTCGTTCAGAAAAAATAAGGAAAAAAAAAACATAAATGAAAAGAAACATTCGCTATGGATAGACGCAATGGATAAATGGTTAGACGAGGTCGAGAAAAATTTCCGCAAGCATTACTTTTGTATGATGGTCAAATAAATCATAATACATAACTTTAAGTTAATAAATTATTCTTTTATAAATAAAAAAAAAAAAAAAGAAAAATAAATGTGCATACATAAAATTAGGCTCGTTTAGACTATTTATTAGAGAGTATGTTGAATACGAAGAAGCAACGAATATCATCTTGGTCTGTTTGGCATCGTTCATCGTAGAATTCAAAGAGCTTGGAAAGAATCACTCGAGTCAGCTGGCAATATAATGCGATGGCCTTCGCGACTATCGAACGTTAACCCGAGTGAACGAACGAATGTAAGAGAGGAGAGAATCATAGTTGGAGTAATTCCTCAAGAGCATGGAAAGTGAAAACGCGTCATCATTACAAACGCAGCAATTTACGTAGCTCACCTATCGTTCAGAATAAATATTTATTTGTACGTTCGATTCTTCTTTTAATTCGATTCGATATAAAAAAAAAAAAAATAAAAAGGGTGAAAGAGGGAGAGAAAGCCATCCAGACAAAGTTGAGAAAAATACCTAATTAAAATTGTCGAGAGAGTTATCTACTATTAAACACATATATAATAAATATATATATATATGTACTTATGCATGTGAGAAATTGTAACGGATATTGCCAGTCATGAATTATTTATTTTCTATGTTTTTATCTCGTGTCATGTCTCTTTATTAGAATCTTTAATCAATTCGATTACACGAGTATCTGTATAGTTAGAGCTTTCTAATGAATTTCCTAATTGCGATTGCAAATGGGACATCGTTGAAAATATTTATTCTTTTTATTAGAATTACTGGATTATCTAAAAAAAAAAAAAAAGTAGTCGATTAATTAATTGATTAAAAGCTACATTAAAAATTAGAAATTCATTAGATTTATCGAGAACGGCATTAAAATAGTGATTTTTTTGTTCTCTTTTTTTTTCTCTTCTCTCTCCTGTTATTAAATGTGATTTCATGAAATGTGTTTCACGAATGTGAATTACGTTTATAAAAATAGAATTTTATCTTTATCAAACAATGTCTCGTAGCTCGTTATGCAAGACTCTACATCACTTAGCATTCTTTCCTTCCGTTTGCTCGCAAACTTAACAACTCGATAATATTTACTAAAAACTGTGCGACCTCTAGCGTTTAAATTTGCTCGAATTTGTGAAAAAAAAAAAAATACAGATCGTTATATTATCATTTTTACTTACGTACTTTTTAAAGTATTTTGTAATGAAGTTGACTTTTTATATGACGCTTACAAAAAAATATTATAAAATATATACTTTGTAGTATAAAATTGTTACTAATATAACTAATTATATTATACTAATGATAAATATAATATATACTCCAGATAAATCAATAATTAATTTTCTGATGTGAAAGATAAAATATAACGTAAAAAATATGAACTTATAATTTGTTTATTAAAGTGCTAATTAATAAAGTAATTAACATTTATTAAAATAAATTATATATATATATATGTCTCTTTACCAACTTTTTGGATATTTATTTGTATTTAATTTTAACAATCTTCTTTAAATAATAAAGTCAGTTTTAACATATGAAAGATATCGTGAAAATATTTTTTATAACACACACAGTGGATTAAACAGTTGTAAAGTAATATATAAAACAAAAGTTCTATAATGAATAGTAATTCAGCATATTATCATATTTTGTTCTATTGTAAATATTGAAATTTTTAAGCAAACAGAATGTATATGTCAACGATCAATGAAAATTACGTTCGTAATGAAAAATTGAAAACATTCGTAAAAAGAATGAAAACGTAATATCACAATTAGTTTTGATTTAATGAATATTCTTCCGAAATCGTTTTTTCTTACGTTCCTCGTATTTAAATTGCCTTTTATTCTACTTTGAAAAGCTTAAAACGCGAAAGAGAGAGAGAGAGAGAAAGAGAAAAGATTCAAGTAATGTGCCTTACATCAAATAACAACGCGTTGAACGTAAATAAGCATTAAATAACGAGAGTGCTCTCACGTGCAGCAACCATCGACGATGACGTAGTTTGGAGAGCCACGCGAGATCACGAGCACGATGTTCCTTTCATCTGAGAACTCGATTAACGATCCAAGGATGTGTTTAATAAAACAACGTGACACTACTTATCGTTCACTTTTCCCTTTTTTTCTTTTCATTTCTTTCATCGAAACTTTCCATTGATTATTATCTCGTATTATCAAGGAATAATAATGTTCGACGATATATTATTGAACCCTTTTGTTATGGGACGTTTATGACAAAACGTGATCGTTGTGGATCAGCCAACGTGTTATTTATCAGTCGACAATCTGATACGAAATGCTATGACATACAACATTTTAAGAAACATTTTTATTACATTTTACAATTTAATTTATTTTAGTAACTAAAGTGTATTTTTTTTTTTTTTATATAAAAAAATTTTATAGAAAGTGTGAAATAAAAGTATAACGTAGTATGAACGTATATATACGCTCTTTGTGTATGAGTTTTCATTTTCCAAATACGTATATATATATATATATATATATATACATTTTTCGAAACGAAAAAGTTATGAAGTAATTATTATTAGTTTTTAAAATTAATAAACAAGAAAAGAGAAGACAAACATATTGAAAATTATATTCATTCAAACGTTTTAAACATGTTCCCGCCAGTATGTGTCATCGATGGTGCATGCATGGTTGTCCTATTCAGCAACTTGTACCACTAGTAGTGTAAGCATGACTGTCCCATTGGACGGCTTGTACCATTCGTGATATAAGCGTATTAATTCAATTCATTTAATTCAAATCAGCATCGTCCGGTTGAGAAAAATACAAGTAATAGAGCCGCCTGACGCAGTGACATACAAAATATGATTCCTGATCATATAACATGTTGAACTCGTTGAAGAAATTCTGTCTTTTTTTTTTTTTTTGTCAGTAAAATTATTTTAATTTCATTTGAGTAAATCGTATAAATCTTTATTTGTATCAATAAAGAAACACATTATGAATAAATAATCGAAAGATAAATCGAACGTTAGACGAAAGTTTAGATAACGGACATTGTATCTAGTTACTAAAATAACTCAGAAGTTATGTCGTCAAGGTATATACGCGTATGCTTATTAAATCAACCTGTACTTTGCGTTATCCATTTTCTTGTTTGCGAAACGAAATACCGAAGCGATTTAAAGTACTGGCCGGAGGCTGAAAAAGAAAGAGATAATCCCACGTAAATTTGTGCGGGGATAAAAGGGAAAGAGAAAATTAGAGAAAGACAGTATTATGAAGCTTCTCAGAGAAGAAAGAGAACTGTAAAATATGTGTACATTCTCAACTACCATTACCTTCCTACCCTGGAAATCCAGTTATTCCTATAACTATAAGGATGTGTAAAAGAAATAAAAACCATATATAAACTATCGATCAAAATTATTTTATCGCTTAGAAAAATATTGAACATTTTCAGAATAAATAATAGAAACAAATAGCCAGTTCGTTTATCTTCATGACAAAAATTATACAAATAAATTTGTCTTATTAATAATCTCGCAATAAAATGAAGCAAAATTTATAGAATACCTAGGAAAAGTAATTCAATTTTATCTTCATAAAAATTGATTATGGCATTCATTTAAGCCAACTTTCTATCATTTTTTAAGGTAGTTAAATAATTTGTATCGATAATCAAATTGTGGATTGCCTGGAAATTTAGTGCCGATTTTATGAAATTCAAAAACAACATTATTATTATATTTATTTATAGATGTACTGATGATTTTGACAATGAACTAAGTGAACAAATTGAAAAAATATATTTTATGATATAAATTATTGTAAAAAAAAAAACAATTAATTATAAAATCAATTTTTTTTTTTGAATGTTTAACTTATTATTAATTCACTGTCATAATTACCGACACATTTATTCGACATATATTTTAATTTGGGTATATTTGAATGAAATATTATTGACTCTAGAAAACAATAAGATAAAAATAGAAAATTGCAAGATGTATAAATCGATATAAACTCCTCGGACAACCAATTATATTGGATATAAAGAATAAGAGAAAGATAATACGATGAGAGCGAAACTTATGCGAATCCTCGATCATTTGCTTTCTTCTTCTCTTGTTCATCTCTTTGTCCGTTCTTTGCGGAGAAGAACGACGATGAAAATAACCCCATCAGTATAGAATATTACAGCATTTCGTGCCGATCGTGAGTAAGAGAGAAAGAAACGAGCCGTGTTAGAGTTAGAGTTAGAATCAAAGAAAGAGATAGAGAGAAAGAGAGAGAGGAGAGAAGCGGAAATGAAAAAAAAATAAATATTCTGAATAAGAGGAAAGTAAAAATTTATTAATAGATATACGAGTAGATAAATATTTTGATCTTAATAATGATATCGAAATTAAAGATATTTAATTGTTCAAAAGAAAGAAAGAGAAAAAAAGGAAGATAATGTAAATCTTCAACGAAAAATAAAGTATGATAAATAATTTTAACACATTGACACCTGGCCCCGCAAAAACGCGGGTTTCTGAGACTGTCGCTTGAGCGCCGGCTCCGCGAAAACGCGGGTTTCCGAGTTTGTCGCTTGAGTAGCTGCCCCACGATGGCGCTCAGGCTTTAAATGTCTCTTAGGTCGCTGGCTAGCAATGTATTAAAATAAAAAATAAAAAAAGGACATTTTTTTCAGTATATTTATATATAATGAGAAAAACAAACATTAACACTTTGAGCGCCACGCTAATTTTCAAGGAAGTTCCATTTAAGTCACGCTCATTTTTAAGGAATTCCTTGCAGACCACGCTCGCCGCGATTGTTTCTTATCGCAGTTGAGGATTGTTTGCATTAAGAATGAGATGTATATAGGCATTCCAATTCTCTTTTGTTTGTTTTATCGTTTGGTTTGCTAGATAAGATTTTATCAAAATGGATTTTTGTCTGATTTTCCTTTTACAACAAAAAAGTTCATTTGTTTTTGGACTCGTGCAGACAAAAATTATCTTGGGACTGACGCGGCCTAACGGAAAGTCTTAAATCCGCCACCGATAGCAGACGCGGCCTAAACGGAAAGTCTAAAATGAAGTTTAATATAAAAGATTATTTTTGATATTAACATTTAACGTGCTTTATTCGTTTATTATTAAATTAACAAAATGAATTTGAACAATATATTTTTACGAAGGTACTAACCGTCCTTTGTATAAAGAAATAGTTAAGAAAGAGGATAAGTATAATGTTTCATAAAGATAAACCTTGGTGGTTTGGTTGACAGAAACGATAATTCAAGTACGTACGCGATAGTTGACGTACTCCTGCTAATGAGAAAATCAAGTTTCACTACGAGTACACGCAATTACGTAAAACCAACTACTGTGGCCGATTCGAGAACATTTTATTAGCGAGTTCGAGAAATTTACGGCCATCACTTCCGTACATGCTCTAATTAACTTTTTGTCTGTTAAAAACAATAGTTTCTTTATGGCTCTATTTGTCACTCGACATTATCCAATTTAAATTATGTAACATCTATTAACAAATACAAATTTATTTAATACAAATCGATCTTTTTAATCGTAAAATAAATAATTTATTATCTTTAATAATTATTTTAGTTAATTTATTTATTCGACGTTATTAATCATTCTTTATATTTAATATATTTTATATGTTTAACTCTTTTCGGACGTATTCAATTTGGACATGAGTGTCATAGTGGTTGGAATTAATTTATATATATATATATATAAAATGAAAACTGTTTTTTGTATGGTGGCTGAGAGTAGACACGCGTCCAAAAAGAGTTAATATTTAATCGAAAATAAATAATCGAAAAATATATGTATTAGCTATAAAAACCAATGAGATAACGATTATTACGGTCGTGAAAATCAAACGAAGAGGTATGAGTTGTAATAATCGATAGAAGAGTGTATATGCATTCGCTCGACAAGATTAACAATCGGAAGTACCAAGTCGATATGCTCGCCACAACTTATCCAAGCCACATCTGGTTCTAATGTCTTCTTCTTTTTCATCTTCATCTTCTTCTTCGTCATCCGTCGTGTCATACGAGTGTACGCGCGCGCGCGCACACACGTGTACGAATGACACACGTAAATGTACTCCTTGAGTCTCTTTCACGGACAAGATAGTGTTCACTATCTCACGTATAAAAAGGAGTAGGAAGTATGTTGTACGTTGCCAGCTTGTCTGCCAAGAAAGTTCGTGCCGAAGAGTTCCGAAGTTTACCGAGATTTTCCGATTTCATTGGAGGAGAACACACGTGTGGTACTCCTCGTATGAGTATAATCATTTTTTTTCAATGTTTATTTGTATGTGTACGTGTAGAAAATGATCTTTCTTTCTCTCTCACGCAAGAAACGTATGTACGAGGCCAGTTCCATAAAGTCGTTGTAAACGTCAATTACGCAATGACGTAATATAATAATGAACATTGTCCCTGATGATGGAGATTCCAACGTATACCACCACCTAGTGATTTCTTATTAACGCCCATTTGTAAGACCATAAAAATGTTCTTTGGTTATGGTCGATTTTTAGATATAAAAATGTAATAATCGTACAAAGCTAAATCTTTTAATATTATATTTGTATTACAAATGTATATCTTATACATTCGATATTGACAATTATAATTTAGCAACTGAAAAGAAAAATGGTAAAAGTAACGGTTTGAATCTTTTTTTTTAATTTAAGAAAAGTATCGAGATAATTTAAGATAAACATTAAACAATGTCGGATTTGCAGTTATGAATTTATCTTAAATTTAAGGTTTAAATTCTAATTACAAAATTTTGTTCAAATATTATTTATACCCCTTTTCTTTTCAATCATTTAAAATCAATACTTTTTTTTGAGATAATATATACATATGCACACGTTTAAAATAGAAGAAACGGCGAAGGTTAAACGATTTAATTTTTCAAACAAAATAAGAACATGTCGTTCATGACGATAACTTTCTGCATCGCTATGTAACTTTAAAATCGCACAATCACGTATTTTATTTAATTTTTTTTTTTTCATATGACAAAATTATTAGTTCGTGTCCGAAGGTTAATACTTTAATGTTAACATAAGTTATATATGAAAAAGCATAAGTATTATTTTTTAGTATTATATAATTCTATTTTTAAACTCGAACGTATTTAAATAAAAAAACCGCTTATACTCGTATTATAAATGTAATTATATGTAAAACTGGTTAATTCTAGAATTAACAATGTAAATTTCATGGAACGTTTTGTTCAACATTTTTTTACATTTTTGTCTATACGATTTAATTACATATTCACACAATGATTGCGTATAATTTCTATTAGTTGAATTGAAAAGAAATATAGAAAGAGGGGGGGAGGAGGTGGGAAGAGGGAAGTTAAGGAGAAAAGAAAAAAAAGTAGGAAATAAAGTAAAAGAAAAAAATAGAAGGAAAAGAAGAAAGAAAAGTTGTCGATCAGCTTGGTTGTAAGAAACTGGGAGTAAACTAAACCTACCGGTCCTACAGCTGCTTGCCTTCGTTCTCATAGCTACTACTATTACTATTACTACCACCACTACTACTATTACTATTACTACCACTACTACTGCTATCACTACTGCTACTACTACTACTACTACACTATTACATTATAGTATATGTTAGTTATACACCTGCAAGAAAATTATTCGTGTCTTTGTGAAGATCACCACACAGTTCTTTTTATTTTTCTCTCTTTGTTTTATCCGATACATCGTGCTTAGGGATAGTAAAATCATCCACGCCCTTTCTCTTTCAAATCTCTTCTTTGTACCAACGTGGGTGTTCTCTTGCATCTTTCACATACACACGTACAAATAATATACACGCGAATGTAACATTCATATAAGTGTAAAAAAATATCTTTTGCCCGAAGCGTACCAACTAATCGTTTCCTTTCGTGTATTTTCTTCTTTCCCTTTCTTTCTTTAAGTGTGCGTGAATTATACTTAAGCAGTATACGTGTGTAAAACGTAGTTTGGCTCGTTCATTCAGAAATCGCGTGTGAAAAACGCGCGAAAAAAATGAACACGTGAGAACGAAGAGAAAGGATCGAACAGAGTTTCTGCCGGCGGCTACTATACTTTGCGGCCCTTGCTCGTGCGAGTTATTATCGTTAGTGGTAGCGGAGAGAAGTTCTTGAAAAAAAAACAAAAAACAAGAAAAATGTAAATTTGACTTTTTTCTTAACTTTTTTTCTCCCTTTAATGCGTCACATCTGTTAAATCTTAGAAAAAGTGTATTAACTTTTTGTCTTCTTTTTTTTTTTTTTAACTTATCATCATGTGTCTAAGTGTAAAATATTTTTTAAGGAAAATAACATATATATGTATATATATCAAATGTATTTATCTATTTTGCAAAATTCATATGCAACGTAGATTTTGTTGAACGTTTTCCTTGTAAAGTTTTATTTGAAATTTGTTACATTTTTTATTTTTTTTAACAATTTCATTATATATCGACGTAATGTTTAATTTTCATTTAAAAAAAAAAAAAAACTAATTTATTTATATCGTTTTATTTTATTTTATTTATTTGTTTAATTTTTGTTTTGTTTTGTTTTTGTTTTTTTTAATTTGAACGGATACAGGAACACTTTTAATCAGTAAAAAGACAATAAAAGAAGAAAAACGGAAGCATTCCAGGGAAACTCGTGTGCCTTATTTACACGAGTAAGACCCGATAAGTCTTCCATTACGATAACGAGCGTAGAGAGACAACAGCTTATTACCTTTGACGGCTGAAACGAGATACTCGCGAGATAAATCTGATCCTTATGCTCTTTTTATTCTTACCCCTTTTCCTTCCTTCCGTTTATAATCGAACTCGTAACTCGCATTTTTATCGCTCTACCGAGCCGGTTGCGTAATTAAAGGGTGATGGTTCTTTCGAAGAAGAGAGTACGGATGGGGGAGGACAGATGAAATTAAACAAGAACGAAAAGTTGTTTCTTAAATATATTACTTGTATTTTTCTCTTTTTATTATCTTCTTTCTTTCTTTCTTTCATTCTTTCTTTCTTTTTTAACATTTTCACTACAATATTGACTCGTAACAATTTACATGATTCATTTCGGATATTTGTACAAACATTTATAAAATATATAATCCTGTAATCTTTCATGTTTTACTTAAAATCATTAAAAAAAAAAAAAAGAATTATTAAAATAACCACTAAGTTAATAAAACAATGATATAAACATTTAATATTTTTTACGAAATTAAAATTAAAATTTATTAATATACATTGGAATTGTTTAGAATTACAATTATTTTAATCAGTAATAAAATGATTTGATCGGAATGATATTAATTTAAATTAAAGTTGACTGTTTCTTAATTTATTTTATAACAAAGAAAGAAAAAGTGAAAACAAATCGATTAAAATCGTTGGCGTGCCAACGACGGCTGACATAATCCGAGACTGTTGTGGTCCGAGCTCGAACGTGATTAGAAATCCGTGAGTGTCACTTTAATTGACGTAATTACGTTTTACGGTAGTGACTGGACATGATCGAGCTTTGACAGGCTTGACACGTGCCAACAGGTGTATGTTTTCTTGTAAAAATGAGAAACACCTCGCGAAACGAATATTGAAGTTATAAATAATAAACTTACGTATGTTTTTATTTTATAGAAATTTTTTCAATGTTCGTCAACTTTTAAAAAGAGGGATACTTTTAAGTATAAGTATAACGAACAGAAAAATAAGATATTTTATCGTTAAAACGTAAAGATTATTTTTTTAAATAACAATCCAATCTAGATCAATTATTAATTAATTTCGTTATCCGATTAATCTTGTTTAAAATATTTATTTCATAATATTTAATGTAACGTGTGGCCCCTAATCCTAGGAAGGGAAATATTTGATAAATGTTCCGCAATGTGTTTCTTTAGAAGTTTTTCTGACACGTGTCGATTTTTCTTTCTATCGAGAATTTTCTTATGGCGTATATCACTCTAATGAATCATTCTTCAAAGCCCGTTATTTAAAGCAATCACTCGTTTGATGCTAATAGCGTTGCATTTTCTCTTACGCGAAAGGCCACCCGCCCTACGTCCTTCACCATCTATCGTCCTTCGTTCTAACCTTGTACCCTTGCCAGCTTAACACCCTGCGCTCAATTATTTCATTGAGGATATTATTCTGAATATTTACGTGTTTTTCTCGCGTAAATAACTAACTAATTATAAGATAATTAACTATTTTATCTGTAGGTAATCTTTCAATGTTTTTAAGACTATCAATGTCAAGGCTTGTGAATATCGGTCATTTAACTTTCCGTTCTCGTTTTTCCAAGATATTATCAGCTGTTTTTCTCTTTTTCAACTTGTTAAAAATAAAATTACTTACAATATCTTCCAACACGCACATGTTTATTTTCATATAACATACATAAGTATCGATATCAATTTATGCTCCATTATCAAGCAAATATTCAATATCTAAAGACACACCCACGTGTTTCACACTCTAATGCACGCACCAATGATTTCTATTCGTATTTAACATGTAACGTTGTCGATCTTGATTTCAGGTGGCCGTTAGCAGCAGTTCAGGGTGAAACTGTGAAGAGTACGGATTGGCAGCAGTATGAATACAAAATAGCACTGAGACATCGACTATCTTACTGCTGAGGCCATTTTGCCATGTTGTTTAGGTAAAGATTAAATCCAGAATCGATCGATTATTTAAAAAGCTCATTTAAATTTATTACATTCATGCATATACACGTGTATATGCACGAATATGTACATTATATGTATGTATATGTTGTATGTATTAGAAATTAATTAATGTCATTTTTATTGACTTAACGAATGATAGGATGAACCATCGGAAATAATTCAAAAAAAAAAAAAAACAGAATGACATATTTTCAATAAAAAGTATCTTAATGTGATGATTTATGAATACTTTTTCCAATTAATACTCCAATTATTTCTTTCTGTCAACAAAATTACGAGATATATTAGAATGATCTGTTTCGGATGGTTCATTCTGTAGAAATATTCTCCATTTAAATTATAAATTTATAAAATTCAGAATAATAGATATTTGAAATAATTATATTTGATTTAATTTAAAACGAAATATACTTGCATGTAAATGTTCAATTTTGATTGTTATAAACAAATATATTATATCTAGGTAGAAATGTATTCGTGAAATATCTATTGTCTAGAATTATACAAATTTATAATTTATAGATATAGGGTACCCTATTTGAAATGTAATTATTTTCTTTCTTATTCAACAAAATATTTCATATCAAATGCGTATCGTTCGTGAAAAAGACAAGCAGCTTGTCGTTCTCAAGCAAACGATATTATAAATACATCTTATCGATGAACATTGCCGTGCTATTTTAACGAGTTATCTCGAACTACGTCCGCCATGAAGCAGCAAACACGTCCGATTTCCTCTCTTTCTTTCTCTTTTTCATTTTTTTATCACTCCCTCTCTCTCTCTCTCTCTCTCTCTCTCTCTCTCTCTTTCTCTATTTTTCCCGCTCTCTTTCTAACTTATAAAAGAGCACAAACGTGACGTGGATACGATGAATATGCGAGGAACGAGAGAAGAGTGTAATACTCAGATATTACGATCCTCTACGCCGCGGCCGCATAGAACTAACATGATGAAAAACCGCGAACGATGTGCGCACGCGCGTGCGTAAACAGACTATGTATTCTCGCGCAAATGAATCTAGAGATCCACTTCAGAAAGAGAATCACAACACAACAACACAATAACATGCATCTTACTGAATATTGTAAATCTCCAAGTAAATTTTTTTGTTTTCAAATATTATGCAATTTTTTTTTACTGATCCATATAACTGTCGTAACAAGTTGTTTAAACAAGAGTTCGTAATAATTTGTCATTTTATTGAATTATATTTCGAGTAACGTTAACGATAAAATATGATGATAATTAATAGAATTTAAAAATAACTTTACGATAATACGCTTCTCGTATATATTATATATATATATAGGTATATATATAAGATAATATATACATTATCTTTAAATTATTTTTTATGTCTATATATTTAATTAATTTATTATAGATATTAAATATAATTACAATTACTGCAAAAAATAATAATTCTCATTTATAAAATGAAAGTTGACTTAAATTGATTTATAAATATTATACTTAAGTTATTTGGTTATTATTAATTAATATTATTTGTGATTATATATATATATATATACCACAGAAGAAATACGAGATTGTCTATTATTATTATACTACATGCTTGAAATAATATTTTAATATTGTTGTCATTTTATTATCCTTTTCACGGATTCGAGTCATCTTTTTATGAACATCTTTTCACATCTATCCAATACTACCAAAGAGGTCGAGTCTTTTTACCTTCTCTCTGGTTACAACAGCACATAGTATTTGTTTTTCCGAACGGATCACATCCATCCATTTTATTAAACCGTGCCCACATTGCTTGACTTTAGTTATCTGACGGGAAATAGTAATCCAACGCGACTAACATAAGCAGTTGACTGAAATTATAGTACTAATAACTTCTTGATTGAGTATAATAAGAAAATAAATAATTATATATATTTTGCGTAGAAAGTAAAAAAAGTGTGTTTTAAAATGATCTATTTGTATTATTTGTTATTGAAATTTTTCTTAGCTTTCTTTAAGTCACAATATGTTTATATATACATATACATGCTTACATTTAGATACAGATAGAAGGATAACATTATAAGAATAAATTGTTTAACTGCTCGAAACGTTACATTGTATGAGTCGACTCCCACGAGTAGCAATTCAGGTATCAGTACGGTCACTTGACGTTTCTTAAATTAGAGACCCCTAAGCGCCCACGCTGTGAACTCTGATGGATGGCTCATTCGAGAACAGAATGACAATGACTCGTGAAAAAAAGGAAGTTCCGGGGTGACGGGGAAATGACGTTCTTTATTCTCAATAACAATAAACTTATTCGTTCGTTCGTTTTGTCCTATAGAATATTAACAGGTTAGAATTACGTTATTTACCGTGAAATATAATAAATGATCTTATATCTCGTATCTGTATGATCATAATTACGAAGGATATTAATTATAAATAATCATAAGATATAAATATAATATTAAAAAGAATTCAATTGAAATCAACTTTGAAAAAAAAAGAAAAAAGAAATAAATGATCATAAACGATAAAGAAATTGAGAGTAAATGAAAATAAATCGTTTAAATTAAAAATATAGGTTTAGAAATTTGTATCAGTTTCCTCTTATCATTTTCTCTTACTTGTTTCTCATTTCTCGGATTCGTATAACTAATCGATTCGTCTTAAAAAAAAAAAAATCGTTTGAATAATGAATAGCGTCATATCAAGACCTGATGCAAAAGTTATTAGATTTACGACAGCGAAGAATCTTTCAACGCAAAACGTAAATGACGGAATACTAAGTCAACTAACAATAAGTTATTCTTTGTAATTATAGACGAATTCATTAAAAATTCAACTATAGCGTTAAAAATTTGCCTAGACAAGTATTTCCTCGCTGCATATATTAGCCTCGCGTCGTCGCATAATTTCGATTCTCTTGCACATCCGATTAGGTAAATTTTATAAAAACATCGACTTTGAGCTCGTAAAAAGATTTTACAAATAATTTTCATTTCATACTTATAATAAAATGTAAACGTAAACGTATAAGTAGCCATAGTTATTATCGAAACGAATTAAATTTACAAAAAAAAAAAAATATATCAGCTATGCGTATAAAACGAATTAATCAATTTTTCAATTCTTTAATATATATACGTATTTATTTTTTATTTATAAAAAATATATTATATTAGTTATTTATATAGATACTGTATAAAATTAATTGATCATAATTTAATAAGAAATTAAATTACATAACGTTAATACGTTTCAAATCTTACAATTTTGCAATATATTACACATATTTAAGGATTAAGGAAATGAAAAGAACAATAAAAAAAAAGTCATGAAATTATGTCAGATAGAGCAAAACTCACATTCATATTCTTCGAACATAATCACACAATTATTCTCTGAAGCGATTTAGAAGAAAGCAAGGCATCTTCAGTATCATTAAAATATTCTCGGAAACGTTAGAGACAAATAGGGGGGCGGGGGAAAAGTATATACTTATAAAACGTGTATACAATAGATACAATTCATTATCATAAGTGTTGAGTTAGATCCCGAATAGTAGTTGTTAATCGTAGTTATAATAAAACGTCCCAGTTTGAATTCGATATATCAGTTATCTTCATTTGTTGTCGATTAAAGCTGAACGAACTAACGAATGATCTTAATGAGCAGCATTCTCTTTCGCGCATGTAATCGTCTCGACTGATTTAACGAGCACCATCTTTTTATACTTACAATCGTGGCTAATAAGTGTCATTGTTACTAAATTAGTGCTCGCGTCGTTCGGTTAAGAAGAAGAAAAAGAAAAAGATGAGATGAAATAAGAGATGAAGAAGGGGGGAAAGAAGTAGTATTATACATAGTGGCGCACAGACCAGTCTGTGATTCTAACAATTGAAATTCGCCACCATTCGTTGCTCTTAATTGTGCTTATGTATAGAGACCGCTCACATTACTGGCCTAGAAGTACCGAAATAGACGTTTACATCACGTGCATTAGAAAAACGTCATTGCAGTGGCTCTCAATCGTGTCATATCTTTCATCGGAACGTCTTATCTTTATAGATAAATAATAAAAATTGAATATTACATTTTCAGATTATGATAATAGACCAAAAAAAAAATGAACAAATAGATAATATATTTATTTATTTAATTTCTTTTCTTATTAATAGTTAATCGATGATAAAGATCTGTTTCTGTTCACCAGAACGATCGGACATCTAAGCAACCCCTTTTCATTCCCTTTTCTTCTTTACCCCATTTCAGCTCAACGTTATTTTCACCGCATTATATATTGTTATTTTTCCTTTTCTTTCTTTCTTTCTTTCTTTCCTTCTTTCTTTCTTTTTTCTCATTGGTTTTCAACTACTGTTGCTCCTGAAGGTGCATAGTGTATCGCGTTACATTCATCTATGTAACTTTATAATGCGGTCGACTATTTCCCAGTCCCAATCGTAAACCGCAACGTCGTGTGTCGGTAGTCGCGATCGACTCTAGCACATGCTCTCAAAGTGGTCAGAAACTTGGCGGATCATTTAAATATTCTCAGGCGTGCGAGTGAAAGAGAGAAAAACAGAGAGAGAGAGAGACAGAGAGAGATAACTTATGATTTACGCATGGTTACGTAACAAGTAACATGAATTATGGCCGAGTCAAGCAAGTGAAATTAGAAATTCTATGTGTCGGAATAAATGATCGTTATTTCTTTCTTCGTTGGTGTAAAAGTATTTCGTCAGCCGTGTCTTTTTCATGATGCTGGAGTTTCATTTTCCAAAGAAACGGTAGTCACGATGAATATCATTTTTTTGTTTCTCTACATCTTATTTAGTTGTTTATCACTATCTTCAACTATATTTGTTTCTTTTTTGTGTTTTCGACAAAAAATTTAATTTTATTAAACAATCTGGATTCATTGATCTAATTAAGTTAGTAATTAGTTCATCTTAGATTGAATAATGCTACAACAGTTTAAAACTCTTTGGACTTAAAAAATTCTTGTTTGTCTCTGCTATTGATTTTAGTACGTAAAAGAAAATTTGTAAGGAACGTAGAATTAAGATATAACTCCTCTCATGGAGGAAGTGTTGAAAGTTACGGGCCTAGAAATATGATATTCACATAGATACAGCGGTACATGGAAAACTACCTGCGGTCCCGGTTTATTAATACAGGACATATAATCGTAGTAGCAACCCTCGCAACAAAGTGAATCGCCTGAGCCCTAAACTTCAAACACTCTATTTCTGGAATATAATGAACCTTCTTAAGGATGGGTCATATAACCAAGGAAATAATATGTTTTGTGGTAATAGGAGAACAGTATGAAATCATTAATCGTGTAAAAATATTATAAAATTCCTAGAACTTGCAACATGCTAAGTAACAAAGTTCAACAAAAGTTTTCCTCTCCCGTTCAATCACGGTCATAATCTTTCCTCGAAGGACATATTATTTATACTTACGCAACGAATAAGAAACGTTCATGACAAATGAGGCACGTTCCTCCCTTCCGTAACATCCTTTTTGGGTAGAAACTTCATTTCCTTTTCCATAGGGTTCGTAAGCGATCATCCCACGTATATATAAAGGCATCATGTTTCTTGCTTCATCACTTAATATTTATTGTTAATGTTGCTTATTAGTGTTTATTCGTGTTTAGTGTTTGTTCGTTACGTATTCGTCACTTACTTTGCTACTTCAGAGTTTTATTCGCTTTACTCTTCTTCAATTCTAATCTCGAGTGTTACAATTCTATAGCAATTCCGGTTGTAAGGTAAGATATTCCAGTTTAATCGTTGTACTATCTATTCAACGTTTGTATAGATAAAATTGAACATCCGATGTATCGATTTGTCGAACGATAAGGCTTTTAAATATAATTTTTACTTTAGATTAGTGTTAACTGCCTACATACATAAATATAAAAGCAAAACAAAATATAAATATTTAGAAAGTATACATTACTATCAGTCAGTTAGTTAGTAGTCCATATCGAAGAACATTTCAAGTAACTTTAATAACATTAACGGCATATTACTCAATAATTATCGATCATCCGTTAAGCGCATCATCGATTTTATGTTAATTTACACTCAACGATGAGCTTAAATTAATTGCACTTATTAACGAGTTCATAAACAACTTCTCTCAAGAGATATATTTCCTTCTCGATTGCAGGAAAGACTTTCTTTGTCGAAAAGTGAGATGCTTAAACAGAAAAGTATAATTTTACTCTAGAACGATGTCAAGAGAAAGAGAAAGAAAAAGAAAAAAAAATCTTTTATCATCGATTACGATCTACGATCATTTATATTTTATATTTTAATTTTTCTGACCTTTGGTTATATTCTAACGGCATAAAATTTCCGTCGTTTATCATCAAAAGTCAGAAAGTAGGAAGCACATAGGATTCATGGAATTTGTAATTTTACGACGGAAAGTCATTCGGTATAAAATAATGATCATGATTTATGATCGACGATCGTTCCTCCTGTCTCTTGATCTATACACGTACACATATATAAGTAAGATCGTAGAGAAATATCACGATATAACTGTACTTCGCATCTTGTTGATCTCGTAGGCAACGTTTATATGTTAAGATAAAATCTCAAATACCCCAGAGATCGGTCGAAGATCGGTCGAATACTTCGAAATCATTGGAAAATTGATATACGTATATAATATAATGTACTTATGTAAGTACGACGTGTACGCGCGCGCGCGCTCGAATGCACACACGTGTTCCGAGTTTTTCCGGTCAAGCTACAGGAGCATATTCTCTAGTAGAAATGAGAAAAAAATGTTATTTGAAGTTCGATTAAATACGCTTTATTCCAAAGTTATTACAAATAACATGATACCATCCTAAACAACATTCTTGATATTTACTCAACGTTGTCTGCTACATGAATGGATTTCCGGTGGATGTTCAATGGATGTTTCCTTGTAGAATATGAAAGATCAAACGTGTTTGCATTTCTATTTCAAAATATTGAGCCTTGTAAATAAAATAGTGAGTCTCGAAAAATTTCAAGAGTCATTTATTTGAAACGACTCATGTCAGTATAATTATTACTGTAACGTAAAATCAAATAAAAAAATTAAGGTATCAAAATGTCAGGTGTATTTTCCAATAAGGTATAAACAGTTTGTGAAGTTCATTACGTGTATACGGGTTTTGTGATGTGGAAACTCTCGAGCAACCGTATGAGAGTATCTTCTAAAGAAATTTTTTCATGACATTTTCTTCCTTTTTCAACTAGTAGAATAAGTTTCAAATGTTTGACTGAAAAAACTTAAAAGTACCCTGTATATATATATACGTGCACAAACATATTATATACTATCAGCTCGTTAACTAGATGTGAATAATTTCGTAAAGCTAAGATTGGCTGTTAGCCAAACGAAATCCAGAGGAAGTGAAGGAAGAATGTTTATATTCGATCGTTCGGTTTATCGCAAAATCGACGCGTTCATCGAGCGAATCGGCGTATATTATCGTGGGACGTGGTCCAAAAAGATTCTGGCGCCGGCCGGCGTGAGTTAATTGAAGGGAACGAAGAAAAATGGTCCCTGTAGAGATCGAATATTCTCATGTATAGTATTTACCTATCTCTTTCTTTCATAAATATATATATATACATATATAAATATATATATATATACACAAGTGCACTCATACGAACACATACAAGGAACATCCTGTTTGACTTCGAGGGAAGCATAAACGTTGTTGAATCGGAGAACGACTTCCTCTAGGAGAGAGACACAATAACATCGATGTCGGATGAATGAGAAAAGAAACACCTTGTTGGTTGCTTTTGTTAATCGTGTTCCTTATGATATCTTGAAATCGTTTCCGGAAGCAACGAGCATTCTCATATTTTTCTAGCGTTATTCTTTTTCCCTAGGAGAAAGTCTATTGTCGAGAAGACTTTTTGTTCGATCATTAAAAGAAAAGAAAAAAAAAAAGAATAGAATTATGCTCGAAGTATGTACGCAAATTTAAGGTACTGTCAATTATTGTAAATATATATATATATATATATATATATATATATATATAAATTTGGTTTTTCAATCTGAGGAATTCAACAACGGTTAATGCATTATAACTAAGATTAATTTTTTCCATTCGTAAAATAAATCCGTACGCCTAATAAATAAACTCGCGTATGCGCGAGCTATTGTATACTTTATTTTTTTCCGTTGTATAATAAAGTATACCTACCACTAATCGTATTATTTTTACGAGCAACACATATGTCTGTAATAACAAAACCATACGATCGATTTAGAAGTTAATATTTGCATTTCGTGACTCACTCACTCACTCACATCAGTCAGTCAGTCAGTCAGTCAGGCAAGGAGATGTGGTTTAGGAAATTCCAATTGCCTTCGGTAAATTCATTATATGTTGGTTTGACGCATTATGGACAGAACACATATCGTAAGTAACAATGGCTGTGCCGTTAATGTTCCTCGTACAATATGATGATCTATCGAGCCGATGTAAATCATACAGAGAGAGTCGCGTTCCTTCGCGTACATATTTTTTCGTTTTAAACGATAAACGCGTTGTTCTTTTGAGATAAACTTCTATTGGAATGTATATAACGTGGAAAAATATTTACATGAGTCCTATCTAACGTGTTAGATGAGGGGTGGGGAGGGGGGAGGGCTTAGGCGGCGGAGGATATTAAAAAATATAAATAATTTATTCGCGCGGAAACGTTGAACGAGCGTAATAATTAAGAAGAAAAACCAGACACAGGATGTCGCGATTTATGCTTTCCCAAAGCAATAATGCAAGTCTCGCACGCATCTAACGCATCTACTACTCGATCATGCTCGTCGTGTACCATACATTACAACTTCAGAAATTCTATCAGCGTGTCAACGATGTTTCCAGTTCGATCTTTGTTATGAGAAACTATTGAATTATTATTAAATCTTGACTGTCGATATTTTGTATACTTACGTAAATATAATATGTAATAATTATGAGCAATAATATGAAGTTTATTTCTTTTTTGCAAAATTGTAATCATTTAATATTCGTGAAAGTAATAAAGAAAAATATGAAATCGCATAAAAAGTGCGATACTAAAATACGATGATTCATTAGAATTATTTTATTAATTTATTATATAGGTATCGAGGTGTGACTTAAAATGTTTTTAATGACTTAATGTTGTTAAATGACAATTTATAGGGACATTTTATATTTATTTATTTTCTCTATTACTCAATAAATTGTTTTAATAACATTTATATAGGAGGAAAAAAAAAACAAAAAATAAAATAAAACATTTATGAAATCTATGATATGAACGTGTCCTTCCTGGTTTAGACATATTTACAATATTCATACACAAATAAATATTTATTTATGTAAACAATACAGATATAGATATAAACAAATAATACGTATACATATTTTTAAATAATTCATGAACAGTTTTGAAAAGTATCAGTACACCGTATATTATACACATTTATAATTGATTCGTGAATACTTCAGCAAGATAATATTATCGTTATCTATAATATATTTAATCATTATCATCGTACAAGAGAGTAGTAATCAGCAAATGAATTAAGATGAAAGGATTTTCTAAAGAATTAAATGAATAGATATGAATTCAAAAGACCTTTCACTTTGTGTCATGTAAGGGAATCTAATGTAACGACAAGGTAAACGTTCGCACATATGAAAACGTGTACGCGGAAAGAGGAAGACCTATAACATATAACATCGAAGTTTCCTCGTTGAGATTCATCAATTCATTAGACATTCTACGCGTTAGCCTATGTCCGTCTGCTGGCTGCATCCTCGTACAGACTTCACCACCTTCTTCCCTCCCCCTTTCTCTCTATCTCTCTCTTTCTCTCTTTGAATACGTCGGTTAACATCGAACGAATTGATAAATCGTTGAAGGATACGCGTGATTAGAAGTTCATCGGGATAATATTTTTCTCTGATAATCATTTGATTTTTTCATTTTTTTCTTTTCTTTTATTTCTTTTTTTTTTTTTTTTTCATTCCAGTCGATCAAGTCTAACATAAGTAAGTTGTTGAGGTGTGTATGCATATACTTGTATATTTATGATAGATCGAGAGAATAGAAAGTGTCTTTACATCGAGATAAATTCGACTATAAATTGTCAAGTATATTTCTTATCGATCAGATATGATACAGGAAGCAAAGTATAAATTTTATGTAACTTTTATATATTTCTTTTACGTATATCCTACTTTGAAATGTTTGCTTTTATTTAAATATTTATTTGAAAAGTTTGATTATTTGACGATAATAAACGAAATGTTATCAAGTAATCGTACGATAATAAAGTAGTCAATAATTGTAACATTAACAATGTGTTCACATTTATAATAGCATGTAGATATTATACAGAATGTTATCGAATGATTTGTAGAAACTTGGACAAAATAATTTTGCTAAGATTTAAATAAGTAATAAACGTTCTATGAACACAAGATGGAAAACCTTGCTTCTGTAGTTACGATGGTTCAGTTTTCCTACAATAGCTGGAAAAATGATCACATCTAATCAGCTAAATTTTTTACCAGAATCCCTTGTGATTCCTTTAACCTAATATATCATTCTGTTCTATCCTAGGAAAAGCCGAGAAAATAAATAATAAATACAATTCGTTAACATTTTATACGATTTAATATGATTATTTCAGAAAAAATTCTGTTATAACTCGTGAAGCAAATATTTTTAATCCCATGCGTTCACGTGGGACACATTTTCTATTTCGTTTAAATCCCTAAAACTTGTTCTCTAAATTTGTTCAACAAATTCAAATACTCACTCTTTGTATACAACCTAGAAATACGTCACGAATGTTTATTTTAAAGAATGACTAATTTAATAAATCGAATAAAATTTACTCGAAGATTAGATCAGCGTTTCTAAGAAGCTCGTAAAACAATAAAGTGTTAAGCGTTTACAGACAATTCATATAATTCTTAATTAATCTGCTTTATAGTTGGTACCATTAGAACGCGCGAGAAGTTCGATCGTTAAACCGCCTTTTAAAACAAGATATCGATTCGAAACGTCATATCTATTAGCTTTGACAATAATAAACTGTAGGATGATAAGACAGATCAAGACACGTTAATTATTATGTCAAGGATATTAATTGATTACACTGTTAACTATCTTATTGTAAAGAACGTAATAAATTTAAAACAAAAAATTTCATCGAATGATTCACATTATCGATTGTAAAAATAATTCAATTGAAATTCAACAAAATAATTCTATTCCTAGTATTCTACGGATCATCGTTTTCTTTCTCTGAACAAACAAACAAATGTTCAAAAAAATTTGTAAATATTTCTTACAACGTAATAAACATTGGACTTCTTATTAACAATGATAAATTTATTTAACAATTGGTCTATTGTAAATAATTGCTTATTTTATCGACACGAACTATCTTTAAAAGCACGTGTTTTATTTAACCTTCTACAACTTTATGTAACTTTAAAGTCACACACATTGATAATATCTACATTTTTTAAATTATTATTATTATTATTATTATTATTATTATTATTATTATTATTATTATTATTATTATTATATAAATTTGTTATAAAATATTTGTACTTATTTATTAAACTATGAATGACGAATATATTATACTTTTAATGCAGTTAATAGATTACAAAATAATTGAAATATATGAAATTTTATTATTTAGTAAACTTTATCATACATAATAAGTTTATATATAAATATCATATGTAAATATACATATATATGTATAATCTGTATGTATATTTATCTCTTGTCTTTCTCTCTGTTACAAGAACGCGTGTATCGATATTCAATTACTTCTTCGTAACACGATATACCTTAGAGACGCGGCATATTAGTGCCCGTATTACACGAGTCACGTGTACAGAACATAATGTTACAGACGCACGTATATCACTGAGCGTTATCTCGTCATTTAAGATCTTCCAAGCTCGAGTTTGGTTTCTACGCGTCCTTCGAGATATTATCTTTCGTGACGACATCGACTTTTCTTAACCGTCTAAACTTTCTTCTTTTTTAATCGAATAACCTAGCTCCATGTGTGATTTCGCTATTAATTTATCTCATTCGATATGTTTCGATATTCATAATAACATTTATACATTAAAATTTCATGCTTTTGTTTACATCTTAATTTTAAACAGAGATTAATAAATATTATAAGTTTGAGGATCATTTTTATGTGTTGTTGTTAAGCATTTTTCATAAACTTAACACGTTAATCGCTAATGACAAAATTATATTTCTATAATACAAATTAAATAGTTTGAAAATAATTATTTATAATATCAATTTAGACTTCCTTAAAAAAGGAAAAAAAAACAATCAAACAACAGGGTCTTTCATAATTTTAATAAATATTCCGCTTCAACTTAGGAACTTTTATTAGGAGCATTTGTTTATAAAACCAATAAGACATTAATGATGAAGAACACATTACTCCTTCCTTGCATATTCAAAACATTATAATAAAAAAGTTTTACCTTATCTTCCTTCGATGTTAGGCTTAAAAATATATATTTAGAATAAATATTTTCATTGAATAAATTAAAGGTGATCTTCGTATGATTATTCCTAGGTTAAACCAATAACGTTATCCTTATATTCATTTTCAAAATCATTGAACTTTTGTATAAAACATCATCGGGTTTTTTATTTTTTTCCCCGAAATTTGTATTACAACGGAAATATTTCCGGTAATTAAAGTAAGGCGAGACATCCTGTAAAGTATTGCTATAAATACAGGTCTGTAATTATATCTTTTCTTTCGACCTTGGTCTCGTAAAAATGAGTGTGCAGTAACAACAGCAGCAGCAGTAGCATGCGGTTTCTAAATTTAGAGAGGACAAGTCACAGGATGTGATTTAAAAGGGGGCCAAAAAATATCTAGCAAATTTCCACGAATTTACGGAATTACAGGCCAAGCAGTAAACGTATTTGTGTGAAGATCGCATCACATCGTATCGTAAAATTATTTTCACGAAATAAGTTTCGATGTGTCACTATATGTTATACAACAAAGATGTACATAAAATAAAAAGAAAATGAGAAAAATAGAAGAAGAAGAAGAAAAATAACAGAGAACATACAAATTAAACAGATGAACTTTGTCAGAAGTCTAGAAATTTCAAATGTAGTATTTTATAGAAGGAGAAAAATAGAGAACACTTGTCACCATTTATCTAAACGATATGTACTGCGAATGTTAACCCTGGATTGCGTAAACGCATGTTTGATGCATGACACAAACAACGACTATTCCATTTCCTGCAGTGGTTTTGTCTCCCTTCAATTTTATCGGCACCATGGTTACTTATTTCTTTCATTTCCGTCTATGTTATCAATAATGAAAGAAAAAATTCAATGATTAACATAAGAAGAAAATAATGAAATTTTCCAACTTTAATATACATTTACATCGTCGATTATTCAAAAAAATCGATTATCTGGAATCGATTATCTTAATGACTCATGTATTTTAGTTACGCATTTAGCACTGTTTGTTCTATGAGACACGTATCCTAATGGCTTCAAATGTCCGAGTTTAGTATCTTGTCTAAATTTAGTATATTTATATATACCAAATGTATAAAAAAACATGTCGACGCGGTAGGAGGATGTACACGAATCGCGTGCGAGTCTGAAATTCAACATAGTAATAAAGAACGACCGTGACAAAGAACAATAATAACGATTATTAAAGTAGCCGTGTCTTTTAAAGACCGGAAGAAACCCAATGAGAAAATTAAAAACAAAAAGATAGAAAAATATACTTCTCTGTTCGAAAATCTCCAGTGGCACGGTTTAGAAGTCAGGGTCGTTCCTTTTTTATAATCCTTTTACCCTTTAGGTCATGGAAACATCGTTTTTTCTCAACATCACCAAACATCAGTTTTTTTTAAATTGATAAAAAATATAATAGTATCATTAAGAGACTGATGACAAGCGATACCCTTAGAGATGGTCATGTAACATATATGTCGTACATGTTTACGATTTTCGACAGTACTAGAGAAATGGGGACAAACTTTACCTTAGTGAATTAGACTCCTCAGAACAACGAGATGAGAGTCTGAGAAGTGATCCCTCCTTTTCTTTTTTTGTTATACTACATATATTTTGTTCTTTCTATTTTTTTTTTTTCTATTTTTCTTATTTATTTACATATTCTATGTGTGACTTCCTCTTAAATTTTAAAAACTATTTATAATTTGTGTAAAATGGATGACATATCTCTACTTTGTTTTTATTCAACAAGTACCCCCTTCCATACCTCTGAGGGGAGAAATTGCTACAGTTTAATTTTTAATGAATTTATTCAATAATTAAGAATTTGATTACTTCACAAATATCAAATTATATGATAATTACAATAATATTAATTTGATCTTTTATTGATAAAAAAAAAAAACAAATTAACAAATATTGTATGATATCATTAAAAATAATAGAACATATTTTTTCTTATTATATGCAAAAAAAAACAAACACTAAATGTAACTTTCAAACTAATCTTAAATTAAAAAAAAGGAAAATTTCAAATAAACAATAATATACAAAATACAATGTTTGTTGTATAAATCGAATAAAAACTATAAACTGACGAAAAGATCGAAAAGAAAGATTTCGAAGAATCGATGAAAGGAAATGAAATAAACCAAAAAATAAGAATAAAATTAAATGAAGGACGTACGATATGTGAATAGAAAGAATGTTATCGTTATCGAAAAGAAAGAAAAAAAAACTATGCTATAAAAAGAAATGAAAAAGTTATATAAATAGACAAACGAGTCTGATGGACATTCGTAACTGGCTGAGAACGAACGGACGGACGGACGGACGGGCGGACGAACGAACGGACGAACGAACGGGCGGAGGGACGAAGGTGTAGCAGGGCCGTTAAAAATGCGAAAAACGATTTCGTTACGGCCTGGCTGCGAACCGGTAACGCAGCATCGACAAATAATATGTCGTACGTGTACACTTATACATGCGCGCATATATACACGTGTGTATATACGTTAGTAAGGTACATATGTGCGTGTGGGACTCGACAAATAACCGCTGGCTATTCTTAGCTCTTTATCGCGTTAAATTTGCTTTGCGCATTAGTTACGCTATCTCCTTCTCTCCTCTCTCTCTTTCTCTCTCTCTCTTTCTATATTTTTTTTTTTTTTTTTTTTTTTTTTTTTATTGAAAGACTCATTTTTACGATTCATTTGTATTCATAAGAGAGCATAAGTTTGTTTTTTTTTGTTTTCAATGTTTTTTAATATTGATTTTTCTTTTTTTTTAATTTAATAGATTAAAATAAATTTTTTTAATTTTTAATTAATTAATTTTCTTCCCTTTCTTTCTTGTTATCGATGTTTTTTAAATATTTTCAAAAAGGAACAGAAATATTTTTTTTTTTTTTTTTAGAAATTTCATTCGTATGCTTTTTCGCTTTTGGCTCGTGCGATTTTGTGAAAATATTTGTCGTTATGGCTGTCGAATCTCGCGCCAAATATCTTGTTTATCTCAATTGTTTTCTATTCTAGTGTACATACATACATATACGTTGTACGTATATTATATATACATATATATATATATATATATATATATATATATATATATATATATAAATACATAAATGTTAGTTCGAGCATGAATTTTGTCAATTTAGCGTCACATCTTCGAAGGTGTTAATCCTAAAAGCAAACGAATAGTGTTAGAGAAAAATATTCAATCGAATCATTTGTCTGAGAGATTTATTTTTCTTTTTTTTTTATTGGAGTTGAATTTTGTATGATTGTAGAAACGTTATTAGGACATGTTATTTTGAAACACACCGAACAATTTTATTATTGTACAAACATGGGCATGATATCGTTCAGATCATGTATTATAATATTTTGATAGAAAAAAATTCATTATGATTTATAATAAGAGAGTGGTTGTTCTGTTACTGTTCTGTTTACTTTTATGAAAAAATTCGAAAAAAAATACTCGTAATGACTAAAAATGTCATTTTTTTTTCTCTCTCATCTTCTTTATCTACCTGGAAACGATAGAAGCAGTATTTTTGAACTTGTAGTCTACGACAAAATTTTAGTGATACGCAAAAAAACATTACATATTTTATTTTACACTCTTTTAATTTATGACTTATTTTATTATCCTTAATTCTGTTTTACTATCTTCTTTGTTAGTTAGTTGTTTTATTCATAAAATTCATAAAAAATAAACTAAGAAACAAAGTGGAACTCGAAAGTTCATTGCCGCAAATATCAAATCCCGCCATTGTTTCCGTTCCTGAGCGCGATCCTTCCATTCGCGTTCTTCGTATCCTATTTCTTTCAGATTACAAATTACAAACATTTATTATATATTTAAATGATTTATATTATAAAATATAAATTTTGTTAATTTTATTTTTTTATTTTTACAATTTAACGACACATTCATACAGCAAGACGTAAGCGTAAATTTATCAATATCCAAGATACACTTCTTTCTTTTTCACTTTGTATATGTAAGGAGAGTAGAAGTAAACTCGAGTTAAGGAAAAAGACTTTGCTCAGAAGTGATTCACGAGACGTATGAGCGAGAAAAAACATGACTTTGTTCACGTCCTTTCTTAGCAATTAATTTTATCGAAACTCCTATTTCTTCAACTCGTATGAATAAAAGGTAATTAACTTTTTCTCATATCTGATAATCGCAAGTAATTATGTTTCTTATCGTTCTCGTTAAAACAATTACTAGCAATAAGATTAATAATAAAGTTACTATGTTTATATAACATCTGTTAAAAATATTTATTTTTTTTTTGTTTTTTTTTTTTTTTTTTTTAATAACACGCTTCAATCATTTTCTTCTTCACTATAAAATATCGAATAAAGATATATACATATATTCATTTATTATTTTAATATTATTACTCACGTATATGCTAATAAAAAGATTTATTTATTAATATTTAATATAACAATCAATTTCTTCTATTTAATCTTTTTATATATTAATTAAAAATATAGGTGATTTTCATTAGAATATTTTCATGATTTCTTTATACACTAAAAAGAATCCAATTGAAGATATTCATCTCATTAGCTTTAAACCAATTTTCTTTGATACTAATTTTACCTTCAAAGTACATATATGAACATATAGAAAGATACATGCCGGTAATTATGAAGGTAATCTTAATAAATAAATTAGAAAATAAATTTTTTTTAAATTTTTTGTTAATTCCACTATCATAGTTATCAGTACGTAAGAAACAAGAAATATATTTCTAAACATAATCTATATGAGAAATATTGTTAGTTTCGTTTAAATGTCCTCCAAGTCGATTCCCTCGTGTCAAATAAATCTATATCTCGTGACTTTCACATCCTCGTAATTAAATTGGAAGGTTTAGAAGCGAGTCAGTCGAGGAAAGTTATATCTATACTCAAGTTGGTGAATGACACCATGCATCATGGATAGAAGACGTCTTTATTGTGGGGAAGTCGTTACGACCACCTAGCCCGCCGTGTGTCGTGTCGCCTACGTAGTCCGAGCTAGTGCTTACGTAACTGGCGGCAGCAGGTGTGTATGTGTGCACCTCCACTATACCTCTCTCCCTCTGCGTTTGTCTCCTCGACGAGAGAAGCACGTGTCGTCGCACCTCTTCCTTCCACTTCTCCTATTGGCTTTATAGCTACCGCAAACCCGACACTCTAAGCTTTTCAAAGAAGCTTTCAAATTGATCACTAATTAAATCAATAAATTTATTACTCTTTCGTTAAATCAATTAATTAGTCATATTTTCAACAAACTAATAAATTCTTCATTTTCTAACGAGAGAGAGAGAGAGAGAGAGAGAGAAAATCGACACTTATCGTATAATTGTAAATTTTAATTAATTATTATTTTTTTAATGATATTGCTTTACCTTTTAAGTTTATGATGTGGGTAGAAAAAAAGAAATTGAAATAAAATTTATTTCAATAAAATATATCGTTTGAAAGAAAATATTTTATAAGATTTTTCAACGATTCGAAATTTCTACAGAATTTTCTTCCATTTTTTTTTTTTTTTTTTTAATTCTTTATCAATAATTATTAATTCAGGGAAATTGTTACTGAAAGATATATCGACAAATTCAATTCTTTCTTCGCGTCCATTATAACAGAAACTAGTTAGGATTCCTTTTATAGTGCAATAAACGGCGCATAAATTACGATAAAAGAGTTATTCCAGTTTTTCAAAGGAGTCCAACCAACAACGACGACTCGGAGATCAACAGCATCTTTTCGCGTCGGCGCGGAGGGACAAAACTTTCACGTCCTTATACGCAACCGACATCCTGTCCGCCATAACGACCTAGCTCGGGAAAATGTCAACGAAAATGTCGATGTTAGAAAGGCTAATAATCTCTCTCTCTCTCTTTCTTTCATTCTTTCAATATCTCTAAAAAAAAAAAATAATAATAATAACAGGAGACAAAACTTCTACATTTCCAAAATAAACCTGTGTTCTCTTTTGGAAAAAATTCAATTTCAGAATTTTCGCCAATAATTTACACGATTTTTCAAAGTGTATCGATAATTATGACTAAAAAACTAATTGTAAGTAAAAAAAAATTTTTTTAAATCAATTTCATGGTATTTGATTTATATTACAATTATATTTCATGTCGTAAAATAAATCATAAAATCAATTTTTTTTATTACGATCTTTTTTGATTAATCGTAAATTTATTGTCATAATTATCGTTGCGAATAAAAATACTCTAATGTTTCTTATCATTTGTTTATTAGCGCTATCATTATTGATCTATTACGGTTTTACGCGGTATTACAATTTTACCTTGTATGAAATTTTTATTTATACCAAATGCGTTTTATAATTTGTGATTTTTATCGGCGTATCTAATCGAGTAATCGGTCGGTAATGGTTGAAAAATAAGAATTAATTAATTTGGAAAAAGAAATAAAATTGAAATATAGCGAACATTCTTATCTGTTTTTTACATTTTTGTTTCTACTGTTTTTCAAGGGGCTCTTTTTTACTTTTGAAGCGTTCTCTTTCTCTCCTTTTCTCTTCTTGGTATCACAATCTGTAAAAATTTACGAGAATATTCGTGATACAGGAAATTTACGAGCTGAACGAATTATGAAATCACGTATTGATAGTGTAAAAATACGTTATCATATTTTTGTGCTTATTTCAATATTTCTATTACGTTGTTACGATAACTACTTATCAGGGAAATAAAAAAAAAAGATTAAAAAAACAAATTTTTCCCTGTCGAGAAATCGATCAGGGCGACATTACAAACACGAGACGATTTTTGTGAAATTTCTACCCCCATTTTTTCGAAAACGGTTAAATATCTAGTATTTTTTTTTTTTTTTTTTAAAGTACAACGAATATTCTCATATACTACTGCAAGTGTGCAAAGTTTGAAAAAAAAATCGGAGGGGATTCAATCTAACTGTCCCCTGGTTAGAAAAAGCAAAGTAAAATAGGAGAGGTTTAGGAGAAAAAAAAATAGAATCATTGTTAACTTGTTAATCGAAAAAAAGGATTTTACTTTTCACAAAGATATCACATATGTTCTTCATAAAAGTTTAAACAATTTATTTGTTCTGTATAAGCGATTAGAGATCTTGAAATAGGCTACGAAGACCGCGAATGGAGGAGTCGCACTCAGGAACGGGAACACTGGCGGAATTTGATATTTGCGGCAATGAACGTCCGAGTTCCTAATGCCAATTAATAATAATAATAATATAATCAATTAAATAAAGTAATTATTCTTATTAATAAATAATTATACTCCTATTTTGATTAATTTATTCATATTTTTTTATTTTGAATCTTATCATTTTATATTATAATTGTTCTAAGCTTTTCGTATAGATAAATTAACCGATCAAAACTTATCTAAGTTAACACTTTAACAGGGATAAATATCACGCAAAATGATGATTCACGTAAATGAACGTGGCCTCGTGACAAGTATACTACTCTAACAGGAATATACTAGTTATTCTTTACACATCACTATAATATTTTTACATTCAAAGATAGAAATAGATAGATAAAATGGGAAAAATAGAAAGAGAGAAGTATATAACATTAATGAAAGACACGTAGATCTTACAAAATTACTCCAATGTTGAATGCCTTATGAATTCTTTTTATTTTTATTTTTTTTTTTTATTCTCTATTGTAGATAACCGATCGCGAACGACACGTTTGCGATTACGAAGATAATATAAAAACATGACGGAAAGTATAAAAACGAACGAGGCCTTTTTTTTTCTCGAATATTAATAGCTCCATTGGAGTTCCTCGTGCCTTTTAACGATGAATTATTAATGCAATTATGAGGATCGTTGAATACGTCAGAGAACGAGGATCAAACTGATCTTTGATTAATTATATTCAATGCTCTCATCTTACCTATACTATGTATATAAATATTTGCAAATGACATATGAGAACATTAAACAATGGAGGAAAAGAAAATATTATTTTTAAAGTAGTCCTCTCTCTCTCGTTTATAAGAGTCATTGATATTGCTAATTATTCGATTAATTTTAAATCTTTCTTTCGTTCATGCTAGACTTTGTTTATTTAATCTGACAATTGTATGATGATCTGTCTTATTTGCTTTTTTTTTTTTTTTTAAATTGTTAAAATTGCCAATTATTCAGTAAGTTTGATTTAATAAAACATTTTATTCATATTATGTCTCATTTATTAAATCAGATAAAAACTGTTTTTATTAATCTTATTTGTTCTTTCATTTGTGTCTAAATGGTGAAGTATTGTATTATAGAAAAAGAGAATGATAATTAATAAAAGAATATGAATAAGGGAAATTAGTTAAATATTTCACTTAATAAATATATTTTTGAATTAAAAAATCTTGTTTTGAAATAACCAAGTACGTCGAAATATATAGGAGGGAAGTATATATAATGTTCAGTACAAGTTCGATCTTTAACATAATGACAAATTTACCTTTCATATAACTTTAGATAAACTTCAAATTCCTATTAGACGAAATAAGCTCATTCCTATAGCGAAATAGTTTTATTATATAACTTCGAATAAAATTGAAGCCTCGTTAACTTTTCTATCAAATAACTTAAAACTTTAGCTAGTGTATGTCAATAAAAAAAGAGGCTTCTAAAATCAATTTAATATGATCAAGTCATTTCTTATATAGGATTTATCACACTTTTGTTCATAATATAAAAAATTCTATTTATCACATGAATAATGAAAAATGTCAACATTTGCTTTCGATAGACGTTTCTTTTTATAAACACTTTTTGTTTGCTTAACGCGTCAACTGCCATGCGAATTTCACGTGATTTGCCTACATATCATGCCTATATAAATTTTTTATTATGGGATGCATATTTTGTTAAAATTTTGTTTACAATAGATAAAGGGAGTTGTATTAAATTGTACAAATTGTGTTAAATGAATTAGTTATGTTGAGGTCACCGATTACCCCGAGACGCTATAGACCATTTTTGTGATTTTCAATTGTTTCAAACTGTCCAAAAATAGTAGTAGATTATAATATATGGAAATCAGTTGATTTGTTTGAACCAATGATTGCTTATAGTTCACCACTGCAAGAAACTATAAAATGTTACGGAAAATTGGCAATAGAACTTTTACTGATTACTTGTGTTTAGTGAATTGTTTTGATAATGAAAATTGCATTTTATCAAGCAATTACGTACAATAAAAGTGTTGTTACATGTCACGCATATTTTCGTTGTAATTATAAAATTAATTGTGCATATTCTGTATGTCATCAATGATACATCAAACACCTTACAAAAATAATGGTATTATTTTAAAATTTATCAGTATCGATATATACATAAAGCATTAATAATATATTTTCGTTAAAAAAAACACACACACACACCGGCAAAAAAATGGACCATTTATTTTGAAAGTGGTGTAAATTCAATATGCAATTTGATTATACAAATTTCTTTTTTAGACGAATTTATTGAAAGTAATGTATATTTACGGGCTGTAAATGGCTGTGAAACCACTTTCAAAATAAACAGTCCAGATATTATCCGTATTGGGGATGATAATACAGTGTCACAGTCAGGGTCGCTTAATAACTAGCTAGATAGGTTAATATGTGTCTTACATAAATGATAAAGAGGTCAGAGGAGATATTTGAGGAGCGGGTCGATTTTTTTGTTGGCAGGTGAGCGGGAGGGAGGCGCTGCTGACCGGTGGCGGCGGCGGCCATGCGCCCTGGCCCGCTAATACAGCCGAGCCGCCGCAGGCCTCCCCGTCGCCAGCATCAGGTGCCCAATCGGCTGCACTATCATCGAATTTCCCAACATCAACAACAACAACGTCAACGTCATCGACAACATCATCGATCTTGTTCACGTTGCCAGGACGACGAACAACGGCAACAAGAGGACCACCATAATCATCATCAACATCATCACAATCATCATCATCATCATCATCATAATCAGCAACAGCAGCAACAGCAACATTATTATTATTATCATCGTAATCATCATCGTCAACAAGAACGTCAACGTGCAGGTGGACGAAGAAGATACTTCCAAGGAGGACATTTATTATCCTCTAGAAGTTTTTTCGTACTTCTGTTGTTGGCAAGCAGCCCTTTGGTCCTTGGTTTAGCTGAACCATTTTCTGCACACGAATGGCAACGAAAGACAAGCTATTCCTCTTCATCCTCATACTTTGACGGTTCCTCGAAGCCGGCCTTCGGTAGGCATACCGTCGATAGAAACCCCATGCTTAATTCTGCCTCACATACAAAAATGGAGCTCAAAAAGACCCAGAATCTCACCATCGGATATCTCACAGCTATTAAGGGTGGTCTCAAAGATCGACAAGGACTCGCTATTTCTGGTGCTCTCTCTATGGCACTCGACGAGGTAACTTTGCTTATTTTTTTCTTTATATTTTTTCTTTCATAATTATTTTCATGCAATTTATACAGATCGATTTGTTTCTTATTTCGTTGATATTTTCATTGTTTATTTCGACGTTTATTCATTAAAAAAAGCTTCGGTATTTGAAACATTCAATCTCATATTAACTTTTAAAAATAGATATTTTTAAGAATAATTGTTTTTATTTGCTAATAAAATAACTCATAATTGAGTCGTTGAAAACCAAAGTGGACCAATCTCATTAACTGTAATAATTTTGAGAAAACTCCTTTAAAAACTTGTACAAATTTTTGTCAATTTGCTTTAAAAATCAGCTTTGAATGAAAGTGGATCCTTACATGTTTGCCATTGTCGATTCAATAAAAGACAAATTTTAAAAAATGTATTAATTTTACTATACCAAATATTGGATATTTTGAGAAAAAACGTGAATTGGTCTACTCCGGTACTCAAAGCCTCAATTGGAATTTACGAAAGAATCGAGATAAGCTCTTCCTTCTCGATATATCGGACTGGTCAAACGTTCTCTCCGATCGTCTGAAGAGCAACACGTATATATAAAGTATGTGTGGTGGGATCGACGATGGGCTCCAGGAGGTTCGATAATTCATTCGAAGAGATCGGCGCGTTCGCGGTGACCGTGAGATCGTTTTCGCCGTCTCGTTCGTCGAATCAGAGTGGGAAGAGGAGAAAGGTAGTAATACTCTCTTTTTCTCTCTCTCTTTCTCTCTCTCTCTTTCTTTCTTTCTTTCTTTCCTCTCTGTCGTTCTTATTCTGGAAGGAACAGCAGCAACACAAGGAGCAAAGTAACTCGACCAATTCCACATATTTCTCTCTCTTTTTCTTACTTTCTTCTTTTAGTTTCTCTTCGCGAAAGAAAGGAAGAGAAAGAGGGAGAGACAGAGGGGGGGGGAAGAGAGGGCAGACTTCTTCGTCGCTTGGGTTTAAAAATACAAGACTAGCATTATTTGCCGGTCCGCCCACGCGAGCACCAACGAAACTGCACTCACGGCCAACCGTGAGAAGAATTCGTTCGCGATCGAGAACGCCTCTTCCTTCTCACTCTCTCTCTCTCTCTCTCTCTCTCAAACACTCTCTTTTTCTTTTTTTTTTCTTTCGTTCTTCCCCTCCTCCCACGTTTTATCCCAAACTCAAGTTCGAGAAGATCTCTTTGCAAGTTGCAGTATGCATCCGTTTGTCTTTCATCTTTCTCTCTCTCTCTCTTTCTTTCTCTTTTTCTTTCTTATTCATGTGATACATGATTGTGAGTGTATGTATGTATGGGGTGCCCATGTGAAAGAGTAGGAGCGAGAGAAACAGAAAGAGAGAAGTTACGGGTTGGGAATGCCCGAAATGAACCGATCGTATCGCGCCTCGAGCTGTAGCCACCACCACCACAACCACCACCACCATCACGATCACCATCACCCTGGCGCGAAAATAAAACGCCGTTATGTCAAAGATTAATCGGCCATCCGCCAGTAATTACCAGCCGCGAACCATATCCACCCTATTTCGCGGCTCCAAATCATCGCGGTGCATTCTGCTATCGATTTTTCTTATTAATTTCAGAGAGTTCCTCCTCCCCCTCCCCTCTTCTCTCCCTTCTTCGTTCGTTCTTTCGCACCTTGATCCTTCTTTATCTTCGTTTTGGAAGAAACTTCTTATCTGTAACTTACTTTCGCACTTTGTTATTTTTTTTTTTTTTTTTTATTCCTTCTCTCGACCTCAACTTGAAATCCTTTAAGACCCTGAATTTCGTAAATGAAAAGAAAAGAAAATAACTTCAAGTTATTAACTTAAGTTACCATTGTAACATGGCCAATAATGATTTAGCTCTTAAATAGTGTTAAAAAACGAATGTATATAAATTAAATTATTGAAACAATTGAAATCATAAAATATAAGGAGAAAAAAATGATGAATTATCAAAATCGGTAAGATATATAAATGATGTATATTTTCGTTGAAATATTTACGTACTCCTGGATTAGTTGTCAATCAGTAAAGAAGGCAAGATAATCGTTAACTCATTAAAAGTAACGAATCGAAAAACTAAAAACGTTAAAAGAAATGAGACTTAGGGAATTCTCGAAGAGTTCTTAAGAAAAGTCAGCAGGCGCGCAGGAAACAACTCTCGCGGCCGTTTTATTTATACACCTCGATATGTCACGCAAGAGTAAGCATCGCGATCGCAATGTCGACTCCTGGCGTTGCTGCCGTAAGCAGAGAACGACACTTACTTGGGTAGAGTTATAAAACGCGGCCTTTATCCGTCATATATACCTAACATATCGTAATAAGCGTTCTCATGGTTGGTGGTCGCTAGAACGCGTTCCTATCTGTGTGCAGGTGCACCTTGTACGGTTTATCCTCGTCATTGCGTCAAGTGAATGAACAAAAAAAAAGTGTGGAATTTGCCGCGTTAACTAGAGCATATGTGGGAGATAATGAGATCGGTAAACGGGAACGTATATCATTGGTTCGTGAGAGAAGAACGACGACGACCACCAGTCGCGTGCGTAAGATCGATGATGAAAATCCTTAGTTTGTTCCTGGCGTCATTTGTCGATTGATCGATCTTTTCAAGAATCCGATGTTCACAGGAATAGTGCAGAATGATCGATCGTATTATTCTTTTTCTTTCTCTTTTTGTTCTTTTTATTTTTTTATTTTTATGTAAGATCTAATTATCATTCGTCAAGATCATTCAACAATATTTATAAAATGAGATGAATCGTATAATGATCGTTTGTATCTCAATTTCATTTTTTACTTATTTATTTTTCTTTTCTCTCTCTCTCTCTCTCTCTCTCTCTCTCTCTCTCTCTCTTTTCAAATTTAACAAAATAAAATCAGCAGGTTGTAAAATAATTTTCATCATCCTTGGAATTAGCGTAGCCTTTCCAAACTGAACGCCCTTCATTTATTCAAAATGTGACTGTGATTGGTAAAATTGCAATGGCCTTCAACGTTTATACTTTCTTTTCGTTCCTTATATGTAACGCTAAAGTTATACGTTGCATCCGGGAAGAATAATAATTAAATACTTCCAGAAAAACTAAAAGCTAATAAAATGCTAATAAAATCACATTAAGATTGTGAATTGAAGTAAACACACGTTGGTCATTTATAATAGATTACATTTTAATGCATTACTTATCGATCGATGTACATTTAATTGTACGAGAATGTATCGTACAAAAAATTATATAAAATATTCCTCCCGATTGTAAACTAAATGATTAACATTTATATATTAAAAATGCAATAATACTATTTTATGAATATTATTGAATAAAGAAAACAAATTTTTCTTTTGTTTTCATTGTATTCAATATTTATTAAATATATTCCTACACATTTAATCCTTAAATAATAAATTATATCTAATAAAAACAAAAAAAAACAATACAAACTATTCTATTATCGATTAAAATTTAATAAGGGACACGTTACAAAAAAAGTGCCAATAAGAAATTAAAAATCTTTAATAATTCGTGTTGGAGAAATAATAAACAAATAACGCGTATGCTTCGATTCACCGATTTTTTGGCAACTCTCCTGAAACTCGTGTCACGAATATAAATTCGACGCAATGAAGAGGTGCCACTGCAATATTCTGTTTTTTTCCTCTTTTTCTCTCACTCTTCTTTATTCGCGTAGGAGTCGTGCGAGAACGTAAAATAGTTACTCGCATAATGGCTTCTGTACAATGTTCAAAAGGAAACTCACGAATCCGCAGATGGAGACACGAAATAGAGAAACAGGGTGAGGAAGAGAAGAAGGAGGAGGAGGAGGAGGGTGGTGGCGGTGGTTTAGAAGGATTTATTACACGTGCGAACTTTTCAACGGTACCAACGGTTATAATTTCAACTCGTATTGGCAAGCATGTAAATTGGCACACCGGCATAGTGACTACTTGGAAAAGTATTGTTTGCTGGAATTCAGATTTGCATAATAACCGAGCGAGTGATATTTATACGGGAGCCGGATATACCGAGTAAGATTGTGCACGACGGAGAAAGAGAAATAAAAAAAAAGAGAGAGAGAGAAAAAAAGAAAGAAATGAAATGAAATAGAAAATTCTTTCTATTATAAAAATATTTTCAACATTTCGTTGTTCGATCCAACCTATCGTGAATAATTTTCCAATCATTTCGATTATTTAATAGTATAGAATTAGAAGAGATCGATACTTCGTTTTTTTTTTTCTTAAAACGTTCTTTAAACATTTGTATTATTTTTGTTCAGATCAACAAAGACCCTAATATCTTGCCAGACGTAAATCTGGTGATGCGATGGAACGATACAAGGGGAGAGACCGTGGAAGCCACGAATGCTATGATCGACATGATCTGCGACGGGGTCGCGGCCTTCTTCGGACCCGAAGGCTCCTGCTATGTCGAGGCTATAGTCGCTCAGTCACGAAATATACCAATGATCAGCTACGTGAGTATATTTATCATAATTCACTATACGGATACACAAAATTAAAATCAAATTTGATCAATTGATTTTTCAATATTACCGTGAATTTCTTCGCAAAAAAAAAAAAAAAATTGAAATGCATAAACCAAGCATACCAAGTTCGGACTAGCAATTAATAATTGAACATTTCATCGACATAATCGTAAAAAGAAAGAGAAAACAATTCGACGAAATATCAAGTCACAATAAACTAAGAAAAAAAAGAATCATTTTTGTATTATATATATAAAAAAAAAAAGTATTCTAACGAAATATTAAAAGTAAGTATTTAAATGATGTGACAAATTTTTCGTTACGAAAAATAAAACGTAAAAGCTTCTAATAAAGCGATCGAAGGATGCAAGGAACGTCGAAAGAAGGAAGATCAGTAGATTGAAGGATTAATTTGATAGGAGCGTGAGAAAATATGTGGAGTCTTTTGCTCGCTCGAAAGCCGTCGTGTCTTGTCAAAAGACTTACTAGACGAGGGTTATTCTTCTTCGACAATCTGAACACCCGCGGCGCGACGATATAATTACGGGTTATGTTTGCCCTCTCACGTGCAAACGTGTGCTCTCATCCACATATTCCGATAGATCCTTTTACGAATAATATTATCACATATACGTATATATTTACGTATCACGCATATAATTTTGGAAATTTTTTATACCGTATAAGTATTTCTCTTATCGATATTTAATTAACAATTTTTTATTAATATTTAAAGTTTGTTTTAATCTTGATAAACATTTCAATTTCCTGCCGATAAAATAACTTATCTTTTTATAATTAATTTTTCCTTTTTTTTTTTTTTTTTTTTTTTTTTTTTTGTAGACTAAACATTTAGTTAGATCTAATATGTATAATATGTGTGTATATATTCGTATAAATTGTTAGAAACGTTGAAAGCTGCACGACACGATGCAAAACGATTAGATAATCGTCAATGTAGCAGATTTCTCTCATATTTTATACTATATCTCGCAATGGTGCATTTAATCGAACCGTCATTCTCGATTACGCAAAATCTATTTCTTTTATATGCGTATGTGGTGCATATGTATATCAACGTTGTGTGTGTTTTTTTTTTTTTTTAAGTAATATAAAATTTGAGGAAAAAATCGATCATATTATTCAAGATAAGATCGATTTTTAACTGGAGGACGGTCGAAGCCCGGACTGGAATGGTAAACGTTTTATTATCGCATCCGATCTTTATCGATAATTTTATCGACGATCGATCGGCACGCACAAGGTCGTTGAACTTCGAAATATGCAAAGCTCGCACGATTAGCTTCGATAACCGCGATAAATGCGACGGGCAAACCCCACCAACCTGTATGTATATACTTGACGACATTCCAGTAATACCGATCTTATGGTTCGAATTAGTCATTAATACGTAGGATACGAAATGCACGCGCAAAAACACATACGCACGTGTTATTTATTTTAACTTTTATACGTGATTATATATATATATATATATATTTTTCACTCCGCAAATTGATTTTATTTTTCTTCACTTCATGAAGATATTTTGTTGTTTTTATTTAATTTTAAGTAATTCCAATTAACGCACGTGATTCTTTTAAAGTTTAATTAAGATGACGATGCTAAATGTGAGGATTCCATTTATATTTAATTCAATCGAATAATAAATAAAAAGGGAAAATATTTAATTTCTGAAGTTCCTGTTTTTATGAAGAAAAATATTAAATTTATATATACTATATTATTTATTATGAAAATAAAAAAAAAGATTGCACTTTTCTATGTGCAAAATTAAGTGTTTCGAAAAATCGTTCGTGATATGAGACTCTGTTTAAAATTAATTATTAATTTATGTTTTTACCTTTGAATACAATTTGGGTTACAAAAGTCTACTATAGTAACTTCACAATATTCATGAGTCCACGGAAAAAATAGATATTTTTTGTCAACATCAAATTTCGATTCCTAATTATTTTATTCCTGTTATATATATTTTACAAAAATTTCATATATTAAAAATATCTTAGGTTCGAAAATAGAAGTTAAATCTAATCTAACAATTACGTTAGATAAATCAAATAAAATTTAACTATAAAAACATAAAGATCGATAAATTGAATGCTTATTTATGATATAAAAAATAATGGGATTGTTCATCCTTATATGATTAATAATTTAATCATTTTTTCCAGATCTATTATTATTAAAATTAGGATTAATTTAATAATAAATTACAAATTAAATATTTCTTATTATTACAACACACCTTCTATTAAAATTATGAAAGTTAATAAGGCGAGAACAGATATGTGAAAATATTGTCGAAGATTTTCACAATATCTCGAGTCGATGTTCCTGCTCGATCAAGCATTGAGAAATCGAATGTTGTCTCGTTGCAAACATCGAACAAACCAGACAACTACCTTCCTCAGAATCTTTATACGCTTTTCGTGAAAGTCGTGGTAACTTCGTCAATGGCAAAGGTATCTCTCGTGAAACTTGATGCGGAAAAATCGATCAATGAAGGTTTCCAATTCCTTCCAAAGTTGAAACTCGTAGATTTTTCTCACTTCTATCTTCGTTTTAATGCTGTTTCAAAAGCAGCATGCCGTATTAAAAAAACATTTCTTGAGTAGATCGAAAAATTATCTAAGTTTTATACAATATCGATTTACGATAATTGGTAGATTTCAAAAGTGTACGTATTAATTATCATCATTCTGAAGTTATACTTTTTTAATAAGAATCTTTTAAAAAAAAAATGAGAATTAATTAAGGTCTTATTTACTAAACGATTTCTCTTTAAAGTAATGACTTATTAGAAGTAATTAATAATATTTCAAATTTTCACACAATAAACTGCGGATCTGTAATAACATATATGATACAATTAAAATGGTTATTCTCAGTCTTTATATAAGTTCGTAGTCGAATCGAAGAATTTTGCAATGTTTTAAAAATTCTTTAATATGATTCTAATTTGTTGACAACTTTGTTGTATACGTGAACAAGTGCTTTGATTCTAGCAACGAATACTGAATACACTGTTTTTCAAGGGACCATCAAAAATACAAATTTAATCGTATTCTTTTATATCCAATTCTAATTACTTAATCACACACTTTTGATCTATAACCCGTACTAAATAAGAGAATTAATGAATTGTAGAAAAACAAAAAACCTAAAATGAATAAACTCAATCGACAGAACGTGTGATATTCACAAGGTCGAATAATATCTAGAATCATTGTTCATAAATACGAATTAAGCTCCTTTTATGAAAATACAATTACTAATTATAAAAACATAAAAATAGAAATAGCTTGTAAACAAGGTCGAATGGAATATATTGTCACTTTTTTCTTTATATTATTTTTGTCCTCTCTTTTTTACTCTTGTACGTAAAGCATTTTATTATCATCTTCATTATACGTGGGTGAATTAAAAAGTCTTGAGTATAACATAGAAATAATTATTAAATACTATAGACGCATATATGCGATGGATAAAAATTGCCAGAGCGTAAACTATCGACGACGCATATATATATGTTTGTCAATATTAATGTAAAATAATGTAATGTTGATTTACGTATTGATTGTTGTTTTAAATCTTGTTACATGAAAATTATATAAGAAACAAAAAATTTAATTATTAAATATAATTTATTATTTGATCTAGTTAATAATATCAATATCAACGAAATCAACTGCAATAATAATAAACTATTTCGTACTTAAAAAAACACTTTAGCTAAAAGTATTCAGCACCTCAAAGGGTTAAAGAAAAAAAAAAAAGAATTGTTTTTATTGCTGTTCGAAACTTTTCAATCCACATACTTCGTATGTTATAATATGCTTTGAAACTCTTATCTAAAAATTTTGAATTTCTTATTTTTATCTTTTTTAAATTCAGTATCATTAAGAAAGATCATTGAAAAAGATGGATTGATAAAGAGGTGAGAAAGGTGGGTGGGGAGGGAGGGAGCGTGAGTAAAACGCGTAAGTACGTCGCGTCACTCCTGTAAAAGACCCTTCTCTCCGGCGAAGAGCTACTTACTTTCACCTAGTTTCACTCGTTATACTCTCGACGGACAGTGGTGAGTATCGTCGAGCAAATTTGTCGGATTCCTTTAACGGCGGCAGCTCTTCCCGACTCGTCTTGGCGCCACGCACGCGTCTCTTTCTTTCTTTCTTTCTTTCTTTTTAACGTATGCATTATATTTATTTTCTTTTATTTATTTTACTCTTTCATTTTGCAAAAGTGAAACGAAGACGGATCGTACTCTCAATTTCTCTTGATACCGACCTCTTTCTTTTCTCGATCGATCTTCGATCATTTTTAGTCGAATAATTTCAAATAATTCAAATATGTGTACGTATGTGCGTATGATTATTCTGTTCACGTCAAATAATAATGTGATGATAATAATAATAATAATAATAATAATAATAATAATAATAATAATAATAATAATAATAATAATAATTTAAAAACAACAATATATAATTGTTGTTTGCAAGAAAAAAAAAGGAGAAAAAGATAATAACGTATCTACTTTTTTTCTTCTTCTTTTTTTATAGTATTTTATAATATTTCATTTCATTCTTTTTTTGTACGAATTAACCTTACCTCCCCCCCCCTTAAAAACAACAATATATAATTGTTGTTTGCAAAAACAAAAAAAAGGAGAAAAAGATAATAACGTATCTACCTTTTTTTTCTTCTTCTTTTTTTTTATAGTATTTTATAATAACGATCAAGTTATTTTCTTTCTACTAATAATCTTTTCAATTATTATCTCTTTTTTTTGTTGTTGTTACAAAAACTAGTATATTTTTACAGGCTTATAATATTATATATATATATATATATATATATATATATATATATATATATATATATATATATATATATATATATATTTTTTTTTATTTTTTTCATTACTTACTAATATCATTATATTTATTATATTTTGAAAAAATTTTAATTATGATTACTCTTAAAAAATATTAATATCGTTAGCCTTTCACAAGTTTTTGTTATATCATTTAGTTACCAAAGTGTAGACAGTTACGTTAAGTGGATGCACATCGTATCTGTGACATTCTCGGTTCATAGTTATTTTCGATGATCGCAGAGAAAGTACATGGAGATCATAAAGAGAGCGTTTAAAATGCGCTCATGCTTGCATGTCGCTGCGTCATCCGGGTTTATACAGAACGAGAGAGGAAGATGAAGAGAAAAAGAGAGAGAGAGAAAGGAAGATCGAAGGCTCTCGAAAGACGAAGGCGACTCGAGATTGCGTGGACCACCCTGTGCACGTCCGAGTACCCATTTAGGTACATACGTGTAGGTGGACGTTGAGCTTGTAATGCCCACCTATGCGTCGAAGCGAAGTTCGTAACACGCACGAATACCACAGAGAATCAGTGGGAACTTTCGATAATGCAACTTCGCTTGTCTCTCTCTTTCTCTCTTTCTTTTAGTATGTATGTAAGAGAATCATATATATATATATATATATGACACCTACATATGTATTACCTATCTACCTACCTACCTTCCTTCGTCCAACCACCTGTTGATGCTGCTTACGTTACGCGCAGACTTCGAAGCAGATATTCGAGGTGTTATTAAAGTTACCACTCTATTCGAATCTCTGTATATTTGTTGTATACCTGTTGTCGACGAATTTTGGAATCGATAAAGGATTATAATCATATCTGTGTATTTATCATACATGTGCGTTATTTGAAATATTATATGTAATATTGCTGACTATCGTCATTTTTATATAAACCAAAAAATGATAATTGTTTGTAGATAATGTCAAATCCTTATTTCATTTATAAATAATTTTTTCAAAGTAACGTTTCATTTTGGTTAATTTGTCTTTCCGACTTTTCCGGGTTTTATTTACGTAACACCAATGGATGTTTAAGAATAGCATTTAAATGCTGTTATATGTACATACTTACGTGATATGTTGTAATACGTCTAAGTTACCAATTACTGTACACTTGACAACATTTATCTAGTTATTTATTTCAGAAAATTATTTCTCTTTTCCTTTCATATTTACCATTATATGATTTTTTTATTATTTCAATGATAATTGGCCTTTATGTACATTATGATACATAATTACGTCTTTTAATAGATTTAATTTATTCCTATTTGTATTTTTCCTCGTATATGAAGATAATTATGACAGTAGAGTAAATAAAGAAAAAAAATTTATTATATAATTTATTGTATATTATAAATAATCGTTATATATAATAAATCTACTAATCAATCGTTTCAATTCTTTTAATTAATTTAATTTCCATAATTACCGTCATTGATATATAACTAAAAGAAAAATTAAGAATTTACAAATATTTGACAATATTTAAAAAATAATATAAAGAAAGTCTGTGTTATTGAGAAATAAAGAACACTAAAATTAAATTCTAAATTTGTATATGTGTAAGAGAAAAAGGATGGAGAAGGGGGAGGGAGTTATGAGTGAGAAGCAAAATGGTAGGAGTCTGATAAGTAAAATAGAGACGAACGATCAGTACTCGGCTCGAAAGGAACGAATTATTCTATCGACGGGGGCATTTGCATGAAAACTGCTGGTTCTGCTGACCTTCGCGATCTATTTATAACCGAGCCTGTTGATGCCCCACGCACTACTCGTGTAGACTCTTACCTGGTCTGGCTTGGTATATTAGCCCGACGTTGTCCCAGACTCCACATCGTGGACCGATTCTGCAATACTACCTTTTTCTTATTTGTAAAAACAAAATTAGCTAGTATCATTCCTTTGAAGATCAGTAAATGATACTGATGTCTAAAGAAAGATTGATCAGCTCTGTTTTATTCATTTTTTTTATTTTTTTTATTAATTAATTAATTCTATTATATAGAAAAATATAAATTTTAATAATAAAAAAAAGGTTAGATTTATTCATTCGAAGATCTAAACGGATACATGTGTCTTTGAAATGATCGATTTGATCGATGATTATTAAATTGTAATCATTAAAATTAATTAAATATTCTTCTAATATAAATATGAATATAAAGTTCGATTCATCCGTTCAAAGATCAAAAATGATAAATTTGTCTAGAATGATCGATTTAATGCGAAACTTTAAAAAAAAAAAAAAAGATAAAACTATCATTTATTCATTATGACTTTACTTTAACTATTAAATTTAATTAATTAGTCTTCTTCTACAAATAGATATTTTAATAATTAGAAAAATACACACATCGTTCATCTTAAGATATATACGATACACTTATTTTAAAATGATTGATCGAATTTACTGTTAATCTTGATACTTAATTAAAAACACTTGCATGATTGTGTCTTATCATTCAAATACAATTTGAATATTAATAGTTTCCTTTTTATTAGTTAATTTTTTTTTTGTATCTTTCATATATTAAATATTTAACTTGTCGTCAGATAATTATTATTATTATTATAGGAAGAATGAACGTTTAACTAATCGACATACCTAATCTATTTATTAAAAAATGATTAATTTTTCTTCTCTTTCTTGTTATTTTTTCTACAACACTTGACGTCTATAATAGAATCAATTGTGAAATCTGATACTTTTTATAAACAATTGATAGAACGAAGAAATGTACATCAAATGTCGTTGAGAAAAGTGGTATAATATTTAAAATTAGACCATTTGAATGAATAGCAACAAAGTAGTAAATGGAGGTCTGTAAATAATCAGTGCGAATAGATGATTGTGGTTAACAGCAAACAACAAGTAGTAAGTGCTACTTTTAAAGTAATCTGTGAAGAGTAGCAGACGATTTTGGTCAATAGCAAGCAAGTAGTAAGTACCATCTTTAAATAAGTAATGCGGACAGACATAAGAAGCGTGAGAATACCGGTTTTTCGAGAATCGATTCGATTCGGTTGGTGCATTATCATTTATTTGCTACCGAGTGTATAATTATATCACGGATTAAGAGTGTTCGTTAATTGGCAGCTTTCATCGAGAATAAAATAATTATTATTATCTATAAAGGAATTGTGAAATGAATTATTTCTCTGAATTGAAATCTGTAACTTATGTACTTTTTGATAATCGACCTAGTTGAATGAAAAAAAAAAAGAGATTTATTAGGTGGGAAAAAAAAATAGGTCAAATGATTTTCATACAAAATTATCCGATTTATATTTTAAATACAAAGTCAAGTAGACCTTGAATCAAAAGAATCTTGTTCAAGGGAGAATACATTTATTGTAATTGGAGTAGAGAAACGAAAAATAAAAAAAAAGAGAGGGAAAGAAAAAAAGAGAAACGAAAAAAGAAAATAGGTTGAGGGTCGTATGTCTACGTGTGTGTTCACACATAGTTCAATTTTATTTATAGAATCGAGTATGAAAGAACGAATAGAACGTGGGAAAACTCGTACATACCGGTTTTGTGTGAACTGATTCGTTCACTTTGAAGAAACGTATTTCTGTGTGTCGTATTACTCTCTGTCCTGGGTGAGAAAAGTATTTTTAAAGGAACCCGTGAAATAAGTTCAATTGGATCACCAACGTTTGATCTGAAAAACCAAACAAATAAAAGAGTTTTTTTTTCTTTTTTTTTTTTTTTTAATTCAAAATTTGTACCGATCTTCCATTCGTGAATTCAAACGTATTATATAAAACAATAATTAACCCTTAGAGTGATATTGACGCATAAATGCGTTTGGTAAAAATTACCAGTGTGATCTATCGACGCATATACGTGTTTGTTAATATTAATGTAAAATAATGTTATGTTTATATTAATTAATTAAATTATATTCAGAAACAAAAACTTTAATTATTAATTAAAATGTATTATTAGTATTTAGTTAATAATAAATTATTTCGTTCCTACAAAACATTTTAATTAAAAGTATTCAACACTCAAGGGGTTAATTATTTAAGAGAAATAAAAAATAAATTGTATTAATACTTAAGATATAAAATGAAAATTGAAATCATATAGGAAGTTCTTTCGACTGGAATTAAAAACACTTTATGAAACAAACTGATCAGATGAAGTCACCGATAATTAAAAATAGACGATACTGACATTCGAGTCATCTTCTTTATAAGTCCAAGAAAATAGACTATATGTCTCATAGATTATTGTTATATGTAATATAGATATGTGACGAAGAATCGATTAATATTTACAAAAGAAAAAGAATAAACAAAAGTAGAAATTTTGAATAATTAGAAATAAAAATATCGTTTTAAGAAGAACTTTTTAACTTAATTTACTATTTTGTTTATTGTTAAATATTTCCAACTTTTTTTTATCATCTCTTTCTTCATCTATTTTTCGCCCCGTTTCAATCTCAATTAAGGAACTGGACATTTATCTCGATATTGCACAACAATCTAAGTTAATTAATATCGATTCACAAAAGGAAAATGTTCGTTAAAGCACGATTCTTGGGTAAACGCGAAGTAACACGCGATCTTAATCGTTTATATCAATTCTATTCACGTTCATCTTTCTTTTCTAAAAGGGTCGTTTAAAATAATATCAAAATAATCATACCAATTCGTTCTATTTCACGCTTTCTTATTGTCTTTTTGAGAAGAAAATAGTTCATTTAGACAAAAGAAAAAACATTTTTGATTGAATCATTCAACCAAATCTAATTCAACACGTGTTGCGAGACACGGAAATATCTTTTACTTTATTCGATATTATTGTTACCAGTTAATATCTCGTGAAAATGACAAAATTTATATATAAAAAAAAATAATAATTGTTATTATCTATTGATCTAATTGTAAATATATCTATTGATTTGATTTTAAATCGAATGTATTTTAATGATTTTTCATCTCGAATGAATTATCTTCATTCGCATGTATTCAATTTATTTAATTTTTTTGTTTTCATATATTCTAATACACAATATTTTTATTTAACTCTATAGACAAAATAATAATAATAATAAAGTAATTTATATTTTTTTTTATTTTTCACTCTCACTCTTATGCGTTCACTTATAATGTGAATGCCGCCTCAAGTGACGACGACGCGGCTGGTTTCGGACTAAAATACACTTAATTAATCCTTAATTGGTCGGCACCAATTATAATCCCAATGTAGCGACGCGTATTCATTCGTTCAACAAGAATGTATGACCGGGCAAAGGCGATGTTCTTTCCTCGTTTTACGATCAAGATGAAGACAAAGACGTTACTTCGCGCTCGCTAAGATTTTCAGAAATTTAAACGGTAGTTTAATTCGCTTACTTAGCACGATTTTGTTATTACATATTAAAGATATATATATAATTTACTTCTTTTAACAATAAATTAAAACTAAAGTAATCGAATAATCATAATTTTTTTTTTTCTATAAAATTGAATAAAAATTAAACTAAAGTGTTACACACATATTACGTTAAACGTTAAAGTATAGTAATTATGTTATTAAATATATTTTCAATAATTACACAAATACTATTTGAATGTCAATTATTTCACAATTGATATTATTATAAGACATTTTTGAAGAATAAAAAAAAATGCATATTTGTTTTTTCTTGCGTGTGTTTCAAGCAAGAATACTTGACCACGAATTTTCAATACAATGTGAATGAATAATAACCAAGCCACGCCGATATTGCTCCACCTTCCGTGGTTTTCTTTATGATCGAGCCGTTCACCGACAACGCGATATGGAAATAAATTTTTTTCGAATACTAATAAGAACTCGGGTTGGGTCAAGATGCAAGGAGCGTCATCGTTAATCCATCGAGAATCGGTGCAAGGTTACCTTTTACTACATCATTCTTGGATTACTCTCTTCCGTGTTTGTTGATAATTTATATATCGATTAAAATTTCAAGAAAAAAGTAGAACAATTTTATTTATGTATTTACGTCAATATCTTCGAATAATATTTATTTTAATATATAAAATGTAACATCAATTAATCGCATAACGTGACTTCTATGTGAAATATTCATTTAATGAATTTAAAAGAATCGTATTTTCTAGCCTAACTAACGACGAGTTTCGAGTTATTCTATTTTTAAACTTGCATACAATTCTTAACATATTCGAGACCGGTTACGTAGTTTTATGTCATTAAATATTAAAATTTGAATTGTTAATTTTCTTATTAAATTTTATTTCAATTTTAGATATCCAATTTTTTATTCGATTTTATTCTTAACTTTATAAATTTCGATATCATTATTTCTTAATTTAATAATATATTCTATATTTCAAGTTATTATGTAAAACAAATCTATTCAAATTTTATGTTACAGTCAATTCATTATATTCCATTTCTAAAAATATATTTCAAACATTAATGCACCTCTTTTAATGCAAATTTTTACAATAATTCTTCATCAAACATATTATAATTTTTCTTGAAATGTTATATAACAAATGATTATAAGCGTGATATCAAAGAAAAAATATTTTGTATATTTATATACATTTAAATAGCAAGCCGAACCTTGGATTGTTCAGATATAGATTTTATACGCAAAACATCTCACCCTATTGGGTGAGAATGTTAATACATTTTTCAGGCTTATCAACATAAAGTGTAGTTCTTTCTAATATAAGTTTAATATAAATAAATGACACTAAGATGATCATAGAATGATAAATATTTGTATAACGATTACCGTCAATTACAATGAAATGAAAATTCTCATCTTCTTCGTTTTCCTTAAACTTTCCTACGCTTTCTTTACTGCTATCTTGATAGATCAAAGGGATTATACAACTTATAAACTTTGGTACTTGAATCCTTCAGAACCGTTTTAACTTTTTCAAACAATTCGAAGAAAAATAGGCAAGTACGTTCAAAAACTTTAATTATATTTTTTTCTAACTTTCCGATAGAACTAAGTAAAATGCAATAGAACATTGATTATCCGAATAAATTCAGTATAGTATACAGAATATATATACGTATATATTTTTCTTTAATTTTTAAATGTTTAATTCTATACAATTTTCTTGCGAATTTGTTAAATTGTGTGTTGTGATATTATTTTTGATTTTAATAATATTTTATATATTTAAAATATTATACACCACGTTATGTCATTAAAAAAACCTGTTATATATATATATATACGTATGAGCTGTCCACAAGGCAATTATATAACTCCACTTTTAGACTTTTTAAAAACAGTATTATTAAAACAATTTATCAATACTTAACTTTATATATTTCCAATAAATATCTTTAACAATTATATTTAATACCACTAAATGAGAGCTATATAGATCATATATTACATACACTAGTTAGATAATAGCAAAATATTATTTCAAATAATTACTCGTATAAATAAATGCCCTCGATCGTATCTTTAAACGAGCCAATTTCAATATCGTATTACTTGATAAACATAAAACAAACTAACTTTAAATATCGTGCTTACGCATGGTTGTATTATTAATGAGATTTTCAATCGAATTCATTCGATTGACGTCCCATTCGGTGAAAGTACACTCGTTTCCTGAGTAAAAGAAACTTTAGAAAAAAATCATATTTAACGTAAATATGTACGTAAATACGTATGCGTTAAAATGGAATAGCAAAGTTTTAAAGATAGATCAATCAATTGATAGATCGTTCCTATGTTCATGGATACAATAACGGTGCGAAAAGTGCATAAATCAAACGGCATTACGGCAACCGTATTATAGCGGGTGTCCGTTATCAGTTTAGCACATGTCCAAGTGGCTGTTTTTATCGGCAACTATATTTAGCCGAAAGTATTGCTTATTGTTAGTCTGAAAACACATGCTCTCTCTCGTTTACTGACGCTTACTGTGACTGACTGAATCGAAAAAGAAACGTACCTGGATTAGATGAGTCGTTACACATTGATCCTAAATTCCTAAATTCTTCGATTTTAATACTTAATTAATGAATTGCAAATGAAAATATATATAAAAAGAATATTTCATTAATTTTTTTTTTTATGCTGAGAATATAAATGTTATTTAATAATAAATATATAGAGAAATACAGAAAATGAGAAACGAAAGGTCTAAATAATGTGAGAAAAAGAACGAGTATTTAAGCAATTATGGGTTCATGAATTCAATAAGAGAAATATTGAAATAAAAATCCTAAATCTTTATTTTTATTGTGACAGACTATAATATAATATTAATATAAACAAGTTATTAATAAAAAAAAATATATGATATTTCCCAAATCTTAATTTTGAATCATTTCCATTCACGAATTAGTTACTTTTGAAAGAGACTCTTATTACCTGAATCGTTCTTCGAAATAAAAGTATTGAATACGTAATAAGTACTTTCTCCTATGTCAATATTTTATCAATTGGAATTACAATCTTTCTATTTTCAATTATGTAGTATTATGATCATTTTATGTCCCATGGGATTCAATGGATTCCTACGATTGATTCGTATCCGTTAAGGGGACTTAGCAAATTGGATAAATTAGAAATTTCCCGTTAGGATCGAGATGTTAAAGTGAAAGAGAAAGAGAGAGAGAGATGACAGAGGCGAATGGGTGGGGGAGGGGAGAAGAGAGATAGGATACCCGAGGCGGAACGAGTTCACGATGGTTAATGGACAGAGAGAAAATCTTTAGTCTGCAGAAAAAAGAAGATGTCCGTTCTCAGACGATAGGCTTAGAGACGAGGACATTCCAAATTGGGAATGTTGCGAGTAGTCGTGTATGTACGCAGCCTCAGGTTCGTTCAACGGTATCGCCAAGTCATTAATTTCTTACATTTATTGCACCGTCCGCATACGGTAAAAGACTTATCGCGCGAGCTACGCCAGCTTTTCGAATGCACTCGGATGAAAAAATTAGTAGCACGTGGCGATACCGTTTTATCGCAACTTCTAACCTTCCTACTTCTAACATAATGACGATTTTTTTTTTAAGATATCTTCAAATTAATTAAACAATTAACGAAAATTTGATAAATCTATCACTAACTCTACATTTTGTTCAGTATTTCGAGGGACTCGAAATCATTGTAAAAAAGAAAGAGAAAAAATGTCATTAAATTTTTAAAATATTTAAAAACAAAAAGAAATCTAATAATAATCAAAATTTTCGATTTATACTTTATTTTGAAAACTAAAGAAATAATTTGTAAATTTGTTCATATTTTTAAAGATCAATGGAAAATATCGAATATATTATAAAAGAGTTTTTTATTTGTCAATATTAATGAAAAGGATTCTTCAATTTTCGTCACGTATACATTTTTATATTGAAATCGGCCATTAGGCCCGATTATTAATCATAGTCCGAGTATATATTCGATCTATAGAAGATTGTTGCAAGTTTATGATGCGTAGTAGCAGCAATGGTGGTACAGCAGTGTGGTGGCTTGCTGCTGCTGCTGCTGCTGCTAACTGCCAGTGTTTATCGTCAAGCTAAATATAGTCCGGACTATTGCTTGGCCGAACGACAAGCCAACGGAAAGAATAAAAAGAAGGAAGGAAGGAAGGAAGGAAGATGGAACGGGTCAGTAGCAATAGCAACAACGAACGCCATCGAGCAGTTGTGAAGCAATACCAGCAGCAGCAGCAGTAGCAGCAGCAACGAACCAACAGCAACTCGTTCCCATGCTACTATGTGTTATTCCCTCTCCTCTTCTTCTTCTTCTTCTTCTTCTTCTTCTTCTACTTGTTAACCACGCATGCTCGTACAAGTACTAGAAAGAAAGAGGAAGTTGATGGAGGATTACGAGTCCACGTTATTCTCGCGAAAAATCTTTACTCTCTTGTACTTTGAACCTTTGAACAATTACAACATTAGCTGTTAGAATTTTACTCGTTGAAACCTATTTTGGTCTCCATGGGAAAAACATTAGATTCTATAGTGATTATTATTACTGCCATTGGTCATTAAAGATCTTTCAATCCTTTTGCCAATAGATTTCAAAATTCAATCTGTTTAAATACAAAGTTTTATCTTCACAGTTATTTATTCTCTGTTTCCTTTTTCTCCTACGAGATTAAGATATTTTTTATACAATCACGAAATTAATATAACTTTAATTTAACTTTATTTTTTTATTTTTTTTTTTTTTTAGTTCTTTTATTTCAAGATTTTCAATCCAATTATAATGTCATTTTATTCGTGTTGATTAGTCATGATTATGAGTTTTTACATGAAATTTATCGTGTCTATCGATATGACCAAGTTACACTCTTTCAGTCGTTGCACGCAACCGGGATCAAGTTGTCGCTTTGATCGGCTAATCAAGAGAACAAAACTCTTCTTACATAACGATGATATAAACTAATAACACCGAAGTTCTAAGAGAGTACATTGCTTCTCAACATTGTTAATTACAAATGATTTATTATCAATGACTCAGCAATCCTTGTAATAATAGATTGTTCTTATTCTATTTAATTTCAAGCATAATGTCGCGAACCAGGAAAAAAATTTAATTAAATGCTCACTACTCATGAATTTCAACGAACTTAAACGTCTATTGTAGAGACTATTTTAAGACATGTATAAAAAGAAATATTTTTATAGTTCGAAATAAACGAAACGAAATAAATGAATAAAAGAAAAAATAAATGGAAATCATAATTTTAAAATTTTGACGCAAAGCGTACAAATTTAAATTTATAATTTAAACATTTAAACAATTTCTGATTGCAATATTAGTAATTCGTGGCATTAAAAACGTTGCTTTATGAATATTTATTTATCGTATATATAAAAAAAAATATAAAATATTTTAAGCTATTTAACATTGCATATTTATTTTACGAATAATATTTTTAAATATTTCTCCCAATATTTTAAATATTATCGTAAAGAATGATACTGTTTGAGAACAGTTTTATTATTCCTCTTACAAATTGTATTTTTTTTTTGTTCTAAAAATTAACAATCTTCCATAAATCTACGAAATAGCAACAGTTTTATTGAACGAAATAGAATGCAAAAAGAAAACAAGAAAAAAAGGAAAATAGACAAGAAAATATTTGTATTTTAATCTATGGAGGCCGCACATAGCTGCCTGCCACCGACGTTATCGATTCTCTCTCTCTCTCTCTCTCTCTCTCTCTCTCTCTCTCTCTCTCTCTTTCTCGAAATCGAATTTCTTAACTTAGGAATCGTAATTTGATTTACACGACTTTACGAAAGTTGTTTCGTCACATTCAAGGATACACGCGCGTGCGCAACTCTATCTCTATTTGTCCGTCCCGCGACTATAAATAGACGCTGTTGATTTATGAATAAATGAAAGCACTGCCCTATCCGTGTGAAGGCACGCGTGCGATCGTGTGCTCGATCGTGCCTCCTCGTTTGCGTCGGACGCGTGTATGTATATATATATATGTACATCTTTCTCTCTCTCTCTCTCTCTCTCTCTCTCTCTCTCTCTCTCTCTGATTCTTACTTCCTCTTTCCCTCTTTCTCTCTTCTATCATTCGTATCTATGTTATTTACGTGAAGAGATTGTTGTGCCGTATGTCGTTGCCAGATGTTCGAGCTCCGTACTCGCCTATCGAAACAACGAGTTATTCGATTTAAATATTCCCGCCTATTTATTTAAATATTTTAAATACATTTCTCCCTCTTTCTTTTTTTCTTCCTCTCTCTCTCTCTCTCTCTCTCTCTCTTTCTTTCTTTCTTTCTTTCTTTCTTTCTTTCTTTCTTTCTTTCTTTCTTTCTTTCTTTCTTTCTGTGTGTGTGTGTTTGTGTGTGTCTTTCTATCTCTCTAATTTCCCTTTTGCTTTAGTGATATAAAAAGAAAACAGATGATTTTATTTTTGTTAAAAGTTAAATCTAGTCACAGATAAAAGTAAAAAATTAAAAAATAACGCATAATTCTCGTCTTTTTAATCTTATTTATTCTTTTTCATTATTTTCATTTATTTATGCACGATTGTTTACATATTATGTTATAAATAGATATAACGAATATGTTGTTATTAACATCGAACTACACAAACTTTTAAAATGAACTTTGATAAACGTATTTTTTTTATTTATTTATTTTTAAATAAAGATATGTCATATTACATGACTATTATGAATACTAATTTCTAAAAGTATAATAGATAAATAGATTATTGGAACGAAGTACACACTGGTACACATTTGGTTAGATTAATATAGTAAATAATTAGATCAAATGTCAAAATTATGCAACAATCGTCGTATATATCGATAGAGATACACGAGAATAATAATGGTAAACTCACGATTATAAAAGAGGAAAAGAGAGAGAAAAATAGAGAAAGAAAAGGATAGATTGTGTTCAATCGATCGAGATTAATTGGCAGGATCTGCGTTTAATCGTCGAACGCTCGGTAGTACTCTGTAATTTGAGTCACCGTACTTCGAAAGAGAGAAGAGTAATTAATTCTCAGAAGGCAAATGGTTTATTGCATAATAAGAGAATTCATCGCAGGTACTTTTGCGAATTGCTACGATTACCTTGAATTTATTTTATATACAATGTATGCATGTATATATATATATTGCATTTCTGCAGTGTTGCGTCGGATACTCGAACGTTTCTCGTTTCGATCCTTAGCTGCGTTAAAAGAAATTTTATTTATCTCAAATGAATATAAGATAATATAAATAATATAAAAAAACAATGGAAACGAGAAATGCATACATTATTTTATTCATATATTATAGTTTAGAATATTAAACAAAATACGCGCTTATATTATACCTATATCATATAACATTTCTTATATAGATGAATGAATAATACCATTAAAGGATTTTTAAAAAGTAGATAAACACATAGATAGATAAATATTAATTATAATTAATAACCACTGCAATGTGTACAACATACACACATATACAATATACAATATTTAATTTTCTACGTAATAATATACAAAATATTATACTCGAAGGAGTACGAATGTATAAATACATGTATGCATGTACATACGTACATATACCTATAATCTATATCTATATTTACAAAGAAAAAAAACAAGAGAGATAATAAAATTATAAGGAACGATAAAATTCAAATATTTTCGGGGTCACGACACTAAAGAGAATAAACATCCTGTTATCATCGGAATAGTCACGAGATGTTCGAACGATATTTTATCACTTTCACCGAAACACCTGTCGTAGCCGACGGTTATCGTCTCGTGTACACGTGCATATACATATATATATATACACGTGCGTAAATCCATTTATATATATATATACGTGTACTACGACGAACAATGATCTCAAGGATGATAATGATCGAGACTCTGTCAGCGTGTCTCTTTGACAACGAAGACGAAGAAGATGTAGCTCGTCGTCGATCATTTTCTTTCTCTTTCTTTCTTTCTTTCTTAGAGCTCGAACTACCACGAGCGTCCTTGAAGCGTGTCACAATCCAGCCGATGCCTTTTGATCGTGACCTTTGGCTCTCGTTGCAAGCCGACGGTTCTCAAAAGAAAGATCAACGGCAACGGTTGCCATCGGCACTGCCGAAGAATTGAACGACCGAAGATCCAACTCTTATATACACATATGTGTATACATATATATGTATATATGTAAAAGAGAGATAGGCTGTTGGATTTAAATGTTCCTTTTCTCCGTTTATCGTAAGTTTATCGTGCTGTTTTATACTGCGACGCGACACAACCAACGTCTTTAAATTTTCCCTCCTTTCGGAGAACGCTAAAGGAAATTCTAATGAACGCTCGGGGAATATAAATAGAGCTAAGCGAGAATTCTAAAGAAGGTAGGTTGGTAAGTACTTACGTACAACAATTTCATGAGAGAGTACACCCGATATAATATCGATTCAAACGATTTCTAAATTCTTTTTTTTTCTAAATCATATATCAATGTATTTTTGATTTTAAAGAACGATTTATACTAAATGATCAAACTCTAGGAATATAGATTTGTTATAAATTATAAGAAAAAATAAATAAAATTTCCAATGACCATTATCGAGAATATTAGATTAATTATTTTTTTTTTTTTTTTTAATAACTTATAAGAAATATTTTAGATATTTTTTTATTTGCATAGAAAATTATATAAATTATAGAAAGATTAAAAATAAGTTTCGATATCCATTGATATTAGAAATGATAAAAAATCTTAATGAATGTTGAAATCGTCATAATTTTGAATCAGTCGAAAAGTATACTTGTGATAAAAAAAAACATATGATTGATTATTATTATTATCGTCTTAAAATAATCGAAATAATCAATCTAAGCAAGGACTTTTTTCTATTCAAAGGACGATTATACAAATGTTCTTTTACCTAGAAAGCAAACATTCATTGCATCGTTGAGCATTCTATCGATAGCGGTTGCATACATAATAGCACGCGAATCAAAGCCGTAAGCTGGTTAAAAATAGCAATGTTACGGTCGAGGACGCGAAATACGATTGTTTCGTTTTTATCCTCACTATAATATGACGTAATTTTTGAAAAATCTCATAAACTCGCCGGTACCTGTTTTGTTAGACGAATCCTTGGAGAGAAAAAGAGAAGAAAAACAGTGAGAAGTAAAACCATGTCGAGAACGTCTCGTTAATTTTCTTTTGACACTCGGAGATATATAATTTATTCAACGTGGCTAATTTTCTCTTATTCTCTCTCTCTCTCTCTCTCTCTCTCTCACTCACACTCACACACACACACACACACACACAGAAAGTCATATTTCAAAATTACTTACAACACCTCATCATTGGACTTTACTAGTATATCTATATTTGTTTAACTATTTTTCTTATTTTAATTAATGCAAAAG